>NC_077222.1:77661028-78341028 GCF_024763615.1 Phlebotomus papatasi
GGGGATATTCTCCATATGTGTTCTGGAACAAGTGTTCCGCATCCTCACTTTATTCCCCCATTCACAAATTTGAAGAGGATTTGTACTCCGGCGAACGGATTATGTTCAACATAGGGTAAGAGATAGCGGGAGAATCGTACTTTGGGAAAAGCTTGAAATATTCTCAGATATCTTCTTCCAAATCGATTGATTATGTTAGTCCCCTTTTTTTTCAGTTTAACTCAAATGTACCCTTCTCTCGTGCCATCTCAATATCTGATGCTGAAGAAAGTTCACGAAATGAAAAATGGGAAATATTTTCATCAATTTAGTCCAAGTCCCCAGTTTCAATTTCCGGAATTTGAAATTTCAACGCAATTTCCTCACAAAATTGCCAATTTTCCCTCATGACGACTCACAGTCATGTCACTAAAGTATCCCAAACACTTTCTCTCACTGCCACTCTACCAAAATATTTAAATATTTAAATAAATACGTAAGACGGATTAGTTAGATGGCTTAAAGACCAAAGATTTTTTTCCGTATTTCTAAGACAAGTGTCACAAGTTTCTTTCATGATATAAAAGGTGAAAATATAAATCTCATTTCATTTCCATCATTTTGTTGTATGTTTTAGCTAAGAGTGACGGAAGCTGAAAAGACAGCTTTCAGAAATAATGTTAATCCGATGGTGAAATATTTTTCGTTTGGATAAATCCTAATCCACCCTTTCAATCTGGAATTTTACGCTATCCTAGGAAAAGTGAACAGAAAATCTTTATTTTTATTTGCTTTACGTTCTTTTCTGCTTAATAAAGAAGCCATATAAAACCTAATATAGAAAATGCACTTGGAAGTTTTATTTTTTTAATACACTTTTTCGTTTTATTTTTTTTTTTAATAATCTTATAGTTAAACGTAATCCTTAATATTTGAAATGAACTGTCGCGTTTTTGCTCTATTCAGGGTATAACAAGTTTAAATTCATTATTGCATTAAAAATTATTTTTAATTAATGCATATGGTGTTACTTGAAATTACTTACTAGACGGTAGAAATTGGCTATAAAACAATACATGCAAAACAAAGACGCAATTATAAAAATTTTATTGTTTTCATTTTTTAGTGTTCACTTAAATCAAAGCTCTAATTGTAACACTAATGAACAGATTTGCAGGCTTAGGAAAGGATATCTACTACATAACGTAACACGCTACCCTAATGCTCCATTCACGAACGGTTTCGTAATGATTCCTTATGAGATCCTGAATTTGATTCAACTCATTCAACTATTATCTTATATGCTGGACACACTTACGACTTAAGCCAAGAGATGGTTTAGTCAGAAACTGATGGAAATATAATCTAACCTTTGGGGACTCCTCCGGTAATCACCAGTGGAAATTTATTTCACCTCAAGAAGAAAAACAAATTTTCTGTCTTGCCCCGAGGTTTCGGTCCGGATGTGGACCTTCTTCAGTGGTCGACTAGACTATGTTTTTTGATTTCCTGAAGTTTGTTATTTTTGTTTTATAGTTTTTTTTCATTAAATTAAAAATAAAACAATTTATTTCTAAAAAAATTCTACATATTTTACTACTATTGGTCTTTTTATTTATGGAATATTTTTATTTTCTCAAAAAAAAAAAAAAATGCAAATTCTGTCA
This sequence comes from Phlebotomus papatasi, assembly GCF_024763615.1. Lineage (NCBI taxonomy): Eukaryota > Metazoa > Arthropoda > Insecta > Diptera > Psychodidae > Phlebotomus > Phlebotomus papatasi. The sequence goes on from NC_077222.1 coordinate 77,662,675, forward strand.
GGCAATGTCTAAATGCAAGAAAAGTATATTCACAATTTCTCTATAATACTCTTTGAAACTTTTAATATTTATATAAAAGTTTTCAATACTCGTACATCACTTCCGATCATATTAATCTACCTCTCGATATAATGACGCAATGTATCATAATTTTATTGATTAAGATAAAATGTGCAACAAAAAGGTTTTTTTGAATTGTAATTATTTTAAAAATCCTTTGTAGAGAAATTTTTAATCTTGAAAAATTTGATTTAAAAGAATTTTTATATATTAAAGTGAATGAAAAATCACAGTGTAGTATCACTTTTTAAATAAATCTATCGATTTATTTAAAAAGTCTTCAAATTACAATGCGACTCCAATGCAGAGAAATATATGTCCATACTGAAACAAATTCCTTACGCTTATGTAAGAAAAACTCTTCAATATGGACATAGATTTCTTTGGTGGGTAGAGGCCATTAGTCTGTTAAGCCATGTTCTTGCAAGTAATCGCCATTTTTCATCTCTTTAAATTCCTTCATTCACTTGATGACAAACAATTTTGAGCAGTGTATTTAGCAGCACCTCTTCATGTGAAATTTTTGGTCTTCTGGGGTGAAAAGAGAGGAAAATAGTCTTTTAACCCTTTAAGGATGATTGGGTCACCCGTGACCCATAGAGAAAATAATTTTTCCTGACTACCTGAAGTTATTTCTTTCTAATGTTTGTACATAATCACGAAGTAGAAAGATGTAGGAATCTAGGATATTTTTTTGCAAATCTCCAGCTATTTGCTATATAAAAAATATTTGAGCTCAAAAATAACGAATTTTCAAATTTTCACATTTGTGCTTGAATTTTAATATTTTTAATATTTCTATTTTTTTAAGCAAAAATCTCTTGGAACTAGAAATTGTAATAACTATACATAATATTTCTCAACAAAGTAAAAATTATAGTTTATTGGTATTTTCAGGAAAGCTTCATAATTTTCATGGGTCATATATGACCCAATCGTCCCTAAAGGTAAAAAAACACCGAATTTGTCTCTAGTGGATTTTCGAAGATTTGAGGTTAGACTGTTTCATGTTTTTTTTATGTGTGCGCAAAATAGTTAATTATTCGTGTAATATTGTGTGATATATATATCAATTATCTGAGATTTCCCAGTGCAATACTGACTGAAGAAGGTAATATTTTGATAATTTATAAGACACTTCTGCGTATATGTTGTAAATTCACAACTTTTACTCTTGTACATGACTTCAAAAATGGAAAAAAAATTTCATGATCAATGAACCCGAAATCATCCACATATTATGCCCGGAAGATAGCGATGATGCCGACAATCTTGTCCTGAACGAAAGCGACATAATATACTTGGAACAAGACGTGGATGAAGTGGACTTTGAAGTCTTCATCGAAAACGCATCAACTCCGGAAGAACTCCCAGATCCACAGCAATGTGCAACTGTACGTCTTAAATTCCCAGAGACAAACAACAATGCACCTACCCATTACCATAAAACATGTTTCGAAGAAAACTGAGGTGCACATGGTGCTATTAGAAAAGAGGATTATAAGACCAATTGTATTTATGAGGCATACGACATTTATCTCTGTGTTACCTTACCAGTTTGCGAAATTTGTTTCGATGAATATCATAAAAATTAAAAATGAAGTAAACAATAATACATTTTTTCATAAAAATTATTGTTTTTGTGTACAAGTCCTCAAGAGTCTTTGAGACCAAAAAATGAATGAGATTTTTTAAAATTAATTTTTGCTCGTTTTAATTTTTACTTGTACTCTAAATATTTTTTTATTATTACAAATAAGTATATTCAAGTTATTTATCTTTCAAAAATAACAGAGCAAACGAGTAAACTAGTCGTCTGAAAAATTTTGTGCTTTTTTACCTTTAAGGACGATTGGGTCATATATGATCCATAGTTTTCGAGGACTCCTAGGGATGGGAAAATTTCTTTTTAACCGCAAATCTCTTATTTAGGCTAAAATATCGAGGGAAACTTGTTTTCGTTGAATTTCGCTCAGCGGAAAGCTTCTCGTCCTTAAAGGGTTAAAGCGAAGCATGATGCACTCATGGCGGATAACGTAGTTTTAAGGTTAGAATTCGACATCAACTAAATATTTTACGACTAAGCAGCTACATCATCTATTGGTTCACATAAAAATTGTACGATATTTGAAATCAACTAATTAATTTATGCCTGATACGCTTTTACTAAATAGACTACTAAATGTATCCACCCTACTAAAAATTAACATTACTGGACTCGCACTGTATCAATATGTCTGATTTGGTTCCAGCTGGTAATTATTATACACTGACTGATTTTTTTTTATTAAATGATTGTGAAATAATTTGATATCTTATTTTACTTAAAGAAATGGTTAAGGAAAATCAAGAATTTATTCAATCGAAATCTTATATTAAAACAATATTTTCCTTTTAGATGTTAGTATGTAAAACTTTTAGGAAAATTTTGCAATATCAATATATAACGGTCAATTGACATGGTTGATTTCGAAAAACCATTGTAAATTCTTTTTGTTTAGCAATTCTTAACTTTCGTAAACTTATGAACATATGATTTGTGGAAAATCTCTGACTCTTTGGTATTTTCTTCAAATCTTCTCTAAGAGGAGATATCTTTTTGTTTGTTTCTTGTGACACAATTTTTGTACTTTCTTACACTTGTGTTGAATCAAAAATCATCTTTTGTGCCAACATCTTTTTCTAATTGTACACATAAATTATGATAATCCACATTTTCTCAATTTTTCTGTCCCTTGGTCTCCATAATGGCGTGTTCAGCCGACTATAAGCAAATAAATTTCTCATAGCAAAACACCACAATGTAGAACTTTTCTAGCCAAGATGTTTTTCCTGTCTTCTATTGGCTCTAGAAAATATTGGAATTTCTCAGAGTTTTTTTTCTTTTTTGAAGAGGAATTTTGAAATTCTTTTATAGGTTCGTTTTTCTCAACTTTACCAACTTTATATTTCACTTTAATACACACAATATAAGTACATATTTCTAAAAAAAAAACAACTTGAAAAGGAACTTGGTGTACAATTTATGTGCATTAAAGAAATGTTGAATAGGTTTTTTTTATGATACATCCTGCATAGATTATGATTATTTTGTATTACAACAAAAGGATATTCCAGTGAAAAATGACACGATTTAATTATATTTTCTATAATAAAGCATGTCAGTTTGGGTCAGCTTATCTTATGTTCAATATATTCAAAATATACAATAGAAATGTGGTAGATGGTTTGTGGTGGAAAAAAAGGAGTTCATGTTGAGTTAATTCATTGATACGACAAGTAATATATCTCTTGGGTATTGACTGGCCCAATTCTCATGTGGCAGTGCCAAAGTCTCTTGAATCTATTATTCATTTTCATGTGACCGAACAAATCACTATTGTAGAGCTTCTGTTACTTGTTACATATTTTGCGACTAAAAATAAAATATTTTCGTGTTATAAATGGTCCTAATTTATCATTCTGCCCACGTAAGTGACATGAATTATGACGATGGTCGACCTTTCGGTTTTGAAGGGTGTCCCATCAAAATCACGATTCGTCCAGCATCATCTTTGTCATCCTCCTAGGTACATACATTTTCAATACTCTGGTGTGTCGTATATTCGTGACCACGACTTACGAAGAACTTACCACCCAAATGTCCACCCATATATCCGCCGATGCTAGAGAAAAATCACGTTCCATGGAAGATGAATAACAATTTCCATGACCTCTTTAGTATATTGTTCTTTATTATTAAAAGAAACAATCATGTAAAAGTTTTATCTATGCGTTTTTTCAAATTCAAGCTGTTTTAGTGAATTTTCTACGGAAGGATATAGGTTTGAGCAATAGAAAAGTTATATAACAGAATAAAATCATGAAGAATTTAATTAAAAGTGGTACTGCAGAAAACATCAGACACTATGTAATTTTCGTCAGCAAAAAAAATCTAATTTGTTTAGTACTCAATTTAGAACTTTAAATGCATGCAAATTTTCAATGCCGAAGAATTGTAAACCAAGTGTAATATTTCTACCCCTAAATTCGGAAAAATCCCATTTTCCAGAACCCATTACTCATCCTCATAATTATTTTTAACCGGTTATCCCTATTGAGGTTTTGGATCCAGGACATTCAAGCTAACAGTCCACACCTGTCGATTCTCCGCCACTTCAGGCAGATGTTCACGGTCGATCTGAAGGGCATTCCAAAGCAAAATCCTTTTGGGAATAAATCAACTTAAAGTTGCAATCAACAATAGGGAAATCCAGAAGTCGTCAGGAAGAAACAATCACTCAGGGAAACGCATCAACTATTTCCAGAGCTTTCGATTCGGTCTCCAATCCGTCATCAGAGGTTAAGTCTTGCAATTTTCCTTTAATGCCCTAGACACACTTACGGCTAAAGTACAGAGACGACTAAGCTAGTTCATAGCCAAGTCAATTCCTGATACACTACAAGCGAGGATTAGCAGTCACTGGTATTCACAAAACATAACTTTCGTGGGTTTTTATTCAGATATTTCTACTGAAATGCACTAATACTCCTCTGAAAATGAAACTATTTGTAAATTCATGTCTCAGTACATGTGCAATAACTATTGTTAATTACAATTATTTGTGAGGTGGAAGTCGCGACTTAAGTCAATTTAGGCGATTCTAGTGAATAATTCTTATTCTTATGCGTGAATTGAGAAGTAAGTTTAAAAGTAGTTTAATTTTCAAGGGACTAACTAGTGTATTTAAGTAGAAATATCTGCATAAAAACCCACGAAAGTTATGTTTTGTGAGTGCCAGAAAATGTTAAGCCTCATTTGTAGTGTGTCAAGAACTGACTTGGCTATGAACGAGCTTAGTCGTCTAGTCGTAAGTGTGTCCAGCACATAAGAGCTTTGACAGACTTGAGGATTAGCCGAGAGACGGCTTAGCGTAATTAAATTCGAAATAATGGTTAAACCACATTACTATCATTTTCCACTAAGCCGTCTCTCGGCTTAAGTCTTAAGTGTGTCAAGGGCATAAGACTCCTTCAGGATTTTGGTCAGGATTAAAACAAAAAAGACCTAATATTTTTCCCAATATTACAAAAATTGGAAAAAGACATTGTAAAAATAGTGCCCCGGTTTCCTCTTATGCCCTTTTATAATCCTGATCAAAAACCCTGAACGAGCTTTAGAAAAAATTGCAAGACTTGACCACTGATGTAGGCTTGAACTGAATATCGAGCCGAAAGCTCTGGAGATAGTTGATGTGTCTGAGTGATTGTTTTTTCAACGATTTCCGGATTTCCTTATTGTTGATTGCAAAACTCTTGATCTCATTTAGCCACCTTGTCTTAGGTTTTCCCCGAAGTCGATATCTCCTCACAATGGCTTGCCATTATCCACATATAATTAAATGTATTTTTTAGTGAAATATTTCAATTATATTTCATTTAAATATTTAATTACATGTGGATATATCTAAGGGTACAACGAAGGGAAGAGGCATTCATACCGTCGATGTGGGTGACTTTGCGTCCCTACTCTTCGTAAGCTTCTCGTTAATTCTAAAACTTAACGATAGAAGTCTTTAGATAATTCTTAAGTGCCCTTATGGTCAATGGGCCATCCTTTAGTATTTAGTAGAATTAAAAAGAAGCTTGCGAAAAGTAGGAGTGCAAAGTTATCCGAATCTACGGTACTGAAATACTGCCTATGGGTTGAATAATTGATAAAGTTTTTAATAATTTGGAAACTTGTTTTAATATTAGTTGCAGTTGTTATAAGTGCGATATAATTGTATATTGTTTTTTGATATTAATCATCAAGTTTTTATTACTTAAAAATATCCAAGAATGAGTTTTTACCTCCATTTTTATAAAATTTCCTCTTTGATAATTTTCGAATTTAAGAGAATAATAAATTAATAAAACCGTGAAGAAAACAATAATTTAACATGACATGAAACTGTATATTTGTAATATCTGGATAGTGTTTTGTTGTAGTTTAAATGTTGATCGATTTGATTTTTTAAGAAACTAAGAATAACAAAAAGATTTTACAAAGAAGACAATAAAATGAAATACGTAAAGTTGTTACTTAATCTTATAAAATTATTTTACTAGCATACAATACGAATCGAACTTAGGAGTTCACGTATGCCTTGAAGTGAAAAGGGCATTGCCTTTTCAGAAATGCCTTTCGATTCTGGTTATTCTACTTGTGTTACAACCATTTGCGAACATCTAATTACTCTTTGTCTTTTTGTGTAGGTCGAGTTTCGCCTTCCATTCTTGACATTAGTAACGATTTGTATTACTTAAGCCGTAAGAGATCTTATATTACATCTTAGATACATATAGGGGAAACTGGGGTACCAATGAACATGGGGTAAAATCGAACACTAATTTTTATTTCTAAATTATACTATAACTATCTCGACCATTTCTTTAGTGGACAAGCATCCCTATAGTGCCTATAAATTCCTCATATAGGTTTTCTACATGGGAAACGAGCATACTTATGTGACCTTTTCCAGGAAATTCCTCAATATTTATATTATTTTGAAAATGGCAACATAATGTGAGATTGATAACGTTGACGACCAAAAGATGTTGGGGGTAATATGCTTAATATTGCATGTTTTCCATTTTGAAAATTTATTTATTGAGTCTGAGGTGATTCATCATCGTATAGAATAATCCATGAATAATTCATTTTATCCGATCTCTCGCCATCACAAACCACAGGTATGATGACAATAATTATGGTGAGAACCTCAAAATCAATATTGGTTTCGAAATACAGAAGTGCTTCGTAGTCAAAAATGGGCATTATGGTTTAGTGTTCAATGTGTGGATTCCCAAAGTGAATATTCATACGTGATGGCGAATAAGCCATAGTTTCTCTACATGTGGATTTTGTTGTTAAATTCATGTTTGCTACCGCAAATTGGGTGAGAATTATTTAGTTTGATTATGATGGTCTGGCGGTTTGTGCTATACCAGTCACACAGTGCAAAATGGAACCTCATTTGATTAAACCTAATCCTCTTCGATTACAATATACTCGGGTGTAAATATGTTGAAGGGTAGTAAGAGTGGAGGTGAAATAACAGCAGAGCAACTTCTACTGCCAGTCGTACATCAAACTTTGAACTCCAAAACTATTCAATATAATCGGTATACAAATATATATATACTTGTGTTTGAGGCTGCAAGTGGGTCTAATTCGGTATTTGCGTGTCAAAAACAATATTCATGGGAAAATATTTCCAGGCTTTCAGACCGACTTCCTATCGTGCTATTCAATCACAAACACAACCAGGCACCTCCACTGTGAATCACATTCTCTTCCTGCCTCAAGTACCGCGCGTTGGGGGACTACAATCAATTCTCATCTGTCGGTTTAAGAACTTTTAAGTAATCACACACGTTCATCCATTATAACCCAACCAGCACAATTTCTAGCTACAAACAAAACAACATTGGCATATTGTTCAATTTTGGCAAAAGCACACTCCTAGTATATATTCCTTTCATCTCGCTCAATGATCAATTTACCACTTTTACATAAACACGTGAACCTAGGCAACAAAGCTCATTATAAGCTTGCTTTAGCTTATAGTAGCTGTGATTCTTTTATTGGAAAAACTGCTTGTGAGCCAACTGTAGTGAACTGGTAGATTTTCAACTATATAAGCATTTTAGGAATGACCTCTTTAGGCCTACAATATTTAAAAATTAGAAACAGCCTAGATTTAAGTAAACTTAAATATTTACCTATAAGGTATTACATAAAATAATTCGCTCTACAAAAGGAATAGGTATCTTTTAAAGGATTTTAAAAGTATTTTTTTAAGTATTTTTTTTTAAGTAATAAGTATTTTTCTGATTTTTAGGATGTCATATATTACTAGAAATTCTTGTCAAATAGAAAATTTTGTATAGAAATGCTTTGAAGTTTGAAGCCAAAGTATCCCTACATATCTAAGAATACATCCTAAGGGGTGACCCACATGCGGAAACCCTTTTGTATTTATCCGAAAAAATCAAAAATTGCTTCGTGAAACCTGTGAAACTCAAAAATTTCCTTGCGAAACCCGAGAAACCAAATGCTTCGCCTAACAGCAGGAATACCAAAAAAAGCTTTTTGGCATTCGAGAACCCTAAAAATTGCTTCGTAAAACCTGAAAATCATATAAATCGCTCAGTGGTACCCAAATTTTGTTTCACAAAGCTTTAGAAAGTCAAAAAAATGTTTCTCGAAAACCGAAAGAAAATTGCTTCACGAAACCTAATGCCCTAGAGAGACTTACGACTTAAGCCGAGAGACGGCTATTATTACTATTATTATTTAACCATTATTACCATTACTTTGATTATGATTATGTGAAGCCGTCTCTCGGCTTAAGCCGTAAGTATGTCCGGCACATAAAGATCCCGAAAATTGTTTCACGAAACCTAATAAAAACAGGAACACTTTCCATCAGAAACAGGAATGAGTCATCCTTGATATTTCCATAGAATTTTTGGGCATTTAATTGAAAAACTGCCCTTTTTTGGAATTAAACTTATTTCAACACTTTTCTCAAGTTGTTTCTAAGTGAATTTTAGTTAAATACAAGATTCTATATATAGAAGATTCTATATCAAGATTCGTTATCTATAAATTTTATAAGAAATAATACAGTTTCAATTCTTAACTTCATAATTGTCTCGACTTGATGACATTCCTTAAAGGAGTAACGAGCACTCATTGGGTAGTAGAGTACTCTCTCTAAGAGATAAAACCTTGTTCATCTATGGAATATCGTGTCTTCATTATTTTCATTATTGTTACTTTGTGGTGCAAAAGATCCTTATACTGCACGTTTTATTCGATTGCAATTTAAGTAAATACGCTTAGCAGACCGAAGTCAAATTCACGAAAGTAACCGTATCAGAGGGGGAAGTGGGAACCTTTGAAATAGTAGTTCTTCACCTATTTTATTGAAACTGAGCCTTATCATATTGCAAGTTTCATAATGAATGATTTTTGGAGCTGGTTCAGCTAAATTATTATATAGCGGTAGGTCCGAGTTCCATTTAAAAATGTGACAATGTTTCAAAGCCGCCCCACTTCCCCCTACACGGGTTACACTTATCTGGATATAACAATGAATTTAGCCGTGAACTATACCAATTATTTTGTACAAAGCACCTTTTCTCCGTAACCCGAGACACTTTCTCCAAAGTGATAAAATAAAATGCTTAAAAAAAGTTCAACAAGATAACATTCACGAGGAACACGATTTTTATCAAAAATAAAAATGAAAGAAGTACATGCAATAATGATATAATATATTAAATGGAATACAAAATTTAGTACTTTCTTCTGACGAAAATAAAAATAAAATCATAAATATATCGACGCTTCCATTCCATATTATGCTATCTCAGAATGATAACATTTTAGGAGAGCCATTTGAAGTTGGCGATTTTCTATGCTGCCTGTGTATTTTTTTTTCGAAAAAATGGAATATAACATTCAGTTAGCTTTCGTGAACTTGATTCCACGATGCATGGGAATGATACTCGAATCCCTGTGCAATAAAAAAATTGCGTGTTCCAAATTGGCCTTGCAGAAGACGTAGTTTGTCGATGGTATCTTGTGATAGCATTGTTATCATTATTATTAAGTTTAAGGTTGAACCCACCTTAAAAAATTTATTGGTTGATTCTAAAGGCGTACCTTGTGAATAAGAGATCAATTAGAAAAGATTCTATGATCACAACATCTCATAATCTGTGATTTGCAAAAAATATTCCAAACAGCATTACACATTTTAAGATTCATTGAAGGAAAATTTGGTGAAAATAGAAGACTCTACGAGAGGGAGAAAAAATGCCGAGTCTAACCTGATATCAGAGAACATTTCCCCACAAATCTTCTTGCAGACACATACGAAGAGATAGCTATTAAAATGGCTAAGCAATTCACATGTGTATTTTCTAGTGAGGTTTTTTGAGAAGAACGCCGTGCACGTTTGAGAATTCTTCCGTCAAAGAAAATCTAATCTCACCAGCGAATAGCATGTGAGAACCACATTGGGAGAAAAGGTAAAAATGGGAATAAAAGCAACTTGACACGAAAGAACTCCCCTTTTTCGCTAACACTCCAGGAAGTGAAGGCAAACTCCCCAAGGAGTTCACACGGCCACGACAAAGGAGTAAAATAAATGAGATCTTGATACAATATACGCCACCTCAGGAGGAAAGAAAAAAAGACTAATCGATGGGAAATTTATTGACACTTTCAATTATTTCACTCGTGAATACCCTTTTGTGCACATGTGACATGAATAGGTCGAAGGGTGGCAAAGAGAAAGACTGTCGTGCCTCCAGCTACGTAAACGAAGATTTATTCATCCATCAAGTTTTAATGAATATTTATAAAATAGAGAAGTAAATTTCTAAATATCCGACGCCACTTGTCACGTTATTTTGTCATAAAAAGATTTGTGGTGAAACTTTGAGACATGCAAAAATACAAATAACTTCACTCAGAAAAAAATCAGGGAATAAATGGCTGGGAATTAAAAAAGTCATACTAGAAACTTTTTAAAATTTATTTTGTCCAATAGAAAATTGAGAGTTTTCGATTTTTCGATATAAAGTATTGTCTAGATGTAGGGGAAACTAGGGCACCACCAAACACGGGGTACCATCAAACACTGCGATTTTTTAATCGGATATTCGACTTCAGAGGATAAGACCTATAGGAATTTATAGGCACTATAGGGATGCTTGTTCACTGAAGGAATGGTCGAGATAGTCCAAGTAGTTTAGAAATAAAAATTAGTGTTTGGTGGAACCCCGTATTTGGTGGTGCCCCAGTTTCCCCTAATGAAATATTTCATTCCAATAAATATTTTAATCCTATTGCGTTTGGTTTAACCCTTGGTTTTATTACTTAGTTTTTTTTATAAAAATGATTAGATTAAATTTAATTTCGATAAGTCTTTAAAACGGAAATTATTATATTGTAATTAACCAAAAATAGTGATATATTCCTGAAAAATCAAAAATATTAATCATCTTTATATTTTCGCATGATTCAAAAGAATTTATTTTATTACTGTTTATTGGTTTATATAATATTACGGAACGAAATGAAATATTTTGCTAACCAAAATAGAATTTTTTACTGATCATTTTTATTTTTTTACTGCTCGAACTCCATAGAGAGAGAGCAGTAGGGGAATGTGTCCATTCTTTGCACGGTCCCAAGCTTGATAATGACTAAATTTTTCCTATGTTTTTTTTTTAATAAATGCGAATCCGCAATATACAGTGAGTGTAGTGAGTGTCAATAATTTGTTGCCTATTGTATATTTGAGAAACTAAGTGGAAAAAATGATAGAAAAAATTGCATTTCCAAATTTCTTTTTGCAAATGAGTTCCATGTAATCTGTAGATCTTATCTATATATTAAAAAAAATTAAATAATTTTAATTCATATAAAAAGAATAATAGTTTTCCAAAAATTGATAATTTTTGAGAAATCAAAAGTTTGTTGCCTCATTTGAAAAAGTAATTCAAAATGATCAGAACATGCAACCAACTTAATGCAACCTGATTATACTTTGAGTTTGTGATTTGAGAGGCAAATGGTTCGTGTGACAGATGATTTGTGAGGAAAGACAGCACGCTGTTTGTCCGATCCGTGCGGCCATCGCCAGCTTTAGAGGCCAAAAGGTTAGAGATTCTGTTTTGGGACTTAGGGCAGAATCACATTATCAATAAAATGCCCACCGTAGTCTCCCCGTATTTCGTTAATTTACGGATTTTCATTGCAATTCTTACGCAAATTTTCCCTTACCGTATTACCTTATCTCAAATTCGGTGGCACTAGGAGAAAATAATATAAGAAAATTGAAGACATAAAACGAAAATTCGATAAATGGTTAGCAAAAAAAACCGTAAAAGAAATTAATCGTACAGTTTTTTTTGCTCACCGTTTATCGAATTTTCGTTTTATTTCTTCAACTTTCTTATATTATTTACACCTAGTGCCACCGAGTATGAGATAAGGTAATACGGTAATCGAGAATTTACGGAAGAATGGCAATGAAAATGCGTAAATTAACGAAATACGGTGAGCATTTTACTGTCAATGTGATTCTGCCCTTAAGAATAATTTCCAATAAGTTGACCCATGAATCGTTAACATGATCTTTATTTTTCCCTTACCTCACACCTTCACTGGCAAACTTTGTTATTTTAAGGATTGATCGAAAACGCGACAAGCGGTAAAACAGGTCAAAAAGGCTCAAAAGACGATATCTCAACCGAATCGGGTGGCGTTTCAACTCGTTGAAAAGATTTTGAGTTTTTTGACAAGTCTGAACCGATTCCAATCGATCATGAACCGGTAATGAACCAATTATAAACCGATATAATTTTTACCTGAAGATTTATTCTATATAACTCCTAAGCTATTTTGGGCAATAGTCTGAGTGATTCATAAATCCTTCCAAATCAGTTGAGATCCGATAAACGGTAAAAGATACAAAAGTACTTTTGTTGTACAACATTTAAGTTACGAGTTCGAGCACTTAGCAAAAACCTGGGACGTTTTGCCACCCTTTTTTTACTAATCAATTTATTTATTTTTTTATTGATCACTCTTGAAATTATTAACCAAAGTATTTCTGTTAATTTATTAGGTGAGATTCTTAACAAAATCTCACCTACTATAATCCTAACAAAATTTCATGTCGTCCGATCGACCTCAAATTTGGCCAAAATGTGTTTCGCCACTTCCTGATTCCGAATATATATGTGGCTAAGTTACGTTCCCGGCCGGCCGGCCGGCCGGCCGGCCGCTCTTTGGAGCTTAATAGCTCCTAAACTAAAAAAGATATCGACTTGCGGTTTTCGGCAAAGGTTATATATCGGGTGAAAATTGCAACTTGGTGCATAGACCCCCCACCCCCCACCCCTCCTTCCGCCATTTTGAAGACCCCCCTTTTTTTGTTTTCTCAATAGCTCCGCCCCTATGGCATTCAGCGGACTCAAATTTTAGTATGTTATAGCTGGGCCTTAGAGCTTTCCATCAATACCAAACTTAAGGTTCCCCGACCCCCCTGACCCGAGCTATAAGGGTCCAAAAAAAAATTCTTAAAATGGCCATAACTCCGGTTCTAATTGTCAGAATTTAAAAAGTGAGGGCTTTTTGGAAAGCTCTCGTGAAATGCCACTTCCCCTTCTAACATCGCAAGTTCATTAAACCACCGCTAGGGGCGCTTTTTTTAAAAAGAAAATTTTTAAATCTTAAAAGTTAAATAACTCAAAAATTCCATTGTGCATCGGGCTGAAAATTTAGTAAGTTGTAGCCGTTGATTATACCTATCAAACAAAAAAAACCTTAAGTCGATCCATAACCCCTGACCCGAGCTATAAGGGGTCAAAGTTCGAACATTGACCGGCCTCTATCTCCGGTTCTAATTAACATAGCGACCTAAATTTTACCTTTGTGGTGTCTCGATGAGCACTTTCAGATGGAAGTTCAAAAAGTCACCACAGGTGGCGCTGTGATAGCGTCAAAATTCATCGAAATTCAAAGTTACTTTTCTCAAAAACGGCATTGTGCAAGTTAATGAAATTTTAGTATGTTGTAGTCCAGTCTAGGACGTTTCCAAAATGGTGCGTATGCGCGCTGTGGTTAAAACAGAACCGGAGATATGAGGGGTCAAAGTTCACAAAATTCAAAAAATCATATCTCCGGTTCTATGTGACCGATTTTGATGAATGAGGGCTTAAACGAAAGATCTCACCAAATGCTACAACTTTCTAAAATATTTGAACTTCGTGGGACCAACACCAGGGGCGCCACAGTCGAAAAACCAATTTCAATATCACATAACCTCAATTATCTCGACTGTCGCTAAACCGATTTTGATGATTACTTCGACACAATTGTAGAACACATTTGTCTCTACATTTCGTCCATACATCATTTTCCGCTCAGACTACGCTATCACTCCGATTTTGCCGTTTAAGTGTGAAAAAAATGATTTTTCCCATAAAAACGCTTTGAAATCACTCAGATGCCAATTTGACTGCCTCTACTCCACCAAGACACTTAAAATAGGGTTTTAAATGGAAAGTCCCACAAAATACAACAATTCTTTGAAATAGTTGAAGCTCAACAAATGACTACTTGGGGCACTCTGGATGAAAAAACGAGTTAAGAAACAAAAAACCTCGCTTATCTTGGCTTCTGAGTAATCGATGAGATCATGTTCTATGGGAAAATTATAGAGAACATTCTGGTCTACATTTCACCCATATATCACTTTTCTGCCAGTTCATCCAAATCCTTGATATTTTGGTTTAAATACAAAATTTGCATAATTTCACGAATTTGATTCAAGATGACTGAATGGCGTCTCCCAACTTCAGCTCTAAATCGAATTTGCATGCACTCCGAGCTAGCTCACGTTAAGAATCTCACCTACATAAGCCGGTTAGGATTATCTGTCCCTTTTTATAATAATTGTTTTTTCCTTATTTTGCATCGATTTAAATTTAACGCCAATATTTTTGGATGACTACTCAGATTGTTCTTCTTTTTGGATTCTACTTTTTGCAAGTATTATTTTTTCTCAGTGTACAAAATAACAATCACATCAACCATTTAATCAGAGAAACTTCTCGGATTGTTTCTCTTTTTTTGTATTTGATTCTTCAACATTGCCAGTTATTATTTCAGTGTTTCAGGAAATCGCAGGTGAAGAAATGTGGCACGAAATTCACATTTTTGCATGACTTCAAATATCAACGAATATCGAGTGGAACATTTTTCCAGAAATTTTCACTCCATTTTTCCCACCATTTTTACTTAACTACAACCTCCTATTTTGAGTTGGAAATAAATCATTATTTGTTACCACTCCGAGGTCCTTTAAGAAGACGCATTTTATTTCTATATACATATCAGAACCAAATTGTGTACCAATCAATGTATAAATTTTATATGAAAAACTTTAAGATGCATGTTTTTGAACTATCCAATGTATTTTTGAAAACTTTAAATATACAACTCTTCTGATGGATTCCACGCGTTCTCGGGTACAGTTAAATTAAATTCTTCTTTTGAGTGTATTTGCTTGATATTTGTGTTTCTGTAATTTGAACATTTCTAATTAAACTTTTACGAGTGAACCATACCCAGTTGAAAAGTTTTTGCTCACTCATATTATTTGTGTGAATAGAACAATAGCATATAGATTCTCAACAATATAGAAAACCATAGTTTCCATGGTTGTCATAAGCGTCATCATCTCCATTTCTCGCTAAATCCGCAATATGAATGAATATTAGTCCCTTGGAACTGTATCCCACCGTGAAAATTTTAGAGGCATATCGAAGATTTGAGTGTTTTGAGACAGAAACTCTTAAAATTTAATTTTAGTTTTTCTTAATCAATTATTATTGTTGTTATTGTCAGTTGAATATTTGCAAGCAACTCTAAATGTTGGAGTAAGCTTTAAATACACAAATTAAATCAATTTTTTGCTTATAAAATAGGGTAAATGACCTAATTCTAAACCATTTCCAGGCGCATTAACTTTGACAGAAGATTCAACACATTAAGTTCATATTTTTTCTGAAGAGAATTACATAAATTTGCTCCTTGTCTCTTCTAAAATATTACTGTTTTGTGAAAATTCTTTAGATATAATTCGAAAACTTCCTAAATACAAGAAAAATACGCGAGCGTAAAATGCTTCTATTGGAAACAAATTAATCCAAATGGAGACAAGGGAAAGTTTCTAATTGGGGACAAACAGTGTAAGTGAAACCGCGACGAAAGGCTTCCAAAACCTTGTTGAGTTGCTCTTGAGTGTAGGATTTGTTCTTATTCCTGGTCTTTTTTTCCTTTCCCATCTATAACAATAAGAAAATCTCTCCAAAAACAGCATCTAAGTCAGGAGTTCGAGCACTTCACAAACCCTGGGACGCTTTGCCACCCCTTTACTACACTGAGAGAAATCCGAAAAAGTTAAAATAACATTCCGGAAATGTTAATTTTACCCTGCAGTATTGATCCAAAATCGGTGTAAATATTACCTTTTTTAGGTGTATTAGGGGTTAAAGGTACCCTTTTTCATGTTAATTTTACCCGTAAAAGGGTGTAAAATTAACATTAAAAAATGTTGATATATTTTTACACCTAAAAAGTGTTTAAATTCAGAGGAAAAAATGTTAATTGCACCCTCTTTTTTTCTCATTGTAATAAAACTTTTGCACAATTTTTTTGTAAGGTATCTTATATAGTAAAAGGAGGTTCAAAAAATCTATTATTGAGGTAAATTTTTAGAATAAACCTCTTAAGGTTAAATCATATTTGGAAAATTGTACAAAAAAAATAATTGATGTATGAATTAATGCAAAAAATTTTTTAAAAAAATTGCCAAACGCCACTAAAATATCCACAGTGCGAATGGAACCTGGAATATACCATAATAATCGAAATGAGAAGCAATCATATAGAGACGCTATTATGCTGGAATGTTGCATAAGCTAGCCAATGTCTGCAATGAAAAAAAATCAATAGAAAAGCGTACGATCTTTCCGAAATGCTCGAATTCGCGAATTAGAACAAACTAAAATATTTTCTTTACCATGTTTTTTTTATTATTGCCATTTCTCAAAAATTTTAGTATTTTTTTTACACTGAGTAAAAAAAAGAGGGTGCGATTAACTTTTTGTCTTCAGAACTTTAACACTTTTTAGGTTTAAAAATATATTAACATTTTTTAATGTTAATTTTACACCTTTTTAAGGGTAAAATTAACATGAAAAAAGGTAACTTTAACCCCTAATACACATAAAAAGGGTAAAATTTACACCGATTTTGGATCAATACTGCAGGGTAAAATTAACATTTCCGGAATGTTATTTTAGCTTTTTCGGATTTCTCTCAGTCAGTGTAATAATTTGATATGTTAAACTCAAAGGGAATGATATTGATATTACCAAGATCTGTAATGAGGAGAAATAACCATTTTGAGTAGTTTTAGTTTTTTTTTGTAAATTAGTTAATAATACATAAAAAATAAATGAGAAGAGTACTTTCTGTACTTATGAGTGGGTTGCCGCCGACCGCAGTTCGATATCTCCAGCTGTTTGGATCATAAAAGAAGCAGTCATATTATATTAATGTTCCTGTTTAATGCATTCCTTTTTCAAACTTCAAGAGCTTTTTATTTAAATTGAAATCCGACAAAATTGATGGAGAAATGAGCTCCCCAGAATTGTATAATTTTCATCTTAAAAAATACGATAGAAAAAAAACCTGTTTTGGTCAGTAAATCAGCAAATATTATAAGTGAAATATTCAAATTGGTTAATAAATAATTCTAAAAGTAAATATTTAAGTTAGTAAATATTTTGATCATAAAAAATTAAAATGGTTCATGACTTCTAAACTTCGTCTAGGGGAAAGTGACCATGCTTGATACGATCCAAGCTTGATAATAACTATTTTTTTCTTGTGTTAATCAATAGTTGTGGCTCTTCGCAATATATTTTAATAGCTGGTCCTAAGTCTCACACTTCCTGAAAAAATTAGGAATCTAGCTCTTTTTTCCTAGGTTCAGGAAGCAAAAATCAAAAATAGGTCCAAAACTGTAATTTCAATACATGATATTTCATAAGTTTTTTCTTAATTAATGTCGCTGTTCAGGAAAACTGCTATCACAGGCACATAGAGGGTTCATCAGTATTAATATTTATGTAAAAATATTTTTACTTGGGAGCACTGTTTTTGTGGGTGGTGACAAATTCATAAATACTACCTGTGTCCATCCTATATTCTATGAAGGGTCCATGAATGATAATTTAGATGTAGCAACTCTATCATTAGATGTGATTCTTTCATAATTACACCTATTGTAATCCTCCAATTTTATCGACAATTGACATAGCATTCAACCCTGTTGCCTGAATTTTAAGGTTGCAGAATGGCATTTTCTTGGACTTAAAGTGAAAAAATGGTTTTCGCTAGTGCCCTAATGTCATAAAAACATGGCTTAGAAAAAATTAGATAAAAGTGATTTTAAAACTAAAAACCAGTAGTACAAACGATTTAAGCAGATAGATTAGAGTTCCGTCTAAATATTGTTGTGCAATATTTTGTATCCGGTGAAATTTTTACAGTGAAAATGGACCTCCGAATTGTCAAATCAATTATTATACAGGAAGGCCCCGGACCCAACTTGTATAAAAATCGCCACTGAATTTCCATTTTCTTCTTGAGGAAAATATAAGGTTTTTCTGGAACTATTTGAGGTGGGATTATTAACCTAATAAGTGAGACATTTTTTTTATCATAGTGGAAGAATCGCTTCGGTTTGTGTGGTAATCAGAAAATAATCACAAACTTTGGAAATCATTTTACAGTATAAAGCATGGTCACTTTCCCCTACTAATATTTAACAACTTATTAATTTTCAATATACCGAATATTTTTACTAAAAAACTGTCCAACCTGCTAGAGTGTCTGTAAATTGTAAAAATCCTTAAAGCCCTATTTAAAGTAAACAAAACATGGTTTTGTGATGGATGAGGAAGGTGAGAAGTCAATATCATTTTCAATTCGGCGATTAATAATTTTGAAGGTAGACGTAGAAACTAATAAATACTTGAGCTAATTTTTCACAAAACCTAAAATTTTCAAAATTTTATTCAAATATAAACCTTACGGCCTTATCACACTTGCACATTAAAATTTTAATGTGATTCACATTAATTGTCGCTTGTGAGCGTCCAAATATGTTATTTGTGTCTTCGAGTCACTTAATATTTGGGGTTTTTCTATTTATTGATAAAGAAGTGGACTTGGCCTGCAAAAATAAGTTTAAATTTACCTAAAGCATAAATATTTTTCACATTAAAAAATTAAAGAGAAAATCATATTAATTTTTCGCATTAATGCTATAAATCAATTTATATCAAATTTTGCAGGCCAAGTCTACCTTTTTATCAACAAATATATCAAATTTTGAATATAAAATGATTCAAACACACAAATTATACATTTGGACTCTCACTAGCGACAATTAATGTGAATCATATTAAAATTTTAATGTGCAAGTGTGATAACACAGTTAGAACAGAAGGGTCAAAATCAATGAATTACATAACACATAATGTCACCTCTTTAAAGATCGAGCAAAAAAAAATAGAGCAATAGATAAAAGATCGAGGATATGGAGGGGACCATTTTGTTCTATTTAGCAATCTTTCATTGGGAATCTCAGAGGTAGGATTAGGGCTGTCGTGTTTGTTGATTTCGAGTACATCTCACAACTATCGAATGAGATTCTAGCTGTCAAATAGCTCCAAGATAGACTTTGTGGCCATGACAACTCCATCACTTGTGGATTAAAGGCCTCTTTAGATCATCAACACCTGTTACAGGGAAGTAAATAATTAATTGCGGTACCTGACAGCTTCAATTTACCCATTCGCTGTCATTGGAGTTCCGCTTCCTCTGCCACGGTCTCCGGGTCTATCACATCCTTGTCAGTGGCTGAGAAAACACTGTGGCATAATGTGCAGAGGAAGTACTTGGGTAGGAGTGAAAATCGAGGGGGAAATATCCCATAAAGTTACATTGGAGAGACTTCGCAGCATGGCAAATTTCCCAGAAAATTCTCTATTGATATAAAATTTTATCGGTTTCATTTAATATATTGTCTGGAAGATGCCATGTGGAAACTCTCGGGAAAATTTAAGTGAAGAGACTCAAAAGTGATTGCCCCAGTTGGAAAAGCTTATTTTATAGAGGGACGCAGTCTTGATTATATATTTATCAAACAGATATAGAAGGATAAATTATTTATGCTAGAAAAATGTTACTAATGTTTATGCAAATATAAAACTTTAAACATGGTATTCTTTTCCATATATTCATTTTTATGAAAGACATCAATTTATTTTGCAAAATCCAGAACAATTGTTCTTTAATCCCAGAAGCTTTACGAGGTTTAATCTTTGTTGTCGTCTCGTGCTATTTGTCCACGTCACGCATCATCACACGTGCCCCCAATAAAATGACATTTTCACTATTGTCGCCCCATTGAGGCTAAAAGTTTGTTTTTCTGCTCCTCCTCTTCGTTTATTCCACAAGTTTTTGACTTGGGCAATACCCTCACTCCATTCCTAAATTCCAAACCAAAGACACTAGAAGAAAATCCCAACACGCAAAATCAATAAACTTACATTGTTGCATAGGGTGCAAAATTCCCATGTATATTACCGCAACTTTTCATAATTTAAAGTTTGGAAGTGTTTGAATTTCATTGAAATTTTTCCAATAGATAGAATGTGAAAAAATTGTAAAATATTGAGGTCTTTGCGATATTTCCGTTGCGAATATTCTTGAATATGTAGGGACCTGAGACATAATCGAGGAATCGAAAAATTATCTTAGTACTAGAACTAGAATAAATGGTACTAAGACTTTAATTTTTTTACATTTAGGGTAAGTGTGCCAAATTCCGGCCAGCTTGCAATTTCGGCCATATTTTTTGTTCTTCGAATTTCCATGAAGTTTTAGTTTTTGGATACTTTTTTTTTGTACAATGCAAAAAATAATATAAAATGTTGCTTCGACGAGCAAGATGATCTGAAAAAGGTATTAAAAGAATTCTGGAAGGGCCAGGAACAATGAGAATGAAGGTGGCCGAAATAGGCCACCAATGCTATGTCTAAATTTTTATTCATTTTAAAATGTATTAAGAATGATTTGAAAGAAAATAAAGATGAGAAACAGTCTGCAAGTTTCCAAGCAACATTTCTTATAAAAGAATAACAAAAATATTCAATTTTTATTAAAAATATTACATTTCAAACTTGAGACTTTGTCGCTTGCATGCAACTATGCCGAAATTTGGCATACTTACCCTATCTTCATTACTTACGCGTTTTTACATCTATAGTTTAATTGGATTCCGATTATTACGGAAAATAAAAAAGGAATGTTTCTTTTGAGCCTTGTTTTTCAAATTTATTATACTCGATTTACTGTATTTATTTTAATTACTTGTAAAATTTGTAATAATATAGGAGCAACTAATATCTCAATTCTAAAAAAAAGAAAGCTGAAATATTTGCGTTAAATATTTAGAATACAATGAAGGATTTCTTATTCTTAGTTAAAGGCTTAAAATGTCCTCTCAAGTAGCTTTAAAATTAAAGAGATCCTAATGAATTTTGAAGGATAATTTTAATTTTAACCCACAATAAGTCATCGAGATGTTGCAATCCAAAATATCCTATCTTAGTATATCCATATAAAACTTTCAATTGACTCCTTTTGCTACACATCTATCCTACGAAAAATATAAATTTTACTTTATTCGGCTTCATATAGCGACAATGAGAGTGTTGAAAATATTTGCTGAGGCTGAAAACATTGTAAAATAGTGAAAACATTAATATGATTTCAGCTCGACAGTCACCGTGTGAAAGTTTTGTACAGATCTCACCAAATGTTGACCAATGAACAAATACATTCAATCGATATTCTGATGTGATTGAAATTGTGTTTTCAATTAATTGAACTGAAAAACTTCTGTCGTTGATACAAAAATAAACAAATAAATGTGTTTGCTGATAAATCTACCAATATCCGCTGCAGTATAATCTAATTTGCAGTATGCAGCTAAATTGACATTACCGTTTGATTGAATTTTGAAAATAATAATTGACAAAAAACATCAGCTACGTAACTTGCATATTTTCGATGGTAAAGTATTCATAATTTTTTTTTAAAAGTCACGAGATTTATGAAAGCAAAAGCTTAACCCAAATTGGTTAAAAGTTTGCCAGGAAAAGTTAATTTTAAAAGAAAAAAAAAACATTTTTCGTCAGTAAACTAGCAAGATTGTTAAATAAAAAATTTAAATTGGTCAGTAAATAATTGAAAACGGTAACTAAAATTTTCAATTTTGCTAAGCATAGGGGGAAGTAGAGCACGTTTGAAAGTGGGGCACCTTTAAAATTTGGATTTTTCTCCTATGTTTAAGTAGAACCGAGCCACATAATAATGTAATTTAGCTTCCCAAACTGTTTGTGACCTAAATTATATTACGATAGGGCTCAATTTTATTTAAAAATGGGTGGAAAATCCCAATTTCAAAGGTATCGCCCTTTCAAAGGTGCCCCACTTCCCCCTAATAATCAATTTTAGTCAGAAAAAAATAAAGTGGTTTATGGCTTCTTAATTTTTCCTTTGCCAATAAAATTTCACTACCAATTAGGTGTGATTCTTACATAACCATACCAATTTTCGACCATGCCTACCAAAATAATGCACAATCTGCAGCGTCTGCAGCAGTCACTTTATAACAAGATTTGAATAAAAACGTAATTTGAGTAGAGTACAAAAACGTAATTACCACAGTCAGTGGTAACGACATGCTTTAGAAATTCCATAATTATTCGGATTAGGATTGATAGCACATTTACCAAGATAAGTTTGCAGCCAGTGCACCACTTTATATAGCCAGAAACTTCAGTGGTTCAATTCTTGCAGAATCAAGAATGTACTTTTGATAGAAAAGTGGTTGTGTCAACAGTCATTAAGTAAAATAAGTTAGATAGTATTCTATAGTATTTCCTGGATATTACTATAAGGTATGGAATTAGGTTAATTTTAAGATTAGTTATGACAGTTTTCTTTTAACTCTTTAAGTATGAATGGGATTACCGGTATCCTAAAAATAAAAAAAAACTATTTTTTCGGACTATTTAGAAGACAAAAGAACTTTCTATAGTCGAAAAAAGAAATAGTTTTTAAGACATTATTATCCCACTCGTCCTTAAAGGGTCAAATTCTGAAGCTACATAAAGGTGAAGAGTAGTTTTTTTTGTTTTCAGAACTACCTCAAATTGTTTACAAAAGCCAAAATTTGAAAAACAAATTGATACAAGTTGAAATGCAATTCAATATAATTGGTATAGGGTTAATGGAAAATACAGTCAGTAGCTCATTGATTGAGTACTGGCTTAGGAAGCTAGAAGCCCCTGCTAAATCATGGTATTGCAGAAAATATGCACCTAATAACTTTCACAGTAAGTATTTTATTTAGTACCCCATCCGACCATGTTTTTTGGTTTATTTAGAAAACGGATCCTAAGATTTCTTTTATTTTTAGATATGTTTTGGAGGTAGTCCAGGTGAACATTTCGTCCAAACAAATTTATGACCTAAAAATTCGCCATTTAGAATTTTTTAAGGTTGTCTAGAGAGCCTATTTTTCAACCAATTTGGTTAAATTTGCATTCTTGGAAAGGTCTTGAAATCAGTAATGATACAGTTAAAAATCTGTAAATAATTTATTATTCTCGTGTGAACATTTTTTGTTTGTCCGTATGTTTGAAACACATGGCAGACCAGAATGATCATTTCTTTAATATTTTTTTATTTTGAAATAGAATCCCCTGGAAATTCCCCAAGAAATGTTTTGTGAAACTCTAGAATTCAGAATACCTTGTCAGTTAAATATTATGAATGAGTGAGTATTTTCAAATTAAAAGTTAATTTTTCTTTATTTGACACTACCCCATATTTCACTGGTTTTACAAAGAATTTCCCTGCATTATGGAATTTTTATACATTTTGCCATTCGGTTAAATCGATCTTCCACGATATAGATAAATGGAATTAGAGTTTATTCATAAATACTCTAATTAACTTCAGACAAACCCAACTGTAATTCAAAGGATATATGGGAAATTGGGGCTGTTACGCTCAGTTACAGTTCTTTTATGTTATTTCCAAGGCAGAAGTATTGAAGCCAGCCATATTCTGGTATTTGTTTCATATTGATCGCACGGCCCATTCGACAATGGCTAAGCCAGTCGATGGCAAGATGTACATCATTTCAGGGAGGGAACGCGAAGCCAATCTGGCCAGGGAACCCATGGGGAATCCTGAGAATCCATAGGGAACTCGGGAAATTCACTGGGAAGTCGTTCGACCCATACATATTTTCAGGGAACCCTCGAGGAATCCGGGAATCCATAAATTTTTTAGGGAATTCTCCAGGAACCCATGGAACCTATACGTTTTTCAGGGTACTCACAGTGAACCCATATATTTTTCCAAGGAACCCTGGAAACTCATGTTTTTTCAGGGAATCGGGAACTCGAGCTATTTTAATTGCTTATGAATAACCCCTTGGTAGACGGCCGAACCCTCCAATCTTAATCCTTTATTTCTATAACACACGAAAACCCTATTCCTAGACGGGTGTTTGAGGTTACCTGGGCCTTTGTTCGAACCAATCTTTACCATAATTCAGTCAGTTAAAATTAGACGTCGAGGATTGTTTACTTCAAGTATTTTGTAAGATATGTGGCATTTTTTCCATTTTAGAACTTGTATTACTTTTTAGGTAAACCCTATCAGGCTTTATACGTTTTCTTCAGACCTAAGGTTTATCGAAATGACTCAACTGATCTAATTTTTAATATATGCAGAGATTTTTCAAGAACTTGGCTTTTAACCTGGAGACCGCTATACACTACTAGATATTACTATATACCTAGTATAAATAATTATTTTTAAAATATTTTTTTTTCTTGTCCACCCTCCACTATAACTGAAAGAAAACCTAATGCTGACGTCAGAAATCTTGCGCAAAACTCTTAAACCTATAGATACAATATGACTATAACTTGAGGAATCAGTGAATATCTATTGAATGGAGTGGTAAAAGGATGTCCTAATAAATATTCATTTGTCGGTTGAGTAGAAGTGAAAACTGTCGACCTTGTTGTCGGGTAAATAACCAAATGTTTTCCCGTTGGCTAATTTACAAAACAACCACTCTAGTGCTCGCGCGTTTGTAAGAACCCCAATAGAAGCTTCATGGGGGCCAAAATTAGTCTGAGTGGCATTCTTTTGGGCTATTCTGAGGCATATCACCGTCACAATCGGAGCGGAGAAAAAGTGCTTGCTTTGCGGTATTGTAAGCTTTCACGCACCCCCAAAAGTAAATGCTATATGTCAAGTTGAATGTGAATGGGGTATGAGGTTTGGTCTTGTTGCTCCCTTTTGTTTTCCCGCAACTCCATATAGGCCCAAAAAGTTATCATACCCACCCCTCCTGCAGACACTTGCGGGAGACTAATTTCTAATTCCCTCTCCGAAGTGGATGCTAAGTTTATCGAAACTTTACACAATATTGTGCTTTGAGTATCTTTTCTGGTGTGATGGGCGTTAGGGGTGGGCTTTTTGTTCATCTCACCACCACAATTCCTCATCACCACCTGCCCCAATAGATATGTATAATATATGTGAGTGCCATTGAATCGGTATCGCAAGGTATACGTTTCGCTGACTCTTCCATGCCATTATACAAAAGAGTGTTGTACTTACTCTCAAATTGTGTGCAAATCTGGAATCTTATTGTTGAAAGCGATTACGTCAGTTCCGTGTAATATTTAGTTGAAAAGTAACAATAGCAGGATGTGGAAGTGGGACACATAAAGCATGTCAAGAACAGAAGTGAACAATACCATCAGATTCATTCGAATTCAGCTCTTCGAAGTGGCATCATCCCTTTTACTCTCACACCCTCCAGACTCAGCCCACCGAAAAAAAACCACCCTGGGGGGGAGGCTACCCATTCTTAGCCCCAACATCCAATTGAGAGCATCTGGACGGGGCGGAGAGGTGAAGGGGCGACAGGGTTGTCTCCTACTTGGCAAGATAAAAATGAGAAGTGAATACACTTGTGAAAATTATTGTTATTAAAAGCGAGAGAAATGGGACTGGTCCATAAATCATGAATGAAAGAGATTAATTACGCGATTTCCATAAAACGAAATGGTGATTTTTTTGCATACCTCCCTTCCCCCTACGACCACCCCCTATTTTAGCACACACACAAAATCCTCCTATCTCCATGAAAAGTATCATCTCATCCCTTCCCACGGTGCAGGGTGAATTCAAAAGACTCTCAGATTGTGCCATACTAAATAAAAGATGATGTTCCCTTATGAGGATCGTCTTCAGCATGAAGAACAGACGGAAGCTGGGTCGTTGAAAGACATACTTCTTCATCGGGAAACGTCGGTGTACGGTGGGTTCTTGTTGCAAAACGAGATGGAAAGATTTTATCCTTATGGTTTATTATTGAGAGGAAATTGCATAGATTTCCATCATTTTCATATTTACCCCTGTGTTTACTTTTTGATTCAATTGCCTGAGCCATTTCTGATATGGTCAGGTAAAACTTGGATTTTAGCTTAGATCAGCTTGAGATATATAGCTTTTCCCTCATCCACAATGGGGTCTGCCATAATTCACTAACTTTTCCACAGAAATTGACTTGTGGCAAACAATTTTGCCGATGCTGCAGAAATTTATTGGGTACATACCAAAATTTCTACTCTTATACAGCTGTCAATTAAAAAGCAATCCATCATATACAAGAATTTCCGTGCTTCACTTGATCCTCCGTGTGCTTGACTTTATCTCCTTCACTTTGGTAGCATTTTGTGGTATTTCCTTCATTCCATGCTGCCACTGATAGCATCATCGCATTTACCTGAGAATCACGGTGAAACCCATTAAAATGATCCCTACTGGTGTCGCTAACTTGACATGAGGGGGTTGAGGATATATAGAAAAGTGAATCTTCACATCGCCACACAATCATCCCCCTTTGCATTATCAATGCTGTCAAATGCAGACATCAATTTCAGATATTTTTGTGAGAGGGTGTCGGATTCTCCAGCTATGACATTGAAGAGTTCGGTTGACGTCACCTTTACAGTAATTCCCAAAGGCCCTTTTCCGCTAATACACTCAGATTGACGGTCACTCGGCCATATATTCTTGAAATTTTCCCAAAAATTTTCCCATTCAATAAGGAAAAGTTATGCATTTTCAGAAGGTGCAGTTTCAGCTTTCTCGATTTTTCCTGTTTTTTTGAGGGAGATGTCCTAAAACCTTCATGTTACTAAAGCAGTAGGGGAAAGCCGTCATGTTTGAGACGTTTTTTTATGTTTTGTATTCAAGACATTGACCTCAATTCTGAGACCAAGATCAAGATCAAAATTTCAAGATGTCAAATATTCCCAAGATCGAGATTTCATATTCTGACGCGAATAATTTATGTAACTTAAAATGTCTTAGCTAAAAACTAAGATTTCAAGATTTTCCATACTTCACCAAATGTCATTTCTGACAAATATTAGGGGAAAGTCGTCTGCCTTTAAATGCAGCAGCCTTCAAATGTTGCGATTTTTTCGTTGTTCTCAAAAGCATAAATTATATTCCATTAACTATTAGGTAGCTATCCATCATCCTCACAAATCATCAAAAAATGGTGAGCCTAGCTTCTATTTCCTAGATGCTAGATCAAAAAAATGAAAATGAGCTCTAAACTGTAATTTTGATGTTCCACAAATCATGTGATTTTTCATAGTAAAAATCATTTTACAAATAAATCTTCCATTGTGACACATAGAAGGTTAATCAGGCTTAATATTTCTGTTAATACATTTTGGTTCAGATGACACAATTTTTGTGGGTGGCAAAAATTTGCAAATATCACCCTGCAGCAGCCTTTAAATGCTAATGTCGTGTGCCATCAAAACATGTGAAATCGAACTCCTACTTTTCTCTGACGAACGTCATACAAATACTTATAACCTGCTATCTTGCTCCGGCCGGGATGTTTCAAGTTGACAATTTTCAACTTTAATGGCTTTTTCTTCCAAATTTTCATGTGCAAAACAGTGCTTCAGAAAAATGTGAAGAAAAGTTGTTGTTTAATGTCTTTTGACTGCAGTGATGATTTTAGTGAGTGCATTAGGCTTCAATCTAATCATTTATAGCCCATTTAGTTTTATTGATTCAATATTCTCATTGGAAAAAAAACATTTAAAGGCAGCTGCCTCGCGTTTGAAGGCAGACTATGCCAGCTGCCTTCATACAAATCGACATCACTTTTTTAATTTCCTCCATAAGGAAAAACTGAGGACTTGCGAGTGCTAAATGAGGTAATCATATACGCCGAATGAACAAGAGAATTTTTTGGTGTAGTAGAAAATAAAATCCATTTTGTGGATTCTTCAGAAAAAAAATCTTAAATTTGGAACTCCATTTTTCGTTTGAAGGCAGACGACTTTCCCCTATCATTTTCTTTGCCGAATTTATTGAAATTTCGCCATATAAATTAGAAAAAAGAATTATAGGATGTATTAAATAATATATGACAGAACTTTATCGGGATTAAAAGAAGTGCACCAAAATTTGTGACGTGGATAAACCCTAAAATGCTTATGCAAGATATCATTCTTTTGCATGTATTTTCAAGGTGTTGTACTTCTAAACGTACATGTAGACCGCTTTGAACCATTACGATTAAATTACAAGATCAAACATAGTATTTTTCATAGTCATTCTCCTTCTGTATCATCTCTTCTAGAAACATTCTTCATCAAAGACGATTTCCACATGAAACTCTTCAAATTGTTAGTATCTTGAAAATTCCAAGCACCTCCGAGAGGTTCTTGGAATTATTTCAAGAAAACAAGAAATTTGACGTCTTGAGATCTTGAAATATTGGTTCCAGAATTAAAAATCTTGATATCCACACAGTTTGTGTCTTGGATTTCAAGATTCCAAGACATTTGACAGATTTGACATCTTGATCTTGATTTTTTGATTTCAGAATACCAAAATCTTGAAATTTTCTTCATCTTGAGCTTGGTCTCAGAATTGAGGCCATTGTTTTCAAAACATAGAAAGTTATCTTAAAATTTTGTATAGTGCTTTGCTTAGTATACTCAAGTATAGACTTTACTAAAATACGGTCCAATGGGGTATAACAAGTGGTGAACAGAAATGACCTGTCTTGTCACTTTCAATTTTTATTCCATACGACGTTTCGGGAATCTGTCTCCTTCATCAGGTCTACAAAAAAGTATCCTATGTAACCAAAAATTGTTAATTAATGTTTTGTAGACCTGATGAAGGGGACATAGATTCCCGAAACGTCGTATGGAATAAAAATTGAAAGTGACAAGACAGGTCTTTTCCGTTCACCACTTCTTTATTAAAATAACTTGATTAGTTTTTTTTGTCACATTTATTTAAATAATCTATGGTTTTTAAAATTGACGACTAATTTAGTTTTCAAACGTTGATTTACCAGTAACCAGGTAACATTGATTTTTAAATGTCTAGGGGTCTCTACACAGTATAGAAATTTATGTCGATATTAAAAAGTTTTTTCTTTCATAAGCATTGAGCATATATGGTGAATGTTGAAAAAAAATTGCATTATGTTGGACAAGGATCCCTATATAGTAAGGTGGGGCAACTGGATCATTTTTGGGGTAATTTGATCGGTAACTGGAATTTTTAGTGAAGAACCCAGCTGGCACAAGATTGAAATAAGTCGATTACACTCACTTATTTAATGGATAAAAATATAATTTTTGCTTTTTCTCAAACTTGAATAGTTTTATATTATGCTACTGTAGTGACTATATTACGGAAATAAAAATAAAAATATTATTTTAAGTGGTTTAGTCATAAACGATCCAGATAGCGAAGCGCCCGGATTAGCACACTTGTCTATAGTGTCCATGATTTCATATAGATCACGTCCTCTTAGGTCTAATAATTAATTTAAAAAATGCAGTGTTGACAACTATACTCCGTGTTTATTTACTGCTGCCCCAGTTTTGTCTATTATTTTTATTTTTATTTTTAATTTAGAAGACTTTCATATTTATTCTGATTTTATACGTTTTTAGTGAGTTCAGTGTGCATTTTCAGGTGAGATGGCAATTTCAGATTTTAGCTGATATTATCTTCTGGTTCCAAATGAAATTCAAGCGCTTTATCCTAATTTTGCCTAAATAAGTTCTAAAGCGATATTATAATTTTTTTAACATATAAACAAGCATTGGCTTTGCAAAAAAATCTTTGTCATGTAAAATTAATCAAAATCACGCAATTACCTGGGTAAAAACATTAAGCTGAGAGACGGTTTATTGGAGGAATGATAAACACGTAGTTTATTGAAATTTCAGGATCTTGCCTTGAAGCACCTTGGGATCGATCGCTAACATCGTCCAGTCATGTATCCCGATTGGGACAGAGGCGGTTCAAACTGTATATGAACGAGATTAGTTTGCTCATTACCTCATTGAGAGAAATCCGAAAAAGTTAAAACAACATTCCGGAAATGTTTATTTTACCCTGCAGTATTGATCCGAAATCAGTGTAAATATTACCCTTTTTATGTGTATTATGGGTTAAAGTTACCCTTTTTCTTGTTAAATTTACCCTCAAAAAAGTGTTAAATTAACATTAAGAAATGTTAATATATTTTCACACCTAAAAAGTGTTAAAGCTACAAGGAAAAAAAGTTAATTGCACCCTATTTTTTCTCAGTGCTTAACCAAAACCGTCTCTTAGCCTTAAGCTTATACAGGTCGTAAAATCTCATTATTATTTCTGCGATTTCTCATTATTATTTCTCCGATCGAAAAATGATCATACTGGCCAATCTTTGGAAAATTAGTCATACAGAATTTTTTTGTCCGTTTAACTTTAAAGTATTTAACATAAGATATTTTGTATGTAGTAATTCTTTAGAATGAAAGTTTATTTAAAAGAAATGTTACAACTGAATGTATTTTCAGTATTTAGCCGCCCAAGTAGATATACTCATAGAAAGTTGCAACCCCAGATAATGGACTCGTTAGCTTTTCGGAAAACACAGAAAGTTTATACAAGCTTCAAAAGAGCATAACGTGATGTGAAAAGGTGGATGGAAGAAAGTTCTTAACAAGGAGCCGTGATTGCAATGATCCCGCTTAATAATCCTGCCAGAGGATTGTTTCTCACTGTTCACTGACTTTAGATTAATTTACCTCCTGCTGCATGACTACAAAAGGCATAATCGCAGACATTGAGTTTCAGATGATCTATATAGAAATACTTCATATATAATTAACATACATAGCCATGAGAGAAACTGAAGCAATTGCTTTTAGTCTCCAATAATACCACATCGATCTGAATTAGTATCTCTTGACCAAGAGATGGAGAAAACGCAAATGGATTAAGTTGGAGTGGAAATTGCATGAGTGATGAAAGATTTAGTCTCACAGAGATATCGACAATAGAATTCCGGAATTAACATATGAAAGGGATTAAAGTGGATAGAAATATTTCCAAGTTCCTTTGAATGCGTCCACTTCAACTGTAAACATAATTCTTTTACACTAGAGGATTTTTGCGGAGGATTCCCGGAGTAATCCAAGACCGAGGTATTGCATGGGCTTCCTGACCTACAATCCGCGAGATATTTCGCGCCCTCAGTCATTTCGGAAGGAGACAGGGGAAGCGCACGCGTGACGACTGCTCCACATTCTCATCCCCAGACTGACTTCCCCTGCACATTCTGACGACGTATCCTTACGTAACAATTTCCCCTCTTTGGCGTGCGCATCCTGCCACGATGGATACTCCATGGAAAGTCTCATTGCTTCAGACGAGTGTTCGCCGTCCTCGCAATCGCATCGCCCGCACCAGAGGAAGTCGTCAATTCGAAAATCGTGTTTGCCGCGAGTGAAGATCCGTTGGAGTGATTAATAGGCCGCGTTCGAGGAAGCCAAGTGCGTGCAAATCTCTGTGAATCGTGCCAATTGTCTGGGCATCCGGGCTGAGATAAATGATTCTGCAAGTCGCCTAGTTGTAAGGCAATCAGTCGCCGTTGACACTTAGACTGGCGTGTGAGTGAAGCCGGAAAGGGTGTAATTTAGTATCCTCCGGCAGTATATTTCGGGAAGTGATAAGTGTTAATATCGCACAAGGTTTAGCCAAAGGAAGGGAAATTGTCGTGAAGTTTGTGTAGACTTGTGGGCCACGTTGGCCAATTATGGAAGAGTAGGAGGTGATAGCAAAGATCTGACTAGCGACAACGTGTAAACAACCCGAGGCGTCCAGATATTTTTGATGAAGGAAAATTCAAATTGGTGGAAAAGCCAGAAAATCTGCGGATCAACATTCATAGTCGAATCCCATCAATATTAACGAGTTTCGAAGCTCTGTGAATGTACCTCGAAGCTTTGTTTTCAGTTTCCTTTCTATCCTCCAAGCTACACAGTTTGTTTGTGCACATGAAATCTATGGAATTAACACCCGTATTAAAATCCTCCGGCTCTCACTAGATTCACAGTATTCGCCTACACGAATGAATCCAGTCTAATTAATTCGAGGCGCTGTTCTCTTTGGCCCAAAACAGTCGGATGATTCTGCCTTTTCGTTCGCCTCGATTTCAATGTCAAGCTTATTACTAAAAATGTCTTGGATCTTATTTTGTGAGTATCTATTTGATCTGGTATTAGCCAGGCTCTTGGTCTTTTTGACGATAACACAAAAGCAATGATTTAGACTTCATTAGCTGTGACGGCAGAAAAGCAATGTGTTGCATTCGTTAGATCATTAATTTCCCTGCCAAATATCCCGCATACAAATTACCTCATCAGGCGGAAAATAATTTACGAATGCTAATGAATTCGGAAAAAGCTCTCGCCTCAGCTTTCAGAAATATGCAAAAGAAGTCATCTGCTTTCTATCATTTGCCATTCAGACAACATAGAGTATTTCAATCATTTCTCCCGAATTTAAATTTGGATGGAACTTACTGATCCAAATCTACACGGATTTTAGATTCTGAAGTGTCCTTTTGGACTCCTTGAATATGTCGACAAAATTTATTTTCAAATATCATTGAAAATTTTCAAAAGTCGTGCAGATGGTTGTCACAGAACTATTTGCAGTTTCCGAAAATAAGCAAGAAAATAAATTTCAAGAAAATGTGACTGGTTCTACTGACCCACTTTCCCATATGCCCTATCCCAAAAAATTCGCATGCAGTCCTGTCGTCTTGTAAACGTTCGGAAGAGAATTTACACGTTTAATTATTTAGTAATTATTGTCCGCAAATATGTATCGGCTATTTGTTGTTCTTCTGCAAATTAAGGAAAACAGATAGAAACACGAGCAATATGTAAATAATGAATCTCAGCAAAAAAAAAACTTTATATTTTCGTATAACGGATGAAAAGGGCAGTATTTGAATGCAATGTTCCCAATTCTTCCGTCACTTTTATCCTGAATTTTGCTTACGTTCACCTTTTCAAACGTCACATTTCAAGCAAGATCTTTTGAAGAATTCCTGAGTTATTTGTCGCTAAACTTCTCACAGAAAATTCCATATGCAAATATTGCTATTTCTCAAAACTACGCCCTTCCTCATTTGAGCTTCAGCTCCCGCACCCTCATCAACATTCGTCTGTAACTAAATTCCACGAATTCCTACCTCTCTGGATGCCTCGGGCTAATGAATCCTACGTTAATCTCTGTCTTGTGATCGTCGCTGGAAGGATAGAATAAAGGGACATTCTGCTTTCAGGATCAACTGCCGAAGGGGAATCACCTGCACAATGACTCATCTCATGTTCCGACGCGGAGGAATTTTCACAGTCATCCTCGTCTTTTGCAATGGTGAGTTTTTGAATCCCTTATGTTTAAACATTTACCAGTGTCTCTCATAAGTCCTTTAGAAATCTCTCAGGGGCACATAAAGTTACACTTCACCAGGAGATAAATGTAAAATGGTTTCCGCTATAAGATTGGAAAATAAATTGCAGTGAATCCGAAATCGATTTTTGCGCATACCGCCTCTCAATGGATAAACAACTTTCAAGGAATGAAAATTGTTCTGCAATAAATAACAATTTGGATTTGCAAATTCTGAAATTCTAATAGTACTCAGATTTAGTCTCAATTTTATTGAAATTTCTGGCTATATACCCTAATTAAAAAATGTTGATAAATCTAGGGGGAAATGGGGTACCTTTGAATGTGGGGTTGCTTTGAAATTAGGATTTTTCTCCTATGTTTAAATGGAATTCAACCATTGTGCAGCTATATCATGATGAGGCTCCATTTTATTTAAGAATAGGTAAAAATCCCAAAAGGGCACTCAATGGGTCAAGTGGTAGAGCACTCGCTCTATGATGCAAGTGTCCCGGGTTCGAATCCACTTTAGGTCACCAGGAATTTTTCTGGCGTTAAAGGTGTTCGGATTGCATCCAGTGAGCTTCACTGCACTTGATTCCACGGGCATGGGCCTGACAACCTCAATCCGTACAAGAAAAAATAATAATGCATGTCTAGAAATCCCCCTGTGGGAAGGCCAAGTTCCTTCATGAAATGTTGTGCCAGCATTATTATTATTATTATTAAAAATCCCAATTTCTAAGCTGCCCCACATTCAAAGATGCCCCACTTCCCTCTATATTGGATTTTTTAAAAATAGTTGGATGAAAAAAATTAAATACTTTAGCTGTAAAGTATTGTAAAATTTTTGCTTTCATTCGAAAATGTTTCATTCAGATAAGGTAATGTAATCCTAATAATAAGTTGCCTGATTTTTTTTGACCCATATAAAATTTAAACGGTAAGAGATATCGACTTCCGGTCTTCGATGACCCCTCCTTAAATGGCATTATCTCGAAAGTTATCTCTTTAGTTTTTGCCCCTTCTCCTTCATACGTCCCCTAACTCCCTAAAATACATCAAAAATGTGGTTCTTCTAACATTGCAAAAAATTGGCCCTAGCGATTTCAATGATTTTCGGATATGTTATATAGATAGTCCAGCTGAACATTCCGTCCTCAGACACCTTTCATCGGTTAATTCGCCATCTTGAATTATTCAAGGTCAAAGGCCTTATTTTCGCCCGTTTTGTTCAATTCATTAATTAAAAGTTTAATTATTTTTTGAAACCCTCTTCTTGACAAATTTAATTCGACAGTATTTTCGTATGCATCAGAAAAATTTGCAAAAAAGAATATAAGGCAGAGCTCCTTCTCGGGAGTTCGAGCAGCTCGCAAAGCCTCGAATGCTTTGCCACCCCTTTTAATCAAGATTTCAAGACTCTTTTTCCTTTCAGTTCCAACAAAATGCATTACTCTTTATTCCGATTTTGGTGTACCATTTTGGCTCATCAATTGAAATGTTTCTCTCTCTAACTGATTTCCTCTGAACGTGTGTTCCTGCACTGAAAAAGATTCTTTTCCGCAAAACAAAGTCACTTCTTTGTGGGATTCTTAGAGCTGAACTTTTAGATTGAAAAGTTTCCTGTTGATTTCGTGTTAAAGAAAGCTTTGAAGTGTTGCACATCGTTTATCGTAGGGGATGAGGATATCGACAAGGCATAAGGGGTAACAATGATATGGATGGAAAGAAACTCAAAGTGTAGAAGAGGGTTGTAGGTGATTCAATAAAAATCCCTCACTCGTCCCTAATTGGAGTCATTTGCCCTAAACTCTAGCTCTGGATGCTGCTGTTATTCTTGTATCTCCCGGTACGCCCCCTAAACGTGGTTGTTGGTTCTGGAAAAGTTCCTTGTTCCAGACAAATTCTCTCCTCCCCACAGAAAGAATTCTCAAACAAAACACATTTGCAAAATGAGGAACATCGAATTGGCTTGTGGGGCTTGTGGACATCATTGTTCCTGTCCGAAGCACTCAGAGCATCCCATTTGCAGGATGAGAAATGCACAGGGTCTTTTGTGACCTTCTCGGATGAAGACAATAAAGCTTTCAAATGAGAGAGACTCGTTCATTGCAGAGCACCTATTGTGCTGCATTTGCTCATTCTAATTTTATTCTTCCAACAGATTCTCGATGTTGTCCATGTAAACGATCCTCCCCCATTTCCCGCCAAAATCCATTCTGCTCTTTTGCCTTCACGGCTCAAAGATTTCTCCCCGCTCACAGAAAGTAATTAATCCATTGTTGGTCGAATGAAATCCCTGATGAAATGTATCCTCCAGAGAAATCCGATATGCCGAACAATTGCCATGAACAAGCCTCTTCCGTTGATAAACTCTGTCAATATTTGGGCAGATTTCCGACGATGAGTAGCATTGTCACTCAAATTCTTAGAGGAAACACTTCCTGCACACAAAGATTTGTGGTCTTAATAGGCAATCGAGAGGGCGATTTTCATAGTATCCCAAATATTAATATTATAAATTCTCATATTTGACCGTTGAAAATTTCTAGAATGCAGTTAAATCTTCCTTTCTCAAATCTGATAATGTGCAAGACTTTCATAAATGATTTATATCCTTAGCCACAATTCCAGGAAATTTGCTAGTGGCTAGGAAATTAACCGTTTCTCCGTTCCCAAGTATGAATTTATGATTTTCATCTCTTCCGTTTGTGGCAAAGAGCTTAAGCAGAAGTGAACTAGCCAAATTCTTGAGCTTTGGATCAGATGTTTGAAAATGTAATTGGTCAAATTTACGCTATATTCGTAATTCGTACCCTACTCATTGCTTTCAGCTAAAAAGGATGTTAGGATGTTAGAAGGAATTGACGTAGATTGTCCCAGAAGCGCCCGAATACTTATTTCAATGATACCCCTGCCTCATTGCCGACTTCGTCACGCGTTCCATCCGTGGATGTACCGTTTGGGTGGCCAAGTGGGTGGCAGGAGATTCCATAAAGTACGTCAGGAGCAGACGTGAACAATATGAATTCATTTCAATGGAGTGCGACGGCAAAGAAGAAACGATTCTCTTCTTGGTGAGATAAAATTCGAGCTTCAGCCGATCTCACCTCCTCGAGTGGGAAATGAAAAATGAAAATGGGGACGCTCCATAAATCATAAATGAAAGAGATAAATTATTGCATCGGCGCGAAACGGTGAAAGAATTGCGCCACGGAAGTCTCTGGAATTAAAAGATGCCATTGAGGTGGTGCACAATTAAAAACACATTATCCTTGGGCGAGTACCACATAGCTCTATGTTGATGCACTATCAGATCGGAGGAGGGAATCGTGATCGTGTGACTGAATACGTGTCTCTAGGCAATCTTCTCCATCTCTGGCTACATCCTGAGGAGGATTCCGTGTAAGAAACTCCACTCATTCATCTTCCGATTATAAGGATTAAGGTTCATGATGGGATCAGGAGATAGAGCATCAAAGGCAAAATATTTCTGTGCGAAAAATCTGTGGATGAGGAAGGAGTCTCTTCCAACTTTCAACTAATTAAATTACGTCTGTCTGTCAGTGGGAGCTAGTTATCTGATGGGTTACCCTGAGGCTCATCCGACCGGGAAGTTGATGTCTCAAAGGGCGCACGATGATGGCCTGAATGGTGAGATGTCAGTTACCTGGCACGTCTGGGTCAGTCATAAAGCGCCCTTTATGACTTTTCGATACAGATTTCACATTGAAGCGCGTCCAATTTGTTCAACTCGCCCGAATTTATATCTGCTCCGTGACCCGAATCGCTGCGGCTTCATTGAACCAGCGACTTGGCAGGAGAATGAGGGCATTTCAAGGAACCATGACGAGTAGGACTTATGAGGAGAGAAAGACGCCACACGGTGGCCAATTCGGTGGAGGCGAAGGAGTAAAGAATTAAATGGCAATTAGATTATTTTCTCATCAAATTCCTCAACTTTTCTGCCAATTCAATTTTCTCAAATCGCTACTCATTCCATATCCAATTGGAAATGTCCTGGGTGAGAATTCCAGGGAGATTTGATGGCTCCCACGCGGATAATTTATGCATGATTTTGCGGAAATGACTTCATGATGAATGCTTCAGCGGTTCACGATTGAAAAATATTTCTTTGGAGGCGACAGCGAGTCCCAATCAAAGATTTGACTGAGAAATTCCAAGGCGACCTCTTGAAGTCGCAAGAGTTGGGGAGCAGTTTTATGAGTGAATGATGGCAATAAAAAATTATCAACCCGTGTGGCTTCCTGAGAATTATCTCGAACCATAAAAACTCTTGGAGCCTTGTGGGAGAGTAGGGGACTTTGCAAAAAGGAAAGAAGAATGAAGAAGAATACCTAAGGCAATGACTCAATTCTTTGGTCATGGAGACTCTTCCTCTCTTCACAAATATTGACATAATTCATATAACTCTGCAGTGCCAATATGACGTGTAAATTTTAATTTCTTTTACCGACCGAACTCCTCAATGTTTATTTGAAAAACGGTTATAGAATTTCACAATCCAAAATTCCAAACGCCAAAATCCCGAAACAAAATGTTTCAACATAAATAATTCATTAATTTTATTTTGAAGAACGTGATTCTAAAATTGAATGGCAGATTGTTTAGAGATACCTGCACTGAGATAAATCCGAAAAAGTTAAAATAACATTACGGAAAAGTTAATTTTACCCTACAGTATTGATCCGAAATCAGTGTAAATATTACCCTTTTTATGTGTATTATGGGTTAAAGTGACCCTTGTCTTGTTAAATTTACCCTCAAAAATTAACATTAAAAAATGTTGATATATTTTTACACTTAAAAAATGTTAAAGTTATGAGGAAAAAAAGTTAATCGCACCCTCTTTTTTTCTCAGTGTATAGAGAAATAAACTTTTTTACGCTGGGAACTGGACACATTTGGTTTTAAAATCTCACCAAATAAAATCAGTTAGTAGAGGTCAGAAGTAAATTAAAAGATAAAAAGTTATTTGGAAAATCGAGTAAATTTGAAAGAATTGCACTTAAAAAAAGTATATTACTCACTTTTTGACTCAATAAATATTCTGACTTTTTTAAGTCCCGTTTCAATAAATATTCTTTGTAAAATTTCTCAAGATGTCTTTTATCAAATAAAATATTTCTAGAAATTCCATTGTGAATAGCACTGGAAATTCTGTTGGAATTATTTTATTTAACTTATTATGTCAAATAAACTCAATAAACTACTTTAGCTAAATAAATGGGTCACAAGTAAATAGTATAGTGAATTCTATTTTATTTTGTCTCAATTCATTTAAGAACTATTGAGGACTAATCTACAGTTAAATTATTTTTCCAATTGTTTATTTTTCATGGAGGTAAAACATTTGAAGGGAAAATTGAAAAATTTAATGTTTTTTTTAGTCTGTTTCACATGATGAATCCTCATTGTCTTATAAAGAGATTAGGATTAGGTGCTACGATGTTGATTGAGGTTCAAAGAGAATTACAGTATGGCGTGTGAAATTGTCCGACGTTCGAGGATTCGGTGAGTGTCATGAAGTGGAGCGATTCAGACAAGAATTTCCCGTAGTTGAGAGGCAGATGTGGATTGAAGGTAATTCTCCACAATTGCATGTCTGATTTGTGGTTTTGCTAGAATAACGGATTTTGCAGAACTTCACCAATCGGATCGATATCTTTCCCTCAAGAGAAAGTTATTCACGTGTGGAAGCCAAAGCGTGGATAGTGTCGTCAAATGGCATCATTAATTACGGCAACTGATAATTCAAGTTGTTGGTTGTAAACAAACCAGACTCCTTATTGAGACAATCCACAAGAGCTCTGCTCCTGGCGGACACAATGACAAATGGTTGGTTGAAAATCTGGCACAGAAATGTGATATCTGTAGCATGCAGTCTCGCGGGGATTCGATCGGGCATAAATGATCCGCAAGCGCAGCTATGAAGAGCTCTGTGAATCTCGAACCCACTCCTGGATTTTAAGTATCCCAGTGGTTGGGGTTTTGAGTGACTGACGAACGGTACACAAATATTTTGCTCATCGTTATCAAAATTGTTCTTTGCTCTGTGAATGATTTATATATCTTAATCGTGATTCTTTATCACAGCTACTGCTATTCGGTCAGTTATATCCATTATATCTATTCGATTATAATTAAACTATTAATAGGGTATTTAAAACATTCCTAACGTCGAAAATGATCACTCGAAAGAATTGGTCGATCTATCTTTGTCCCAAAGTAGTTATTCTGCTGCAAATTAAATAACATTTTATGTCACTATCAGGGGATTATAGTTATCAGGGGACCATTGTTTGAATCAAATTAAGATACTAAATTAATGCAGATACGATAACGGTTAACTCAAATGACAACATAACAAGACTAATTATTCTATTTCCATTAGAGCATTTAATTTAAAATATAAAATCATTCACTAAGTTATTTCAAAAGTTGGCAAAGCGTCCCAGGCTTTGCGAAGTGCTCGAACTCGTGACTTAGATGCTGCACCGGCTGTACCTCAAAAGTACTCTCTCATCATTTACCGTTTACCGGTTCTCAACCAATTTGAACCAGTTCATAAATCACTCAAAAGATCCCACACAATAGTTTTAAAAGTAACAAAATTGATTTTCGGACAAAAATTACTTATCGGTTCATAACTGGTTCATTACCTGTTCGCAACCGATTTTAACCGATTTATAAACCAATCAAAACATTGTCCAAAATACCTTAGGAGTAAGATAATTTAATTTCGGATTAGTCATCGATTATAAACCGGTTCATTATCGGTCCATAACCAATTGGAATCGGTAAAGAGTTGTCATGAATTCTAATATTTTTCTAACACTGAGAGAGAAATCCGAAAAAGTTAAAATAACATTCTGGAAATGTGTATTAGGTGAGATTCTTAACAATCTCACCTACTATAATCCTAACAAAATTTCATGTCGTCCGATCGACCTCAAACTTGGCCAAAATGTGTTTCAGCACTTCCTGATTCCGAATATATATGTGGCTAAGTTACGTTCCCGGCCGGCCGGCCGGCCGCTCTTTGGAGCTTAATAGCTCCTAAACTAAAAAAGATATCGACTTGCGGTTTTCGGCAAAGGTTATATATCGGGTGAAAATTGCAACTTGGTGCATAGACCCCCCACCCCCCACCCCTCCTTCCGCCATTTTGAAGACCCCCCTTTTTTTGTTTTCTCAATAGCTCCGCCCCTATGGCATTCAGCGAACTCAAATTTTAGTATGTTATAGCTGGGCCTTAGAGCTTTCCATCAATACCAAACTTAAGGTCCCCCGACCCCCCTGACCCGAGCTATAAGGGTCCAAAAAAAATTTCTTAAAATGGCCATAACTCCGGTTCTAATTGTCAGAATTTAAAAAGTGAGGGCTTTTTGGAAAGCTCTCGTGAAATGCCACTTCCCCTTCTAACATCGCAAGTTCATAAAACCACCGCTAGGGGCGCTATTATTAAAAAGAAAATTTTTAAATCTTAAAAGTTAAATAACTCAAAAATTCCTTATGCAATCGGGCTGAAATTTTAGTATGTTGTAGCCGTTGATTATACCTATCAAACAAAAAAACCTTAAGTCGATCCATAACCCCTGACCCGAGCTATAAGGGGTCAAAGTTCGAACATTGACCGGCCTCTATCTCCGGTTCTAATTAACATATCGACATAAATTTTACCTTTTTGGTTTCGTCTTGATGAGCACTTTCAGATGGAAGTTCAAAAGGTCACCACAGGTGGCGCTGTGATAGCGTCAAAAT
Organism: Phlebotomus papatasi; assembly: GCF_024763615.1. Taxonomy (NCBI): domain Eukaryota; kingdom Metazoa; phylum Arthropoda; class Insecta; order Diptera; family Psychodidae; genus Phlebotomus; species Phlebotomus papatasi. The sequence goes on from NC_077222.1 coordinate 77,704,109, forward strand.
TCATCGAAATTCAAAGTCACTTTTCTCAAAAACGGCATTGTGCAAGTTAATCAAATTTTAGTATGTTGTAGTCCAGTCTAGGACGTTTCCAAAATGGTGCGTATGTGCGCTGTGGTTTCAATAGAACCGGAGATATGAGGGGTCAAAGTTCACGAAATTCAAAAAATCATATCTCCGGTTCTATGTGACAGATTTTGATGAATGAGGGCTTAAACGAAAGATCTTACCAAATGCTACAACTTTCTAGAACATTTGAACTTCGTGGGACCAACACAAGGGGCGCCACAGTCGAAAAACCAATTTCAATATCACATAACCTCAATTATCTCGACTGTCGCTGAACCGATTTTGATGATTACTTCAACATAATTGTAGAGCACATTTGTCTCTACATTTCGTCCATACATCATTTTCCACTCAGACTACGCTATCACACCGATTTTTCCGTTTAAGCGTGAAAAAATTGATTTTTCCAATAATAACGCTTTGAAATCACTCAGATGCCAATTTGACTGCCTCTACTCCACCGAGACACTTAAAATAGGGGTTTAAATGAAAAGTCCCGCAAAATACAACAATTCTTTGATTTAGTTGAAGTTCAATAAATGACTACTTGGGGCACTCTGGATGAAAAAACGAGTTAAGAAACAAAAAACCTCGCTTATCTTGGCTTCTGAGTAGTCGATGAGTTCAAGTTCTACGGCAAAATTATAGAGAACATCCAAATCCTTGACATTTTGGTTCAAATACAAAACTTGTATAATTTCACGAATTTGATTGAAGATAACTGAATGGCGTCTCCCTACTTCAGCTCTAAATCGAATTTGCATGCACTCCGAGTTAGCTCACGTTAAGAATCTCACCTACATAAGCCGGTTAGGATTATCTGTCCCTTTTACCCTGCAGTATTGATCCGAAATCGGTGTAAATATTATGCTTTTTAGGTGTATTAGGGATTAAAGTCACCCTTTTTCATGTTAATTTTACCCTTAAAAAGGTGTAAAATTAATATTAAAAAATGCTGATATATTTTTACACCTAAAAAGTGTTAAATTTCTGAGGAAAAAAAGTTAATCGCACCTCCGTTTTTTCTCAGTGAACGAGCCCAAACATGATGCCATTCTATTGAGAAAGACGCTCTCTAGAGCTTTTTTAAACTTTGACCTTAAAACTGCTATTTGGAGTGATTCAACGTTATTTCCGTTTATGGACGAATGCCCGTCTAGGTAACCCCTAAAACAGGTTCACAAATGAAAAAAAAATCATACGACGTGTTTTCAAGCAGTCCTAAGAAAACATGGTTTTAGAGAGGAAGAAGATGGGTAGGGAAATGAGGGGCACGTTGATGGTCGACTTATGGAAGGGATTTTCCGAAGTTCCAAGTCTCTACTCTAATCGTTTGGGCTCTAGGAATGATAATGGCCGGATGGACAGACGGACAAACAGTGTGATGTCAAAAAACTTGAAACTTTAAATTTCCAAAATTCGACCCCTTTTGGGGTGAGGATTCGGAATAGGTATATTACGTCTTTTTGTCAAATCTTGTAGATCTTCATCAGATCTTTCCGCAATGGAATCATGATTGAATATATCAATCAAGTCTTTTTCTAATTTATAAATTTTATAATCTGACTTTTAAAAATGTTTTAACAAGTTTAGAAGCTTAACGCACGATCGTTGTACATTTTGTTTTGATAGAAATGAAAGAATTTCCATACGTTTTCCTAATATCTGTTATCTTTAATATTATATCTTTAATAATTTTATATTTTTTTGCATATTTTTGTTGATTTTTCGAATGTTAAGATCATTTTATTTATATGCGTGTGTTATTTTTGAAACTATTGCATCATTTTGAGTAGGGTAAAATGAGGTAATGTGGAACCATATACAATTTGGGACATTTGAGATTTTCTCACTGTTTTAAAGATTCAAAAGGAAAAAATTTGTTCCTTTTCTTCTTAATCGTCTTTTTCTTCTATTTTGCGGTCTTTGTTTTTTCTTTGCTCATCTGAAACAGTGAGAAATCAAGTGTCCCAAATTGTAAATGGTTCCAAATTACCTCATTTTACCCTATTTGTAGTATAAGTTGAAGTTGTGCTTTAATATTATACAAAAAGTGTTCGAAAAAAATATGGCAAGAACTTTTAAGATCGTACATTTCTCAAAGTTTTTTTAACCTCAACCAACCGGCTCAATGTGTTTAGGTGTTTTGGAGGGCACCACCGAACACGGGGTAGTACCGAACAAAGTCATTTTTTAATCAGATATCAGGCATCAAATCAGAAAACCTATAGAAATTTATAAGCACTAGGGACGTTTGTCCTGTTCACTGAAAAAATGGTCGAGATAGTCCAAGTAGTTTAGAAATAAAAATTAGTGTTCAAAGCTATCCTATGTTCGATGGTGCTTCAGTTTCCTCTATGACAAATTTCATCTCAATCTCAGGAGAGCTTTTTCGAATAAGTATTTCTGTAACCATGACATTTCTATGTGGCACTGTTAGAAGTTATAAATTTACTATTTTTGAAATTCAATTGACAACGAATTTCGTAAATCTAACCGATTAAGATGTATTTAAATTTTTTCTCCTTCTTTAATTTTGGGAGATAATATTAGTTATGATTTTTATTACTTACGAATATGTATACAAACTAGACTCCCAGTGAAAGAATCCATGGCCCAATAAGACAAAAGAAGCTTATCACTAGGGTTTAATTCGTGAGCCCAAAAAAAAAAATGTCCGTGAGTTCGAACCCTAAAAATATTCCCCATACTTCCTCTTCTGACATCTCTCTTGGCCAGGATATTGCGAGGAAATCCAAAACTCCTGCATTCCATCAGTGTTTACAGCGAAATTGGAAAAGTTTCTAAAGAGGATTTTGCCATTTTTTCAGCTTAGTCATTACCTCGTTTGTACAACGGAGGCTTTCATTACCCGAATCATTAAGCTTCAGTAATGAGGCGAATCTCATTGTCGGATACCAACTGAGCAATTGGAATGGTGGGGCTGTGGAGAAAAATGTATAAAATCCCAATTGTATTTAATCTTTGCACCGCAGAAATCGGCCTTTAGGACAAGCGCGTTGTGACAAAAGGATTCCATTAATTTTGGATGGTATTGCGGGACAGTAAAAAGGTGGAACGGTTGAAAAAAAAAGCACAGCCATACTGTGGATGCCATATAAAAATCTCAACAAATTTGTGATTCTACTTTTCTCCCTCGAGACATCTCCCCAAGCTCCCATTTCTACGGGAGTAGGTCCACCTTTTTGGATTAAATGAGGGGACGACGACAAAAGTCATTGGATCAGAAAAGTAATATCGTTAGATGTGTTGTGTTGGGTGAAATTATCAAAATGTGAAAGTCATTGGTGGGAAAATGTTCTATATAAGAGGCGAGTGAGAGAAAAAAATCCTTTCCACGCTGAGTTGCAACCTTTTTTTCTCAGCTCACTCTTTTAGATCTAAGTATAAAGGTATACTAACAAGATTTTTCCGCCTTCCATCAAATTCCCTTTTAGTATATATTTTCTCACATACTACTATCAGCAGAGGAAGTTACTTTGAAAGTTTACCTCCCCAGCCCGGAAATTTGATAAACAAATTTCGATTGTTGAGCTAAAGTTATTTGTCACACAGAGATTTTTTTTGTTGGTTGCTTTAGGAAAAGGTTTTGAATTTCCATCATGTGAAAACGTTTTTGAGTAAGAGTGAAATATTTTCCATGAAAATTATTTTGCTTTTCTATACCATGTCACAAGACTCTTTTGCCACTGGCTTCATAAACTCACCCAGCTCAGGTGAATAAAATGAAAAATCCAGGTCGAGAATATAGAATTTATATAAAACATAGATGTGGCAATTGTGTTTTTAAGTTTACCACCATAGAGGAACATATGAGCGCACGGCGTACACCTCTGTTTCTTTAAAAGCTGTAATATTGCTCATTCGAAATTACAGAGGACTAACTTATCAGTTCAATTCCACAAAAAAACCAACAAAATTTGATGGTCTCAAAGTTAGTCAATTGGATTTTTTTTTGGATATGTTTGAGAGATAACCCAGGCAGACATTTCGTTTCAATCGGAGGCAGTCAAAATCCCGAACGCCAAAATTTCGAAATCCAAAATCCCGAAAAGCCAAAATCACTAAAGCCAAAATTCCGAAAGCCAATATCCCTATTGTTCACAATCCTGAAAGGGATGAAATTATTTAGAAAATAATGTGTAGAATAATTTCCCAATCATAGAAAATTTTCCATTGCTTCCATTAAGCGCGAGTGCAATCATGGGAGTAGTTATGGCAATTTTAAGAATTCTGGATTCTTACCATCCATAAGTGAATCTTGAAAAATTCGAAAATCTATTTGAACATCCAAAAAAGAGACTTTCTTACTTCTTGATAACTCCGCAAGGTGGCTGATGTACATCCTGTTCGAATTTCTAAGTGTTCAAGTGTCAAAATGTGACGGTCTTCACATTGCTGTGAGGAAAAAAACAGAACAAAAACGCTTACTGTTCTTGTCCCATTATTTAATCACTACATAATCACTAAGTAATCCTTTTGCCAGCTTTATAGTGTGATATTTTATAAATTTTCCCCACATTGTTCGAAAATTTAGTATGAAAATTCGAAATTTAATTTGAATTCTTCGAACATCAACGACTGCTTGTGCAAATAGAGTTCTATTTACCTTTTATCCAAGACACTATTGGAGAATCAAAGTCTAATTGTGTTTACACCCATTTTGGCTTTCGGGATTTTGGCCCATTCGCAATTTTGACTTTCGGGAATTTGGTGTTCGGAATTTAGGCTTGATTTTGGCTTTTGGAATTTTGACCGGGTTCCCGTCCATATACGCAAATACTTTTGAATTATTCATATTAACGGTTTTTCAGGGTCTAAGGTTAAAATAGCTCTAGAGATCATATTTATCAATCGAATGGTATAATGTTTGGGCTCATTGGAAAGGTCTTGGAATTCCTAAAAAGTTTGAACCGATTCTAATCAGTCATGAAGCGGTAATGAATCGTTTTATTACAGCCCACTGACTTTTATCCGAAATTCAATTATATTACGCTGATATTTTGGGCAATGTTTTGAGTGATTTGCAAATCTATTCAAATTGACTGAGAACCGGTAAACGGTTAACGATACAAAAGTACTTTTGAAATATAGCATTTAAGTCGCAGTTTCGAGTATCTTACAAAGCCTGGGATGCTTTGCAACCCCTTTTAATCTATGAATTTATGTCTAAGGGTCTTGCAGAATTTACTATTAAATTGGGTCAGATCAAGTGTATAGCCCGTGTAGCCCCTACTTAGGCTGTGTAGCCAATAAATTTCTAAAAAGTGTAGAGACTTTAAAGGTTCTTTTCTTAAAAGTTACCAAAAAGCTGATATTACACTAGATTATGTAAGTGTCAACATATAAAATATATCTACTTAATTGGGTTAAATTATTACCATAAATTCAGAAACGAAACGAAATCCAAGACATGTTCACCGCACGAGATCTGTTAATTTATGATGACGAATCATTGCTTTAAAATTCAATGACATTCTAAAATTTACTTTATTTGGCAGAAACTGACCTATCCCAACATGCCTTTTTGCCCGGAAAAAGCGACGTTAGAATGAAATTGTTTAGTTGTTGTGAATCCTCAACAAGGGTAGAATTACATTTTTTGTGCTTTGCTTTGAAGCCTGTTTTTTTCTTTCCTCCAAGTCACTTGACAGAATGTTGGCTCATGCACGTGCATCGAATTCTTGGCATATAAAGCAAAGAACGAAAAGCCAGTACGTCTCAAGATCTTGTGAAACCCTTTTACCGGCATAGCTTTACTGCATCATCGAGCTCTCACATTGATTCCCATATATGAGAAAAAGGTGCACAATGAATATGTCTCCATCTCGAAGCGCACATTCTTCCCTGACAACTCAACATGAAATAATGGGGCATGGAGAATTTCAAGAGTTGTTGTTCGCAATCGTCATAGTTGTTGGAAACAAAGGTATTTCTATTGTTAACGTAGTGAGGAGAGGAAATGCTGGGGTATTACATGCTCATCGAATTCGTGAGGATGAGGTGTCAGCCCATCATCAACACCCATCAACTCACCTCACAAATGGATAACAGGTGTACGTGACATGGTACTGGAAATCGCAGATTCTTTCTCCCAAAAAAGCCATGCTTTCAATGCGCGAGTACCGAAGCTGAAGGGATGCCAAGCTCTTCCAACTTATTATACCCTTGTACTACATACAGAGCTTTCTCATTGTCAATGCATTGGCACGAGATGAAGGAAAAGTGAACAAACGTTTCAGGCATGATTACACTTAATGATTTTAATAACGAACATTTCTTGCCCATCCACTGAATCGTCTGAAAATTTGTGAATTTCCATTATAAACTAGGCTTCATTCTACATTGTAATACGTATAGGAACGTAGGGCAAAATGTTACAGAACGGGTATTTTATTTCTTATTATGTCTTAAAGGACTTGAAAGATTTCTAACCAACTAAACCACCTTTTTACCTAACTTAACGCTCCATTATTATGTCTAAAATCGTTTTATTTATTTCTCGAAAGAAAATGTGTCCTTTGAGAGAAATTCCTAAAGTTGATTTTGTGGAACATCTCAAAAAATTACCGATGTATGGAATAATTTGTGTCATTTTGATTCGTTCTATTACATGTTCTTGCAATAGAACAAAATGTAATATGAATTTTAATAAGAAATTTTTAACTCTCTACGATTTATCGAATACCAATTATTTCCCTTACAACGAGAATTGTGCTCTTCAAGTTATTTTTAAAATTCTATTTTTAAACTCTGAAAGAATTCTTGGAAGAAATAAATTCGTTAAAAAAATCCTCGAACATAAAACGGATTCGTCTTTAACAAATTCACAAAAATTCTGTTGAGTGTAGGGGGAAATGGGGCACTTTTGAATTAGGGCAGCTTAAAGTAGAGCTCTGTTTCCTGTTTTGAATTGAAACTAGACCTTGCAGTGATATAATTTAGGTCCACAAAAAATTTGTTAGGCTAAAATACATCTTAAAAAAAGCTGCCCTATTTCAAAAGTGCCAATTTCCCTGTATCTATTGCAAAAGTTTTGAAAATAATTTGTAAAAAATTGTGTCTCCTTAGGAAAATATTTTGAAGAGGATTCAAATATTGATATTTTCATATTTAATTTTATTTTTGGTAATTTTGAAGGTTCATGACGCGTATCAATAATGTAGATTTTAATCTTGGTTTTCTATTATACTTAAAAATATTAGAATTTTGAATTTTGCTACTTTTCACTGCCCAAAGATATCCTGAATTTTAGAAAGGTCTTTATAAACTGTGAATAAATCATTTGAATCAATGTATTATAGTATCAGTAAATATTGGCTCTTTTTATATTGTTAAATTTTGCATTTCTCGTTATACAAAAAAAAATACCTCACCGTAAAATCACTTTGTTGATATTGTATGTACATATACATATACATATTATATTGGAAACAACTGATAGGATGAAAATTTGATTTAAAATTATTTTGTTGCGGGTACGACTTTACGCCGAAATTCAGTCCTTTGATGTGTTGAACACATTATTGTTTGAAAATTTAATCAATCAATCAAATTGAATTCATTTTGCAACATTATTGCACTATTAAAGCGTTTATGATGTTCTATGTTGGGTAATATTTTATCAAATGAAATTTTAAATAAATTGTTTCATTTGAAATATTAATGGAATGGGTAAATTTGATCTAATTTTAACAAGGGTTTAAATTTATATTTAATATTTGTCTTTAATTGCTTAGAACCCTTTAAACTATTTAGTTTTAGTAAAGTTTCCAATAATGCTTTTTAAATATTACTTTAAATAAAATCTGCATGTTTCCTAGAATTTAATAAAAAAATAGCTGGACAATTTTTCAAATTAAATCAATTGGATTTGATGATTTTGATCTACCAAGGAAACATTTTACTTAAGAGCTAAAATATATAAAAAGTATTTGTGGAGAATTACCTGTGGTAAACAATAATTTCTCTGTGATAGGATTCTGTGATATCTAATACCCTCTTCTTCCTGCCCAGTTTACCTATAAATATATTGTGGTGTTATAAATCTGTCAGGGACTGTGTGTTTCTTGTGCTTCCTTCTACCGTTTGTGATATTCACGTACCTGGAAATATATATTCCTTTATTAAATGTCTTCAACAGTGATCCGGAACGTAGGCGGCTGGATTTTCCAGAAGACGTTTCCTCGATGACCGCCAAATGCCTTTCACCAAATCCACTGAGGCAGTGAAACACACTTTTCACCTTCACCAATTATTTTATTTACAAGTATTTCTCCACTACTAGACTGAACACAGTTTAACTCTACGTCACTGTCGTTTTTCTGTATTTTAAAGTTAATATTTTTATAATAATTCACAAAATAAACTTCTAATTTTCTCTCCTCATGTCTCTTTGCAAAATCAAGTCTTACGTAACTAACCAAAGATCCCGCTCGTTCCCCTACTTTTTTTCCTCTTTCTCTCTCCCTCCATGCATGTTCAAAATCCAACCGTCTTTTGTCTCTTAAAAATAAGAGATCTCCAATCAATGGAAATTCTATACAGTATTAGATATTCAAAAATCTAGATATTAAATATTTATTAAATTGAAAAAATCGCACTACAATTTTTACAAGGTAAAAAGATATGCACAGAAAAAATAAGTCATGATATTCGCTTTTCTGAGGTTGCATTTTATTATTTAAATTTATTTTTTTCTTTATATTATTTTGTATTTTCTTTTTTATTGTTTTTCCTTCACAATCAGGGATTACATTTTTGTAAAAAAAAATATTTATTTAAAACCGTTGTTAGAATTATAAAAACGATAACTCGACATAGGGAGGGGGGGTCACTCAAAGACCCTAGATAGCTATTTGTAGCCACTTGGTCTCTAGGTCTGTGGATCGGACGTAAACAGCGTGACATAATTTCTCAGATATCGTCTGATTTGCAAGGATTCGGGCCAATTTTCAAAAATATCAAATTTTGAAATGAAAAATATGAAATCTTACTGGAAATTTACAAAATGCTCGTAAATCATATAACCCACTAAAAAGTTCGTAAATCTTTGCACTTTTTTCACAAATATTGCTCGTAACATGATAACTTAATGAGCATCTTTTGTTCTTTTACAAACAATTGTTCGTAAATATTCGTAAGCACACAAAATATGTTCATAAAATTTTGTCACTTGCTCGTAAAGTTTTGTCGAATTAACAAAAATGCACGAAAATACATATGTTTGTAATAGTTCAAAAAAGCTAATCAAGTGATGAGTATTTGGTAACTCTCCAGTAGGAATTCTCAAACATATACGAACAATTTAACGAAATATATTTTTTTTCTATTTAGATGACATTTTTCATTCCCCGGATGTAAAAAATTATTTTTAAAATTTAAGGGAATTCTAGTGAAATCCACTTACTCTAAATCTAGAAAAATAAGTTTAGAGAATTTATCTTTTTAATTTTTTGTTAGATAAATGGATTTTTTTAGGAAGTTATGTAATAATACAATAATCTTGAAGAAACACTAGAGAAAAATTATTCTAAGTCAGACTTAATGCAAAAGTTTCATCAGATAACCTCAAATTTCACATTTTGAATTCAATAGTCTATCGGTCGCGTCGTCGTTTATATTTGAAGAGTTCAATTTAGAAGAACTTTACTGCTCTTGTTGAAAAATCGTGTTCGCTGAGAGTGCATCATGGAAATTTTAAGGGATTATAAACCATGTATTGCTTCTACACAGGAGTTTAAGCAATTAAGTCTACAAGAGAACCTGTTCAAATTGTTATTTTATTTATTTTAATGTTTTATTTTTCAAAATCAATAAGTTTTTTTTGGCAACATTATAATGGAATATCACTGTAAAAGTGTCTATTCTAATTTATTAATTATCCAATTATATTTGGGTTGGGAGATATATATTAAATTTAGAACAACAAGGAAGTTCTATAAATAGTTCTTCATATTTAAAATGATTTGATTGAACCACGGTGGTTAGCTTTAACAATTGATAAATTGTTTGAAATTAGACAAGTGATTTAGGATGAATGACTCGCAAAATTGCTTCTATTTTCAATTCTATCATTATCAATCGTGGTTTTCCTATTAAATAAATTATTACTGGCATTGTGATTCTCAGGAGCCAAATTATCAATAATTGAGGGAAAATTACCAAAAGAAAATCACAATGACGCTTATATTATTTTCCTGAATAGATAGGAAAGAAAAGAATTTCTTGGAAATATTTGTCGCTAAAGGAGCATGGAAAATCAATGAAAGGCGCACTGTATATTTTTTTCCAATTTTTTCCCAATTGAGACGCACAATTTTCGATTTCCTATTAGTCGATGGCGATGCAGAGGGGTGGATCCCAATCTCATTCATAATGTATAGACAACAAAAAGCACATTGTACACATTTCCCCAATTTTCATCGTATTGTCACATTGATTTCCGCCTCATGCACATTACGTTCGTGTGCCTTTTATTTTCCCATCAGCTCTGAAGGGAGTTGGTTTTGGTGAACATAGGGCTGGTCTATATATGAGCTTCTCAATTGACATATCCTAGGACAATCACATCCCCGTTCGAGATGGACTCGATCCTAAGCTTGGATTTAATGAATGTACATTACATTTGCATTAATTATGAGTACGGGGCAAACTAGGAAGATTGGAAATGAGTGAACTATTATGGAACAGTGTTGTGGGAGTTCATTGTAAAAAGGGTAAGCACCAGTGGAGCACCTCAAATTTATTTGCTCCAACGAATCCGTCAATCGCGTGTGTAATTACGATGATATCACCCACTGGGCATTGATGCCATTCAATTAATATTAGTTTTGGTAGCTCTAACGGGAGTTCGTTGGGGTCATTTGGGGGCACACACTTTCCGACGTCACATACTAATTACCGCAGACGAATTCTGCTACAAGCTAACGATATCGCATGATTGACCGCACACTCTTTCCAAATTAATTGTCAGTTTACTCTAGAGTAGTATCAACATGATTATCTTGTGTAGAATAGAATTTTCTGTGGTTTAAATCAAGGGGTGATTATTTTAGTGAACCTTCAATAGTGAAATCGGAAAATCCGTGTTAATTTTTGCAAAAGGAATTTTTCACACAAATCAATAAATTTATGCTTAAGTGTAGTGTAGAGGGAAGTGGGGCACCTTTGAATTGAGTTAGTTTTGAAATTGGGCTTTTCTTCTAATCACTGAGAAAAAAAGAGGGTGCGATTAACTTTTTTTCCTCGTAGCTTTAACACTTTTTAGGTGTGAAAATATATCAACATTTTTTAATGTTAATTTTACACATTTTTAAGTGTAAAATTAACATGAAAAAGGGTAACTTTAACTCCCAATGCACCTAAAAAGGGTAATATTTACACCGATTTCGGATCAATACTGCAGGGTAAAATTTTAACATTTCTATAATGTTATTTTAACTTTTTCGGATTTCTCTCAGTGATGGAATTGAGCCTTATCATAATGTAACTTAGCTTAGAAATTGGTTTGGGTTTGGGGAGCAAAATTATATCATTACAAGGTCCACTTTTATTTAAAAATAGGAAAAAAAGCTCAATTTAAAAGCTGCCCCTATTCAAGGGTGCTCCACTTCCCTCTACTGTAGGAGAAGATTAAATCGAGGTGGTTTTTATTCAAATTCTCTCTTTTTAAATAAAAAATTTTGCATTGATACACAGAGAAAAATTTTGAGATAGAAAAAATTAAGAAACGTGGTTTTGAATCAAGAGTACAAGAATTTCAAACTATTTTCCCCTATAATTGAGATATTTTGCGCTTGAATTTCTCTAAAAGAGTATGATAGTTTAAAAAATAGAATAAATTGTGCTTAATAATAGGAGAACAGTGGGTTTGATTTTAGAGAATCGTAGTTTTGAACACTGCTAGAGCATACAGAAGTTTTAAAGTTAGAAGGTCATTGTTTTGATTTTAGAGTATAGAGAGGATTCGAGTTAAGACTATTGTGGTTTTGATTTTAGAAACTTATGGTTTTGATTTTAGAAACTTCTGGTTTTGATTTTAGAGTATGATGGTTTTGATTTTAGAGTATCATGGTTTTGATTTTAGAGTCTCATGGTTTTGATTTTAGAGTATCAGGGTTTTGATTTTAGAGTCTCATGGTTTTGATTTTAGAGTATCGTGGTTTTGATTTTAGAGCATTGTGGTTTTGATTTTAGAAACTTATGGTTTTGCTTTTAGAAACTTATGGGTTTGATTTTAGAAACTTATGGTTTTGATTTTAGAGTATCATGGTTTTGATTTTAGAAACTTATGGTTTTGATTTTAGAAACTTATGGGTTTGATTTTAGAAACTTATGGGTTTGATTTTAGAAACTTATGGGTTTGATTTTAGAGTCTCATGGTTTTGATTTAAGAGTATCAGGGTTTTGATTTTAGAGTCTCATGGTTTTGATTTTAGAGTATCAGGGTTTTGATTTTAGAGTCTCATGGTTTTGATTTTAGAGTATCGTGGTTTTGATTTTAGAGCATTGTGGTTTTGATTTTAGAAACTTATGGTTTTGTTTTTAGAAACTTATGGGTTTGATTTTAGAAATTTATGGTTTTGATTTTAGAGTATCATGGTTTTGATTTTAGAGTCTCATGGTTTTGATTTTAGAGTCTCATGGTTTTGATTTTAGAGTATCGTGGTTATGATTTTAGAGCATTGTGGTTTTGATTTTAGAAACTTATGGTTTTGTTTTTAGAAACATATGGGTTTGATTTTAGAAACTTATGGTTTTGATTTTAGAGTATCGTAGTTTTGATTTTAGAAACTTATGGTTTTGATTTTAGAAACTTATGGGTTTGATTTTAGAAACTTATGGGTTTGATTTTAGAAACTTATGGGTTTGATTTTAGAGTCTCATGGTTTTGATTTAAGAGTATCAGGGTTTTGATTTTAGAGTCTCATGGTTTTGATTTTAGAGTATCAGGGTTTTGATTTTAGAGTCTCATGGTTTTGATTTTAGAGTATCGTGGTTTTGATTTTAGAGCATTGTGGTTTTGATTTTAGAAACTTATGGTTTTGTTTTTAGAAACTTATGGGTTTGATTTTAGAAACTTATGGTTTTGATTTTAGAGTATCATGGTTTTGATTTTAGAAACTTATGGTTTTGATTTTAGAAACTTATGGGTTTGATTTTAGAAACTTATGGGTTTGATTTTAGAAACTTATGGGTTTGATTTTAGAGTCTCATGGTTTTGATTTAAGAGTATCAGGGTTTTGATTTTAGAGTCTCATGGTTTTGATTTTAGAGTATCAGGGTTTTGATTTTAGAGTCTCATGGTTTTGATTTTAGAGTATCGTGGTTTTGATTTTAGAGCATTGTGGTTTTGATTTTAGAAACTTATGGTTTTGTTTTTAGAAACTTATGGGTTTGATTTTAGAAATTTATGGTTTTGATTTTAGAGTATCATGGTTTTGATTTTAGAGTCTCATGGTTTTGATTTTAGAGTATCAGGGTTTTGATTTTAGAGTATCGTGGTTTTGATTTTAGAGCATTGTGGTTTTGATTTTAGAAACTTATGGTTTTGTTTTTAGAAACTTATGGGTTTGATTTTAGAAATTTATGGTTTTGATTTTAGAGTATCATGGTTTTGATTTAAGAGTATCAGGGTTTTGATTTTAGAGTCTCATGGTTTTGATTTTAGAGTATCAGGGTTTTGATTTTAGAGTCTCATGGTTTTGATTTTAGAGTATCGTGGTTTTGATTTTAGAGCATTGTGGTTTTGATTTTAGAAACTTATGGTTTTGTTTTTAGAAACTTATGGGTTTGATTTTAGAAACTTATGGGTTTGATTTTAGAAACTTATGGGTTTGATTTTAGAGTCTCATGGTTTTGATTTAAGAGTATCAGGGTTTTGATTTTAGAGTCTCATGGTTTTGATTTTAGAGTATCAGGGTTTTGATTTTAGAGTCTCATGGTTTTGATTTTAGAGTATCGTGGTTTTGATTTTAGAGCATTGTGGTTTTGATTTTAGAAACTTATGGTTTTGTTTTTAGAAACTTATGGGTTTGATTTTAGAAATTTATGGTTTTGATTTTAGAGTATCATGGTTTTGATTTTAGAGTCTCATGGTTTTGATTTTAGAGTATCAGGGTTTTGATTTTAGAGTATCGTGGTTTTGATTTTAGAGCATTGTGGTTTTGATTTTAGAAACTTATGGTTTTGTTTTTAGAAACTTATGGGTTTGATTTTAGAAATTTATGGTTTTGATTTTAGAGTATCATGGTTTTGATTTTAGAGTCTCATGGTTTTGATTTTAGAGTATCAGGGTTTTGATTTTAGAGTATCGTGGTTTTGATTTTAGAGCATTGTGGTTTTGATTTTAGAAACTTATGGTTTTGTTTTTAGAAACTTATGGGTTTGATTTTAGAGTATTATGGTTTTGATTTTAGAGTATAATGGTTTTGATTTTAGAGTCTCATGGTTTTGATTTTAGAGTCTCATGGTTTTGATTTTAGAGTATCGTGGTTTTGATTTTAGAGCATTGTGGTTTTGATTTTAGAAACTTATGGGTTTGATTTTAGAAACTTATGGGTTTGATTTTAGAGTCTCATGGTTTTGATTTTAGAGTAACAGGGTTTTGATTTTAGAGTCTCATGGTTTTGATTTTAGAGTATTATGGTTTTGATTTTAGAGTATCATGGTTTTGATTTTAGAGTATCGTGGTTTTGATTTTAGGGCATTGTGGTTTTGATTTTAGAAACTTATGGTTTTGTTTTTAGAAACTTATGGGTTTGATTTTAGAAACTTATGGGTTTGATTTTAGAAACTTATGGGTTTGATTTTAGAAACTTATGGGTTTGATTTTAGAAACTTATGGGTTTGATTTTAGAGTCTCATGGTTTTGATTTAAGAGTATCAGGGTTTTGATTTTAGAGTCTCATGGTTTTGATTTTAGAGTATCAGGGTTTTGATTTTAGAGTCTCATGGTTTTGATTTTAGAGTATCGTGGTTTTGATTTTAGAGCATTGTGGTTTTGATTTTAGAAACTTATGGTTTTGTTTTTAGAAACTTATGGGTTTGATTTTAGAAATTTATGGTTTTGATTTTAGAGTATCATGGTTTTGATTTTAGAGTCTCATGGTTTTGATTTTAGAGTATCAGGGTTTTGATTTTAGAGTATCGTGGTTTTGATTTTAGAGCATTGTGGTTTTGATTTTAGAAACTTATGGTTTTGTTTTTAGAAACTTATGGGTTTGATTTTAGAAATTTATGGTTTTGATTTTAGAGTATCATGGTTTTGATTTTAGAGTCTCATGGTTTTGATTTTAGAGTATCAGGGTTTTGATTTTAGAGTATCGTGGTTTTGATTTTAGAGCATTGTGGTTTTGATTTTAGAAACTTATGGTTTTGTTTTTAGAAACTTATGGGTTTGATTTTAGAGTATTATGGTTTTGATTTTAGAGTATAATGGTTTTGATTTTAGAGTCTCATGGTTTTGATTTTAGAGTCTCATGGTTTTGATTTTAGAGTATCGTGGTTTTGATTTTAGAGCATTGTGGTTTTGATTTTAGAAACTTATGGGTTTGATTTTAGAAACTTATGGGTTTGATTTTAGAGTCTCATGGTTTTGATTTTAGAGTAACAGGGTTTTGATTTTAGAGTCTCATGGTTTTGATTTTAGAGTATTATGGTTTTGATTTTAGAGTATCATGGTTTTGATTTTAGAGTATCGTGGTTTTGATTTTAGGGCATTGTGGTTTTGATTTTAGAAACTTATGGTTTTGTTTTTAGAAACTTATGGGTTTGATTTTAGAAACTTATGGTTTTGATTTTAGAGTATCATGGTTTTGATTTTAGAAACTCATGGTTTTGATTTTAGAAACTTATGGGTTTGATTTTAGAAACTTATGGGTTTGATTTTAGAAACTTATGGGTTTGATTCTAGAAACTTATGGTTTTGATTTTAGAGTATCATTGTTTTGATTTTAGAAACTTATGGTTTTGATTTTAGAAACTTATGGGTTTGATTTTAGAGTATTATGGTTTTGATTTTAGAGTATCAGGGTTTTGATTTTAGAAAAACCATAATACTCTAAAATCAAAACCATAAGTTTCTAAAATCAAAACCTTGATACTCTAAAATCAAAACCATAAGTTTCTAAAATCAAAACCACAATACTCTAAAATCAAAACCATGATACTCTAAAATCAAAACCACAATACTCTAAAATCAAAACCATGATACTCTAAAATCAAAACCATGATACTCTAAAATCAAAACCATAAGTTTCTAAAATCAAAACCATAAGTTTCTAAAATCAAAAGCACAATACTCTAAAATCAAAACCATAAGTTTCTAAAATCAAAACTACGATACTCTAAAATCAAAACCACAATACTCTAAAATCAAAACCATGATACTCTAAAATCAAAACCATGATACTCTAAAATCAAAACCACAATACTCTAAAATCAAAACCACAATACTCTAAAATCAAAACCATAGTACTCTAAAATCAAAACCATGTTACTCTAAAATCAAAACCACGATACTCTAAAATCAAAACCATAATACTCTAAAATCAAAACCATAATACTCTAAAATCAAAACCATGATACTCTAAAATCAAAACCACAATACTCTAAAATCAAAACCACAATACTCTAAAATCAAAACCATGATACTCTAAAATCAAAACCATAATACTCTAAAATCAAAACCATGAGTTTCTAAAATTAAAACCATGATACTCTAGAATCAAAACCATAAGTTTCTAAAATCAAAACCACAATACTCTAAAATCAAAACCATGATACTCTAAAATCAAAACCATAATACTCTAAAATCAAAACCATGAGTTTCTAAAATAAAAACCATGATACTCTAGAATCAAAACCATAAGTTTCTAAAATCAAAACCACAATACTCTAAAATCAAAACCATGATACTCTAAAATCAAAACCATAATACTCTAAAATCAAAACCATAATACTCTAAAATCAAAACCATGATACTCTAAAATCAAAACCACAATACTCTAAAATCAAAACCACAATACTCTAAAATCAAAACCACAGTACTCTAAAATCAAAACCATGATACTCTAAAATCAAAACCACGATACTCTAAAATCAAAACCATAATACTCTAAAATCAAAACCATGAGTTTCTAAAATAAAAACCATGATACTCTAGAATCAAAACCATAAGTTTCTAAAATCAAAACCACAATACTCTAAAATCAAAACCATAATACTCTAAAATCAAAACCATAGTACTCTAAAATCAAAACCACGATACTCTAAAATCAAAACCACAATACTCTAAAATCAAAACCATAGTACTCTAAAATCAAAACCATGTTACTCTAAAATCAAAACCACAATACTCTAAAATCAAAACCACAATACTCTAAAATCAAAACCATAATACTCTAAAATCAAAACCACAATACTCTAAAATCAAATCCCCAATACTCTAAAAGAATTCAAAACCACAATAGACCAACATCAAAACCAAAGTACTCTAAAAGCAAGACAATAATATTCTAAAATCAAAACCATATTAGTCTTAAATATTTCAGATTAAGCAACATACTTCAGTGGAGATGAATTCCGATTGGAAAAGTTTATATAAAAATATCGAAATAAGACAGACTATGAGAGGTTCTAAGCCTTGATACTCTAAAATCAAAACCATTATACTCTTAAATATTTCAGATTAAGCAACATACTTCAGTGGAGGTAAATTCCGATTGGGAAAGTTCATATAGAAAATTGAAATGAAAGATGCATATGAGAGTTTCATGGAAGTGAATACGCGCGCATCATATGCATCACGTGGAAAAAGGTAAAGAATGAAATATAAAACATTCACAAAAAACCCTCAAATTGCCTTGATTCAAAACCTCAGAATACTCTACTTTCAGAACCAGCAATACTCGACAATCAACACAGCAAACACTCCAAAATCAAAACCATGGTACTCTAAAATCAAAACCATGGTACCCTAAAATCAAAACCATGGTACTCTAAAATCAAAACCATGGTACTCTAAAATCAAAACCATGGTACCCTAAAATCAAAACCATGGTACTCTAAAATCAAAACCATGGTACTCTAAAATCAAAACCATGATACTCTAAAATCAAAACCACAATACTCTAAAATCAAAACCATGGTACTCTAAAATCAAAACCACGATACTCTAAAATCAAAACCATAAGTTTCTAAAATCAAACCCATAAGTTTCTAAAATCAAACCCATAAGTTTCTAAAATCAAAACCATAAGTTTCTAAAATCAAACCCATAAGTTTCTAAAATCAAAACCATAAGTTTCTAAAATCAAAACCACAATTCTCTAAAATCAAAACCATGATACTCTAAAATCAAAACCACAATACTCTAAAATCAAAACCATGATACTCTAAAATCAAAACCATGAGACTCTAAAATCAAACCCATAAGTTTCTAAAATCAAAACCATAAGTTTCTAAAATCAAACCCATAAGTTTCTAAAATCAAACCCATAAGTTTCTAAAATCAAACCCATAAGTTTCTAAAATCAAAACCATAAGTTTCTAAAATCAAAACCATAAGTTTCTAAAATCAAAACCACAATTCTCTAAAATCAAAACCATGATACTCTAAAATCAAAACCACAATACTCTAAAATCAAAACCATGATACTCTAAAATCAAAACCACAATACTCTAAAATCAAAACCATGATACTCTAAAATCAAAACCACAATGCTCTAAAATCAAAACCACAATACTCTAAAATCAAAACCATGATACTCTAAAATCAAAACCATTTTTGCTACAAATTCAAAACTATTTTTCTCTAAATTTAAGAGTAAAAAAGTCTAAATTCAAAGCTACTGAATTTCAAAACCATCGTACTCTAAAATTTAAGAAAATGCTCTTATAGAAATTTTTTCTTAATTTAAGCGAAATTTAAGAAAAAAATTGCTTGGAGCAAAATCGAACCCTTAGTTAGAGTATTTTTTTCTTGAATTTAGAGGGTAATTTTTCTCTGTGTAGTTCATAAAATCAACCATAGTTGCTTTTTGCCTACCTTGAGCAGTTTATAATCAATAAATATTGCGGAAAATTACTAAATACAGAAGCTTTTTTGAAAAAAAGTAAAAATTAAAATGTAACATATTTTCTTCCAATTATTAGTGTCGTAGAATTCCTCATTTTATCTTTAATTCAAAATTTAAGTTTCGTGTTTCCTATTATATAAATTACTACTGGCATTGCAATACTCAGGAGCCAACTTCACAACATTTAGAAAACAAATAAAAATCTTTCAGAAATTTTATTTTAATCGAGACACTCATGAGGAATAATAAAACAATTAGCGTAGACTCACCCCCGACAGCAGGGGCAAGTGATCCAGTTTTCGAAAAATAATGTTTAATATATTTATTAATTTTTCCTGGAAAATCCTAAAAATTTCTAATATTCGAAGGCCGATGTTTTTGGAAGCTGACCACCATTCCCTAGTCAATTTGATCATCAAAAAATCAAACTTGTTTATATAAGATAAAGTGCCCTCAAGTCGACCGGTTCCTCAATTCGACCGGAAGAGTTATTTATATTTGCACCAATATTTGGCGTATGATCTAACATTAATAGGTCAATTATACCATAAATAAATACGAATCAGTGATAATTTTATAAATATTCACCATGAAACATTCGGTCGAGTTGAGCAACCGGTCGACACGAGGGCATTGTACCTTATTTGTACCTTATCAAAAATTTGATCTTTTTTCACTAATATTTGATTTACTATGGACAAAAAAGTTACAAGCATTTTTTAAAATTAATTTGTTAACCCCTTAATCCTTTAAAAATAGGATCTATCGAGCCGAACATTAAAAAAGCATGTTGCACTTTGTTGCATACAAATAACAGAGATAATGGTGAAATGGTCAAATTAAAGCCTTTAATAGCGATTTTAACATTTAAATACCGTATATTTACTACAAATATGAAAAATAAAGTTTTTAACACATTTTTTTTTTAAATATTTTCTTAATTCTCTTCTAGAATTCTCTTCTTCTTTCTAAAAAGAAAGTATAGAAGAAGTATACAATTATTCTAGTGGGAATTCGAAAAGAATGAATCTGAATAAAATTTGCAATTTAAATTAACCTTATGTGACATCATAAATCATTTCGAATAATTTATTCCTATGACTTCAATAAAAGTGGCAGGAAGTGATGTCGTCATCCTACAGATTTTTATGGAATAACTTTAACCGTTTCTTGGTTTCTTGAACCGTTTCTTTAACCGTTTTCATGATTTTTTCTGGCATTTGAGTCATTTTACTTAAATTATTCACAAAATGTTATTAAATAAAACTTTCAAGTAAATATTCTTGTACTATTGCATTTTCCGATTGGCCAAAGTAAAAGCTATACGCTTTTAAATAATCTAATTAAATGTTAAAAAAAAATTCTTTTAAAGTTATTTTTGTATAGTAAATTAATTCTAAGAGCATTATAAAACCGTGAAATATTGCTTCGGCGACTTTGAAAAGTAATTGAATGAGTTATTTTCTTGAATATTCTTTAATTAATGTATAACACTTTTGTAAACAGGAGAAATAATAATAAAATGTTTCGAAATATATGACGATAAAAATAGTATTTTTATAGGTTAATATATTACTCATTATACTTTTCAAAGAATTAGAACAGAATATCATGTTGACAGACAAATGCTTACCGTCACCATCAAAACCTCATCGCCTTTTATTAATTTACGCATTTTCATTGCAATTCCTACGCAAATTCTCAATTACTGTACAGTAGACTCTCTCTCAATCGGGAATATGGGGCGAAATGTCATCCGAGATATCGATAGATTTGGGCGTCAAAGCCTTTGTAAATTCCACAAAAAAATCAATTATAAAGAATCACGATAAAATAGGAAGAACTACAGCGAATTTGAGCGAATTAGCTTAATAATTAAGCGTGAAAATTGTCAACAAAATTTGACTCCCGATTGAAAAAGAGCCGATTGAGTGAGAGTCTACTGTATTACCTGAGTGAATAAAAAAAACTATACGAGTAATTAATCGTACAGTTTTTTGCTCACCGTTTATCGCATTTTCGTTTTATTTCTTCAATTTTCTTATATTATTTTCATCTAGTGCTTCAGAGTATATGATGAGGTAATATGGTAATTGAGAATTTGCGTAATAATTGCAATGAAAATGTGTAAATTAAGGAAAAACGGTGATTCTTTGACTGTCAATGTGATTCTGCCCTAAATCTTAACGGTGTAAACAACCATCTGAAGTGAAATGAAATTTCTAAATGTTTCCAATCAAATAATTACTCTCCTCATGATTGTATCATTTGTATGACCTAGAATGTTTAACTAAGGAGATAAGTTAGATATATTTGATAAGGAAATTCACCAGTAGGAGAGTGAGAGGCAGTTTCAAAAAGATAATTTATTTTTTAAGACTTATCTGCTGAATCTCAATAAATTGTGTCCATGCTACTTTAGGTCAGTTATGTTTTTACTAGGTATTGGTCATTTGAAATATTTAGCCCAGTAAATATTTTCAAAAGTCATGAATGTTTGATACTGCCCTACCTTCCCCTAGTTGTATTACTGCTCGAACTCCATGGAGTGAGCAGTATATATAATCCCTCGATTTTGAGTTATATATATATTTCGACTCCTTACCCCCCAAGGAGTCGTATTTTAGAGATTACCCAGGCGAATATTTCGTCCATATACGAAAGTACCGTTGAATCATTCCTAATTACGGTTTTTCAAGGTCAAAGATTAAAAAGACAATAGGGAGCGCATTTATCAAGCAAATGGGGTCACGTTTTGGCTCGTTGGAAAGGTCTTGGAATTTCCGACAAAACTGAACCGTTTCCAATCGGTTTTGAATCGGTAATGAACCGGTTCATAACCGATAAATTATTTTTATACGAAATTCAATTAAATTACTCCTGAGATGTATTTTGGGAAATATTTTGAGTGATTTATAAGTCGGTTCAAATCGCATGTGAACCGGTAATGAACCGGTTATTTATCGATAAGTAATTTTTGATCGAATATAATTTTTATTACTCTTTAAACTATTTTGTGGAATCTATTGAGTGATTTATGAGTCGACTCAAATCGGTTGAGTACCGGTAAACGGTAAATGATGCAAAAGTACTTTTGAGGTTTAACATGTAAGTCACGAGTTTGAGCATTTCGCAAAGCTTTGGACGCTTTGTCACCTCTTTTTTTAATAGTAGTGATGAAATTTAAAGTCTATCTTTTATTTTGCAAATCAAGAAAATATTTTTTTTATTGAAAAATTGCCAGTGAGTCAACTTTCCCGTTTCTGTTGTTTTTTGCACACTTGAAAATAAACAAAGCTTCGTTATTTCTTTTCTTATAAACAGAATACCCTACAATAGTTATATTAATAAATTGATTGCCTCTGTGAATTTTAATTAAAATGTCTATTCATCGCGCAAGGGAAAATATTTTATCGAGTGAAGCAACATTGATTTTCAGTCTTTGTGGAACATAATAGAATTGTTCTGTGAGTTATTTCCATTTATTGCTATATACCGTATATATAGAGAGAGAAGACAAATTGAACATTATTAATTTTGCAATATTTTATGCCCGAAGGACCGTTAAAAATGTTGTTATTTAGAGCATTTATATGGAAGAATTTATACATTGGGTATAGGACCATTGATATAAATGTTTCCAATAAATGTTTCCACATTTATTCTGGGTTTTAAATTATAATTTAAAACCCAATATACCTTGTAATCTATATATGCATATATATAGTAGATATGTATATAAATATATCACTCTTCAGTCCTGGAAATTGTCATTCAGATTAATCACACAATTGAAAATTAATTATGTGATTACTATGAAGGGAATAGAATTACCGATAAATTGTGCACTTACCAATTCACACCAAATTTCACTTTACTCGCAGAAGCATTGCATGCTGGCAATTCATCCCCATCCCCTAAAGTTCTCCCCTTATTCTCCATTTGGTGTGAATGTGGAGTGCAAGAGAAGCGTATAAATTGCAGTAATGCCATCCGGCAGCTTTTCCACACTTATTTTATTCCTTAATTATGAGCCACACACCACATCCTTTGAAGGAGAAAATGTGCAGTTTCAAGGAGTCGAGATGCTCGGAAACTTTATTTTTATGATCTCCAACATTGGCAAACGGAATGCACTTGCACATCTTCTTTTGCCACCCAAGAAACCCCAACATACCCCCCCATGTGACGCATCCTGAGGGTGAGTGGGAAAACACTCAACGGGTGAGGAAACCGCACCGAAGTAGGGTCGGGTTGTTGTCTCTAACTGGGGGGCGGATGGGAAGGGATGGGTATGACGGGCTTATTTCCGGTGGCCTCCCGAGAAAACTATGTGTGCAATTTTGGTGCATTCTCCAAGCTCCTCTTCTTGCGAGCCTGCCATCGAAAATGGCAGACAACACGAAAGGGGAAGAGACGCCCTTAAGTAAGTTGTATAAGAAGTTTTGCATGTCGCAACACTATATTTTGGTTCATATTCTCCCTTTCAAGAGCCCCACTAAAACTATGATACATACGTATTTACTGTTTTGGCAAAAACATGAACCTGTGAGAGGGAACTTTTGCCTCGGCACATAATTTAGAGTGACAGTTGCTTTTAGCACAAAATATCATTGTACTTTGGCTTTCTTTGGCCAAGAACCAATGTTCGCGCTCGAATCATTCCTTAGTTATATTTTCCTTACTACTTCTTATATCCCCTACAATAGAGAAAATTTCCTCCTTTTACCATGTGAGGGGAGAAGTTCTGAATGTGCGGAAGTAAGTCAAACACATTATAAAGTCTACTTCATACGCCCCTTGCCTGTGCAGTTGAGGATAAGAAATATTATTGTTGTTGCACAAGATTATTGCAACATGATGTACTCAAGACATTTTCATTCTTCTTCACTCAGCCTTTCACCAGCAACAACTTTTGTGACTTTTATGCTATACTCCACAATGCAACAGTCTATTGAAATATATTCGTTCCAACAACATTGCCAATAGAAAATCTCATTCAAATACGTTTATCGAACATGAACTGATCATTAATTCAACATTACCTGACGTTTTTTTTTTTTGTATAAAAGAGATTTATATTGGACGATTGAATTTCTTAACCCTTTCAAAACGCTGCTATTGCCAAAACTTATTCCGAAAATTTACATAATACTTTTCTTCAAATGCAAAAAAACTATTAATTTTATAATGACAACAAAAGCTAAGAAAAATTTATGAGGTTATGCACATTTCGAATTTTTCTAATTCACAATTCTTAAACGACTTAAAAAGTCTTCAGCTCAAAGATTTATCTAAATAGGTTAATTGAGTTTAATATAAAATGTAGCGCATAATAGCGTAGCAGTAATAGAATTTCAGGTTAAAATTAAAAATCGGTTCCAAATAACTTAATTTCTAATACTTCTAATAACTGTCAACGGGTCTGGACTTATCAAAAATATTTTTGTGCATTAAAAAAATTGAGTCACACCAATTGTTGTAACTTATTTGTTATCCAAATCAGCAATTATTGTATAGTCTATGAATATTTTCATATTGTGACAAGACTTTATATAAGGTGATTACGTTCCCTTATTATATTTTTCGTTAATTCAAAATTACAGGGGAGTAATCGTCAGCCACAAGTGAATTTTCTGTGAAATAGTTTTCAAAGGACAATGGGCAAATGCTCATCACAAATCATCTCAAATCATCTCAAATGCTCATACCATCGAATAGATATTGATACACGTAGCAACTTTGGTTCCGGGAGCAACCCCATAGATTTTCTAGAACAAACCTTTTTTATTTCATTTCCTTGCAATTTTCTAGACCTTCTAAATAAATCTCGGGCCATTTACACCGCCGCATTGAATTACGATTGAATTATCCATAAATAGGATTTTGGGACAATTCAACCTCAATCTTTAGTGTAAATGGCTTTATTGAGACACCGAATATTGCCAATTGCAACCGTATTTGACCAATTACAACTGTTTTTGGACAATTCAATCTCAATCCAATGCTGCGGTGTAAAAGGCTTCTTTGAATATCAATCATATTCATAAAAAGTATTGTATTTAGGAAAATATCTCATCAGTAAACAAACTCCTTTAAGAAAAAAGAGAGAGGTAAGGGTCCGGAAGATCGCAGGATCCTAAAAGATACCGTTATTCAAAAGCTTTGAATAATAAACTCAGAGTAAAAATATTTTAATTAAGCCATTATACTCTGAACCTGTTGTTAAAATTGGTTTGGTAATAGTACCTTTTCAACTTTATGATCTTCAGAAACCCTAGCCCCTTTCTTAAGGAGAATATTTCTGTAAAGGAAACAAAACAACGTAATATTTTCGTTATTCGATATGTTCCTTTTGAAATAGTTCTTTGGCTCCAACAACATACGATTGAAAAAGCAGGTGTACTAAAATGATTCTATCCACTTTGAAGACTTTGAATATTGATTTCTGATATCACCTTAAGGTCCAATTCCATTCAAAGGGGTGGCAAAGCGTCCCATGCTTTGCAAAATACTCAAACACATGACTTCTATGCTATAAATCAAAAATATATTCTTGCATCATTTACTGATCAGATTTTATATAATTTTGCTGATTCACAATCAATTTGAATCGATTTATAAATCACTCAAAAAATCGCCTACGCAGAAGAGTAATAGAATTGATTCTCGGGCAAATTTACTTATCGGTTCGTTACTGATAAATAATTTTTGAAATTCCAAGATCTTTACAACGAACCCAATTATAATACCGTTCGGTTGAGAAATACGCTGTCTCTGCCTTTTAAAACCGTTGATCTTGAAAATCCGTTATTAGTAATAACACTGTGCGACACGTTGTGGGTGTCTTTGACGAGAGTGCCGAAACTTGTTAGAGGGTCATTTAAGGACCTCAAATCTGCAATCCGTTTGTCCGGGTCACCTCTAGATTTTTTTGAAAAAGCATATTTAGTTTTTTGATGTTTTATAAAATTCAAAAATTCATATCTCCGGTTCTAATTATCCGGTGGTAGTCACATAAAGCTAAACTGACGCGTAATTTCATCCTCTATAACTCTTGTGAACATATCAAGCATCTACGATGAAAATGAAGTATATTTTTTAAAGATTTTTTGAAAAAGGGCACCTAAAATGATGCATTTTTCTGTGTTTTTTCCATCTTCTAGTAATTTTCCCACTTTAATAGAGCATTTTATATGTCAAATAACTATGCCTAAAAGTTAGAGAATTTAATATTCTTTCATTTTCTTTTGGTTTGAATTTTCTATCATAATTCGTTTATTCACAATAATTTTTTGAAAATAAAGTGCATTAAAATCTCTTATTATATATAATTATATTAGTATCTTTGTCTAACCTACTGAAGAGCATTCTCTTTTGCATTCTCACTTACACATTTCATATAAAAAGAGGTGAAATGAAAGAAAAGAGACGTATTTAGAAATAGAGAGAGAAGAATAGCTGTTATGAGTGCCAAAAAACTATTCTTCTCTCTTTATTTCTATATACGTCTCTTTTTTTCATTTCGCCTCTTTTTATATGAAATTTGTAAGTGAGAGTGCAAAAGAGAATGCTCTTCAGTAGGTTAGACAAAGATACCAAATAAATTATATATAATAAGAGATTTTATTTTTATAATAATACATTTTATTTTCAATAAATTATTGTGAATAAACAAATTAGGATAGAAAATATAAACCAAAAAGATATGAAAGAATATTAAATTCTCTAACTTTTAGGCATAGTTATTTGACATATAAAATGCTCTATTAAAGTGGGAAAATTACTAGAAGATGGAAAAAACACAGAAAAACGCATCATTTTAGGTGCCCTTTTTCAAAAAATCTTTAAAAAATATACTTCATTTTCATCGTAGATGCTTGATATGTTCACAAGAGTTATAGAGGATGAAATTACGCGTCAGTTTAGCTTTATGTGACTACCACCGGATAATTAGAACCGGAGATATGAATTTTTGAATTTTATAAAACATCAAAAAACTAAATATGCTTTTTCAAAAAAATCTAGAGGTGACCCGGACAAACGGATTGCAGATTTGAGGTCCTTAAATGACCCTCTAACAAGTTTTGGCACTCTCGTCAAAGACACCCACAAAAAGGTAAATTTTGTCGCACCGTGTAATTAAACGGGATTTTTTATGGTAGAAATGTCCGTTTAAGTAATCTTTAAAAAATATACCCAAAAGTGAAAAAAAAATCTCATAACGCGAATTTGAGGAATCTCAAACATGATTTTGGACAGAAATAAGATGGGTGGGAGGGAAATGAAGGGCATATTACTCGTGGTTCCAAGAGGATTGGCTTATGAGGGGTCCCCGAAGGTCCTAAGTCTCTATCCCTAAGCGTTTGATATCTAAGTGTGGTAACTGCTGGATGGATGGAAGTATAGACTGACGGACAAATTTCGTGATGTCAAAAAACTGGAAATTTCAGATTTCCAAAATTATACAAAAAAGGGTGGCAAAGCATCCCAGGCTATGCGAAATGCTCGAACTCGCAACTTATTTAGATGCTATACCTCAAAAGTACTTTCGCATCATTTACCGTTTACCGGTACTCAATCGATTTGAATAGATTCATAAATCACTCAATAGATTCCACAAAATATTTTGAAAGGTAATAAAAATTATCTTCGAACAAAACTTACTTATCAATTAATAACCGGTTCATTATCGGTTCACAACCGATTTGAACCGACTTATAAATCACTCAAAACATTTGCAAAAATACTCCTCAATAGTAATTTAATAGAATTTGGTATACAAATTATTTATCGGTTATGAACCGGTTCATTATCGATTCAAAACCCATTGGAAACGGTTCAGTTTTGTCAGAAATTCCAAGACCTTTCCAACGATCCCAAACATGACCACATTCGCTTGATAAATGCGCTCTCTAGTGTCTTTTTAACCTTTGACCTTGAAAAACCGTTATTATGCTCAGCACACAATAACTTTTGTTTGTAAACATGTTTTCATAATTTCCCATGAGGATGAGTGAGATGAGTAGATCTAGATTTCACTCACTCTCATTGTAATGTCAAAAACACGTTTACTAAACAAAAGTTATTGTGCGTTGGGCATTACTCTGAAAAAAATAATTTGTAAAAAGTGGTCAAAGTTTTGTAATTTTCCCATAGAAAAATGGCAAACGGAGGTGAAAATGTGTTCCCACCGCCAAATTCGTAAAAATTTGTTAATTTTTCACAATAGTTTTGTTTGCGGATCCACAATCCAGTTTGTGCCAAACACAAAACTTCACCCCCTGGTTTGTAAATTCATAGTTTTACAAAATATGGGTCTCTACCACCAAATTTTACCCACCCTTTTGCTTTTCTTTTCTCTTAGGAGAATTTCAGGATTATTTGTAATTATCGAAAATGCAAAAATAAAACAAATTTTACTTTTTTAAATAAAAAATTTCACATATTATCATGTTATAACAAATGAATTAATTTAAGACTAGCTTTTATTGCAATTGTAAGTGTAATGTTTTTCCTAGAGATAATATTGTCACTTAAGTCTTTAAACTCTGTTTCCTCTTCATTCACATACACCAAAGATTTTTCAACGGTCCACATTTCTCAACCATTGTACTATAATGTACTAGGTTATGGAATTTGATATTTATAATTAAGACTTTTAACCTTATTCCTAAGTTCGACAAGGTCATCATTGCTTATTGACGTCTTCATGACTAGTTAAATTAATTCCTGAAGCGTTCGTAAGTCTTAAATTTTCGTTTTCCTTTGGAATTGTGTCTTTTACGAAATCAGTAACAATTCGAGTAAATGTAAGGATCGGAAGCACTCATTTTCCTATAATTTTTTCTTTTATTTATTTTTTCTTTCATTTATTTTTACCAGTAGTGCCCTATTTAAATGTTGCCCAATATCTTTGTCCTGAACTGGAGTACAACTTACTAAATAATTTTAGTTAATATTTTTAGTCTGCTTTTTTTTGTGAAAGCTCCAGAAATATTTTCAACAGTGCTGAGTTCCACGTTTTCTCGTGATGATCTTACAAACTTTTAAGATCTGGATGAACATTGCTACAGAACCGGGGGTTGTTCCGGCGATATAGTATTCACTACTGAATTTTTGAAGTCAACTACATCAACGTTTTATTCCCATGTCTTGTTATTTAGGGAATAACATTATCGTCATCATCGCCATCATCAGGATACAGAATATTCCTTTTTTCAATATTTAAACTTTTTTAATTTTAAAGTTAATCGCTTTCGATTTACCTGCGATTCGCCAATGCTTTTCTTTAAGATGACAATTTTTCAATAATAATATCTCTACCTTTATTTAATGCATCAAAATCTCAGAATCGCTAAAATGCGGGTTGTTTGCCTGTATTTTCCAAAAAGTGATTTAATCCTGAAAAAAAAATCTTATTTATTTTAACGAACAATGTGAATTATAAATTTATATGAGAATCGCGATGAGAATTCAAAAATTTAAGGAAAGCTATTAAACTTTTTAGGGCCTGTAGGGATTGGGTATTTGATATTATTAACGATCCTGCCTTAAAATTTCAATTGTGCAATTTAAATATCTTTGCCTTTATTGTTTTACTTGGAAATATATATAACAAGTGATTATTATGAGAGATTTATTACATAAATATATGTAAAACGATGCATATATAATGCCTCATGCTCCAGCATTGCAATAAAAATTTCTTTTCACTTTCAATTTCAAATTTCTCTTTGATGTGAGTTTAAAGCTTAAAGTATGTAACATAGGTCCCCCACTCATAAATAAAGTTATATTCTAAGGAGTAAGATTTTATCTGCTCACCACACTGTCTCATTCCAGCAATCTCGTTAAATTCTGATGCACTTTCACTGCTTGGGGTGCTTTTCCACTAACTTATGCTGTGGTAAATATTTATTTGTAACATACACTCTCTCATTTCAAGCATCTACTGTGTTTGTCGATTATGAATATTCACTTCATCGTAACACCGGAAGAGCCAGGGTGGTAGCTTGAACGATATGGTTTACAATTTTCCACTGAATAGCATCGCATGAAAATTGCTGAATAAATAGAATTCACAGGGAAAATCATCCACTATTGAGAATTTCGTCATAAATACGTTATAACGTTATACTATATAAGTTGTTGATTATAGTCAATAAATAACCATGTACACGCTATATAGAACATATATACTGGCATTTTAGATTCTAGTGGAGTAAAATCCTATTTGACATGCTTTCACACACAATGAAGGTATTTCGGTTGAAAAACAGCTCTACGTAATTGGCATATTTGGGCTAAGCCGGAAGAAGTTGTAAGGATGGAGGCGCCAGGTTGTCGTTAAATGCCATCCATGGGAATACATGAGAATTTTTATGGTATGTCCCTCACTCAGTGTATGAGCATATCTTATCCTGATCCTCATGCTATGTAACTTTTTTTTTATTTTACGTGAACTTACTATCCTTTTTTTTCCCAACTACTGCAGATAGGGAGGTGCTCGTTTTTACTGAACCACCAAGAGTGACATTGCAAATGAAACCAACTATATGAGCTTTTGTCTGCCTCGTCAAATAACGTGCCCTGGGGCCACTTTTTTTTCATTGTTAATCCACGAAAACGCGGCGGGTGGCCCGCATTGTTAGGAAAAAATCTCCCTTTCGAGCACTTTGAGACGCCTCATATCTTCCCTGTGCTTCGATACATTGCGTGTCGCCGCTATTCTTATACATAATTATCGTCACACGCATATACATAAATAAATTTAATTCAATTCTTTTCACAATACCTCTCAAATTGCTCCATAAATTACGTCCAACACTTGTTTCAGGCCATATTTTACAAACTTGCGATTGTGCGACTTAGACTGACAGAAATAACATGCTATTTAATTCTATTTTTCTTTCCTTTCAGGCCAAACACCTGGACACCACATTAATACCGCTGGCTTGCCGTCCGTAAGGATGAACTACTATTAATTGACGACAGGTAAACTCCTATAATTCCTATATTGAAGTTTGGTATCTCTTACCCTCACCCCCTAAGAAAACAGAACAAATTGCTACGAAGAAGTTCGAATACGAAAGAATCATAGATAGGGATAATCAGGGTTGTTTCAGACACTGTTATTTTTCTTACACAAAAAGCTAAGAAGTATGCAATAAACTTTGAAAAAAATCATAAAATTTTGGATGGGACCAAAAGAAGTTCAATTTAGAAAGTAAGACCCAAAATACTTAAGACTATTTTGGAAAGTATAACATTTATTTGACAATTCAAATATATTTAGATATGCAAGATTGATACGCCAATTTAAAAAATAACTGTAATATTTTTAAGGTTTAATGTAGAAATAAAGAAATACTATTTTGTTTAGAGTTTCTCAATAAATTGTTAGAATATTCAAAAACTTTTATTAGAATAAAGTAATATTTGCAAAGGTATTTTCAAACTAAAAATAATAAAGTGTTTTCTAATGAATCATATCCAATATTATATCTTTAAAAATAAGTTGTAATATTAAAAGCTTAATTTTTTTGTTTACAAATTATATCCCAATAGTAGGCAAAAATCTCTAATTTTGTGTTAGAAATCGCGTTATATCACAAAACAAAAAAGTTCGTAAAAGTTTGTACTTTTTTCACAACCATTGTTCGTAACATGATCACTTGACGAGCATTTTTTGAACTTTTACAAACATTTGTCCGTAAATGTTCGTAAACACACAAAAAATGTTTGTAAAATTTTGTCATTTGTTCGTAAATTTTTGTTTGCCTGATGAACATTTTAAGAACATTTACGAACAAATGACAAACTTTTACGAACATTTTTTGTGTGATTACGAACATTTACGAACAAATGTTTGTAAAGTACAAAAAATGCTCGTCAAGTGATAATGTTACAAACAATATTGGTGAAGAAATACAAACTTTTGCGAACTTGTTTGTGGGTTTTACGATTTACTAATATTTCGTAAGTCCCCCATAGGAATTCACAAACATTTACGAACATTTCTACAAAATATTTTTTTCTGTATACGCGAAATTGTCGATTGACAATATCTGTAAAGATTGTATCGTTCTGTCGATCCTTTTAAAGACAATGGCGATGTGTCGTACTTTAACCAAAACATGAGAATCTGCCGACCTTAGTAAAAATTGAGTCAATTTCATTCGCTATCTCGTTTTTTATTCTAGTGCGGATCAAATTAGACTTCTATATTTTCCCGATATAATGCTCGAAGTTCTTAATCTCTTGCACTGCATGCATTCTATCCTGTCTTAAAGTTTTCTTCTCTAACAATTTCCAGTTTTTAATTATTCTATCCTGTTCTAAACTTTGAAAAAGCTCCATTTGTTTTGGGATTGGGTGTCCCTTGTCGTTGGTGTGGGGTGTCTTTTTCTAGCTACGGATCGGCTTATGTACGGTCTTTCGAATTCCAGGCAAATTCGACCTTCCCTGTCGTGGTTCTACTCTTATGCAGCCAAAATCCTGAAAGGGATGAAATTATGCGCAGGATAATGTGTAGAATAATTTCTCTAGCCCCAGAAAATTTCCCTTAGTAGCTATGAGTAGCTATGACACTTTTAAGAATTCGAGAATGTGGCTTTCAGGATTTTGGCTTTCGGGATTCTGGACTTCGGGTTCTGCTCTCTAGGATTCACTCTCCTAGCAACATTGGGCTTACCTTCCCGATTTTGTAAAGTTAATATACATTGTTGACCTGAAATTCTGTATATTCTGTGATTAGGGTGTTATCCCTTCGCTATGCAATCTGTTCTGAAGTTTTACCTTACTTTACTCCCGCTTCGTGGGCCACCTCTCCCGAAATTCCAGGGTTCTCAGAATTATTTAGCTTCAAACTCTATCTTTAATTTTGATTATTTATGATTTATTTACTTTAATTTCTAAATTCAAATTGCTAAATTTTAACCTTAATTTTAGGGTTTTTAAACAGCCATTGGTTACACCATTGGCTACACCATTAGTCTCACTCCTAATCACTGTGCTTTTACGTTAGTTTGAGATCAATAGGTTTTGAAGGAGTTAAAAATGTATGGAACCAATGCTTAAAAAGCCAGTGAAGAAGCATTTCCGTCGTTTGGTTTTGGAGGCTGGTCATCAACGCTGAGACAGCGTCGGATGATGTTACGGCGGGTTGTTCGAAATTGAATAAACTTTTTTTATTATTATTATTTGTCGGTCTTTTAAAAGACCGATGTGCAGATTTATGATCTCAGAATAGATCGTGTCGATCTGTGATCCGTACCAAAATCGTGTGGATTTGTCTGGCCTTGCAAAAATTATGTCTCTCTGTTGATCTTCTGGTATATCAAATCAAAGAATTTGCTTTGATTTATTGAATTTCAACTTAATTCGATTGTAACTAAACGACAATTTTAAATTTTGTTTTCAGTTTTTAACTTAAATCAAATTGAATTTTTCCTTACATGAAAAATATGAATGGTTAATTAGGGAGAAACATTTTGCAAGAAAAATCCTTGTTTTATCGTTCTATCGCAATTAGTTTTTCTGAATTCTAATACATCGACCAGACTTGTTGTATCGTATCTATATATAATTTTATAAAAATTCAAGCACATTATTGATTGTGTAAATTTTACTAATATAATAGAGAGCTTATGCAAGTACAGTATAAATTTTAAATTTTATCTGAATTATTATCTTAATGAACTCACCTTCCTCTAACTAAAATATTGCCTCGTTTCTTGAAAATAATTAAGTGAGCCCTCGAAATACACAGCCGAAATAATTGCCAAGGTTGCGCATGAATTGCTATAGAAAGTCATAAAAATAGTTTTCTAGTGTTATTAGTGTTGAGATAAATTATTGGATAAAATAAATACAATTACTGAGGTAAAAGAAAAATATTTTATGAATTCGTGGAAGATTACATGTTGATATACATTATACACCCACTGATACTACACCCACGTGGCTAAAGAGAATGTCACGTAATGTCTAGGGTACAAAGTTTCTTCATTCATTAACTGAAAATCATTCTTAGTAGACACAACTGATGCTTTCCCAGGATAACAGGTCTCAAGAAACAATATATGAAGTTGAGGAAAAGAGTGAGAAATCGTGATATTCATACTGCCAACAATGATGAATGGTTACAATATAATTCTCGGAAGAAGTGTTAAAAGACATGAAGAATAAACAAGATTCATTTTCAAAACTCTTCCAAGGTGAAACACATGATGATATTATTAATTTGAAAGAAAAAAAAAACAGAATTTCTTTCCTCCAAAATTGATTGATAGATTTAATGGAAACCTTTTAGGGATCCTTCAGTCTTGTACGATGTAACATCTGCATACTTTTACATAAATGAACCTGTGTGAAATGTTAAAAATGTAAGGAAAACTTTTGGAAACTTTAGAGAATTTATGCAACTAAAAAAGTTCCTTGAAATACTTTTATGCTGAAGTTACCGTGAAAGGAAACTTTGTCAGGATAGTAGCCATTTCTTTACTGAATACGAAACTTCACACGGAAATTGTTTGTTCATTTATTCAAGTGTATTAAAACAGATGAGTAAGTTTTCTTGCTTCGACGAATATTGATAGGAATTCTAATTAATTTCACCCTCATTACAGGAAAAAAATAGAATTAGAATAATTAGTAAAATGTGTTAGTTTGTGTTAAATAATTATGTATTTTTAGAGATTCTATTTTCCATGAAAATAAAGTTAGAGAGAAAAAGCTGAATGGTTGCTCTTGTCAAATGACTACTTTATTAGTTTGAATTACTACCTACACGAGATTACAAATAAAATGCATTATTAGACACATTACTTTACTGCCTCGTCAATCCTTTGATATTACGTTGTTTGCATTGACTGTTTTTGTGCATTTTTTCAATGTTCTGATTTTATTATTTTTTAAATCCATTTAGCTGACTTTTCAACAAAACACTTTTTACTAAAAATCCAGAATCCAAAGAGACACCTGCTGCAAAATGTAGTAATTAATTAAAATAATTAAATTAAGTTAATTAATATGCGAAATTTTTAAATGCAAAATATACAAAGGTAGGCTTCAAATTTTTTATATTAATAATAAGGCAGCAAGCATGGGGTAAAATGTGATAAAAATCCGGTATTATGTAATATTACTCGGCTTAATTGTCTTACTTTTTTGACTGAAATATTCAGTCACCATGGAGCCCTTTTCTCAACCTTTGCGTTTCAGACTATTTCTGATAATAATTGATGTCACGTTGTTTGTCCGTCCGTCTGTACGACCGTCAGTCTGTCCGGCCGTTACCACGCCTGTAGCCCAAATGGTTTGAAATAGAGACTTGAGACCTTCGTGGAACCCCCTTCTCCATAAGTCGATCTTGGGTCTATTAACATGCTCGATAAGTAATTTTTGTACGAAAATCAATTTTATTAATTTTAAAACTATTTTGTAGGATCTTTTTAGTGATTTATGATTCGGTTTAAATCAGTTGAGAACTGGTAAACGGGGTGAATGATTTGAAAGCACTTTTGAGATATAGCATCCCAATCCGCAAAAAATTACTCTGACTCAAAAATGACTAGTTAATAAATGGTCAAAAAATTACTCCTAATTGGAATCTTGGTCACAGCATTACTTAAGTTTGAATTAGTAATATTATCGTTATTTTACGGTTCTAAAATTTACTCTACCATGCAATAACAAAAGCGACTCCAAATGACGGTATTTTTCCGTACAAAAAATGACGCGCCAAAAACAATGCATTTGGCGACCTTCTCTAGCGCATAGGTACGAAATCGACGTACACACTTTGAATGAAAACGTTAAGTGCACTTCAAAACTTTGTATTGCATTACCACTGTAGACAATATTTCCTCAACTATTCTTCACATTTTCCATCGTCTTCTACAACGTACTATGTAAATTTCTCTAATTTTTCCCTAGTTCACTACACACATTTGCGGAGATTTTTGCCGTTTGCCTATTGCTAAATGAGCCATCCGACATGTCGAAAATTTTCCCATTGGATGGCAACAACACAAAAAAATCTTTTAAAATTTTCACTAAATAGGGTAAAGGATCATAATTTGGTCCAGTCTGCATCTAAGCATCGATGTTCCAAGTTTGAAGTGCGATATTTTCAATACTAATTGACTTTTTTGCTCCCTAGGATATCGTTTATACTAGTAAATGCTTTAGTGTAATTTGTAACAACGGGTTTTCAAGATAAAAATTTGACAAAGCTCTATAGAGCTTATTTATTAGCCTAATACAGCGAATTCGAGATTGTTGAAAAGGTCTTGATTTTTTTGAGAAGACTGAGTCGGTTAAAAACAACTATGAACTTAGTAATGAATCGGTTATAATCAATTTTTATTGTAAATTTAATTTTATATTTCCATGAAATTTTGGGAAACTTTTGAGGCGAATTTTGAGACGATTTTTTAATGATTTTGTACTGTTCATAACAATTTATAACAGGTCAACATTAAAAAACGACAAAATATACAGGAATTTTGTGCTCATGATTTTTTTTCATAAGCTGAATCTTTTTTGGGATGCATAGAATTAATGTCACGAGTTCAAGTATTTCGCAAAGCTGGGTATAATTAGAATTTTAGATTTTCAAGCATTCGTCGAAGTTTTCGGAGTACTGAAATCCCACTTTGTGCTACTAATATGACGATATACAGCGATACCATTCAAGGCAGCAGCTTACCGACGCGTTTCTGACATAACTTTAATAAACTTTGTTAGCTTTAAGAACAGAATAAATTTATATTATCAGTCAGACAAGTCACATAAATTTTACTTTAAAATTAGTTGAAATATATGTGAAGAAAGTGATTTTCGACTTCCTCTTCGTTAAGGTGGCTCAAAAGCATAAGGTTTAACCCTTTAAAAATGAATGGAACATCGATGTTATATAAACGGAAACCATTTTTTCTGACTATTTTGAGAACAAAATAATTCTTCAAGGAAAAAATATTTTTATTTTTGGGGCACTGCTGTTCTACTTGTTCTCAAAGGATTAAACATTCAGAAGTGCGTATTTATAAGCTAATTTTAAATTTCTTATATAAATTTCTGATAATCTGTCCACCTGAAAAATCGGTGAGAATCCACCGTAAGGGCCTTGACAGACCTGAGGATTAGCCGAGAGACGGCTTAGCGTAATTATATTAGAAATAATGGTTAAATTACGCTTAAATAATTTTCCACTAAGTCCTCTCTCGGCTTAAGTCTTAAGTGTGTCTAGGGCGTAAGTGCGAGTGACTTTGTCCCTTTTGGGTGACTGAAACTCCTGTTCGTAAGCTTTTCTTTATTTCTAGAACTTAAGGATGGTTTTTAGCGGTTCGATTTAGCATCTCTGATCTGTAAAGACAATCCTTAAGTCCTAGAAATAAAGAAATGTTTACAAACAGGGGGTGTCAATGTCACTCGCACTTACAGTTCTCAAAAAATTTGCGAAAAAATTAAGGGAGAGCTCTATCTCGTCATAAAACTGGGACGCTTTGTCAGCATTTAAGCTTGATTAGCAATATATCTCTTTCATTAACCGAAAATTTTTTGTACTGAATTATGTGAAATTTATCCATCAGTGACCTTCCAAAAAAAATTAATTAAAACACGACAAATATTTTATTATTTGTCAAGTATAATTATTA
Organism: Phlebotomus papatasi; assembly: GCF_024763615.1. Lineage (NCBI taxonomy): Eukaryota > Metazoa > Arthropoda > Insecta > Diptera > Psychodidae > Phlebotomus > Phlebotomus papatasi. The sequence continues at coordinate 77,741,943 of NC_077222.1, forward strand.
AATTTTTTTATAATATTATTGGTCTCATTATTTATCCATTAAAATTCATTAATTATCTCCGTTCATTTTTAATTTAATATTTGATATTTATATAAGAAAGCAATATTTATTGAAACCATATCAAACACAGAGTTAAATCCAAATACAGAATACAGCCTGAAGCGGTATAATACTTTTTCAGATCTGAACTTCTTATATTGATTGGGCGGGTGCTCTATATCTGGAAATAACAATAGAAATTATAGAATTACATTTTATGATCCCATAAGAAACTTTCTATTGTTATTGACATTCTTGGGCAGAGGTTTGCGTGAAGAGATATCAATTTACTCAGCAAGTTGTTTATAACTTGAGGCATTTTCATCGTATATATGTGGCGTTGTATAACTCTTGCCTTACAATTCAGTATACTTGTTAGAAAACGATCCTTGATTTATTGTAGCTCTCGTTTTTTTTTTTTTTTTGCTGGCTTATAAAATGTGACCCGACTTCAGGATGTTTCGTGTATCTTCTTTTGCAGGAAATATTTCACATTCTGTGTGACGCGTGTGCTACTTGGGACGGGTGTGTGTGTGGGGTGCTTTACGAAAAATGTCACCGGAAGTGGGACAAATTTTGGTTGCAGTGGCCCTCTTCCTGGGTTCAGATGCCATCCGAATCGATACAATATCACACGGCCACCAATCGAGACGGAGCGGTGGCACGGATGTCTTCTCATCGCCATTCCTTGCCGAGCATAGAGTAACAAATATAACGACCCAAATAGGTACTCATGCCTATCTACCGTGTAAGGTAATTAAATGGATTAATTGCCAGTGATTTCTCACATGAGTGGTGTATTTTGCTATCCTCTTCCCTTGTGCAATGATATTGGAATTTGGGTACTCTCTAGGCGAGACAGTTGGCCAACAAATCAGTGTCATGGGTACGAGTTCGAGACGATCACATTTTAACGGTGGACCGCACAGTGTTTATCGCCGATGACCGCTTCCAATCCTTCTACGTTGAGGGCACAGGCATGTGGACGCTGCAGCTGAAATATGTGCAAGCTCGTGATGCTGGAATTTATGAATGTCAGGTGTCTACAGAGCCGAAGGTCAGCGCCCGGGTCCATTTACACGTAGTAGGTGGGTAATGTTTTATTTGCACCCCCCTTGTCCCTTTCTTACTTCACTATTTTCAGCCAATATGGTGTCACCCTTCTACGTTGGTGCAAAAGTAATAGTTGAACTTTTAATTGTTAGTCTTAAATCAGAAGTAGAAATTTACGAGTGTTTTTTCTCCTTAACACCTTGTAATATTCCTTACAAGGTAAAAAAAATATAGGGACATATGGGACCATTTTGAAAATGCTATTTTTTCTGCATATTTTTAAAAGAAATTGAACCTAGGCATAATTTATTTCAGATCTACAATCATTTTGTAGGGAAAAGTGTCCAAGTGTCCGTGCTTCGTACGATCTCAAGCTTCGTGATGACCAAATTTTTCCTATGTTCCTCAGTAAATGTGACTCCGCAATATATTCTAAAAACTGGATACTTTCCTCTAGTTTTTTTTTAAATATTGGTCCAATGAGTCAAATTTATTGAAAACCATAGGAAAAGTTTAGTCATTATGAAGCTTGGGATCGTACGGAGCATAGGACTTTCCCCTATGTCTAAATTGCATTTCGCTAAAGCCTGGCTTAAGACAAAATGCCCTGTAGTCAGCCTGTTCCTCAGATTTGCTATAATATGGTCTAACCGGTTTAACATTATAAGGACAATTATATTTGACACATAACTTAATTCATTAAATATTTCATAAAAATTGACTATCAATATGTTAAAAAATTAACGCTAAGAAAAGTACTTTACCTTACTTTATGAATATGCAAAAAATAGCGTTTCCAATATAGCCCTAGCGCAATCTAGCCTCATATCCCCTACTACAATTATCGTGCATAATTGGAGTAACACGATTATCGTAATAATATTTCTAACAATATTATTGCTGCATGAAGTTTATTTTTCAACTGAAAGTTGATTTTTACGACTTTGAAATTAGTTGACACAGTAGAACGGAGTTGAAAATTTCTAGTTGAATATCTAAAACTTTAAAGATGATGTTATATCCTGGACCACCTACGACTTAAGTTGAGAGACGTCTTAACGTAAGTATAGTCAAAATAATGATTAGACTATACTTCGATCAATCTTCCACTTAAGCCGCTTCTCGACTTAAGCCGTAAGTCTGTATAAGCAGGGGCCTCTCGACATTTTATTTTTCCATACATTTTTGCATAAATGCACTAAAGACTAATGGCAAGTTTTTCCCTAAAGAGAATTGACTTATCAGTCTGATATATTTCGAAATCGTGCATTAAAAGCTATCTAAAAATAAATATTTTATAATGTTCGCCAAAATAATACAAGAACTACGAGCAAATTTGTTTAAGTCGCGGTACAATATCTGCAAAAGTTTTACAAGGAAAAATGAAAAATAGCTTCACTTTTTATTAGGCTTGATGGGCCCCTGGTATAAGGCATGACTCTCATTACATACGAGAAGCTTATTAATTTTGGGAAAAAACTTGCAGTTCAATTGAAGTGATAAAGTCGGAGAGAAGCTCCTTTGTTAAACTTGGTGGGAGGGTTCCAGAATTCTCACACAAATTTCTCGGAGACACAGCACTAGACACTTTTCTAAAGTTTTTCCCTGATGACTGACTTAGCCTGATCTTAGACTATCCCTAAGTACCCTTATGGTCTCTAGATCATCCTTAAGTCCTTGAACTGGTTTTCACTAAAAGTAGGGGTCCAAAGTCACCCCCGAAGTGGAAATTCATCCACATCGACGGTAATGTTTATTTAATTTGGCAATTGGATATAAATTGAAATTTACTCAAGACAACTACCAACTATTTCCTACAAGACACCATTACCCTTAACTTGAGACACGTTTTATCATTGCCTAAACAAATACTTAAAATTGCAAATAGGTATCAGTTAACATTTGGTTAATTGATTTTGTTCTGTGAATATTTATTTAGACTTGTTTAGGGGAACTGGAGGATAGAATTAACTAGGATTACAATTATACAATGGGATTTTTTAGTCTGGTTTAGAAAGCATAAAAAAAACTATTGACACTAAATCTACCAAAGACCGGTCAAATTGACCGGCTTAAAAACTTTTTAAAATTAACACATATTTAAACGACACAATATCGCTATCAAACTTTATGAATTTCTTAAAATATTCGGGTAATATATTTTTCAGTGTATAAATTTTAGTTTTTCTCTTTTTAGAAAAGTTAGAAAAGAAATTCCAAAGAAAAATTGTTGAGTATCCTACCTACCGCAGTCTGTCATTTGACAGAGCGCGCTAGAAAAAACGATCAAAAACGGCCAGTAGGTTTAGTTTCGATCCATTTAAATATTTATTTATCTTCTTATATTGCAATTTTAAAAAATTTTCAATTATATTGATTTAAGACTGTAATTTGTCTGATTTTTTTATTTGTACTGGAATTTGAAAATTAGAATTATGAGTTCGAATATCAAAGGTACTATCTTATTCCTGATTTATCAAGTGTCATAGCTACTCCCACGATTGCACCTGCGCTTTCTGGAGGCAAAGGGAAATCTTCTGTGTCTTGGAAAATTATTCTAAACATTTTTCCCCATATAATTTCATCCCTTTCAGGATTTTGAAAATTCGGGATTTTGGCTTTCAGGATTCTAGCTTTCAGGATTTTGGCTTTCGGGATTTTGGCTTTCGGGATTTTGGCTTTCGGGATTTTGGCTGCCACCGAATGATAAACCCTGAAACAGCTCTCGGGGTTGGTCCATCATGGTGAGATGGTTTACCGGGAAACCTAAAATTAAAAATGCTTCTCCAATAATAAACGGTTAAAAGCGATAACTTAATATATGATTTAGTATATTTTTCTTTAGACTTTAGTGACACGTAGGTTACAAGGCCATAGCACATTTAACCAAACTGTCTTCCTCTTTCATATTCTCGGGAAAATATCTGGAATTTTACAACTTTTTAGACTATAAGCTTAGTTAGCGGGTATAGGCTAGTTTTCAAAGATCTTGATTTTCTATAAAAAAAATTCAATGATTTTTGAAAATCTGATCGATCATAACAAACAATCCTAATTAAAAATATTGGAAAACTATTCTAATATTAATAGTCCCACGGAAATTTGTACTACTTAATTAATTATATAAATAACGGTATTATTTTTGCACCAACCAAATTTGGCCAAAACCTGAAGGAATATTTATTTACAGGTTCTTGCCTATTTTACTATTTACTCGGGCTTGCTCTCTCATGTGTACTATTTACCTCTTTTTCATGTTCACTTCGTTGAAAAACTAGTACCACGAACTGAATTGGATGGCGAACCAAATCGCTACGTGAAGGCAGGCAGTAAAGTGGTAAGAGAGGACTTTTTCTTTTTGCCATCCTCATCCACCCGCATCGAAGATTCACGGGTGACCGGGTGTTTGGCATTGTTCTGGGTGAAGTGGCATTAAATATCTCATCCCTTGAAATATTTCTAGATAATTCGGTGTGTTGTACGAGGTGCCCTAGAGCCACCAGCCTATGTATTTTGGTACTTTGGACTAGAGCAAATTTTCACAGACAATAGATACGGGTGGACCATGCAGACTGATAGTGAAAGTGAGACCCATAATACAGTAAGTTTAGTGTGAAATCAATGGTAAAATCTCGGTGCTGAGTATTGTATTCAATACCTCTAGATTGCATCTCTAATCATCCCATCGGCCCGGAAGCGAGACGCTGGAAATTACACTTGCAACCCCTCGAATAGTGATGCAGTTACTGTACTCTTACACGTTATCAATGGTAAGTTTTAATTGAATCCACCCTTGGTCAAACAATTCAGCCATGCTCAACTAATATAACTACAGAGAATTGTATAATTTCTCAAAACTAATTTCCAATTTAGATTGTGAACTTCTCTTTGAAATTGCAAAAGGATGGAATTTGGAATCATGTCTATTTTGGAATATTTGAGATTTTCTCACTGTTGCAGATTATCAAAGAAAACTACGCAGAAGTACAGGACTTTGCATTCGATAGTACTTCTTTGTTGTTTTTTTCCTTTAGCCATTTAAAACTGTTGGGAAATCGCAAAGTTTCAAATTAGATGTAATTCCAAATTACCCCATCTTACCCTAGAATGTTTTTCTAATTCCCATAATTTTTTGGTCATGCCTCCTTAAAACCAGAATTTTTGGTTTTTAATAAAGAAAAAATGTATAATATTTGGACACTCAATGGCGACTACCACATAAGCTAAGCTCTATAACTCTATATAAATTAGAGTTCAAATCTTAAATGGTAGAGAATAGAGTAATAGGTTGCCAATGAATCATGACGAGTTCTTAAAGTGCCAATAGGTGTTCCTTCGACACTATATACCCTTTATTCCCAAAATACACAACATAGACTATGTCCCTCAAATCTAGATGACTCCTTTAATATTAAATGACCACGTCTGCTTCAGTATCGAAAAACAACAAATTGATTGAAATTTTAATGAACTTAAATAATTTCGATAATGAACTTGTTGTCAGAGCATGTGTTCAATTGTTTCATGAATTCAGGCCAGTTTTTTATTGGAAGCATTACAGTGTATTGTTTTTAAATCAACAAGTTTTATTTGCTTTTTTGCAATATCTTACAATGTTGGAATATCTGTCTTTTCTATATTTTCAAATACCGTTCAAAGTACATTTTTGCTTTTGGATTTTATTTCATAATGGTGTCTACACACTAGAAGCAATTTTCGTCAAAATTGTTTTTTTTTTTAAATAGGATAGGGGAAATTTTCTTTAAAAGCTATTTTTTAAAGAAATTTATCCTAGTGTGTAGAGGCTTTAACAGAGAACGAAAAAAAAATTTTCGGAATGTAATGTAAGGTGCATTTTCTATATTGTAGGTACTTTTGGTAGAAAAATAATTAAATGACTTGAGGAAGACTTCCAGCTTTGCACGTACTCTGGCTTTGAACATTTCATATTTTCCCCATATTCCTTTAATGAATCTGACCTAATGGTAATATATTTTAATGACTATAGCTTTAAACTACACATTTCCTGGAAATATTAGCTCAAATTCGTAAAAAACAAACATGCGAAAAATATGAAATGTTCGAAGCCAGAGTGTGTGCGAATTCTAAAAGCCTTCTCCTACAAAAAAAAACAGTGGAAATTGTAAAACCTGTTTCAAAATCTAGTCTGAGGCCATGAAGATATTTCTGCATGTTCGTAGGGATTTAAGGGGAATTATTTATTTTGAGGTTATTTTAACATGGCGCTATGATTACGGCAGACAAATAGTTTGCGACTCCAGTCTGTGATCAGTTCATTAGGTCTGGTCAGTAAAAGTCCGGTTTTGCCAATTGAAGAGTCGTAGCCGTTCACCTTGACAATTCTAAACAGAATGTTGCTTACCTAGATGTTCTTAAAATGACGGAAAATTGCGAAAAATTCTCTGTGACCCGGAATACACGGAACGGGTGATAGGTGATTACTATAACTACTACCCTAGGCCCTGGATCATGTATTACCAATTAATGTATTCCTAAATGCCTAGAGTACGGAGCCCAATGTTTCCTGTTACTCTATTAAACCAATGCTGACTACCCCTCACCATTATGGTTGTTGTGATTTTAATACAAAAACAGGCTTCTGCAATGTCTCTTCCCTAAACCATTATTGTCTAGGGTTCTTAAATCTTTGAATAATTTTTCTAGTACTGGCGTAAGATGTAAAATCTCAACTTCAAATCGATCTCCTGTATTATTTTTTTTTCTAGCTTCGTGGTGGGAGGATTAGTCAGTCCCCGGGGACTGTCCAGGAGCACCGATTTAGTTCCGAAAAAAAAAACCTAAATACGCGTGGAGGTCCCATCCTTGCTCTCCTGTAAAATTTGCCTACTGCGAGATATTCGTTTCTTATTCTGAGTGTTCGAAATTTTCAAGTGCTTCTATCTCAAAACAGCTAGAAGCTCAATATTCCACTAAAATATCCACGATGAAATTTGTAACGATCTCTGAATGAAATTTATGCAATTAAGAGTAGGATAGTATATCATATCCTGCCTCCTTTCATATTGAATTGATACCTGAAATTCAAATGGTAAATAGTGTAACATTGTTTCTGCTCTAGTAATTATCATGGTGTTTTCTTCTGTTTCGGACTTTTTTTTTAATCTTCACAATGCGTAAAACTTTTCTTACAAAGTTTAACTAATGTAATTGTAATTTCATTGAAGTATCTCTCAGTTGTTTGTACTACTAAAGAAAACTTTTAAATTTGCAACAATTCAATTGTATATAAAATGGTGATTTTTTCACTGGAGATTTTCTTATTACACTCTGGCACATTGTGGATTTGTGCAATTATCCCCAAAATCACATTTTATCCTTCGTTCTCATTTCAGTTGAATACTCAGCATCCGCTGTAAAGTCTGCAGCATCGGGTCATGGAAGTGTGCAGAGTGAAATTGTGGCAATCATTGTGGCTGCTCTGGTGCACATTCAAACGTGACAACATACTTCCCAGAGTAGTGATGTATAAAAAGGACTATTGTGTAAGAAAAAGACACTATCTCATACTGTAAATTGCTGAAAGAAATTAATTGGAAATTCTACGAGACTTCCAAGTAATCCCCCCCCCCCCCTAGACACAGAGTGAGTTGGATGGGGGTAAAGGTGGAGGCACATTAATAATTGCACAGATGACATTTCGAAAGAAATTCAGTGAATTAAAACGGTAGCTAAAGAAGTAAAATGATGGGATAAACTGAATGTGAGATAATTACAGACGAAATTATTCAATAAATGATTAGTAAAATAAGAAAATAATTGATATTAAGTGTAAGTGAGAGTAGAATGAGAAAAATAAGTATTCAATAATTTACTTAGCTAAATAATCCAAATGGAAGGAAAAATGATTTTTTTCTCTGGAGGGTCACTTTCAACTTTTGACCCATTTCTTTTATTTTTCTCATTCTTTCCCTTTTTTCCTGAATGTGAAAAGGAGAAATACGGTCGTTCTTAAAGCCTGTGAAAGAAGAACATTTATTAAATGGATAAGAAAAAAAAGACATAAATTAGGACAGGATAAAATTCACGTGAATAGAAATTGTACAATGTATAAATTGGAGTTATTGTGTGGGTGATAAGGTGTATGAAAGTGATGAATTTTGAAAGATTAAAGTTGATTCCAGAAAATAAAATATGAAGGAGATTTAACGAAAATTTATAGACAGGGAGCAAATGTGTAAAACTTATTACGTGTTGTAAATTATTTAATGAGAGAAATGATGATGATAAAAAAATGAAAATAAAATTTAAATCTTATCAAAGTTTATTTCATGCCTTTTTCCGTCCCTTCAACAACTGCCCTTGGATTTGGAGTTTAACTAACTGAAACAATATAACCTTTAATTAAAGCTTTTACTTGGTTCAATAGCAAATTACTATGCTGTTCAAATACACTTTAATTGATTTTTATTCCTCCATAGCTTTTAATTTTTTTTCTCCCTGAATTCCCCACGCAATCGTCCAACACTGACTAAGGGTTAAATAAAAATAATATCATGTTGAATTATACTTAAACTTCGAGATATGACGGTGCGATTGTAAATAATTTCAGTAATTTCACATACTGCAAGCATTGCGAAACTTCATATCTCTCGATCAGACTTAAAGTTTGCCAAAGTGTTTCTTACAACCCCTGAACCAACAATGTAAGTATATACTTCTAAATTTAAATAAAATTATTTCGAATCATTATAATTTCAGTTCTGATGGCCATAATTAATTTTAATGAATAAAAATTAAGATTAAGTCGGTGGAGTTATCACTTATGCAGAGCTGGCTGTAGTTTTTAATTTTTGCCTAGATTTCGGAAAATCATAAAATTGTTAGGGGAAGTTTTTCAGGTTTCGCACACACTCTGGCTTGGAACACTTCATATTTTTCCATATTCTTTTAATATTCTTTTCTCTTACATTCCCTTGAAACTTTTTAAGTACTTTTAACTGTTTAATCCCTTAAGGATGAGTGGGATAACGGTGTCCCAATACCAAAAACTTTTTTTCCGACTATAGAAAGTTACATCTCCTCTGGATAGCCAGAAAAAAATGGTTTTTGTTTTTGAGGCAATGGTGTCCCACTCGTCTTAACCCTTTAAGGACAATTGGAACATCGGTGTCCCATAAAGAATTTTTTTCCTTACTACGTAAAGATTTTATTTTCCTATGTTTGTACGTTATTGGAAAATGTAAGGTTGATGGAATCTAGAGTATTTTTTGCAAGTATCCAGCTATTTGCTATATAGAAAATTTTTAACCTAAAAAATTACGAATTTTTAAATTCTCATATTCAAAATTGATTTTAATTATTTTTTATACTTCCATTTTTTTTAAGCAAAACCGTTTTGGAAAAAGAAACTACAATACTCAAATATATTATTTATCATTAGAGTGGAAATTATCAATTATAGGTATCGTCAGAAAAATTACTTAAATTTTTGGGCTATTTTTGTTCCTACCGTTCATAGAGACAAAAAATAAACCAAATCAGACTTTCTTGGCTTTTCGAAAGTTAGATGTAGGATGTTTTATAAGTTTTGTTTATCGGTTTCATTTTTATTGCTGATTTTCGGTCAGCGAAAACTGTCTCGTCGTCAAAGGGTTAAAAGGTTAAACATTCCTATAGATTTTAAGATCAAATATAAAATTTACTTATAGAGAAAAATCTGTCGTTCAGAATTGCACGGAATAGGCCCGTCAGTATCGTATAATCCGACATTCAACATTTCCACTGTGCCTTCAAATCGACTTTGCAGTACTTACATGAAGAATCTCATGTACAATAAGCTGATTTATCACTACTTTCTATGAGTGTTGAAGAAAATTAATGTTGAACCATGGTAGCATTAATTGCAAGTCTCACTTGACGAAAGAAAGTCAAACTTTTCACTACAAACTACATAGCCAATTTCTCAACATCTAAATTTCGCTTTACATTATACAACTAACACCGTATGGAAAGAATCTCTGGGAATGAAGGTTGAGAAAATGTTCTCAGTCAAAAATATTTTCTACGCTGATAGCGTATGTGAAAGTTTGAAAAATTAAAGTAATTACAGTGAGAAATGCAGAGAGAAATGCCTCAAAATTGCTCCTGTGCTGAGGTATAATGAAAAAATGTGGTTTAAGACTGACGTAGATGGTAATATAAATTTTTCACTTCAAATCTACATATTTTTCAGTAGAGAATACAATATATATAGTCAGAAGATTTCGTTCTATTCGTAACAACAGAGGAGATACAGAATCATATTATTTTAGCTAATATTCTTCATATGCAAAATTTTATCCACAATCAGGTAATGTCAGTCTACAATCCATCGATTTTTTTGGTATATATATTATTACCAAGATATAAAACCCGACAAATTTATTTTCTGAATTTTCATTGCACGATTCTAAAATTAGCAATAATATCAGGAGAGGAAAGAAGTAAAATATATAAACCTACGATTTTCTAATTGAAAGCACAATGGAATAGGACCATTTATGGCATTTCCTATTAAATTCTAGGGGAAACTGGGGCACCACCAAACACGGGGTACCACCAAACACTGCGATTTTTTAATCGAATATTCGACTTCAGAGGATAAGACCTATAGGAATTTATAGGCACTGTAGGGATGCTTGGCTACTGAAGGAATGGCCGAAATAGTCCAAGTAGTTTAGAAATAAAAATTAGTGTTTGGTGGTACCCCGTGTTTGGTGGTGCCCCAGTTTCCCCTATCTCTAATAAATTTGTGTTTTTCATTATTTATTACAATATTTTAGAGGTACATTGTAAGATATTGATCAGATACTTCGATTTTGGAATTTTCTAGTTCCAAAATTTTGAAAAAAAGCCCAGATAAGCTTACGGTAGCTGAGATTCTCTACATCGAGGGAGGAGTGCGACCCATCATTGGAAAGGTCTCGACCTAAGCTACAACATAATAAAATTTAACCCTTTAAGGACGATTGGGTCACCGGTGACCCAAAATTGAAATTTTTCCTACGGCCCTCTAGAGCTATGTTTTGCTTTAAAAACTCAGAAAAGGTGATTTTTTCTGACCCCCAATTTTAGACCTTCTCGTCCCTAAAGGGTTAAGGAAAAACCATTTTCTAATTTTCAAAAATATTCGACATCGTAATTTCGAAAATTGATTTTTCTAATAGCTCTGGTCAGGGAGAACGGAAAGCTTTTTTTTTTAAACCGAAAGCTCATAGACCCAGCTATAACATACTAAAATTTGAGATCAATTGATACCATAGGGGCTGAGATATTGAAAAAATAAAGTTTGAGCTTCCGATATCAATTATTTAGAATTTTCAATTAAATACTTTTAATTACTTTTAAATATTTAGATAAGGTCTTTCGTAGATACGGATGACTTTGTGCTTTAAGAGTGACTTTACCACCTTGCTGTTTGTAAGCTTTTCTTTAATTTTAGGACTTAAAGATAGTCCTCACCGATAGGATATGTTAGATTAAATCCCAGAAGTCCATCCTTAAGTAATAGAATTTAAGGGAAAGCTTACGATAAACAACATAAGTGGAGGCCTAAGTCTTCACCGGCATTTACGATATTAAAAATTGGTTAAGTTTAAATAATTTCATTTAAACTTAGGGTAGTGTCCTCATTTCATCGCTATTTATATACTAAATACACCTTTTCTTTACCTAATCTTTGAGAACTTTTTGAGATCAGTTAAATTAGTTATAAATTTTTACATATTTTGCCGAAAACAAAGGTTAAATGCTCTTGAAAAGTATTAAAAAGTGTTTATAGAAGAATAAAAGAATAGAAAAAATCAAGGTCTTAAAAATTTGGACAGAAGTAGCTGGCACTGATGACCGGAACAGTTAACAACTGAATAAATACTCTATGAGATATTGAATTCGTTGAGTGATATAAATTCTGATCTCTTTTATTTCTATTATTTATTACTATATTATATTTTGGAAAATCACTATTCTTTTTTTGCTAAACCTGCTTCTTGTTTTGAATTTTGAAATCTTCGAGAACCAAACTAAACCTGTAGTGTGAAACCTATGTTACGATAGATAAACTAATAAGCTCTTCAGACCTAAATCTTAAAGTTTAGCTGTAGGGGAGACTGGGGCAAAAAGTCACAAATCGAAAAATTCAAAATTGAATATCTTCCAAGGTAAAAAAGATAGCGGCTCAATTTTTTTTTAGATAGCCTCCATAGACCTTCTTCAATGTCGTAAAGTTTCTTAAAATTCGAACAAGGAATTTAGAAAATAAAAAATATCGAAATTTATAGCCCTATTTTTGAAATATTTTTCTTGTAGAAGATAACCATTATTACCTACTTATTTTCCAAAATTCACGCACTGGTGAATATTTTCTAAATAATTTGGATTTTTTGAATACGTATCCGCTATCTATTTTAGAATTTCACAAAAGTTCTTTTCTCCAGAAATCCGTTTATTAAAAATGACCACTTGGGGTAAAAAGTAACAAAAGGTATAGAGCAAAAAGTAACAAAAAAGCGAAGTAATTTCTGATGTCTCACGGCGAAAAGAAACGTCATTATCATGTCTCGCCGCTTGTTGTTTGCATTGGTCAAACGATTTGCGGTCTTTTGTGTGTGTGTGTTTTTTTTTCTAAAATAGCTTGAAAAGCGCGTTTTTCGTTTTCTTACTTTTCTCGCAGAGAAAACGCTGTTTTACAAAGCTGTAGATGAATAAATTTTCTATAGAAATATGTCCTTTAGTTATTTTCTCAAATTTACGGAAGCCCGTAATGAAGCGAATCAAAATATGACAATACCCAATGTCTGATACTATTTGCCCCAGCATTTTTGAGAGTTTTCACAAAATTACCTTTTAGAAATCGGGTCGATAAACGTATTTCCTTAAAAATAGAGGAATATTACTTTCACAAAGTTGTAGAGCGGTAAATTTCCTATAAAACTGCGCTAATTAGAAATTTTTGAAGCGCTTGAGCAGCTTGTAAAAAAATAAAATATCCGTTTTGTGACTTTTTACCCCAGTCTCCCATATGGTTTAACTTCACTATTTTTTTTTAGGTAAGATTTTTGTGATAATTTTGAATTAAGATTAGTATTAAGAGAAATTAATCCCTTTTAGATATTAAAAAATCACTTGAATTCCTTTTAATTTCGAAACCGTTATATATATATATCCGTTATATAACCGATATGCTTTGGTCTCCATGAGGAATCTTTCAGTATAAAAGCCCGGCTACAAAAGGAAGGTATTTACTTCGAATAAATAGTGGTTTCCTTAATTATCTAAGGTAAACAATAACATCCCACACTGTCTAACTCTACTCGTGACTCATTCTGCCCAGTTTCCCATATTTAAAAATCACTATCAATTTTTTGTTATTTCAAAACCTAGGCTTTTGAAAATGGGTTGAACTTATTGTTTAAAGACTGTTTAAAGGTATCCATAGCTCTGAGGATAATCAAAGAGACGGCTTTGCGTAATTATAATCCAAATAGTGATTACATTAGATTTTTAAGAATTTGTTAATGAACCGTTTCTTGGTTAATTCACAGGTCTGTATATCCTTAACCTCGGAGGAATAAGGAAGATGAATAACATATTAAGGATTCAAAGTGTTTGTAAGTTTCACAAAACAATAAGGAATGGATTAAGCGTGTATTACCTGGATTGACCTTACTTGATTGACTACACATATTATTTGGTAAGGTCAGCGGTTGTAAGTCATTTGGTTATATGGCATTTAGTGGTCTATTCTCGCAACTGCATGAATGATGACAAGAAAAAGATATTCAAACAATTCTCACCATAATGTAACGTTTCTAGAAAGATTAGAACTACAACACAAATCGTTATAGGCGCATTTCTAACTTTGATATGATACACGTGGTGCAAAGTATTACAAAAGAATGTTTAATGTTATTTTCAGTGGAGGCCTTTTGAGGGTGAACAAGGCGTTTGGATCCTTTCAGGTGTGCAAGGAATCACGAAAATGTTATTTATTATCCCATATATAAACATTATCCCAATTATATGAGGATAAAGACGATGAAAATATAACAGCACCATCAACAAGGGAAATTATGATGAATATAACTTTGCACACGCACCAAAAATCCAAAGTTGGAGATTCTTCAGAAAATTTATATGTTGCCTGAATGTGCTGAAGAATGGCAAAGAAAAAGAAACCCATTTTCGGATATATACGCATCATTTGTGCTGAGTAGTAAGTATACTAGTAGATGCGGAGTTTAAAATTCAAGCACAACTGACTACAGTAATAAATGCTTAGACGAAGCCACATCAGCAAAAACCATTCGGGACATAATTTGAAAGTAATTAAAAACATTGCACGCGCTTCTCGCTGCCTCATACACCAACGTCATAATACACCATCCCTTCCCGGTTTAAGGGTGGGTCCTGGGATATGGTTGTCGGGGAAAGGGTTTTTTTTTTCTTGCTGTATACATCAGACAATATGTTCCACTACCTAATCTTGGGAATTGTCTGGGCACCAAAAGGCAACACTGTTAGCTTGCCGCATATATAGTGGTAGGATATGTGAGCTTTATGTTTTTCAGTTAAGGGAAAGAAGGTAACACGAGAAGGAAGGAGCTGACAGAAGAATGTGTGAGCGTGCGCTCGTTTTAAAATTATGGCAAAACTTTGTATGACTCAATTATAAGACATAATTAATGTCGTTTTGAAGCAGTTGTTGCTTAATAAGCACATTAATTAATTTCCAGATAGTTACTGTTATTAATTTCACCGGTATTACATGAAGAATTACCAGAACTTTTCACTCACCGACTTATAGCACTTAAAATTCTCTCCCTGTTAGAATTTCCAATTTAATGAATACTTTTGCAAATGCTCTATCAAACTTTCAACTGACAATTTTTTTTTCCATCCAATTCAACTCGATTGGCACAGGAAAAAAAGCGTACGATATGAGAACATTTGAGAAAGTTAGAAAAGCAGAGAACCATTCTCTTTTATATGTAAATCGTAAAAGCACATATTATTACTTCAGGGCCAGAAGTACCTAAGCACTGGTGAATATAAATCCTTTCATCGGTCTCCTCATAAATGGTAAGTAGTCAATAAAAGGATATAGTCGAGGTCGATGGGTTGGTTTGGATTTCTACCTCATGCACATTGGTCTGCGTAAATGTATAACACAAGTTATAGATTCAATGGACTGGTCTTTTAAGTAAACTAATATTGCTGGAAATCCTCATGGCGAATAACAATAAAAGCGCCTCGGGATGGGCTTACACAACGTCCTGTATATAAGGGATTGATGCTGAAATTATGACAAAATGGTAGAGTTCATCCCCATCCTTCAGTACTCAATACATTATCCATAGTCGCATAAATCCACCTTATGAGCTTCAATCGATGTCGGGCAGATCTTATTGTCATAACTTATGTATAACATAATATTATGTAGTATCATCAGTGCACTGTTGTACATTTCTCCCTCTCCCAATGTATGTATCATGATAGAGGAAGCTCCAGCAGTGCACAGAAATTTTAGAAGGAAGGGTCTCAATTAAATTTGAAAGCTTCAAAGGGGACTTTTCGAAGGGAGTTTGCTTTTAAAAGAGGTTTGACTTTACCAAGACTTTTCTTAAAGCATCCCTTTTGTATGAAGATTGACCTATTCCTCCACATTCTAAAGCGACTTAGTGTTATATTTAACTTTGAGATTATATTCTACAATAAACTTTAAAACTAATGTATATTTCATATTATTTGAAAATAACTTTTTGGTGAATTAATGCTTTTCTTGCTAGAATTTGGAACGTATACTGGTTCGTAATCAACTTAAACCATTTAAACTTTAAAATACATACATTAACAATATAATAAAAAATAATATTAAAATTGTATGGCTTTGAGTTTTAAATGATTGGATCTAATGATTTAGAAAAATATATGTTACTATTTTATTTCGAATTTTCTTGCAAATCCTTAATTTAGGTATTAAAACCGTATTTGATATAATTTAGTCCCGATTTTACATAGCCTACATAATTCTACATCATAGAAAAGCTGAAATTCCTCTCACTCAGTAATAACTTTACCGATTTGAGAGTTCTCTCCGGTTGAGGTTTTTTCTGTACCCATTCGAAGGTATATCAAAATGAACTTACCTAAAACCCCGTTGGAAGATCAATCAAATGTTTAAACCGACGAGTTACACAAAAGTGTGCAAGTTCATGAAAAAGACATTTAGACATTTCATTGCAATTGAAACGTTCTACCATCCTGAAATTCCACAAAACTACACAAAAATCGCTTTTTGCAGTAAACGTTTACGATGTTTACAGATTGATGTTGAAATTGTTGACGACTTAAGTGTCAAGAATACCGAAATTCGAAATGGCAGAACAATCAGAAATAAAACAGCGAGTATGTGGACTTGCAATTTAGGCTTTCGGTAGATTTCCGAGTAGGTTTAACTAGGCTTTGGATTGGCTTTGTCTCTTCCAAAGGTTATTACTGAACGGAGCTATTATGTGCATAATCTTCGTCCAAATCTTTTGCAAAAAATATATTGGAAATTATTTTAAGGAATTAAAATTTGTTCATTCGTTGTACAAGATTTTTCAAAATTGTGGTCTACTTAGAAGTTAGTGATATCGTTTTTGAGCTCAGCCTATGACTGAATTTCAAATTTGGAATTTAAGTTAGGGCAATCTTGTGATTTTTCGTTACTTAACACTGGTAATTCGCACCATATAGGCTTAGTTTAGATTTAGATTCCTTACAGGAAACCTCGAAGCCCAGTAACAAGCTTTTAGACAAGCGCAGAATTATTCGAAAAAAATTACGAGTACTTATTCAATTTGAGCTGATGAAGCCGGGTTGCAAATTTCAAGACCCTGCAAAAAAATTTAAGCTAATCGGTTAAGAAATCCACCCTCCTCCTCACTAGTTTAATTATGACATTCTTAAATTTGATTTCGAAATTTCTTTTCGATCAGAATTATATATGAACGAATATTTGCTCAACCACTCTTAAAACAAAATTTAAAAAACGTCAGGTATAGGGTGGAGTCTACACTTATGTATGCTATACACTTATGGACAGCGTGAAAAAATCTTAAGTTTTTACATAAAACAGATTTCGAAAAGTTATAAAATTATTAGTTTATGTTGTAATTAACACTTTTTTGATTTTTCGAAATCTGTTTAGTGTAATAACATAAGATTTTTGTGTTGTCCACAAGTGTATACAACATCCATAAGTGTAGATTCCACCCTAATGCTTTTTATTTGGGGTCATAGAATTCCGGAAATCGATTTTTTTTACCGTTTACGCTCCAGGTCGGTGACTAGGAAAAAAGCGAATGTTGAAAAAGCTAATTTTTTGAGTTTCAGCTGTAAAATTTTTACGTTAATTCTTTTCTTAACTTTCAGTGTACCTTATTTTAAAAGTACCCCAATTCAAAGGTGCCTCACTTCCCACTATTTCAAAATAGAATATCATCTTTCTAAATTTATTTTAGGTTTATTGTGCAAATTACGGAATATTAGGTTAAGGAAGTTAGGCCAGTTACAGACAATTGAAGTCTTTTTTTTCAATTTATCTGAAAAACGTTTACGAACGGTTTTATATATTAAATTTAATTAAGTCTTATTACTTTCACTTGGAAATTATCCGTTTTAATTTTTTTCTTATTTTTTCATAAGTCACCTGGTACTGCCACACTTTCCCGTGCTGTTGAAAGCACTTAAAGAAAAAAAATAACCTTGGTTTTAATATTAGAATAATACTCGCGTGATTTATTTTCAATTTGCACTTTCAAATCGAAACATAACTGTATTGGAGTGATTGAAATCAATTTTCTTATTTCTAAGAAGTGTCATAATAGTCGCGTGTTGTGTAAAATTGAACATTTTACCAGAGAATTTGTAATAATTTTCTTTCAAAATGAAGTCACTGGAAGAACACGAAAGTTCTCAAGAATATTTATAGCAATTTGTTAGGAAGCTTTTCTGGCTGTCATTGATAAAACTTTGTTTAGAAGTTCAGGTAAGGAAAAAATTCTACAGAATGACTAGGGTTATTTGTAGTTTCACATGATTCTGCATCTAAAATGGTTTGTCGGAGTCGATGAAGCTTAAGTTTAGCAGAAGTTATGCATATGATCTCGTTAGTGTGCAGTATTATATGGTATAGAGAGTGCAGATCCATTGGCGAAGTATAAATTACCAATTCATGCCTTTGTGCATCAGTAATTATAGTCTCAGGGCATCCCCAATTTATCATTGCACAGGGTGTTAATTAAACTTGTTGGAAGTGATGTATACCACTCCTTCAAACTCTAGCACGGTGCTGTAATCATAAGTGGTTGGTGCTAATGTAATAACAACTCACTAGTTAAATGATATAACAGAGCAAAAGGGGAATATATGTGGCTAAATTAGTGACCGCAAAAACTTTCAAATTGCTGGGAGGTTTCCCAGGGACCGTGGCGGAGGTCTTCTTGGCAGAGTGGCAATTTTCCTGTGCTGGGCAATTTATACGTGTAATGATGACGCACATTTGGGTGGATAATAAATTTTAAAATAATATTACACAAATTATACAATGAAACTGCCAAGTGGAGTGTGGGCGTTCGCGAAAGAGACAGCCCGGAAATGTGACATTAGTATGCA
Source organism: Phlebotomus papatasi (assembly GCF_024763615.1). NCBI lineage: Eukaryota > Metazoa > Arthropoda > Insecta > Diptera > Psychodidae > Phlebotomus > Phlebotomus papatasi. Next base: position 77,760,714 of record NC_077222.1, read on the forward strand.
GCCATCATGGGGGTATGTCTGTGGGTTCATCATTGAGGCGTTGAGGGTGGTAAGAAATGGCTGTGTTATTGCTACATGGAAAGAATAATGGTAATTACCAGAGTGTTCCTCAGCAATTCACCAAGATGTTGCCAGTTGTTGTCGTCGTCCGCAACAAGATGAAAGCCCGCCACATAGCACATTAACTGCAATGTCCCTCCATCGTCTTGGCCATATTTCCCGACTCACTCCCAATTACAGTACTTGGGCACACTCAGGAGAAGGTCGTCGAGGAAATTTGTGTTGAAATAAGTATTAAAACAACTGCTGAAAATTTCAAACTCGCAGCACTGCACTCAAATAAATGTTCATTTAGGACACTTGATTTCGTGGGTCGAAACTTCGAACAAAGTTTTTCTACTACTACTATGAAAAGTTTGTAAAATTTTGCTAAAATTAAATTAATTTTGAATGTTAATTCCAAAATCGAAATCACAATCAATTTTTACATAAAATTGGCGAGAGATCACAGGTTTTAAATGATTTTCCTTGACTTTAATTCAATTGGTCTAAGGATTTTCGTATTCGGATCTTTTTGAATTTGAATATAGTCCCCTCATAGCAAGTCGATTAGCTAACCCGTCAGCAGTTTTCGAGCAAAAAGTCCTAAACCATAGCCGATGAGCGTCGGGTAAGAAGAAACACAGAAAAATTAAAATTTTTCCCAAAGCTTTCGGCTCCCACGCCAAGCCTTCCTTGGTTAAATTTTAGTCTTTTCTTGCTTTGTCAAAGGGTCTTTTGGTTCACAGGGCATGGGATCTGGGGCACTACACTTAATTTTTTAATTTTAAGAATTTTTAGCATTTTTTCTCTCTTTGTGTGCGTTTGTTGAGCCTTCTTCGTGAGACTACTGGTTACCAGAATTAGAAAATTAAGTGCAGTACCCCAGATCTCAAGTCCTGTGAACCAAAAGACCCTTTGACAAAGCAAGAAAATACTTAAATTTAACCACTGAGGAAGGCTTGGAGTTCAAGCCGAAAGCTTTGGGAATAATATGAATTTTCTGTGCTTTTTCTTACTCGACGCTCACTGGTATCCATACCTATTGAATTAATCGTAGAAAATTACCGAAAACTAAACAATAGCTTTCTCATTATTGAATTTTAAATATTAAGCGCTTAGTGCTAGAGATCATTAAATATTTAAGTTTTATTATCAGTTAGGGAGTTTGGAGCAATTTCACTCATAAATTGCAAATCGGATTTTGAGGTCGTGTTTTTTTTTAATAAAAATTGATAAACCGGAATAAAACTTAATAATATATAATATATTGTGATATATGTTGGAATTAGAGTTAATGAAAATAGTAACAAATATTTTTTAATTTCATTGGGAACGGTGATTGCACCTGTGTTTGGTAGAATGAGTGGGAATCAGTTTATAGGAAATTAAAATTTGTATTTATTTAAAACTTTAAATATTATAATCGATTTAAAATAAGTATTTTAAAACAAATCAAATCAATTCGATTACGAGTTTCATTACAGAATTCTAATTACATTTCTCTTTATAAATCTGAAAACTTAAGATATTGTTATAGTTCGTTATTAATTGTTCAATTTTAATAAATCAATCTGTAAATTACAAAGGCTTAGGCACTGCTAAATTATTTCTGAACATTGAAAGATCACTATAACGCTTTAGAACTTCTCTTTTTTAGTAGGGAAAAGCGCGCTACCTTCGGACAATTCATGCTTCGCACAAATCATTTTTTTTTCAATGTGTTATAAATGAATTTAACCCATCATAATATTATATTTTAATAGCTCGTTCAATGCCTCGAATTTTCAGAAAAAAGTTATGGATGAAATCCTTAGGGAACATAGAGAAAAAATCGAATTGTCTGAAGCTGGAGTCGTCCGAAGGTAACGCGCTTTCCCTATAACTGCCTTTTTAATAATATTTTGTAATAATGAATCCTTATAATATTACCAAAAGTACAAAAAAAAATATCCCGAAAACTTCAATACAATGAAATTGACAGTGAATAACTTTGTTTTTAAAATTTGCTTTTATTTGGGAAATATATTTTTGAGATTTCAAACTTAATTGACTATAAAGGTTAGCAAAACTCTTTCACTGAACATTTTGTAGCACGAATGCTACAGGCCGCACACCAGAACAAGCTAAAGCATTCTTCATTGCTAGCTTCCCGGAATTGAGCCTCATTGCCTATTTCAAGACAGCCACAAATCTGGTGTCCTCCTCGCTTCACTGATGAAGAACGACTGTGGAACCAATTCGATTATGCATTCGGAATAACTCGTTGAGCACTCACAACCCCATCTAGAGGAATTATAGCGATACCGTAATTTGTGGTTAGTCGCCGTTATAGCACCCCTCACAGTTACCACCCCAGCTGAACAGTGATTGATACCGTTGACTCACAAGAGTCTTCGTCAGGACGGGCTTTCTCCCTCCAACTCCTCTAAGCTCAACAGCCCTACTACAATGAAGTTGGTTTTCATTATAATAGTGAATTATTGACTAGAGAAAAAGTCCCAATGAGTTTAGATGGAACCACTACTCTCGATCTTTCAGAATTTAAAGCAAATTTGTCAGAAATATCTTAGAATTTTCCCAATAATGATAAATATTTTATTATAATCATGAACTACTAATAAATTATTAGGATTATATTAATTCGATATATAACTGCAATGATTAATAAATTTATGAAAGTAAAGAATCTAAAAATTTTCATTTTGATGTAATTTTATAAAATCAATTGTAGAACTCGAACGAGAAGTGTTGCGAAATTAATAATTTTTGTGAACATAAGCACTGCTTCAGGATCATAAGGGTTTCACCCCATGTTTTTCAAAAGGATACGAAAAGTGTGCAAATATTGAAATTGCCCCTTTGATAAAATTCCACACACTCCCCTACTCAATTATTAGCTTTTAAATATAGTGAAATTGTCTTATAAATGTTGGCTACCTTACTTACAAAAGCTTTGATATAACGTTCGTAGTACTCATCAAAAAATATAAATTGAATAAATTTAGTGTTGAGAAAGATAATTTCGTTTACGGGTTTAAAGATTTGAATTTAAATTAAATATTTTTTTTTAACTGATGTATAAAGTAGTAAATCACTACCAAAATCACTACAAGTTTCTCGGGCTAATTGTCGGGTGCTCCGAACTGGATTGCAATAGTACGCAATATCATTAATCTTGGAGTCGTCCTCATTTTTATTTGTTGTTTTTACTGACACTTATTTTTCTTAGTGTACGTATAGCCTGAAGTCCCCCGAGCTCTTTTCCTTCTTCTCAGTCCTAATAAATAATACGAAAGAGATATAATTTACACACCTTGACATTTTTTATGAGTGCCACATTAAGTCATTTTAGCAGCTGAGGAGAATATTATTGCCGCGAAACGATGGCAATAAATGTGCAATTATATGGAAATGTATACATATTCTTCACATCATCGAGACTGTTGTGGGTGAATTTGGTGATATTTAGAATAATGGCAGTGCCTAATTGAAATTATTGCTCATCGTCCTTGTACATGGAAATCACATTCAAAATTGTTTCCTGGTAGATATCGCACGGTGCGGCAAATATAATGTTAACGGTATTTGCATTTAATTAAACTCTTAAAATTAGGCACTTAAAGATATTTATCTGACGGACTCAAACTTTACCAAATTTAGGTTTGGACCTCCATAATTACGAATTTTGAATCTTATTGTAATTTTTAATTTTTGTTGATTTTATGTATCAGTCAACTTTAAAACAATCCTATTAATTTTCTCTAGTGAAATATTGTTTTTTCTTAAATATAGAAATTTTTTATGCGTTTTTTTACCTGTACTTTGAAGTAAATTTAATAGCGCTGGTTTTTTCAAATTATCGAAATCATTATTACAAGCTAATATAGGTCAGTTACTTGTAATAAATATGTTCTCCAAAATTATAGAATTTAATTTTGTCATATTACTTTGTATTAGAAGGAATATTAAAAATATTAAAATTGTCTTCTATAAATTGTTTCTATGTGATTCTCAATAGATTATCTCAAGCTCAATTTTAATATGTCACAAACTAAAATTATTGATTTTTGTAATCTTATCTGTCATTTTATGTAAATTAAACAAACATAATCTGCATTATGCATAACATTATTCCAAATATCATTGATCAAGGTATGATACTATTTGCGAGTTAAAGTGGATATGACAGATATTCTATAGAGATGCACTATTAAATAATTAGGGGTGGTGTATATTTAATTGATAGATGATACACTAAGAAATTTAATGTATTCTCTTTGGTGCATTACTTAATACCGATGACATATTTCTGTCAAGCTATAAAGCTTTGAGGGTTTTGCATGTTGATATATTGAAGCGATTTGCTACTTTTACGAGGTTGATTTCCTCTGGGGCGGTAGGAAAATCCAATAATTTTATTACTTTAATGGCTGTTTCAAATCAATTCTCTCGCGAAAATGCCACATTTGTTGAATTTATAGTCAAAAGAATGGCACAAATGGAAGGGGAAAATATATATACGATAAGAGATCACGCTACAACCAAGAATTTACATATACAATTTATTTATTTCATCAATTTTACTCTTTCGCATATACTTTGATTATATATTAGCTACACTTTTCAGTGAATCTCTTGAGGGGATGAAAAAGGAAAGAAAATCCTCTTGTGCCATTCACGAAGATTTCTCTCTTTTGCAAATTTATTTCCATAACCATGCTGTAAAATACATTCCTGGGAGAAAGTGTTGAGGGTAGCTGGGGGGTGAAAAGTTCTCTAAGGAAATAAATAATATATAAGTAAGTAATTTATTGTGCTATATGTTGCATAACTATTCATTCATAATGGTGCATTTGTTTAAGACATCTCACAGAGGGTGTCCCCATGTGTGGAAATATGTAAGCCCCAATGAAAGCTATACTATATGCATGTGCATAAGGCTCATTTACAATTTTGCTGTTTCCGGGAAGGGTCTGTGAATAGTACACAACTAGAAAAGATTTAGCAATGCCAAAAAATTTCATTATCATTAAAATAAAGGGAAAATTTAGACAGGGTTTTTCTAATTTGTGCATTATTTGACCTTGGATAATTACGCAAACGAACTATTGAAGGTCATTCCGATATTATTTGGAAAATGCAATTTTTGGTAATTATTGGGATATATTGTTACTTGGATCAGAAATGTCGTAACGTAAGTTGCTCAACACCCAATCAGCAATTCTTTTATCGAAACTTTGCTTATTTTACAAATTTATTTACCGATTTTTAGAACAATTCAAAACATGCTCGAAATTACAAATAGGTGTGATTATAAAGGAATCATCCCTTAAAAGTAAGGAAATCGAATTACTGAAAAAAAAATTCCGGTGGTTTTTATTTGTAATATGGGTAGGGGAAAGTCGTCTGCCTTCAAACGAAAAATGGAGTTCCAAATTTAAGATTTTTTTCTGAAGAATCCACAAAATGGATTTTATTTTCTACTACACCAAAAAATTCTCTTGTTCATTCGGCGTATATGATTACCTCATTTAGCACTCGCAAGTCCTCAGTTTTTCCTTCTGAGGAAATTAAAAAAGTGATGTCGATTTGTATGAAGGCAGCTGGCATAGTCTGCCTTCAAACGCGAGGCAGCTGCTTTTAAATGTTTTTTTTCATTGAGAATATTGGATCAATAAAACTAAATGGGCTATAAATGATTAGATTGAAGCCTAACGCACTCACTAAAATCATCACTGCAGTCAAAAGACATTAAACAATAACTTTTCTTCACATTTTTTTGAAGCACTGTTTTGCGCATGAAAATTTGGAAGAAAAAGCCATTGAAGTTGAAAATTGTCAACTTGAAACATCCCGGCCGGAGCAAGATAGCAGGTTATAAGTATTTGTATGACGTTCGTCGGAGAAAAGTAGGAGTTCGATTTCACATGTTTTGATGTATGGAAAGATAGGATTTAAAGGCACACGACATTAGCATTTAAAGGCTGCTGCAGGGTGATATTTGCAAATTTTTGCCACCCACAAAAATTGTGTCATCTGAACCAAAATGTATTAACAGAAATATTAAGCCTGATTAACCTTCTATGTGTCACAATGGAAGATTTATTTGTAAAATGATTTTTACTATGAAAAACCACATGATTTGTGGAACATCAAAATTACAGTTTAGAGCTCATTTTCATTTTTTTTGATCTAGCATCTAGGAAATAGGAGCTAGGCTCTCCATTTTTTGATGATTTGTGAGGATGATGGATAGCTACCTAATAGTTAATAGAATATAATTTATGCTTTTGAGAACAACGAAAAAATCGCAACATTTGAAGGCTGCTGCATTTAAAGGCAGACGACTTTCCCCTAATCAAATTAAACTTTTTGGGAACTCAAAAACTGACAAACAGGCCTGCCAATTACGATACATTTTGGGTGCCGATCAGTGGTATCTTGAACACTGATTGCTGCAATCAGTGCAGTCAAGGAGAATAATCGGCTCGATTTTGGAGACTGATTGCGCGACGATCAAGGCGATCTTGTAGACAGACTGATTAGCGCAATCACAGCGATCATGAACGAACACTGACCATATGGTTTACTCGCTGGTTATACTTATTTACCCTCTGTCCAAAAATCTTTCAAACGAATCCAAAATATATCCAATCAACAGAATATTAAAAAAAAATATTCATTAATTTGCGATTTTGTAAATTAACCTCGGCAGAGGGGAATGTTGGCATGGTTCGCACAGAGTGAATCCTTAAAAAATGCAAATTTAATCTTTGTTTGCAAAGAGCTTGTTCGTCGCTTTTTAGCCATAAGGTAGATAAGTATTAATCTTATGAGACGAGATGACAAATGGTAAACCAGCTCTTTATAAACAAAGAGAACGTTTGCATGGTTTGAAGGTTCACTCTTTACGAACCATGCTTACATTCCCCTATATGCCGAGGTAATTTGTAAGTCAAGTTATGGACGAAAAGTCACCCTAGTGGAGCTATTTATTAAAATGCACTAATCGCACTAATGGATTTAGAATTCCAAACGACACAGAATTTAGAACAAACCAAATTAGGCTTCGGATAACCTTCTTAAAACTTGATAAGAAAAGCAAATAAATAATTTTCATATTAATCTAGAATAGTATAATCACTAAATAATTATGAAAGTCCTTGCTTTCAAAGACTTATTCTTTACGACTTTCTTTATGACTTTACTCTTCTTTTCTTGAAACACCCATAAAAGAACAATCGTTTTAGTAAGGGAAATTTCAGTGACATATGGGTCTCTTCGAATATATAGGTCTCTTCGAAATTCTAAGTCACTATCCCTAAGAGCTTTGTCACTACCTTAAATCCCTTAAATAAAGAAATTTCTTTGAAATTGTTCTATTCGCAAAGATTTGTTGAAAAATGTGTCCTGGGAGTAAAAGACAGAATTCATAAACTATGGAAAAATTGAGGGACTATGGTAAATTGGGGTAATTCGGGATTACGTCTATTTTGGAATTTTTAGATTTTCGTACGGTTTCAGATTGATCTTGTACAATAACCTGTACTTGCTGTTTTTCGCAGCATTTTTAACATTTACCTATTATCAATACCGGAAAGAGTCGGGGGATGGGGTAGCTAAGAAAAAAATGATTTTTCCCAAAGCTTTCGGCTCAGACATACGGAACAAAAATTAATAAGAAAATTGTGAAAATAGCTAAAATAGACAAGTGTAGTGCCCTAGATCCTATGCCCTGTGAACTAGGGAGACCTATGAAAAAGCAAGAAGAGAACAGATTTGACCACTGAGAAAGGCTTGGAGCCTGAGCCGAGAGCTTTGGGAAAAATCAATTTTTTCTTAGCTGCCCCACCCCCGACGCTTACCGGAATTGATGACACTTGAATCAACCGTAGGAAAACACCAATAATTTAACATTTATCCTTCCAGATTTACTTTATTGCGTAATAATGTATGTTTCGAAGACGGTCCATAGGAATACGACCGGGCTATAATTCATAAAGTCCATAAGTACCCATTTATAGCTATGTAATACAATTTTGAACTTGGAATACAACGTAGAAATTGTATTACATCGTAGAAGTTGGAATACATCGTAGAAATTGTATTACATCTTTGAAGTTGGAATATCATCATCATCATCAATCATCATCATCATTTCAACCACTTATCACTATTGGGGGGCGGGGAAGTTGGAATCCAACGTAGAAATTGTAATACAATTTTGAAGTTGGAATACAACGTAGAAATTGTATTACATCGTAGAAGTTGGAATACATCGTAGAAATTGTATTACATCTTTGAAGTTGGAATATCATCATCATCATCAATCATCATCATCATTTCAACCACTTATCACTATTGGGGGGCGGGGAAGTTGGAATCCAACGTAGAAATTGTAATACAATTTTGAAGTTGGAATACAACGTAGAAATTGTATTACAATTTTGAAGTTGGAATACAACGTAGAAATTGTATTACATCGTAGAAGTTGGAATACAACTTTCAAAATATCATGTCAGTGGATTCCCTATCTCCTCTCTAGGAAATCCCAGATCCTCTGGGATTTTCTTGCATATTATGCCCAAGACTCTTCAGATACCTTCCGTGGTCAGAGGATTTCTGGAGCTTCCTCCAAGAAATCCCAGATCTTTTGGGATTTTCTTGCATATTATGCCCAAGACTCTTCAGATACCTTCCGTGGTCAGAGAATTTCTGGAGCTTCCTCCAAGAAATCCCACATCTTTTGGGATTTTCTTGCATATTATGCCCAAGACTCTTCAGATACCTTCTGTGGTCAGAGGATTCCTGGAGCTTCCTCCAAGAAATCCCAGATCTTTTGGGATTTTCTTGCATATTATGCCCAAGACTCTTCAGATACCTTCCGTGGTCAGAGGATTTCTGGAGCTTCCTCCAAGAAATCCCAGATCTTTTGGGATTTTCTTGCATATTATGCCCAAGACTCTTCAGATACCTTCCGTGGTCAGAGAATTTCTGGAGCTTCCTCCAAGAAATCCCAGATCTTTTGGGATTTTCTTGCATATTATGCCCAAGACTCTTCAGATACCTTCCGTGGTCAGAGGATTTCTGGAGCTTCCTCCAAGAAATCCTAGATCTTTTGGGATTTTCTTGCATATTATGCCCAAGACTCTTCAGATACCTTCTGTGGTCAGAGGATTTCTGGAGCTTCCTCCAAGAAATCCCAGATCTTTTGGGATTTTCTTGCATATTATGCCCAAGACTCTTCAGATACCTTCCGTGGTCAGAGAATTTCTGGAGCTTCCTCCAAGAAATCCCAGATCTTTTGGGATTTTCTTGCATATTATGCCCAAGACTCTTCAGATACCTTCCGTGGTCAGAGGATTTCTGGAGCTTCCTCCAAGAAATCCTAGATCTTTTGGGATTTTCTTGCATATTATGCCCAAGACTCTTCAGATACCTTCCGTGGTCAGAGGATTTCTGGAGCTTCCTCCAAGAAATCCCAGATCTTTTGGGATTTTCTTGCATATTATGCCCAAGACTCTTCAGATACCTTCTGTGGTCAGAGGATTTCTGGAGCTTCCTCCAAGAAATCCTAGATCTTTTGGGATTTTCTTGCATATTATGCCCAAGACTCTTCAGATACCTTCCGTGGTCAGAGGATTTCTGGAGCTTCCTCCAAGAAATCCTAGATCTTTTGGGATTTTCTTGCATATTATGCCCAAGACTCTTCAGATACCTTCTGTGGTCAGAGGATTTCTGGAGCTTCCTCCAAGAAATCCCAGATCTTTTGGGATTTTCTTGCATATTATGCCCAAGACTCTTCAGATACCTTCCGTGGTCAGAGGATTTCTGGAGCTTCCTCCAAGAAATCCCAGATCTTTTGGGATTTTCTTGCATATTATGCCCAAGACTCTTCAGATACCTTCCGTGGTCAGAGGATTTCTGGAGCTTCCTCCAAGAAATCCTAGATCTTTTGGGATTTTCTTGCATATTATGCCCAAGACTCTTCAGATACCTTCCGTGGTCAGAGGATTTCTGGAGCTTCCTCCAAGAAATCCCAGATCTTTTGGGATTTTCTTGCATATTATGCCCAAGACTCTTCAGATACCTTCTGTGGTCAGAGGATTTCTGGAGCTTCCTCCAAGAAATCCCAGATCTTTTGGGATTTTCTTGCATATTATGCCCAAGACTCTTCAGATACCTTCCGTGGTCAGAGAATTTCTGGAGCTTCCTCCAAGAAATCCCAGATCTTTTGGGATTTTCTTGCATATTATGCCCAAGACTCTTCAGATACCTTCCGTGGTCAGAGGATTTCTGGAGCTTCCTCCAAGAAATCCTAGATCTTTTGGGATTTTCTTGCATATTATGCCCAAGACTCTTCAGATACCTTCCGTGGTCAGAGGATTTCTGGAGCTTCCTCCAAGAAATCCTAGATCTTTTGGGATTTTCTTGCATATTATGCCCAAGACTCTTCAGATACCTTCTGTGGTCAGAGGATTTCTGGAGCTTCCTCCAAGAAATCCCAGATCTTTTGGGATTTTCTTGCATATTATGCCCAAGACTCTTCAGATACCTTCCGTGGTCAGAGGATTTCTGGAGCTTCCTCCAAGAAATCCCAGATCTTTTGGGATTTTCTTGCATATTATGCCCAAGACTCTTCAGATACCTTCTGTGGTCAGAGGATTTCTGGAGCTTCCTCCAAGAAATCCCAGATCTTTTGGGATTTTCTTGCATATTATGCCCAAGACTCTTCAGATACCTTCCGTGGTCAGAAGATTTCTGGAGCTTCCTCCAAGAAATCCCAGATCTTTTGGGATTTTCTTGCATATTATGCCCAAGACTCTTCAGATACCTTCCGTGGTCAGAGGATTTCTGGAGCTTCCTCCAAGAAATCCTAGATCTTTTGGGATTTTCTTGCATATTATGCCCAAGACTCTTCAGATACCTTCCGTGGTCAGAGGATTTCTGGAGCTTCCTCCAAGAAATCCTAGATCTTTTGGGATTTTCTTGCATATTATGCCCAAGACTCTTCAGATACCTTCTGTGGTCAGAGGATTTCTGGAGCTTCCTCCAAGAAATCCCAGATCTTTTGGGATTTTCTTGCATATTATGCCCAAGACTCTTCAGATACCTTCCGTGGTCAGAGGATTTCTGGAGCTTCCTCCAAGAAATCCCAGATCTTTTGGGATTTTCTTGCATATTATGCCCAAGACTCTTCAGATACCTTCCGTGGTCAGAGGATTTCTGGAGCTTCCTCCAAGAAATCCTAGATCTTTTGGGATTTTCTTGCATATTATGCCCAAGACTCTTCAGATACCTTCCGTGGTCAGAGGATTTCTGGAGCTTCCTCCAAGAAATCCCAGATCTTTTGGGATTTTCTTGCATATTATGCCCAAGACTCTTCAGATACCTTCTGTGGTCAGAGGATTTCTGGAGCTTCCTCCAAGAAATCCCAGATCTTTTGGGATTTTCTTGCATATTATGCCCAAGACTCTTCAGATACCTTCCGTGGTCAGAGAATTTCTGGAGCTTCCTCCAAGAAATCCCAGATCTTTTGGGATTTTCTTGCATATTATGCCCAAGACTCTTCAGATACCTTCCGTGGTCAGAGGATTTCTGGAGCTTCCTCCAAGAAATCCTAGATCTTTTGGGATTTTCTTGCATATTATGCCCAAGACTCTTCAGATACCTTCCGTGGTCAGAGGATTTCTGGAGCTTCCTCCAAGAAATCCTAGATCTTTTGGGATTTTCTTGCATATTATGCCCAAGACTCTTCAGATACCTTCTGTGGTCAGAGGATTTCTGGAGCTTCCTCCAAGAAATCCCAGATCTTTTGGGATTTTCTTGCATATTATGCCCAAGACTCTTCAGATACCTTCCGTGGTCAGAGGATTTCTGGAGCTTCCTCCAAGAAATCCCAGATCTTTTGGGATTTTCTTGCATATTATGCCCAAGACTCTTCAGATACCTTCCGTGGTCAGAGGATTTCTGGAGCTTCCTCCAAGAAATCCCAGATCTTTTGGGATTTTCTTGCATATTATGCCCAAGACTCTTCAGATACCTTCCGTGGTCAGAGGATTTCTGGAGCTTCCTCCAAGAAATCCCAGATCTTTTGGGATTTTCTTGCATATTATGCCCAAGACTCTTCAGATACCTTCCGTGGTCAGAGGATTTCTGGAGCTTCCTCCAAGAAATCCCAGATCTTTTGGGATTTTCTTGCATATTATGCCCAAGACTCTTCAGATACCTTCTGTGGTCAGAGGATTTCTGGAGCTTCCTCCAAGAAATCCTAGATCTTTTGGGATTTTCTTGCATATTATGCCCAAGACTCTTCAGATACCTTCCGTGGTCAGAGGATTTCTGGAGCTTCCTCCAAGAAATCCTAGATCTTTTGGGATTTTCTTGCATATTATGCCCAAGACTCTTCAGATACCTTCTGTGGTCAGAGGATTTCTGGAGCTTCCTCCAAGAAATCCCAGATCTTTTGGGATTTTCTTGCATATTATGCCCAAGACTCTTCAGATACCTTCCGTGGTCAGAGGATTTCTGGAGCTTCCTCCAAGAAATCCCAGATCTTTTGGGATTTTCTTGCATATTATGCCCAAGACTCTTCAGATACCTTCCGTGGTCAGAGGATTTCTGGAGCTTCCTCCAAGAAATCCCAGATCTTTTGGGATTTTCTTGCATATTATGCCCAAGACTCTTCAGATACCTTCCGTGGTCAGAGAATTTCTGGAGCTTCCTCCAAGAAATCCCAGATCTTTTGGGATTTTCTTGCATATTATGCCCAAGACTCTTCAGATACCTTCCGTGGTCAGAGGATTTCTGGAGCTTCCTCCAAGAAATCCTAGATCTTTTGGGATTTTCTTGCATATTATGCCCAAGACTCTTCAGATACCTTCCGTGGTCAGAGGATTTCTGGAGCTTCCTCCAAGAAATCCCAGATCTTTTGGGATTTTCTTGCATATTATGCCCAAGACTCTTCAGATACCTTCTGTGGTCAGAGGATTTCTGGAGCTTCCTCCAAGAAATCCTAGATCTTTTGGGATTTTCTTGCATATTATGCCCAAGACTCTTCAGATACCTTCCGTGGTCAGAGGATTTCTGGAGCTTCCTCCAAGAAATCCTAGATCTTTTGGGATTTTCTTGCATATTATGCCCAAGACTCTTCAGATACCTTCTGTGGTCAGAGGATTTCTGGAGCTTCCTCCAAGAAATCCCAGATCTTTTGGGATTTTCTTGCATATTATGCCCAAGACTCTTCAGATACCTTCTGTGGTCAGAGGATTTCTGGAGCTTCCTCCAAGAAATCCCAGATCTTTTGGGATTTTCTTGCATATTATGCCCAAGACTCTTCAGATACCTTCCGTGGTCAGAGGATTTCTGGAGCTTCCTCCAAGAAATCCCAGATCTTTTGGGATTTTCTTGCATATTATGCCCAAGACTCTTCAGATACCTTCCGTGGTCAGAGGATTTCTGGAGCTTCCTCCAAGAAATCCCAGATCTTTTGGGATTTTCTTGCATATTATGCCCAAGACTCTTCAGATACCTTCCGTGGTCAGAGGATTTCTGGAGCTTCCTCCAAGAAATCCCAGATCTTTTGGGATTTTCTTGCATATTATGCCCAAGACTCTTCAGATACCTTCCGTGGTCAGAGGATTTCTGGAGCTTCCTCCAAGAAATCCCAGATCTTTTGGGATTTTCTTGCATATTATGCCCAAGACTCTTCAGATACCTTCCGTGGTCAGAGGATTTCTGGAGCTTCCTCCAAGAAATCCCAGATCTTTTGGGATTTTCTTGCATATTATGCCCAAGACTCTTCAGATACCTTCTGTGGTCAGAGGATTCCTGGAGCATCCTCCAGGAAATCCCAGTCTTTTGGGATTTTCTTGCATATTATGCCCAAGACTCTTCAGATACCTTCCGTGGTCAGAGGATTTCTGGAGCTTCCTCCAAGAAATCCCAGATCTTTTGGGATTTTCTTGCATATTATGCCCAAGACTCTTCAGATACCTTCTGTGGTCAGAGGATTCCTGGAGCATCCTCCAGAAAATCCCAGTCTTTTGGGATTTTCTTGCATATTATGCCCAAGACTCTTCAGATACCTTCCGTGGTCAGAGGATTTCTGGAGCTTCCTCCAAGAAATCCCAGATCTTTTGGGATTTTCTTGCATATTATGCCCAAGACTCTTCAGATACCTTCCGTGGTCAGAGGATTTCTGGAGCTTCCTCCAAGAAATCCCAGATCTTTTGGGATTTTCTTGCATATTATGCCCAAGACTCTTCAGATACCTTCCGTGGTCAGAGGATTTCTGGAGCTTCCTCCAAGAAATCCCAGATCTTTTGGGATTTTCTTGCATATTATGCCCAAGACTCTTCAGATACCTTCCGTGGTCAGAGGATTTCTGGAGCTTCCTCCAAGAAATCCCAGATCTTTTGGGATTTTCTTGCATATTATGCCCAAGACTCTTCAGATACCTTCTGTGGTCAGAGGATTCCTGGAGCATCCTCCAGGAAATCCCAGTCTTTTGGGATTTTCTTGCATATTATGCCCAAGACTCTTCAGATACCTTCCGTGGTCAGAGGATTTCTGGAGCTTCCTCCAAGAAATCCCAGATCTTTTGGGATTTTCTTGCATATTATGCCCAAGACTCTTCAGATACCTTCTGTGGTCAGAGGATTCCTGGAGCATCCTCCAGAAAATCCCAGTCTTTTGGGATTTTCTTGCATATTATGCCCAAGACTCTTCAGATACCTTCCGTGGTCAGAGGATTTCTGGAGCTTCCTCCAAGAAATCCCAGATCTTTTGGGATTTTCTTGCATATTATGCCCAAGACTCTTCAGATACCTTCCGTGGTCAGAGGATTTCTGGAGCTTCCTCCAAGAAATACCAGATCTTTTGGGATTTTCTTGCATATTATGCCCAAGACTCTTCGGATACCTTCTGTGGTCAGAGGATTTCTGGAGCTTCCTCCAAGAAATCCCAGATCTTTTGGGATTTTCTTGCATATTATGCCCAAGACTCTTCAGATACCTTCTGTGGTCAGAGGATTCCTGGAGCTTTCTCCAGGAAATCCCAGATCTTTTGGGATTTTCTTGCATATTATGCCCAAGACTCTTCAGATACCTGGAGCTTTCTCCAGGAAATCCCAGATCTTTTGGGATTTTCTTGCATATTATGCCCAAGACTCTTCGGATACCTTCTGTGGTCAGAGGATTTCTGGAGCTTCCTCCAAGAAATCCCAGATCTTTTGGGATTTTCTTGCATATTATGCCCAAGACTCTTCAGATACCTTCCGTGGTCAGAGGATTCCTGGAGCTTTCTCTAGGAAATCCCAGATCTTTTGGGATTTTCTTGCATATTATGCCCAAAACTCTTCAGATACCTTCTATGGTCAGAGGATTCCTGGAGCTTCCTCCAGGAAATCCCAGATCTTTTGGGATTTTCTTGCATATTATGCCCAAGACTCTTCAGATACCTTCCGTGGTCAGAGGATTCCTGGAGCTTCCTACAGGAAATACCAGATTTTTTGGGATTTTCTTGCATAGTATGACCAAGACTCTTCAGATACCTTCTGTGGTCAGAGGATTCCTGGAGATTTCTCCAGTAAATCCCAGTCTTCCGTGATTTTCTTGCATATTATGCCCGAGACTCTTCAGATCCCTTCTGTGGTCAGATGATTCCTGGAGTTTCCTCCAGCAAATCCCAGATCTTTTGGGATTTTCTTGCATATTATGCCCAAGACTCTTCAGATACCTTCCGTGGTCAGAGGATTCCTGGAGCTTCCTACAGAAATCCCAGATCTTTTGGGATTGCTTTTCTCTTCCAATTTTCCTCATTTCCAAGTGAAATTTTGCACATCTCAAGCTTGAAGGAGGCTCTAAACAGATGTAAAGTTTGAGGTCCCTATCTCTCATAGTTTCCGAGATAATCGACTTTAAAGATTTTCTGACACTTGTATGCATTTCTCGCCCAATTTTCCTCATTTCCAAGTGAAATTTTGCACATCTCAAGCTTGAAGGAGGCTCTAAACAGATGTACAGTTTAAGGTCCCTATCTCTCATAGTTTCCGAGATAATCGACTTTAAAGATTTTCTGACACTTGTATGCATTTCTCGCCCAATTTTCCTCATTTCCAAGTGAAATTTTGCACATCTCAAGCTTGAAGGAGGCTCTAAACAGATGTAAAGTTTGAGGTCCCTATCTCTCATAGTTTCCGAGATAATCGACTTTAAAGATTTTCTGACACTTGTATGCATTTCTCGCCCAATTTTCCTCATTTCCAAGTGAAATTTTGCACATCTCAAGCTTGAAGGAGGCTCTAAACAGATGTAAAGTTTAAGGTCCCTATCTCTCATAGTTTCCGAGATAATCGACTTTAAAGATTTTCTGACACTTGTATGCATTTCTCGCCCAATTTTCCTCATTTCCAAGTGAAATTTCGCACATCTCAAGCTTGAAGGAGGCTCTAAACAGATGTACAGTTTAAGGTCCCTATCTCTCATAGTTTCCGAGATAATCGACTTTAAAGATTTTCTGACACTTGTATGCATTTCTCGCCCAATATTCCTCATTTCCAAGTGAAATTTTGCACATCTCAAGCTTGAAGGAGGCTCTAAACAGATGTAAAGTTTGAGGTCCCTATCTCTCATAGTTTCCGAGATAATCGACTTTAAAGATTTTCTGACACTTGTATGCATTTCTCGCCCAATTTTCCTCATTTCCAAGTGAAATTTCGCACATCTCAAGCTTGAAGGAGGCTCTAAACAGATGTAACGTTTGAGGTCCCTATCTCTCATAGTTTCCGAGATAATCGACTTTAAAGATTTTCTGACACTTGTATGCATTTCTCGCCCAATTTTCCTCATTTCCAAGTGAAATTTCGCACATCTCAAGCTTGAAGGAGCCTCTAAACAGATGTAACGTTTGAGGTCCCTATCTCTCATAGTTTCCGAGATAATCGACTTTAAAGATTTTCTGACACTTGTATGCATTTCTCGCCCAATTTTCCTCATTTCCAAGTGAAATTTTGCACATCTCAAGCTTGAAGGAGGCTCTAAACAGATGTAACGTTTGAGGTCCCTATCTCTCATAGTTTCCGAGATAATCGACTTTAAAGATTTTCTGACACTTGTATGCATTTCTCGCCCAATTTTCCTCATTTCCAAGTGAAATTTTGCACATCTCAAGCTTGAAGGAGGCTCTAAACAGATGTAACGTTTGAGGTCCCTATCTCTCATAGTTTCCGAGATAATCGACTTTAAAGATTTTCTGACACTTGTATGCATTTCTCGCCCAATTTTCCTCATTTCCAAGTGAAATTTTGCACATCTCAAGCTTGAAGGAGGCTCTAAACAGATGTAAAGTTTGAGGTCCCTATCTCTCATAGTTTCCGAGATAATCGACTTTAAAGATTTTCTGACACTTGTATGCATTTCTCGCCCAATTTTCCTCATTTCCAAGTGAAATTTTGCACATCTCAAGCTTGAAGGAGGCTCTAAACAGATGTAACGTTTGAGGTCCCTATCTCTCATAGTTTCCGAGATAATCGACTTTAAAGATTTTCTGACACTTGTATGCATTTCTCGCCCAATTTTCCTCATTTCCAAGTGAAATTTTGCACATCTCAAGCTTGAAGGAGGCTCTAAACAGATGTAAAGTTTGAGGTCCCTATCTCTCATAGTTTCCGAGATAATCGACTTTAAAGATTTTCTGACACTTGTATGCATTTCTCGCCCAATTTTCATCATTTCCAAGTGAAATTTTGCACATCTCAAGCTTGAAGGAGGCTCTAAACAGATGTAAAGTTTGAGGTCTCTATCTCTCATAGTTTCCGAGATAATCGACTTTAAAGATTTTCTGACACTTGTATGCATTTCTCGCCCAATTTTCCTCATTTCCAAGTGAAATTTTGCACATCTCAAGCTTGAAGGAGGCTCTAAACAGATGTAAAGTTTAAGGTCCCTATCTCTCATAGTTTCCGAGATAATCGACTTTAAAGATTTTCTGACACTTGTATGCATTTCTCGCCCAATTTTCCTCATTTCCAAGTGAAATTTTGCACATCTCAAGCTTGAAGGAGGCTCTAAACAGATGTAAAGTTTAAGGTCCCTATCTCTCATAGTTTCCGAGATAATCGACTTTAAAGATTTTCTGACACTTGTATGCATTTCTCGCCCAATTTTCCTCATTTCCAAGTGAAATTTTGCACATCTCAAGCTTGAAGGAGGCTCTAAACAGATGTAAAGTTTGAGGTCCCTATCTCTCATAGTTTCCGAGATAATCGACTTTAAAGATTTTCTGACACTTGTATGCATTTCTCGCCCAATTTTCCTCATTTCCAAGTGAAATTTTGCACATCTCAAGCTTGAAGGAGGCTCTAAACAGATGTAAAGTTTGAGGTCCCTATCTCTCATAGTTTCCGAGATAATCGACTTTAAAGATTTTCTGACACTTGTATGCATTTCTCGCCCAATTTTCCTCATTTCCAAGTGAAATTTTGCACATCTCAAGCTTGAAGGAGGCTCTAAACAGATGTAAAGTTTAAGGTCCCTATCTCTCATAGTTTCCGAGATAATCGACTTTAAAGATTTTCTGACACTTGTATGCATTTCTCGCCCAATTTTCCTCATTTCCAAGTGAAATTTCGCACATCTCAAGCTTGAAGGAGGCTCTAAACAGATGTACAGTTTAAGGTCCCTATCTCTCATAGTTTTCGAGATAATCGACTTTAAAGATTTTCTGACACTTGTATGCATTTCTCGCCCAATATTCCTCATTTCCAAGTGAAATTTTGCACATCTCAAGCTTGAAGGAGGCTCTAAACAGATGTAAAGCTTGAGGTCCCTATCTCTCATAGTTTCCGAGATAATCGACTTTAAAGATTTTTAAGTGAAATTTCACTTGGAAATGGGGAAAATTGGGCGAGAAATGCATACAAGTGTCAGAAAATCTTTAAAGTCGATTATCTCGGAAACTATGAGAGATAGGGACCTCAAACTTTACATCTGTTTAGAGCCTCCTTCAAGCTTGAGATGTGCAAAATTTCACTTGGAAATGAGGAAATTTGGAAGAGAAATGCATAAAATAAATGCATCTGGGAAAGAAGATCTGGGATTTCCTGGAGGAAGCTCCAGGAATCCTCTGACCACGGAAGGTATCTGAAGAGTCTTGGGCATAATATGCAAGAAAATCCCAAAAGATCTGGGATTTCTTGGAGGAAGCTCCAGAAATTCTCTGACCACGGAAGGTATCTGAAGAGTCTTGGGCATAATATGCAATAAAATCCCAAAAGATCTGGGATTTCTTGGAGGAAGCTCCAGAAATCCTCTGACCACGGAAGGTATCTGAAGAGTCTTGGGCATAATATGCAAGAAAATCCCAAAAGATCTGGGATTTCTTGGAGGAAGCTCCAGAAATCCTCTGACCACGGAAGGTATCTGAAGAGTCTTGGGCATAATATGCAAGAAAATCCCAAAAGATCTGGGATTTCTTGGAGGAAGCTCCAGAAATCCTCTGACCACGGAAGGTATCTGAAGAGTCTTGGGCATAATATGCAAGAAAATCCCAAAAGATCTGGGATTTCTTGGAGGAAGCTCCAGAAATCCTCTGACCACGGAAGGTATCTGAAGAGTCTTGGACATAATATGCAAGAAAATCCCAAAAGATCTGGGATTTCTTGGAGGAAGCTCCAGAAATCCTCTGACCACGGAAGGTATCTGAAGAGTCTTGGGCATAATATGCAAGAAAATCCCAAAAGATCTGGTATTTCTTGGAGGAAGCTCCAGAAATCCTCTGACCACGGAAGGTATCTGAAGAGTCTTGGGCATAATATGCAAGAAAATCCCAAAAGATCTAGGATTTCTTGGAGGAAGCTCCAGAAATCCTCTGACCACGGAAGGTATCTGAAGAGTCTTGGGCATAATATGCAAGAAAATCCCAAAAGATCTGGGATTTCTTGGAGGAAGCTCCAGAAATCCTCTGACCACGGAAGGTATCTGAAGAGTCTTGGGCATAATATGCAAGAAAATCCCAAAAGATCTGGGATTTCTTGGAGGAAGCTCCAGAAATCCTCTGACCACGGAAGGTATCTGAAGAGTCTTGGGCATAATATGCAAGAAAATCCCAAAAGATCTGGGATTTCTTGGAGGAAGCTCCAGAAATTCTCTGACCACGGAAGGTATCTGAAGAGTCTTGGGCATAATATGCAAGAAAATCCCAAAAGATCTGGGATTTCTTGGAGGAAGCTCCAGAAATTCTCTGACCACGGAAGGTATCTGAAGAGTCTTGGGCATAATATGCAAGAAAATCCCAAAAGATCTGGGATTTCTTGGAGGAAGCTCCAGAAATTCTCCGACCACGGAAGGTATCTGAAGAGTCTTGGGCATAATATGCAAGAAAATCCCAAAAGATCTGGAATTTCTTGGAGGAAGCTCCAGAAATTCTCTGACCACGGAAGGTATCTGAAGAGTCTTGGGCATAATATGCAAGAAAATCCCAAAAGATCTGGGATTTCTTGGAGGAAGCTCCAGAAATTCTCTGACCACGGAAGGTATCTGAAGAGTCTTGGGCATAATATGCAAGAAAATCCCAAAAGATCTGGGATTTCTTGGAGGAAGCTCCAGAAATCCTCTGACCACGGAAGGTATCTGAAGAGTCTTGGGCATAATATGCAAGAAAATCCCAAAAGATCTAGGATTTCTTGGAGGAAGCTCCAGAAATTCTCTGACCACGGAAGGTATCTGAAGAATCTTGGGCATAATATGCAAGAAAATCCCAAAAGATCTGGGATTTCTTGGAGGAAGCTCCAGAAATCCTCTGACCACGGAAGGTATCTGAAGAGTCTTGGGCATAATATGCAAGAAAATCCCAAAAGATCTGGGATTTCTTGGAGGAAGCTCCAGAAATCCTCTGACCACGGAAGGTATCTGAAGAGTCTTGGGCATAATATGCAAGAAAATCCCAAAAGATCTGGGATTTCTTGGAGGAAGCTCCAGAAATTCTCTGACCACGGAAGGTATCTGAAGAGTCTTGGGCATAATATGCAAGAAAATCCCAAAAGATCTGGGATTTCTTGGAGGAAGCTCCAGAAATTCTCTGACCACGGAAGGTATCTGAAGAGTCTTGGGCATAATATGCAAGAAAATCCCAAAAGATCTGGGATTTCTTGGAGGAAGCTCCAGAAATTCTCTGACCACGGAAGGTATCTGAAGAGTCTTGGGCATAATATGCAAGAAAATCCCAAAAGATCTGGGATTTCTTGGAGGAAGCTCCAGAAATTCTCTGACCACGGAAGGTATCTGAAGAGTCTTGGGCATAATATGCAAGAAAATCCCAAAAGATCTGGGATTTCTTGGAGGAAGCTCCAGAAATTCTCTGACCACGGAAGGTATCTGAAGAGTCTTGGGCATAATATGCAAGAAAATCCCAAAAGATCTGGGATTTCTTGGAGGAAGCTCCAGAAATCCTCTGACCACGGAAGGTATCTGAAGAGTCTTGGGCATAATATGCAAGAAAATCCCAAAAGATCTGGGATTTCTTGGAGGAAGCTCCAGAAATTCTCTGACCACGGAAGGTATCTGAAGAGTCTTGGGCATAATATGCAAGAAAATCCCAAAAGATCTGGGATTTCTTGGAGGAAGCTCCAGAAATCCTCTGACCACGGAAGGTATCTGAACAGTCTTGGGCATAATATGCAAGAAAATCCCAAAAGATCTGGGATTTCTTGGAGGAAGCTCCAGAAATTCTCTGACCACGGAAGGTATCTGAAGAGTCTTGGGCATAATATGCAAGAAAATCCCAAAAGATCTGGGATTTCTTGGAGGAAGCTCCAGAAATCCTCTGACCACGGAAGGTATCTGAAGAGTCTTGGGCATAATATGCAAGAAAATCCCAAAAGATCTGGGATTTCTTGGAGGAAGCTCCAGAAATTCTCTGACCACGGAAGGTATCTGAAGAGTCTTGGGCATAATATGCAAGAAAATCCCAAAAGATCTGGGATTTCTTGGAGGAAGCTCCAGAAATTCTCTGACCACGGAAGGTATCTGAAGAGTCTTGGGCATAATATGCAAGAAAATCCCAAAAGATCTGGGATTTCTTGGAGGAAGCTCCAGAAATTCTCTGACCACGGAAGGTATCTGAAGAGTCTTGGGCATAATATGCAAGAAAATCCCAAAAGATCTGGGATTTCTTGGAGGAAGCTCCAGAAATTCTCTGACCACGGAAGGTATCTGAAGAGTCTTGGACATAATATGCAAGAAAATCCCAAAAGATCTGGGATTTCTTGGAGGAAGCTCCAGAAATTCTCTGACCACGGAAGGTATCTGAAGAGTCTTGGGCATAATATGCAAGAAAATCCCAAAAGATCTGGGATTTCTTGGAGGAAGCTCCAGAAATTCTCTGACCACGGAAGGTATCTGAAGAGTCTTGGGCATAATATGCAAGAAAATCCCAAAAGATCTGGGATTTCTTGGAGGAAGCTCCAGAAATCCTCTGACCACGGAAGGTATCTGAAGAGTCTTGGGCATAATATGCAAGAAAATCCCAAAAGATCTGGGATTTCTTGGAGGAAGCTCCAGAAATTCTCTGACCACGGAAGGTATCTGAAGAGTCTTGGGCATAATATGCAAGAAAATCCCAAAAGATCTGGGATTTCTTGGAGGAAGCTCCAGAAATCCTCTGACCACGGAAGGTATCTGAACAGTCTTGGGCATAATATGCAAGAAAATCCCAAAAGATCTGGGATTTCTTGGAGGAAGCTCCAGAAATTCTCTGACCACGGAAGGTATCTGAAGAGTCTTGGGCATAATATGCAAGAAAATCCCAAAAGATCTGGGATTTCTTGGAGGAAGCTCCAGAAATCCTCTGACCACGGAAGGTATCTGAAGAGTCTTGGGCATAATATGCAAGAAAATCCCAAAAGATCTGGGATTTCTTGGAGGAAGCTCCAGAAATTCTCTGACCACGGAAGGTATCTGAAGAGTCTTGGGCATAATATGCAAGAAAATCCCAAAAGATCTGGGATTTCTTGGAGGAAGCTCCAGAAATCCTCTGACCACGGAAGGTATCTGAACAGTCTTGGGCATAATATGCAAGAAAATCCCAAAAGATCTGGGATTTCTTGGAGGAAGCTCCAGAAATCCTCTGACCACGGAAGGTATCTGAAGAGTCTTGGGCATAATATGCAAGAAAATCCCAAAAGATCTGGGATTTCTTGGAGGAAGCTCCAGAAATTCTCTGACCACGGAAGGTATCTGAAGAGTCTTGGGCATAATATGCAAGAAAATCCCAAAAGATCTGGGATTTCTTGGAGGAAGCTCCAGAAATCCTCTGACCACGGAAGGTATCTGAAGAGTCTTGGGCATAATATGCAAGAAAATCCCAAAAGATCTGGGATTTCTTGGAGGAAGCTCCAGAAATCCTCTGACCACGGAAGGTATCTGAAGAGTCTTGGGCATAATATGCAAGAAAATCCCAAAAGATCTGGGATTTCTTGGAGGAAGCTCCAGAAATCCTCTGACCACGGAAGGTATCTGAAGAGTCTTGGGCATAATATGCAAGAAAATCCCAAAAGATCTGGGATTTCTTGGAGGAAGCTCCAGAAATTCTCTGACCACGGAAGGTATCTGAAGAGTCTTGGGCATAATATGCAAGAAAATCCCAAAAGATCTGGGATTTCTTGGAGGAAGCTCCAGAAATTCTCTGACCACGGAAGGTATCTGAAGAGTCTTGGGCATAATATGCAAGAAAATCCCAAAAGATCTGGGATTTCTTGGAGGAAGCTCCAGAAATTCTCTGACCACGGAAGGTATCTGAAGAGTCTTGGGCATAATATGCAAGAAAATCCCAAAAGATCTGGGATTTCTTGGAGGAAGCTCCAGAAATTCTCTGACCACGGAAGGTATCTGAAGAGTCTTGGGCATAATATGCAAGAAAATCCCAAAAGATCTGGGATTTCTTGGAGGAAGCTCCAGAAATTCTCTGACCACGGAAGGTATCTGAAGAGTCTTGGGCATAATATGCAAGAAAATCCCAAAAGATCTGGGATTTCTTGGAGGAAGCTCCAGAAATCCTCTGACCACGGAAGGTATCTGAAGAGTCTTGGGCATAATATGCAAGAAAATCCCAAAAGATCTGGGATTTCTTGGAGGAAGCTCCAGAAATCCTCTGACCACGGAAGGTATCTGAACAGTCTTGGGCATAATATGCAAGAAAATCCCAAAAGATCTGGGATTTCTTGGAGGAAGCTCCAGAAATCCTCTGACCACGGAAGGTATCTGAAGAGTCTTGGGCATAATATGCAAGAAAATCCCAAAAGATCTGGGATTTCTTGGAGGAAGCTCCAGAAATTCTCTGACCACGGAAGGTATCTGAAGAGTCTTGGGCATAATATGCAAGAAAATCCCAAAAGATCTGGGATTTCTTGGAGGAAGCTCCAGAAATCCTCTGACCACGGAAGGTATCTGAACAGTCTTGGGCATAATATGCAAGAAAATCCCAAAAGATCTGGGATTTCTTGGAGGAAGCTCCAGAAATCCTCTGACCACGGAAGGTATCTGAAGAGTCTTGGGCATAATATGCAAGAAAATCCCAGAGGATCTGGGATTTCCTAGAGAGGAGATAGGGAATCCACTGACATGATATTTTGAAAGTTGTATTCCAACTTCTACGATGTAATACAATTTCTACGTTGTATTCCAACTTCAAAATTGTAATACAATTTCTACGTTGTATTCCAACTTCAAAATTGTATTACAATTTCTACGTTGGATTCCAACTTCCCCGCCCCCCAATAGTGATAAGTGGTTGAAATGATGATGATGATTGATGATGATGATGATATTCTAACTTCAAAGATGTAATACAATTTCTACGATGTATTCCAACTTCTACGATGTAATACAATTTCTACGTTGTATTCCAAGTTCAAAATTGTATTACATAGCTATAAATGGGCCCTAAGGGTAGCGTTCCTGGCAAAGGACGTTATCTTGTACATAAACCAAGTGCTTAATAAAAGCTCAGTTCAGTCTCATCTACTCTTGGGTTGTTACTATGTACATGGATGTGACATATTGCGATTTATTTTATTAATGTTACACAATATCCCATAGGGATCCTAAGTCTTCCTGAAAGCAACATTTCGAGACATGCATTATTCTTATTTTTTTTATACAAGGATATGGTTATCAGATCGTGCCCCGTGTAAGTTCAAGCTTACTTAATGCAGTTCGAAAGGGGATTCGAACCTGAGTCATTATACAGATCATACCCATTAAATTTCTGTTCTTGAATAGATTCACTAAATGTTGAAAATATGGATCAGTAATTTTAAATTCTGGGTGTGATGATTTTCATTTCAAATATTTTCTTTTTGTGTAGTGTACAGAATACAGAATAATATTGTTACACTACATTCATTTTACAAATAGGTGTACACTACTATATGGGGTGGCAAAATATGTGTGTGAATGCAGTTTGGGGATGAAGAATGAATGAAATTGTGTATCCCAATATAAATGGTCTAGAGATAAAAGTGGTATCTCTCCCACTCATGTACAAATTTTACCTCTTTTGTTGAAAATTCTCACGTTTTCTGGCTCAGTGGAATGGCAATTTAAAGTGAGGGTTGGATGCTTAGGTGTAAAATGATGACTATGTATGGTTCTCTGTCTCTCAATACCTGGGCAATATGTATGATGCTTGGATGAGTGGTCTGAGGATAAATTTTATACCAGAAATGACAAACAACATTTAAAATTATCTCCAATGCTCTTGCACCATCATGGAAAGACTACAATGTAATAGTGTACATAAAAGGACAAATTGTACCATTTGAGAAATAGAATAAAATAAAATATTTATTTTTCACATTGAAAAATGGAGAGAGGAAATGGTATCCTGGTACTGGCTATGAAAGACGAGTTAAACTTATGAATTCGAAATGATGAGATGTGAATAGATTCATCCTCATTCAACATTCGGTACAGATTTAGTTATCCAGCACCGGTTTATTGTTATACTTTAACACAGGAATTGCATTTTGTTAACAAAATTATTCAGAATGGCAAAAGATTCGTAAATTACAGGAACTCCCACGTGCATCAATTTGTTCAAAATGTTTAGCATTTTCCAAAATCAGTCACGTTATACCTCAGTTGAATTAAATTAGTTGTGCTTTTTCCACACCCGCTCTTTAGTTCCTTTTTCCTATAATGTCGAAGACCACCCTACAATTGCATTTTGAGGAAATTTTATAAACGTGATGCACCAGGAAAAGTTGCTAAAACTATTTTTGTAGACAGGAATGATATAGAAAGATTAGTATGGAAAAATTTGCAAATAAAAAGTTATTTTTTTTGTTCTTATGTCAATTTATTTATTGATATTACATTTCAGAACAATTTGATTTTTAATATGAAATTAGTAATCGAAAAATAGTCTTTATGGAATTGTCCTTTTTTTGCAAATTGTTTTCTTTTAGATATTCATAATATGCATGATCCATGTAATATTAATTTGAGCAAAAAATTATGTCTAATGACGAAGATTGGGAGATATGTATAAAAGGTAGATGAAGAAGATTACATTAGTCATCCTTCTTGTTAGGAAATTAATGAATTGATAAACAAGCAGAGAAACATAGGGCTACAGTAGAGCCTCGCTATAGGCCATATTTGGTTCCAGATTTGATACTTGGGTCGCACTAAAGTCCATGTCATTTTTTAAAATTATCAACGACTTTTAGTATTGAAATTGTTCGACGGCTTCCACTTTCTTTGCGATTGTGGTACTTGTCCTCGCTCTCTTCATTATGGATCACAATTATCACAATTACTCAATAAGGTTTGCCAAAAATAGTAAAATAATTATAACAACATTGCTTGTCGCGTACTAAAAAACATAACCTAACTTAAAAGCAGTGTTTTGAAATCAACGGTGGATAAATTGTGGACTATAGAGCGATGGTCTATAGCGGGGTTCTACTGTATGTGTGTCACAAGGTGAAATTTTCAAAATTCAATGTTTCCCAATACAAAACAGAACATGATTTTGAATTTTTACAATGGATAGTGTGGATAGTCTTCATTAACAAAACTAGCTTGCACTAACTTTTTGCTTAGCCTTCATGGAATCATCGTGAAAGGCAAAGTTAGAATCGAAAAATCGGTTTTCAAAAATTCGATATCGAATATCTCAAAACTTCGATTTTTGAGTCCGTTGAAATTACAGTCAGTTCCAACAGAAATCGCAAACTTTACTTTTATTTTTGTTTCTCTACGCCTAAGGGCCTTGACAGACTTGAGGATTAGCCGAGAGACGGCTTAGCGTAATTATATTCGAAATAATGGTTTAACCACATTTCTATCATTTTCAACTAAGCCGTCTCTCGGCTTAAGTCCTAAGTATGTCAAGGACCTAACTATAAATGTGGTGGCAGCCAAAATTCCGAAAGGATCTAAATCCTGAATGGTCAAAATGCTGAAATGAACGAAGTTATGGAGGATAAAGTGTAGAATAAATTATCCAAAAAACAAACTATTTACTTAATCAAAGAGTAGGGGAATATTGGTATGGTTCGCATAGAGTGAACCTTTAAACAACACAAATTTTCTCTTTATTTGCAAAGAGATAGTTCGTCATTTATTAGCCATAAGATAGATCATTATTAAGCTCATGAAACGAGATGAGAAATGATAGGTCAGGTCTTTGCAAACAAAGAGAAAATTCGAATCGTTACGTATACTCTGTGCGAACCATGCCTACATTCCCCTAGCTATCAGACCTTTAAAACTTCGGATTTTGGTTTTCCGGATCTTGGCTCTTTGGGCTAGAGGCTAACAACCCCTTCCCGTAGAGAGAAGATTATAACGAAAACTCGCATGCGGCCTTCTATAGGACGGACTTTACGACAGCGACTATCCTACGTTTTGGAGCGAGTTTTCGGAGGGTCGCCAGGACTGAAGGGGGTTAGTGCGAGAGGCCCGATCACTTAAAGGGACGTTGCAGCCACCTAAGTAATTAAGTAAGGATCTTGGCTTCTTCGTGATTTTGGCTTTCGGAATTTTGGATTTCCAGATTTTGATCTAGACCCATAAATATAGTAACTTGATTGGGCCATATTATCGTAAACCTTTTAAAACTCACAGGGTCACCGGTGACCGAAAAACAAGAAAATTCTTTTTTTTTTAGGTATTTAAAATTAATTTGCCCTCTAATAGTCAGAAACATGATTTCGAGTAATCGGTGATCCATTAGTACTCATAGGATTAATCATTGATATTAATAAAGGGGAGCTTGGGCAGTGGTAGACATGGAGCACTTGTAAACACTGCAATTTTTAAATTAGATTATTAGCAGATTATGAATTCACACAATAAGGAACATTGTTCAATGAAAAAATCATCTCCATGTCCAAGTAGTGTATACAAAAAGAAACCATGTTTGCTACTACCTCAGTTTCCCCTAATCATTTTTCGATGTCGATATCTTCTCTTGTTGATCTTATTTATTTATTTATTTATTTATTAAATTCATGTCCCTGTATACCAATAATACATTATACAAATAGTTAATACAGTATACAAATAATACTGTACACAACATCTTCTGTATATGAACTAATTTAAATAAATAAGCCAGTGATAAGACGAGATAAATTTGTTATAGAAGAGATTTTCTACAGACAACCAAAGGTGGTGGCAATTTGGAATTCTTCCAACTGGGAATGCGCGAAAAATTCAATTGTAAGATGAAATTTTAGGGACAAAAAATCTCATCACAGTAGAATAGAATAAAATTGGTTCAATTCGATTTCTTATGCCGCTTGCCGAATCCAAGGAGTTATTCATAAGCAATTAGAGTGACTCAGTTCCTGGTTCCTCGAACAATATATTGGTTATTGCCCGTAAATTCCCTGAAAAAACATATGAGTTTCTCGGGTTCCCTGAAAAAAATATAGGGGAAAGTAGTCTGCCTTTGAACGCGGCAGCCTTTGAACGCGGCAGCCTTTGAACGCGGCAGCCTTTGAATGCCTCCATTTTTCTCTTATTTCCCAAAGCTAAAATTCCACTTTGTTAATCGAAATTAATAGAAAATAGTTAATAATATTAACTTTAATTCATAAAATAGAATTTTTCAAGGGGTTATTCATAAGCAAATAGAGTGGCTCGAGTTCCCTGTTCCCTGAAAAAATACATGAGTTCCCCGGGTTCCCCACAAAAAGACATGAGTTCCCCGGGTTCCCCAGAAAAATGCATGAGTTCCCCGGGTTCCCTGAAAAAATACATGAGTTCCCCGGGTTCCCCAGAAAAATGCATGAGTTCCCCGGGTTCCCTGAAAAAATACATGGGTTCCCCGGGTTCCCCAGCAAAATGCATGAGTTCCCCGGGTTCCCTGAAAAAATACATGAGTTCCCCGGGTTCCCCAGAAAAATGCATGAGTTCCCCGCGTTCCCTGAAAAAATGTATGGGTTCCCCGGAGGAAAAATACATGAGGGAACCCATACATTTTTCAGGGAACTCACAGGGAACCCATACATTTTTTCAGGGAACTCGGGGAACCCATATATTTTTCAGGGAACTCTCAGGGAACCCGGGGAACCCATACATTTCTCAGGGAACTCACGGGGAACCCATACATTTTTTCAGGGAACTCGGGGAACCCATATATTTTTCAAGGAACTCTCAGGGAACCTGGGGAACCCATACATTTTTCAGGGAACTCACGGGGAACTCATATATTTTTTCAGGGAACTCGGGGAACCCATATATTTTTCAGGGAACTCTCAGGGAACCCGGGGAACCCATACATTTCTCAGGGAACTCACGGGGAACCCATACATTTTTTCAGGGAACTCGGGGAACCCATATATTTTTCAGGGAACTCTCAGGGAATCCGGGGAACCCATACATTTCTCAGGGAACTCACGGGGAACCCATACATTTTTTCAGGGAACTCGGGGAACCCATATATTTTTCAGGGAACTCTCAGGGAACCTGGGGAACCCATACATTTTTCAGGGAACTCACGGGGAACTCATATATTTTTTCAGGGAACTCGGGGAACCCATATATTTTTCAGGGAACTCTCAGGGGACCCGGGGAACCCATACATTTTTCAGGGAACTCACGGGGAACCCATACATTTTTTCAGGGAACCCGGGGAACCCATATATTTTTCAGGGAACCCGGGGAACCCATACATTTTTCAGGGAACTCACGGGGAACTCATATATTTTTTAAGGGAACTCGGGGAACTCATACGTTTTTCGGGGAAATTACCAGATTATATATATTATATATAATATAGATTATATATAATATATATATTATCAGTATAATTTACCAGATTGGATGGAAATAAAACAGATTGTTGAAAGAGCGCGTATGGAAGCCAAATACCAAATGAAAAAAATGGGCATCCAAAATCCAAATGCGAAATAACTTTACAATATGTCGATTTAGATCTTTCATCCGTTGGAATTGACTTTTAGGAAGAAGATTGCTACGACAAAAATTGGTTTAGTGTGAATGATATGGTGCAGGATATGGCACTTAAGCCTGATTCAGACGATGAAGATGAAGACCTCGATAAACTTGACATCAACATCAATTTACAAAAATTTGAGTCCCATCTAGCCGAAAATCGGAGATTTATAAAAATCAAAGACAATTCAGGAAAAGAGATTGTTGTCAAAAAATCCTCATTGGTCTATACTATAACACTATGTAACAAATTGACAACTTTTTTTTGGCACACGGATCTCACATGGTACGTTTGGTAGAGTCGAGACCCCTGATCAAGAATCTGTTCTTGGTTTTTCTCCTATACGTCACAATTTTCTTTAATTATTTTTTTTTGTTTTTGCTGTTTTGTCACATATTACCAATTATTCCTCCGGTTCTAGTGTACAGAACTTAATAAATGGACATCCGTTGGAAAGCTAAGTAGTTGTGCTTCAATTTAAAAATTATGTGATATTTTTTCAAAAAATCCTTGGGGGCGGAAAAACAAAATGAAACTAAAATTTCTGAAAAATGACCTAAAAAAGCAGCTTTTGAGAAATCATATAAACTAAACTAAACTAAATATTGATGTACTCTCTTCAGCACACAATAGACTCCACTTAGGGCTACATTTTTGCCATAGAAGACATCTAGTTCCGATACCTCTAAATGCCTTATTAGGTAAGATTCTTAACAAAATCTCACCTACTATAATCCTAACAAAATTTCATGTCGTCCGATCGACCTCAAATTTGGCCAAAATGTGTTTCGCCACTTCCTGATTCCGAATATATATGTGGCTAAGTTACGTTCCCGGCCGGCCGCTCTTTGGAGCTTAATAGCTCCTAAACTAAAAAAGATATCGACTTGCGGTTTTCGGCAAAGGTTATATATCGGGTGAAAATTGCAACTTGGTGCATAGACCCCCCACCCCCCACCCCTCCTTCCGCCATTTTGAAGACCCCCCTTTTTTTGTTTTCTCAATAGCTCCGCCCCTATGGCATTCAGCGGACTCAAATTTTAGTATGTTATAGCTGGGCCTTAGAGCTTTCCATCAATTCCAAACTTAAGGTCCCCCGACCCCCCTCACCCGAGCTATAAGGGTCCAAAAAAAATTTCTTAAAATGGCCATAACTCCGGTTCTAATTGTCAGAATTTAAAAAGTGAGGGCTTTTTGGAAAGCTCTCGTGAAATGCCACTTCCCCTTCTAACATCGCAAGTTCATAAAACCACCGCTAGGGGCGCTTTTTTTAAAAAGAAAATTTTTAAATCTTAAAAGTTAAATAACTCAAAAATTCCATTGTGCATTGGGCTGAAATTTTAGTATCTTGTAGCCGTTGATTATACCTATCAAACAAAAAAAACCTTAAGTCGATCTAAAACCCCTGACCCGAGCTATAAGGGGTCAAAGTTCGAACATTGACCGGCCTCTATCTCCGGTTCTAATTAACATAGCGACCTAAATTTTACCTTTTTGGTTTCGTCTCGATGAGCACTTTCAGATGGAAGTTCAAAAAGTCACCATAGGTGGCGCTGTGATAGCGTCAAAATTCATCGAAATTCAAAGTCACTTTTCTCAAAAACGGCATTGTGCAAGTTAATGAAATTTTAGTATGTTGTAGTCCAGTCTAGGACGTTTCCAAAATGGTGCATATGTGCGCTGTGGTTTCAATAGAACCGGAGATATGAGGGGTCAAAGTTCACGAAATTCAAAAAATCATATCTCCGGTTCTATGTGACCGATTTTGATGAATGAGGGCTTAAACGAAAGATCTCACCAAATGCTACAACTTTCTAGAATATTTGAACTTCGTGGGACCAACACCAGGGGCGCCACAGTCGAAAAACCAATTTCAATATCACATAACCTCAATTATCTCGACTGTCGCTAAACCGATTTTGATGATTACTTCGACATAATTGTAGAACACATTTGTCTCTACATTTCGTCCATACATCATTTTCCGCTCAGACTACGCTATCACTCCGATTTTGCCGTTTAAGTGTGAAAAAAATGATTTTTCCCATAAAAACGCTTTGAAATCACTCAGATGCCAATTTGACTGCCTCTACTCCACCAAGACACTTAAAATAGGGTTTTAAATGGAAAGTCCCACAAAATACAACAATTCTTTGAAATTGTTGAAGCTCAACAAATGACTACTTGGGGCACTCTGGATGAAAAAACGAGTTAAGAAACAAAAAACCTCGCTTATCTTGGCTTCTGAGTAATCGATGAGATCATGTTCTATGGGAAAATTATAGAGAACATTCTGGTCTACATTTCATCCATATATCACTTTTCTATCAGTTCATCCAAATCCTTGATATTTTGGTTTAAATACAAAATTTGTATAATTTCACGAATTTGATTCAAGATAACTGAATGGCGTCTCCCAACTTCAGCTCTAAATCGAATTTGCATGCACTCCGAGTTAGCTCACGTTAAGAATCTCACCTACATAAGCCGGTTAGGATTATCTGTCCCTTTTTCTATTTTTGTCATTTTCAAAACACATGAAATCTTGCAATTTTTTGGCAAAAATCTTATTTACTCAACGAACTGATGATATAATCGACTTGGAATGTTCTGGGTACCCCCCCCCATATGTTGACCCAAGGAATTTAAATTTCACTTCAATTTCATCCCAACGTGTATCCTTCCCCTCGAGAAAGTACTCTTTTAGGAATATCTGAAGAACTAAACCATCGATGCTTTTCATTTTTTTTTTTTTTTTGAATATGTTTTAGAGACCATCCTAGCGGACATTTCATCCATACATTCCAAAGACGTACCACCTCTCCTTCACCCACATGGTAACAATCTTGTCAAAAAAGGAGCATTTCTTCTGGAAAATTTTCTGATAAAAATAAAAAGGGACAGATAATCCTAACCGGCTTATGTAGGTGAGATTCTTAACGTGAGCTAACTCGGAGTGCATGCAAATTCGATTTAGAGCTGAAGTAGGGAGACGCCATTCAGTTATCTTGAATCAAATTCGTGAAATTATACAAATTTTGTATTTAAATCAAAATATCAAGGATTTGGATGAACTGGCACAAAAGTGATATATGGGTGAAATGTAGACCAGAATGTTCTCTATAATTTTTCCATAGAACTTGATCTCGTCGATTACTCAGAAGCCAAGATAAGCGAGGTTTTTTGTTTGTTAACTTGTTTTTTCATCCAGAGTGCCCCAAGTAGTCATTTGTTGAGCTTCAACTATATCAAAGAATTGTTGTATTTTGTGGGACTTTCCATTTAAAACCCTATTTTAAGTGTCTTGGTGGAGTGGAGGCAGTCAAATTGGCATCTGAGTGATTTCAAAGCGTTATTAGGGGAAAAATAATTTTTTTCACACTTAAACGGTAAAATCGGAGTGATAGCGTAATCTGAGCGGAAAATGATGTATGGACGAAATGTAGAGAAAAATGTCCTCTACAATTATGTTGAAGTAATCATCAAAATCGGTTTAGCGACAGTCGAGATAATTGAGGTTATGTGATATTGAAATTGGTTTTTCGACTGTGGCGCCCCTGGTGTTGGTCCCACGAAGTTCAAATATTCTAGAAAGTTGTAGCATTTGGTGAGAACTTTCGTTTAAATCGCTTAATTTCACTCATCAAAATCGGTCACATAGAACCGGAGATATGATTTTTTGAATTTCGCGAACTTTGACCCCTCATACCTTCGGTTCTATTATAATCACAGCGCACTTACGCCACTTTTTGGAAACGTCCTAACCTGAACTACAACACTCTAAAATTTGATTAACTTGCACAAAGGAATTTTTGAGAAAAATGACTTTGTATTTCGATGAATTTTGACGCTATCACAGCGCCACCTGTGGTGACTTTTTGAACTTCCATCTGAAAGTGCTCATCGAGACGAAACCAAAAAGGTAAAATTTAGGCCGGTATGTTAATTAGAACCGGAGATAGAGGCCGGTCAATGTTCGAACTTTGACCCCTTATAGCTCGGGTCAGGGGTTTTAGATCGACTTAAGTTTTTTTTTTTGTTTGATAGGTATAATCAACGGCTACAACATACTAAAATTTCAGCCCGATTGCATAAGGAATTTTTGAGTTATTTAACTTTTAAGATTCAAAAATTTTCTTTTTAAAAATAGCGCACCTAGCGGTGGTTTTATGAACTTGCGATGTTAGAAAGGGAAGTGGCATTTCATGAGAGCTTTCCAAAAAGCCCTCACTTTTTAAATTCTGACAATTAGAACCGGAGTTATGGGCATTTTAAGAAATTTTTTTTGGATCCTCATAGCTCGGGTCAGGGGGGTCGGGGGACCTTAAGTTTGGTATTGATGGAAAGCTCTAAGGCCCAGCTAAAACATTAAAATTTGATTCCGCTGGATGCCATAGGGGCGGAGCTATTGAGAAAACAAAAAAAGGGGGGTCTTCAAAATGGCGGAAGGAGGGGTGGGGGGTGGGGGGTCAATGCACCAAGTTGCAATTTTCACCCGATATATAACCTTTGCCGAAAACCGCAAGTCGATATCTTTTTTAGTTTAGGAGCTATTAAGCTCCAAAGAGCGGCCGGCCGGCCGGCCGGCCGGGAACGTAAATTAGCCACATATATATTCGGAATCAGGAAGTGGCGAAACACATTTTGGCCAAGTTTGAGGTCGATCGGACGACATCAAATTTTGTTAGGATTATAGTAGGTGAGATTGGGCAATAATAATAAGGCATTTAGAGGTATCGGAACAAGATGTCTTCTATGACAAAAATGTAGCCCTAAGTGGAGTCTATTGTGTGCTGAAGAGAGTACATCAATATTTAGTTTAGTTTAGTTTATATGATTTTTTTAAAAGTTGCTTTTTTATGTCATTTTTCAGAAATTTTAGTTTCATTTTGTTTTTCCGCCCCCAAGGATTTTTTGAAAAAATATCACATAATTTTCAAGTTGAAGCACAACTACATAGATTTCCAACGGATGCCCATTTAATAAGTTCTGTACACTAGAACCGGAGGAATAATTGGTAATATATGACAAAACAGCAAAAACAAAAAAAATAATTAAAGAAAATTGTGACGTATAGGAGAAAAACCAAGAGCAGATTCTTGATCAGGGGACTCGACTCTACCAAACGTACCATGTGAGATCCGTGTGGAAAAAATCGTGTTGCATTGTGTAATTAATGGCCCACTGAAGTCAAAAATACCATCAATTCTTCATTATCTCTTTCTGTTTGGGCACCAGGTGAGAAAAGGTAAAGACCGCCTGGAGGCGGTCATATCGGTTTAAGGCATAAAAAGACTGAAATATTTTAATTGAAAAATAGTGAACAAATAGTAAAACAAATTAATTTTAAACGTTTTTTATGGATGAATGTTGAATGATTATCTAAGAAATGATAATTTTTAGTAAAAAACGTATATAATTTTTATAATTAGACGTTAATGAAGCTCAAGATGTTTCAATAAGACTGATTTTTACCAAATAGGTCACAGATCAGCCGTGAAAATGTCACCTTCTTGTATAATTTGAAGGTCCTTTGAAGTACATTGCTCATCTTCTGGTTTTATTTCACGATCTAGGGCATTAAAGGACGAATTAGGGAATTCATCATCACTGTTGAAGTCTGCTTTTTAACAATTGCGATTAATTCGCAAAAATCGACCATTTTACTCATTCTGGACAGTCTTCGTGTAATCTGAATTGTTTTCCATGATTAATATATTGCAAATTAATAATATATTTTACTAGAACAACCAAAACACCCACCCGGCAAATTCTGCAGAATTCTGCAGAAATTCGTCAGATTTGAATTACTAACTGCCGAAAAATCAGCAGAATTTCTGCAGAATTTTGTTCTAAGGTGGATCCGATCGTTGTATGAAAATTCTGCAGAATTTTCTGCAGAATTTCTATAGAAAATTTTAAAATTATCGGCAGAATTTCTTTAGTATTTAGATGAATTCTACATTTCTTCTACCCTTTCTAATGTTTCTAAACATTATTTTAACTACATAAAAATATGTATTTCAATTTATTTAAAATTCAATTTTTATTCAACAATTTTACGTGAATACTCTCTTTTTTACAATATTATTATAATGTTATAATACAATATTATTAAATCAGCCATAATAGAAAATACGAAGGGGAAGAAAATGGTTAGAAAACACGAAAGAAATTCACGATGCTCACGAAGTCGCACGACTATGCCGAAGCCACACGAAGTATCTGATTGAATGACAAGAAACGTTAAAATTTCAAAAGTGCAGAATTGCAGATCGAAGTTTTGCTGGGCAATTAAATAAAAAAATCGGTAATTTTTGAAAATTTTACCCTTGAACGGATAAGACCGCCCACAGGCGGTCTTCCTTTTTTTCTTCTGAAACTCTTACTTCTAGTTTTTTCACACTTATCAATTGAAATATACAAACTAGAAGAACATATCTTTCAGGAAATAAGATTCTTACTACAGTTAGATTACTTTAAAACAATCTTTTTTTATATGAAAACGCAAAATGTCGCTAGCGACATTTTGTTGTTTTTTCTCTGCCCTGTCACACATAACTGAAGATTGTAAGCAAACTAAAGGTCAAAATGAGTTCAACTTCAGAAAATAAGTTAGTAAGACTATAACTGAGTACACTGTAGATATTTCAACTTCAAATAAGTAATATTATCGCAGTAAATGCGATTTATAGAATGACCGCCTGGAGGCGGTCTTACCCGTTAGAGAGTTAAGTACCATATCTTGCACATATCATCCACACTAAACCAATTTTTGTCGTAGCAATCTTCTTCCTAAAAGTCAATTCCAACGGATGAAAGATCTAAATCGACATATTGTAAAGTTATTTCGCATTTGGATTTTGGATGCCCATTTTTTTCATTTGGTATTTGGCTTCCATACGCGCTCTTTCAACAATCTGTTTTATTTCCATCCAATCTGGTAAATTATACTGATAATATATATATTATATATAATCTATATTATATATAATATATATAATCTGGTAATTTCCCCGAAAAACGTATGAGTTCCCCGAGTTCCCTTAAAAAATATATGAGTTCCCCGTGAGTTCCCTGAAAAATGTATGGGTTCCCCGGGTTCCCTGAAAAATATATGGGTTCCCCGAGTTCCCTGAAAAAATGTATGAGTTCCCCGTGAGTTCCCTGAAAAATGTATGGGTTCCCCGGGTCCCCTGAGAGTTCCCTGAAAAATATATGGGTTCCCCGAGTTCCCTGAAAAAATATATGAGTTCCCCGTGAGTTCCCTGAAAAATGTATGGGTTCCCCAGGTTCCCTGAGAGTTCCCTGAAAAATATATGGGTTCCCCGAGTTCCCTGAAAAAATGTATGGGTTCCCCGTGAGTTCCCTGAGAAATGTATGGGTTCCCCGGATTCCCTGAAAAATGTATGGGTTCCCTGGGTTCCCCGAGAGTTCCCCGGGTTCCCCATGAGTTCCCCGGGTTCCCCGTGAGTTCCCCGGGTTCCCCGTGGGTTCCCTGGTCAGATTGGCTCGAGTTCCCCGAAATGAGTTACCCCTTGGAATTTTTGCTTTGATAAATAAAAGAAAAATTGAAAAATTCAAAGGCTGCCGCATTCAAAGGCAGACCACTTCCCCCTATGAGTTTCCCGTGAGTTCTCTGAAAAATGTAGGTGTTCTCCGGAAAAAAATTTATGGGTTCCCGGGCCAGATTGTCTTTAGTTCCCCGAAATAAGCCACCCCTTGGCCATATCATTTACATTAAAAAAATGAACATGAAAACAAGTTTATCACCCTACTCTCTCAACGCATATTTCTTTTTCCGTTAAAATTCATTCCGAACTTGTAAATTGATTTTTACAAAAATATCTTTATCACTATAAAAATGTTCTTTGTTTTTCCAAGAAATTAATTATATTCTTTACATACCTAGCTAACATAAATACGGTAGGTTTCTCAACTTGCTTTATTTTATGCACAAACTAAAGATAATTGTTGATTTTGAATTTCTGCTGATTTTAAAATGAATCAATCACATTAAAGTCCTTTTTGTGTGATAAAGTTGATGGTATTCGATTGCAAAAGATAAAAGTATATTTTTATAGTATTATTCTCTTGAAATTCAATTAATACTAACACTGTATTATTTATGGGGAAGCTTTTAAAAAGCACTCTCGAAAAGCTTAAAGATTTATACGTGTATTCATCCACTATTGAAGTGCATGGTGCACTTTTTTTTTGCATAGGTGAATAACATCGCGGATTCAACCATTTGTCGGTAATTAAATTATCTTCGTTTGTTCGCTGAGAGAAAATTGAAAAAAAAGAGTGGCATGGCAAATTGAAATAAAATATGATATTTCCAATATATTAGGCAAACTCGAATGGAAAGCATGGTAAAAAAACTTTTCTCCTTTATCCACATACATTGCTGGCTACATTTTGCCATTCATTCACTCATCCCTTGAGTGTACTTTTGCTAGCATTCACACGAATAAAATGGGCAAAATTTGCACAATGCACCAATCTTTATGAAGAGTTGGGGGCTAAAATTGGAACGAGGGACAATCCTGGGGAAATGATGGGCTTTTGGGGTGAAGCGGTATCGAGTGGTAGAAAAAATATATATATTTGTGCAATAAATATTCATTCTAGATGAATTACGATTGAAAATTCCTCGGTTCTCACACTTGTTAAACACGCTCTTTCGCCGGTGAGTCGGTTGGATTTCAGACCTGAATCCTTGCCTACCCAAAAATTCTGTTCCACCGTGGCACCATTTGGCTGTGATTCTTACATAGTCCCAGCTATTGTATTGTAGAATATCACATACCGCTATTGTAGAATTATTTCTCATATCTTTTGTAAATCCTAACTCTCTCATATTAACCCTCTAGCAAGTAAGACCGTCTCAAGACGGTCATCACAAAAATCACATTTACTGCAATTACAAAGTTTCTATTCACTTAAAATTGCTTTTTTTCCATTTAGCTATAATTTTACTGACATTTCTTTTGAAAGTTAATGTTAATAATGCAGTATATGTAAATTTAAATGCAGTAAAAGTGTGTTTTCGATACGTGCCTTGAGACGTGGTACACTGGTAAAAATAAAAGGGTCAAATTGACCCTTTTCAACAAAAATGGATCATATTTTTTAATCCTTTAAAAGATTCACTTGAATCTTTTGAAATTTTGCATGCATCACGATACATTATGTTTTATCGTAAACTTATTACTCTTATCGTATTTCTCTCATCTGAGCGAACACCAAAGATAACTTTTTCATTGTTTTTATTCGTTTATTCCGGAGATAAATATTTAGGTGTCAAAACAGTGACCCTTTCAAAGGATCATCGGTTACCCTCTCATTTTTACCAGTGTTATTGTTTGAGCGTTAAGCTAAACTTGGCTTATATGTAGCTGTTATTATTAATAAATTTTCATTAACATTAATTTAATTAATTAACTTAATCACTATTGTATGAATTCAACTTTAAGAAAGAGAAGTAACACCAGATTAGCAGAATGCTCGATCTGATCTCGATATTGTGCCTCTTAGTTTTCTATTACTTACTGCAGATGCGGGTGAGTTTACTCCGGGTGTAACTTTATCCCCCTGTTTTTCGTAAACGTTTCTTAAATTGTAGAATTAAAGAATGGTCTTCACTGATCCGATCTACCATGTTGGATAGATCGGATAGTTTAAGTGCTAGAATTAAAGAAAAGCTTACCAATACCAGGGGGAAAAGCCTCTACTTTAAGCCTCGAGAAACTTTTCTATTAAAGAAATTTTGTTTTTTTCTTCTGTGTCTTTTCAAGAAAATTTAAAGTAAGAGCTCATAATTTTGGACAGTTTCTAAATTTGGACACTTTGAGGGTAAAATTGGACACTAAAAATAAATTGA
This sequence comes from Phlebotomus papatasi, assembly GCF_024763615.1. Classification (NCBI taxonomy): domain Eukaryota; kingdom Metazoa; phylum Arthropoda; class Insecta; order Diptera; family Psychodidae; genus Phlebotomus; species Phlebotomus papatasi. The sequence goes on from NC_077222.1 coordinate 77,801,110, forward strand.
TAAATTATGGATTTTTATTCCAATATTTGATGAAAAATGAATTCTATCTATATATTTGTTCTTTTTTTGAATATGATTTGAGTTAAAATTGCTTTGTTGAAAATTCAGTTGAGCAATTGCTTACGAGAAATATGACAGAACTTCGTGTTTACTTCAGTCTTATTTAGCTGTGGTAAAGTACTAACAATTTTTCTTCGCTTTTCTTGAGTGATATTATTAAATATTCATTAAATATTGTGTTGATTCACGTCAATGGTGATTTGTACATTTGACCTGAAGTGAGATTTGCCTTGTGAATTACGTTTTTCGTGTGAAAAATGGGCAATTTTCTAAGACATTTACCAGTGAGGTGATACTCCTTATTTTGGACAGGTGTTTTTCTCTCGAAATCTCGTGAAGTTTTAGCTTTTCTGATGACTAGGTTGTATAAATGCCTGGAGGAATAAAGGAGCATCATCTCTATGAACGAGATGTAGTGAGAAAAGTCTTGAAAGGCTCCCGGAAAGACCAGGGAATGCACGAATCCGAGTGTACTTGGAGTACCGAGCTAAACTCACTTTAATGAATGATATGGAAAGTTTCCGGGCTTCTTGTGACGTTATACGATTCTCTTACATAAACAGGAAAAGGACTTGGTAAGATAGGTTGATTAAATGAAGAACAATAGGCATCCTATTGAGGCGGATTAGCTGTCCAAATATACAGCCAAGGTGTCCAAATTTACAACCAAGGTGTCCAAAATTTGAGTCAAATTCACTTCTACGTATCAATTCATTTTTAAACGAATTAAGACTAATTTTAGTAAAAATAAGACAATAAATAGCTTGCTAAGTTGATAAACAACCCTTCTGAAAAGAGAGTAACAAAGAAAAAGTCAATTAGTATCGAAAATATCGCACTTCAAACTTGGAATATTATTGCTTATAAGCACCCTGTCCAAAATTATGAGCCCTTACCCTAATAAGCTTTCTTTTGCCAAAATTCGTTTTAAAAAATATTGATCTTTGGCTGAATAATTGCAGAAAGATGTTGAGCATGATACTCATCTCAAGTATTCAAATGCGAGTTATCCCGAAATCGGGAATTTGATCGGGAAGTGCCCCGTGACCGTCCGAGTCCGAAATACTACAATTTGGTTCAAGGAACTCAAGATTAATGATTAGAAGTCAGGTAGTGGGCGAAAACCTGGGATTGAGGACAAGAAGATGAAAAAGAAAGAGCTTGAGCCTTTCGAGAAACAACCCAAATCTTCCGTGCGAGGTATTGTCAAACAGATGAGAATATCTTGGAGCTTGGTCCGAAAAATCAAGCCACTGATTTTAGCTTTTGATCGTACGAAGCATGTTCACTTTCCCCTATGTACCCTAGTGTGAAGACAAGTAAGGACAGGAAGTTAAATCACTTTTTTACTTCTTGGTTCAGTTCGTATCCGCCGTCTTTTTTTTTACAATTAATGACTTCTAGCTGGTTTCATATCCTTGCAATAGGTTAGTTCTGAAACTTAGCCGCGGAACCGATATTTACGTTATACAAATCATTTTGATTCTGTTTTCGATAAATTTTAGATAGGGTAAGTGTGCCAAATTTCGGCATAGTTGCATGAAAGCGTCAAAGTCTCAAGTTTGAAATGTAATATTTTAAATTCAAATTGATTTTTTTTATTCTTTCTTCTTAAAGAGTGTTGCTTAGAACCTTGTAAAAAGTTTACCGTCTTTATTTGCTCTATAATCATTCTTAATACATTTTAAAATGCATAAAAATATAGACATAGCTTTGGTGCCCTATTTCGGCAACCTTCATTCTCATAGTTCCTTGCCCTTCGGGAATTCTTCCAATATCTTTTTCACGTTATCTGGTTTGTCAAAGCTACATTTTTTGTTATTCTTTTGCATTGTATAATCTCTAGAGTATGTAAAAACTAAAAATTCATGGAAATTCGAGGAACAAAAAAGGTGGCCGAAATTGCAAGCTGGCCGGAATTTGGCACACTTACCCTGTGTTACAAATCTTGTAAAAACACGCTGAAATTTAACAATTCGTCAAGTTGACTGCTACTCTTTATTCGAGTTGGATCAGAAGTCGCATTTGCATTGAGAGAATCACAGGTTCTAGAAACTAAAACAAGTTTGTCACCACCTTTTCCACCACGAAACGTCATACCCTCGTTGTGTATGTGCTCGAGCTGAAAGTATAGTAATTTATATGGTTTCAATTAAATCCCCATGGACTCAGGGACCAACATCGTCGATGGCGCCTTCTCGAAAAGGCTCCCCAACCATCTGAAAGGATGGCGCTAGCGTGATGATTCAGTTGGTGTCGTCGACTGAGGTGGAATTTGAAATAATGGTTGTGTGAAAAACGTGCTTATAAATCACGATATATAAATTTCCACAAAATTCAAGGGAGATTGAGGGAGTGGGTGGCGTGTGGGTGAGAGGTTTTGAAAACTTTTTTTTTTTTTGAGGGGGAAATACTGTACACTGCAGCAGGGGAATTTTGTGGAACCAACCGAAGAGAGTTACGAGGGTAAGGTTCCTTTTTGTGCATGTTCTCAAACCCATCGAGGATGAAGAATGTGATATGAATAGCCAAAGGTATAACCCATAGTTTTTTGTCCAGGGGTGCGAATTTGACCAATATCAATAGCTGTATTTACACTTTGTGCACATCCCACTGGACTACCCCTACCTACCTACTACCATGTCTTTGCCATGCCATCGTGCATCGTTGGATCGGTAGTTGGGCATTTCATTATTCCATTTCCGCAAACCTTCCATCCACATCCGTACAACAACATGGGAATGTATTTTTGGTATGTGGCGCTGAGAGCAAAAATCATAAACTCTTGGCAATAAATTTAAGTGTCGTGACAGTTTTATGGGCTTCTGTCCAGAAATTCCTACCATCACAATTCGTGACACTGTGAACGATATAGCATGGAATATAGAAGGAGAAAAAGATGAATAGAATCCTTCCATACTACCCACATATCCCATTCACTCACTCAACTCACGATTTTTATACTGACCTACAAAACTGGGGAAGTTATGACTTTCAGTAACTTCCGCCTCGTTGACAAGTGGGATGATTTGATGAAAAAAGAGCTGATTGAGGTAACTTTCCAATACATTTGGGATCATTTCCTGACATTTTCGCTTCACCCAATCCATTACATGAAAAACGAAATGATGCCATTTAATGAGTCTGTGAACCATTAGAGATTGAATCCACAATTGCTGGCCAAATCACTAAATTGGAATTTCATTCAATGTACCAAGAAATACACCCACGAGCACATAACCAATATAATGAAAGTCTTTCAACCATACTTGTTAAATGTATCTTTATTTGAAAGCTATCATATGTACAACTGATATATCCTGTCGTGTAAAAGTCCAATGAGTCCAAATCCAAAAGGGCAAAAACTTTTCTTTTATCTCTTAAACCCCTAATGGACGACCAGAAATCTGGTGAGCCAATTTCTGATAAAACGGATAAAACAATATTTTCTTAGTTTAGGTTTAGAATAAAAACAGATCACGTAGAGTGCTCAATGTAACATATTTCTTTTCTGGCCTATAACATACAATTAGAGAAGAATACGATCCAACATTTAGGAAGCTTTAATTTCAGAAAAAAAAACTATTCAATATGGACATAAACTTCTCTAGTGTGCAGACGCCATAAGAACGATGACACATTTAATAAAATTCACACTGATATAATTTTGAAACAATACGTAAAACACTAGAACATTAGACCTAAGTTAGGCCACACATATATATGTATTTATGTGTATATATGTATATATGTTTTCATTAAGCAGTATTGTATATTTATTGAAAATTATTTGATATTTATAAATTAAGCCATAAAATCACTATCCAAGCTTGATGTTATGAGCGAATCCCCCGTATCCTCACTATATGCTTCAAATGAATTTTTGATGGAATGTTTTGCAATAGAAATTATTTTAGACAATGAGGATATTTTTCAGAGAGTGATAAATTCTCTCAAGAGACTGTAAAAGATCTAAATATGATCAGTCACAACCTCGGTAATAACCGATAATAAACCGATTATAAACCGTTATTTTATTTTAAACTGAAATTCAATTGAATCATTTCTAAGTTCAGTAAGTATTTTTGAGTATTTTTAAAGACAATTTCAGAAAATTTCTGGTGACTTAAGGGCATTTGGAACCTGGATTACCTGTATTTAAGGGTCCAGCCTCTATTTAAATATATTGATGCGCTCTATTTAAGATCTCTCCAGAGTTTCCTAATAGTCTCTATACACTAGATAAATTTATGTATATACTGAAGCAAATTCCTCACTCTAGTGTGCAGTGGCCATAATACAAAACAAAATTTGATATATATATATTTTTGTCATATTAAAAAAGAAATAAAACAAACATAAGATGAAATTGCACAATTTGTTAAAATTTTAATTTGACTGCAATTTTTTAAAAGATGCAAGAGAAATTTTGATTATTTTTTGAACTTCTGAATAACTAACCTTTGAGAACTTCAATAAACTTTTAAGCGCTTTTACAGAAGCAAATTAAAGGCATATAAAAGTATCGTGTTGATAATCCCTCACTGCTTAAGGCTTTAATAAAACGACTGCGGAAATTCACAAGTTTCTGGAAGTTAAGACTTTATTGCAATTTTATTGTGCAAATTCTGCAGAGAAAGAACAATGCATAATTGCTAAATTTTGAGTTATACAATATTTCCTTTTAGATTTTCTATACAATTCTACCCGTCCCACTTGTCCGATAATAGATTCACACACCAAATGTTTATAAATAGTTGCTTAGGTGTTCAGGAGACCCACCTTCCATAAATCAATTTTTACATAAATTACCATTACTTTTATTTATTTTTCATTATTTTTAATTTTTTGATTTTTTTATATAATCATGCCAAACCTTTCGTGAATGGATAGCAGAGCAATAAAATTTATTTCTAAATCATATAAAGTTATTTTTGCCACGTTACTTAGGAAATAAAATAATACTTAAAAAAAACTTTTTCAGTAGCATTTCGAATAACGAATACTCAGAAATAAATTATCCAAAATCACAAATTTTACATGAAACCCAGAAAAAATTTTACCTCTTAATATATGAATGTAGATTTTAAACTACAAATTGACTGAAATATCAGTTAAAGAAAATAAATCTTTCAATTGTTATTCTAGAATTGAATAATGAAACCAAACAAATGGTTGAATGTGCTTGAATTCGACGACGTAGTGAAACTATGTTAAATGATTCTAAATGGAAGAGAAAAATCATTTGTATGTGACAATTTCTTTCTCTAACAATTCTATCCAGAGATTTTCTGTCTCTGGCAAACATTTCCATTTGCAAGGAATGTGCATTCTTGTGAGAAATCTTGGGATAGTTCTGGTGAAATTTTCTTGATATTTTGAGTAATTTTGCTTAGGACATATTTCAGCGGAGAAAAAGATAGGTTTCATAGTTCCACAAGATGTGAATTGTTGCCACGAGTGAGATTTTATGAGATGAAACAGAAAGACTAATTGGGAATGGCTGTAAATTAAGGGGCCCCATGCCAATTGTGGCTTGTCCTACTCCATTTCCTTGTGATAATGTTGCTGTTCTTCAGCCTGGAATGTAATATGTGTGGTGCGTCCGGATGATACATACATGCCAAGAGAGTAGGCGGAAGGATACCAAGCCGTTGTGGCGCATGTTAGACAATTATATCTGAAAATTACAGAATGTGTTCAACATCCCCCAAAACACGAGTCAATTCTCCGTCTAGGCATGTTTCTACTTCCAGAGTTGGATGGCCCAAGCACTCCTCTTGAATCTCGGTAACAATTTAAATTTTGCTCACTTCTCCCAGATGATCGCAATGTCTCCCATTCTACCAGCAAACTCACCAGAACTCTATGTCTTCCGAACTGCCCCGGGGAATGTCTCTGTCCTGTCCCATCCCTCGTCAAGGGACCGAACCAAATGGCCTCAGGCTCCAATCATTTGCCTTTTGTGAGCAGTATAGTTTTATGTGGTAAACAATTTATGGCTCACGGATACAGTTTATTTGTAATTTAATTAAATTCGTCCGATTGTTGCTTAAAAAAAACTTTAATGAAGAAGTTTAAGTAATTGTGCTATTCCAATGAAAAATGAACATGTTTTTTTAGCACTTTACTGTTCCCAAGTGCTTCTGCGTTACCGACTTTTCTTTCTGTTGGTTCTTGTATCGACTGTCTTCCTCTTTCCTCGCTGTGTTCCAAACCCACCAAACAGTTATGATAGGAACAAACACAAAGAAAAAGCGATTATGCAGAGAATATTAGTAGAGGAAAGTACCCATGCTTGATACCATTGGAAGCTTCGTAATGACTAATTTTTTCCTATGTTTCTCAAAAAAACGTGACTCCGCAATATATTTTAAAAACTGACCATTTTCCCATAGTTTTTAAAATATGGTTGCCACGAGTCACATATACATATATTGTGAAACATAGAAAATTTAATCATTACGAAGCTTTCAATGGTATCAAGCATGGGCACTTTCCTCTACATGAGAACAGTCATGTACTAAAAAACGTTCAGGAAAAGACTTCGCATTTTTAATTTTTATTGGAATATCACCATGATTCAGAGGAATTATGTCGTAAAATAGTTAAAAAGCTTATAATAAAGTCTCACAAAAAATTATTATTTTTAATAGAGTTAATTTAAAGCAAGTGGGTTATTGCCTTCAGTTTGATTTCATATTTTTAAAGAAATTATATTGCTGATGCAAATGTCGATTAAAATGTGACATGACGAATTTGCTCACATTTGCCAAATGTGATTAAAAATTAATATGTTCCCTCGCAAATATTGGTACTGATACTATTAATCTAATCAATATAAAAATACAATGTAATTAATATTCAATTTAAAATTTTAAAAGCAGTGAATCATGATGTTAATTTGGTCAGAGGAAAATAAAAATGTTTTTCTGTATTTCATTAGCCCTGAAACCATATTAGTTAGGGGAGACCGGGAATGTTTGGAACATGGATAGTTTAATAGAATGTGGTTTTTTTCTTAGCTCTCTCAATTAAATAAAACTAAACTACTGCCCCATCGTAAGTATTAAGATGTATCTTGACAGAAAGAGCGGATATCGAAGAAAATACAGTAGAGTCTCTTAAATTCGAACGCTCGGGGGGTATTTTTGACATTTCTCACCTCTCAAATTCGAACGATTTTTTCAAAACTAACGAAATTTATGTGAGATTAAATTGTACTTTGAAACAAATTCCCGTATTTTCTCACAAATCTTAAGTGATAACATACTTCCTTTTCATTTTATACGATCATGTCTGTAAGCATTCAGGAAGAAGCACATAAATATGATTTTCATTCATCCAGAATACGAATTTTTTAACATAACCCCACAATTGACATTTTGAATCCAAACGTCGTTCGAATTTGAGAGATTCAGATTTGAGAGACTCTACTGTAGTACGTTTTTGATGTTTTCGTTTTCCTTTTAGTATATTATAATGAACAATAAATAATCAAAATTGTGCTGTCTTATTAGCCTACAGACTATTTTAGGAAAATATTTTCGTGAAAAGTATAATACCCAACGTACAATAACTTTTGTTAGTAAACATTTGACATGTTAGTGAAAGAAATCTAGACCTAGTCATCTTCCTCACCCTCATAGGCAATTTTGAATACAAGTTTACAAACAAAACCTATTTTGTGTTGGGCGTAATGACCTACGCACAATGGCTTTTGTTTCATAAACATTTTTAAGAAATTGCCCATGAGAATGTGAGAGATGACCAGACTTAGGTCTTTTTCTTTTTCACTGGAATATTAAAAACACGTTTACAAAACAAAAGTTATTATGCATTGGACATAAAAATTCTCTCTATTTGGCACAACACACAATGACTTTTTTGTTTTGTAAACGTGTTGGTGATACCGTAGAAAATTGTCGTGTAGATTATGAGTAGCACACAATACTGTTTGTTTGTAAACATGTTTTAGAAATTGGCTATGAGAGTGAGCGAGATGACTACACCTAAATCTCGCTCACTCTCATTGAAATATCAAAATCCCAAATGTTTCAATAAAAGATCAAAAACAATCTCTTCTCCAGAGCTTTCGACACGCTCCGTTTCTTCTTCAGTGGCTGCTGAAGAAGTTTTATTTAGAAATTTTTTTTTCCAATTTTTTTTTTTTTGAACATTGTGTTTACTCGATTGTTGTCAGAGATCTGAGGGTTTCGGGGGTAGGGACTGTTTCGCCATGTAAAATTGTTATGTAATTTAATTAATTTGAGAAAACTTTTCATCCAAAAAATTCTGGAATTTTTCTGATTTAAATTGTGACAAATTACCAACCAAATTCAATATTTTCACTTATGAAATTGTTCATTTTAACTGCTCGAACTCCAAGACAGAGCAATTTTCACAATCCACATTTTTTACTGATGAAATTCATAGCTCGTTTCGATTAAATAAATAGCAAGTTTTAGTAGTCCACTGGCAAAATTTGTCATATCAAAACATAAATTTAGTTATTTTTCAAACCCTTGAACAAAGTTTTTTTTTTGCTGACCATTTTTACTAAACACTGCCTAATTTATTGCATTTTTATTCTATCTATTTCTTTATTTATTCCATTGTGGAAATAATAGTTGTGAGATCTCTGAGAAATTGTTTACATTATTTCCAATTGTTATTTTCGTTTTCCGTAAATTAGATTTATAGGAAAATCAGAGAAAATTTTATGTTGTATAGAATTTTATTATAAAATGTTTGATTGGAGTATTTCATTTTTCTGTGAATTGCATCACGTTTTCTTATATTAAAAGATTTAAATAAATCCAAGTATTAGTTATAAACGTTGTGGATACCAAATCGCCTTTAGAGAATTTAAACCAACAGAATTTTAAGACCTGGAGTGGAATGATAGCTTTTCGACACTGTGAAATCGATAGTATCGATAAAGCTTTATCTGTCAGATTTGAATGTCGACTTTTTACTCATTTTTGGACTATTTGTGACATTCTTAAAAGAATGTGACTATATAGATAAATATCTATATTAGTTACAGGAAATGCAGCTATCGTTTAAATTTTTCAGAACCGACAGTCGATTTTGACTTTCTTTGAGAAATATCTAGACAATTTGGATTAAATTAATGGAGGAAAATGCTAACGATTTGTACGATACCAAGCTTCGTAACGCCTATTTTTTTCCTATGTTTCTAGATTAATGTGATTCATCTCATTTATATTTTCAAAACTAAGATAAATTAAGCTAAATCAAAACCTACTCCAAATGGAAAAGTCACGGTTTTCATGATAAATACAGTACTAAATTATTATATTTATATATTTTCTATACCACAATTTCATTATATAGTTAATTTTGCTCCAAATAAAGCGAAAATCCGTTTATTATATATTCACAAATTTTAATTTGTTAATTTCTCAGAAGAATTAAAAGTGTACCTTTTCACCATCGAATTTTTCATCGATCGACCATGTTTTCTAATGAAAAACACAATGAGCTGATTGTTGTTTATTCTTTTGTTTAACATTTATGTCTTATTTCTGGCTAATTTTAGTTAAATTAAGTGCTAATCTTCATTGTTAACGGTACGTTAAGTTTTCAAATGAAATAATAATTACCTATTTCGTAAACAAAAAGGTTTTTTCCTGAAGTGTCTGCAAATGTAATAGGAAACCCCGGTAATGTGATTTTTTTTGGAAAGATTTTCTTATTGTTTTAGACGGGAAAGGAATAAGAACAAATCCTGCACTCAAGAGCAACTCAACAAGGTTTTTGGATGCCTTTCGTCGCGGTTTCACTTACACTGTTTGTCTCCAATTAGAAACTTTCCCTTGTCTCCATTTTTACTAATTTGTTTCCAATAGCAGCATTTTACGCTCGCGTATTTTTCTTGTATTTGAGAAGTTTTCAAATTATATCTAAAGAATTTTCACTAAACAGTAACATTCTAGAAGAGTCAAGGAGCAAATTTATGTAATTCTCTTCATAAAAAAAAATTGAACTTAATATGTTGAATCTTCTGTCAAAGTTAAAGCGTCTGAAAATGGTTTTGAATTAGGACATTTACCCTACGGGAAAGTTATCCAGCTTTTAAAATATATTGTGGAGGAGTCAGATTTATTCAGAAACATAGGTAAATTTAGTTAATACGAAGTTAGGGTTCGTACGAAGTATGGGAACTTTCCCCTACAGACAGTTTCAGAGGAGTCCTAACCAAAATTTTATTTGAGTGAATGAGTGATAATGTTAAGAAAAATTATATGAAAATGTTTTTCCATATTCGATGCTTTCACACGCAATGCATTGCACTAACATTGCAGAACCAATTGAAACCAATAGAGTTCTCCTAGGAAAACGGAAATGCATATTAGTTAAGGACTCTCTTTGTAGCGTCAGAGCGTAAGTGTTCAATTTCCTTCAATTGAATTCTAGATTGTTAATTAATTCTCAAGTATTCGATATGTTATTCATCATTTCATATGACGAACTTCTCGTCAGAATCCAACATCTCGTTCTGGCATCTCAATTCATCAGTCAGTGATTGAGAGGATGAATATATAGGCCGGACGAAACTGGTTGTAGGGTCAAAGGAACGTCTATTGACACTTTAAGAACTTTCGTAACTTTCCTGACTGATATCTTCTATTGTATTAAATTTTTTTGTGTTTAAATATTAACTTATATCAACTTATTAATTTGACTACCGTTCAGTATCATTCACTTTTCTCAAAATGTTTGAAAAATCAAAAAAAACTGTATTTTTTAAGATCATGACTAAATGCCATATCTATTGACACTTTCGGTATCTATTGACACACGAAATTTGAACACCTATTGGACACTTTTTCTTTACACCTTTGATTGAGATTTTGGCTGAAAACTTCCTTATTGCACTGGATGACTCCATCTGGGGGACTGCCAACCAGGGAATCTATTAAATCTCCATCCAGAATGCCCCGTCCTTCCGTAAGAAACTCTTCCTCACAGAGATTTCTGTAAATCTTATGTCCCTTCACAGCAGCCATTCTCGTGATGATAAACTTCTCTATCCTCATAATCTTACATTGTATTCCTTACAGGATGCAATGGGCAGCTTTTAGATTTATAAAACTTGACACTCTCCTTAAGAATTCTCTCTCAACAGCTTATAGACAATACTCTTTCCATTGGGGCATCTCTGGTGCAGTCGAAATTTTTGTCACGCATTAGATTTCTGCAGTGCTACTAGAGCTGAAGGAAGTTCTACTATAAAAATATCACCAGTGGCAACTCACCAACAAACATTCTTAGTCTTTTTTGCGCACAAACACTTAACTTGTTAGTAATTTCACTATTTCTTTCACAAAAATGCAGCAACTTTGTTTACTTTTATTCATTCTTCTTATTCTTCTTCATCTATCAAGCTGATACAAAAGTCGGCAATCTGTACCTGTCAATAGACGTTGAAATCGACGATTTTGTCTCGGTTTATTGACACTGTAATTAAATTCATTTTAATTAAAATAAATTGATGCAAATTGTGTATTAAATTAAAATTTAGTTATTCTTTGACTGTTATGCAACAGATATACGTTCATTTTATTAAAAAAAATAGAAAAAAATTATTTTTGTAAAAGCTTCTTTCTTACACTTTTTCATAAGAATCTTGAAATTTCTCCACGTCGACAATTGAAATTGCTTAAACCTTTTTAAAACCTTCTTAAATTCGCAGAACAGTTCTAGAAAAGGGTAGGTTAAAGGAAAGCAGGTCAGATTACATGAATTTCACTAGATATAAACAATTTATATTAAATAAATTTCAATGTTTTGATGAGAGTGTCAATAGGGGTTCCCTGTCGAACAGACGTTCCTTTCACCCTACGGTGTTGATTTAGTTTTCACATGAGAGATCTTGTAAATTGAACCAGACTGCAAAATCCCTTAAATTCCTACTGCTTATTCTCACTATCCCTCTCTTTCTATTTTAACAAACGACTTTGACATTAATTCAAGAACCCTCATCAATTTTCAAGATTCATCCAGCCTTTTCCCAACATATTCTCCAAATGTATGTTTTAAGGAGAAGCATGGAATTTACGAGGTACTTGCAATTTGTTCAAAGAAATATAATTGAGCTTCATTCTGATTTAAGTGGATCAAATATTGAAGAAAGGCAATATTAATTCCCAATAATATTTTTTTTTCAATTGACAAAGTATTGCAACAAGTGTTTTTATCTCTCAAGCATTTTGTTTTATTTCATTAATTTATAATCCTATACTCAACCTAATTCAAAATAATATAATTTTCAAAACCTCTGTATTTTTTGAGAATAATATTTGAGATAACAATATTGATGTATAGAAAAAGAAAATCATTTTAGCTTACTCTTCACTTTTAATTAAACCAATTTTAATTGTTTTATTAATAAACCTACTAGTTTACTGATAAAAAATATTTCCCAACTAAAACTGGTATTGTGCATTATCATAGGCAATAAAATATCATAAAATTCATTTATAACCTTCCCTATATAGTTTTGGTTTCAATAAGAATTTAGTAATTATTTATGAATGTAAATTAACATTATGGAATTTGCGGGACTAGAATAATTACATTCAAAATTTAAATTTATAAATAATTTCTTTATTTGAATTCTGCATTAATAAAATGCAGAATTCAATTTCTCCAAGGTTTGTGGTATGTGATGCTTCTAAAATTGGATTTCCGATTCAAATCACATTATATTCAAATCTTGAATAAATTTCTTGCTATTAAATACTCCTATTAATCCGACATCAAAGTACTTTTGTTGAGGATTATATTGCAATCAAGATGTCAAATAAATAAAGGCATTTGTCTTTGATAGCATTTACACTTTTGGTCAATGCATTCAATTTGTTAATGCATATATACATTGATATTTGGAATATTTAAGGAGATTTCGTGGATATATCACAACCTTAGATCTTTGATATAATTTAGGCTCTCGAATTGTTTACGCTCAATCTTAGTTAATCTATAGATCATAGTGTGTACAAAACAATCCATGCTTTGTATATCTTGCATGATTATCTCTTGACACATTCCATTTAAGTTGTGATTACTTCTCATCATCTTCTACACTTTGCAGAGGTGCATCACCATAAATTATTCCCATTGTTTCCAATTATTCCTCAATATTCCACTTCCTGGCTTAATATCGTATAGGAGTATTATATAGTATATAGTACTAAGAATGGATAAACTGCCTTTATCTATAAATTATTGAGCACAGTCATATTATATATCGTTATGACGATAACTATAGCTAAAAAGTTAATGATAACGCGAAGGACCCTAAATTCGATAGATACAAAATAAGTATGATTCTCAACACTAAACCTACCAAGACCCAGTCAAATTGACCGGTTTAAAAACATTTTAAAATTAACACTTGTTTAAACGGTATAATGTGGCTATCAAACTTTATGAATTTCTTAAAATATGCATGTAATAGGGTAAGTGTGCCAAATTTCGGCATAGTTGCATGCAAGCGACAAAGGCTCAAGTTTAAAATGTAATATTTTTAATAAAAACTGATTTTTTTTTACTCCTTTATAAGGAGTGTTGCTTGGAACCTTGCAGACAGTTTATCATCTTTATTTTCTCTAAAATCATTCTTAATACATTTTCAAATGAATAAAAATGTAGACATAGCATTTGTGGCCTATTTCGGCCACCTTCATTCTCATAGTTCCTTGCCCTTCCAGAATTCTTTCAATGCCTTTTTCAAATCATCTTGTTCGTCGAAGCGACATTTTTTGTTATTTTTTGCGTTGTACAATCTCAAGAGTATGCAAAAATTAAAAATTCATGGAAATTCTAGGAACAAAAAATATGGCCGAAATTGCAAGCTAGCCGGAATTTGGCACACTTACCTTATATTTTTCAGTGTTTAAATTTTATATTTTTCCTCTGTTTCAAGAAAAATGTGTTGAGTATCTCGTGCCACTGTCTGCTATTTGACCGAGCGCGTTAGGAAAAATGACCAAAAACGTTCGGTAGGTTTAGTGTTACACTTCTGGGGGAAAATCCATTTTCTTAGAAGCATTCACTGGAATCTACGAAATTGAGAAATTATTTCACCGTAGATGTGGGTAGTTTTGAATTTTTGGGAGTAACCTTATGCACCACTGGTATTTGTAAGCTTTTATTTAATTCTAGAACTTCAGAATGAACCTCAGGATGGGAATTTAAGGAGGGTGTAAAGACTATCCTTAAATGCTTAAATTAAATTGAAAAACAGGTTACGAAAAGCAGGGGTGCAGCCACCCCTGGTATACAGTCAGCTAGATCACCAGTAGACTTGATTGTGTTTCCATGTTCTATGTGATACGTCTTTAGATCACTTACCAATACCGGATGTAGGGTGACGGCATTACTTTTGGCCTGTCTTTGCTTATGTTTTGGTCTCAAGTTTCGCCCGAAAACAATTCCAAAAACAAAACAAAATGTTGTGCTATCATTAATCAAATATTTTTGATTTTGAGGTTTTTCAAAATCATTTTGTGACAAAAAGTAAAGTTTTTTACGAGGAGGCCATAAGTAAAAACCGGGCACAAGTAATGCCGCCACCCAATCCTCTTTGAAGTCCAATGGTTCGAGAAAGCTGTAACTAAGGCTGTTAAAGAATTTGGAAGGTTGTTCAAACAGTGGAGGAAACCCCTTGAATTCCTCAGAAAGTTCTTACGTAAAGGACTAGGGGAAAGTGTATTTTTTTCGCACGACTCAAACTTCGGACAACTTATTATATTCCATATTCCTAATAAATTTAATTAATGAGTTTTCTTCAGGAAATATAAGAAATTGGACATATAGGACTGGCTATTGAAATATGCATATTGTTTCGATTCAGTTTTATTATTGAGCATATTGATTACACGGATAAAATTGAATTGTCTCAAGCTTCCGTCGTAGACTAAGTTGTAAGTAAAATTAACTTAATAACACAAAATTTTAATGAACAATCTGAAGTGTTTTTAAAAATATCACAATGTTACTATACTAACTCAAAGAGAGAACAGTTATTAATCCACTTTTTTTGACACGGCTAAGGCCAAACGGTGAGACATATCGTCTTCTGGTTTTTCGATGACCTCCCTCCCCCATAAGTCAATATTATCATGGACAGTTTTCCCCCCCCATCCGCCCCTCCAAAACCATATTTTTTGGTGTCATTTCGAAACCGGCTCATATAATCTCGTCATTTTCGAATATGTTTTGGAGGTAGTGAAAGGGAATATTTCGCCTTTAGACACCTATGTCCGAAAAATATTTCTATAGCGAATTTTCGAAGGTTAAAGTTTAACCACTTTGAAAGGCCTATTTTCCAACCGATTTGCTTAAATTTGTTTTTTTTTAAACTCTTGGAATTTCCAACCCAGCTGCATCGAATTTAATCGGTAAAGACTCGATAATGTATCCGTAAATGATATACCTTTTTCGAATTTACTTTTTTATTTGTTCGTTTGCTTCTTACTCATGCAAAAAAATCTTCTAAGATGTGTTTTTTTTTAAAGCATTTTTTTTTTGTTTCGGATTGTTTTTCTTTTATTTCGGCGCTTCCATTCCATACTATTCTATCTCAGAATGACAACATTTCAGAAGAGACATTTGAAGTTGTCGATTTCCTATGCTACCCGTGTAATTTTTTTTCGAAAAAATTAAATATCTCGTTACCCGAACGTCGAACGACCACCAAGTTTTCACAATTTGTAGATCTCAGTCCCAGGAATAACATATCTCTCGGAGTAATATAATTATAAATCGACTTAGGGAATAGTATGGAGTGGAGCCGTCGATTTATGAATCAATTTAATCGGTAGTGAACCGGTAAGCACTGAAAAAGCATGCAAAAAGATAATAGGGGAAAGCACTCCCTTCGAACGTTTATGCCTCCGAATAATGTGATTTTTCTTTTATTTTTGCTAAGACACTTACACATTTATATTACCTATTAGTTAGCTTATCATCATTTTTTGATAATTATGTGACAATCATGTGAAAATATCTTAGGAAACATAACAGAAATTCATATTATTTGAAGGCATGGACGTTCGAAGGGAGAGTACTTTCCCCTACACGGAAAGCTAATTCTCGTGAATTCGTTGCACTCTGCAAAGCTGGGACGCTTTGCCATCTCCTTTTTGAAACGAAAACGCTAAATAAACACTAGAGAAACGTTTTGATGAGCAATTCTGTAACACTCACTATGTAAAATTCGCATGAAGTATTTTGTTCGAATCTTGGGAAACTTGGGAAAGCTTTTTCTAAAATGTGATTCTGTAAGTATGACATTCTCACATGAGCTTACTTGGAAAAGTCACAAGTCACATTATTTGAGATTGCTGACAATTACAATGAATTTTATTAAATAAATCAGGCACTTTTATCCCAAGTCGAATTTTGTTTTTAAAATATTATTGTAGAGAGAATTTAATTATAAAATTCAAATAATATTATATATTTTCAACCTCATATGATATAAGGAAAAGGTCGATTGGACAAAATGGTAAGCATCAAACTCATGCGTGATAATTACTATAAAAATTACAGAATTTTCCTGTTAAATCGTATCATAAATGCGTAATGTAGTCCATTTTGACCATATGTTTTTACAATGGGCGGGCGTAGGCTATAAAACTTTCGTTGGTATAGGTTGACCTAGGTTCATCTCTAGCCTATTGCTGAAATAAGCAAAAAATTTCATCTCGCATCACAAAATGTAATAGATCTTAAATTTGACACGAAAATAAAACTATTTTCAAATTTTTTATGAGATAGCATGAACATCTTTCAAATCTTTTTTTCCGCCAACATATCCAAGATTTGAATTTTGAGAAAGCAAAAACATTCACACACTTTTTGCCCTCCTCATACGATGATGTAAACAAACAAATCACGACAACCCTCCGCATCTTATTATAGGGGGATTCAGGACATCCAGCAAAGATGCCACGTTTTGTCGGGATTTTTCTTTTCGACAAAATGCCAGAGAGCACCCCAATGTACCCAATATCCATTCTAGCTCCATACTTTCTATTCGGGGCGTTATTTGATTTTGTATGTATAGAAAAACAGGCTCACATGTAGTGTTATACATAAATGTCTACAACCACCGTATCCATATCATCTCTTGAAAGGATTTCTTTCGATTTTTTAGCAAAACGTCTCACAGTGGAGGCATCGAGTGGGGTTTGGTTTCTTTTTTTTTATGTTCCATTGAAGGTGTATTTCGTGCATGAGGACTCATGGTTTGATATTGTACATACACAAAAGTATGGATTTCTTCGTCTCAGCAAGAGTGAGAAACCCAAGAAAAAAAATATGATAAATGAGGATGTTACCAAAATTTACTTTTTGTTTGCATCTCCACCCATCCCCAAAAGACATCCTCACAAAAATCCTCATCCCCAAAGTTGATTTTAGCATCTGAAGGGTCGTCTCAAGTGTGAGATCCTAGCAAATGGGGATACTTTGGGATAAAAAAGTCTGCTTCACCTGTGCCGATCTACTTTTTATTTATTCTCCCTTTTCTTTTTTTTATACTTTCTAATATGCCTATGAATTGTATATTTTGCTACTCTGAATTTTACCCAAAAGAAGTATAAGAAAAAAAATATCCAGTTTGATGTCATTTTACGTGGTGCTTGAGGGCAAAAACACAAACCACACCGAAAATAATCCTCATCCTTCAAGCATCCGGTATAACGTGCCACAGATGAAATAACATTTTGTGTAGGTTTACTTGGTCTTATGGAATAGAGATATTTGAGGATTTCGTAGAAATTAATTCTTCGAGTAAATGGTCATCAAAGTAATTAAAAATGGAAATAAATATTAAAATAGTTGTTTTTAAATTAGTTTTAAAGTTTGAAAAATATTAATAATATTAACTTAAAATGACTAACCATGAGAGGTTCTTTAAAATCTCAGATTTTGTGATCCGTGGTGAAATGTGACCTGGTTAGATCGATCTCAAACCTTGTATGTAGGGGAGACTGGGGCAAAACTTGTCAAAAAGTATATTTAATTCTTTCACGAGCTCTGAGAAAACTTAAACGTTTTATAATGAGCATATTCTTATAGGAAATTTACTTCTCTACAACATTGCAGAAAACTAGTTTCCTCTATCTCGAAAGAAATATGATTTTCGAATCATTTTTTAAAAGTCGATTTTGTGGAGATTCTCAAAATTGCTAAGGCAAATTTTGTCAGTTTTCGGATAATTTGTGACGTTTTACTCTAGCAAACATTAAAAATATCAAATATACATATTTTTATACGTAATTTATTTCTCTACAACTTTGTCGAAGATAATTTTTCTCTATCTTAACGAGAAATGTGCTTAAATTGAGCTAATCAGTATTGATATTTTCTGTAAGCCAAATATTCCAAAAATAAGGCTTAAAATTTGATTATTTTTTATTTTACATAATCCTTCCTCGAATCCCTTGAAACTTTGTAAGTTTAAGAAGGTTCACGAAGGCTATCTATAATAAAAATTTCAAGCCTCAGTCTCTTTTATTTTAGAAAATAGTGAATATTGAAATTTTCGTTTTGACAAATTTTGCCCCAGTCTCCCCTACACTTTCTGGCTGTCAAAGTCCATGAATATAATAAGGCACTATAAATGGATTTTTCCGGCTGTCCATTTCTACGTATAGTACAAACCCGACGAGACAACTTAAAAGATATCGACAAGTGGTTTTTGTTGAAGGCTAGTATCAGACGGCAGCATCTGATGGTGATATCAGATCTATCCCTTCCCATCTACCCCCCTTTTGCCATTTTGGGACACTTCTAAATTTTCTTTTCTCAATGATTCAGCCCATATCGGTCTTAAATTTTAATGCGTTATAGTTGGGCCTTAGATCTTTTTGATTATTATTATAATTGATCCATTGCGATATCCCTGACTCGAGGTGTAATGGGTAAAAAATGCATCTAAAAATGGCTCTAGATCCGGGAATAATTATTGTAATCTAATATTGGAAGGTAATTTGGAAAGCTCTCTTTAAATCCTTTAAAAGCTCCAACTCATACGAAAATAATATTAATTTTACACGACCACCGCTACGGGTGCTAAAATCGAAAATTCGATTTTATAAAATTCAGTGTAGAATATCTTGAAACTTCCATATTTCCGATGAAATTTTAACATGTTGTAGCTGAGGTCAAGACCTTTCCAACCGTTAAAATGCAACGATGCGTCGCACTTTCTATTCGCCCTATCTTGATCCAAAAAATGATTCTGTAAGGGTTCCGATCAAAGTTCCGGAAGCCAAAATTCAGAAAACTAAATCCCAAAACTTAAAATCCCAACCGCCAAAATCCCGAAAGCCAAAATCCCGACCGCCAAAATCCCGAAAGCCAAAATCCTGAAAGCCAAAATCTCGAAATCCAAATTCCCAAATTCTTAAAAATGTGATAGCCAGTCCCACTATTGCACCCCTCTTGCTGGAGGCAAAGGGAAACTGTGTCTTGGGAAATTATTCAACACATTATCATTCATATAGTTTCATCCCTTTCAGGATTTTGAAAATTCGGGATTCTGGCTTTCGGGATTTTGGCTTTCTGAATTCTTGCTTTCGGGATTTTGGATTTTGGGATTTTGGCGTTCGGGATTTTGGCTGCCTCCGAATCCGAATTATTATCGAAAATGTTGTTACGTAGTTGGTAAGAAAAGCCTCTATCCTTGTAACAAGTACACCCTGCGGTGTACCGACTACACCTTAAGGGGTAAATAAACTCATGCATGACCTTCATGGAATAGAAACATCGTGGATGTCCTTAGTGATACTTTATTGCCTCTCGTGCTCTGGGTACAGAACCCATGAATTCAATATCTGAATTTGAATCTCTACCTCAATGAACACCTACCCCTACTATATCGAAATTGACTAGAGTCTATATCTCATTATACGCTATCCTATTTTAATGAACTTTTTTTTATTAAACTTCTGTACTCAAGAAGATCAAAATAAAAATAACATGTGTTGAGCCTAAATAAGTTTATAGTAGTAGAGATTCTTTATGGGCAACCTCGGAATGTGTGCAAAGTCGATTGTATGTTGCTCGACGTGTTTCTTTACGGCTTTGACACATCTTTTAGATTAGGAAAATTTCATAAAGTCAAAATTCACATCTCTTGCTTTCTTAAAAATTTTGCATTTGTCTGTCCTACTCTTTCACACTCTTCTTCTTCTTTTGAACATCACAATAAATTAAATTTAGTCCAATCCAATTTTGAGTCTGAAAGAATGGGATAGACTTATTCAAATCTTTTAAAAAGGAAAGGGGACGCGAATTTTAATTCCAATAAATTTTCCTGATCTAAAACGTGTGCCGGAGGCATTGCCCCCAAAATCGAATTAGCACAATCGAATTTGGTGCACGCATTTCGAGATGCATACATTCCTATGGCATCTGGTAAGAATTTTAACTAACGTAAACTTCTCAGGGCTTTTTTCAAAATATGAATAGTTTATTGAGATGTGCAAGTGCACTCTATATGTCAGTGGGTTCTCTGACAGAACGTTCTTTCCAAATTTATTTTAAATTCGGCGTTAAATTACGTATGCGTATCATGGAAAAAGCACGCTTTTTATTTAAGATTTTCAAGTGCTTGTTGGATCTGGAGTGAAGATGAACCTGCTAGAAATCTATTTCTTATTGCTAAAATAAGCACCTGCCGAGGATGTGAGATGAAGAAGGTGGAAAAGATATTTGAAATTTTCCTCCCAAGGATATACCATGAATCCTTTATTCGCTATTGCGCTCTATTTATCACATACACACGAATGGAGTTCAAGGTGGGTTGTCTCTCCTGCAGGAAAATGAAGAACTTTCATTAGAGACACCTTCAACGAAAATTATGAAAGTTGGGCGGATAGGTGGGATTGCACAAGATGGAAAATAGTGAAAATATGTTAGTAAAAAAGTACGTGTAAAAGAAAATCATCATCTACACCATGGTACCTGATGAATTCTCGTCACGTTTTAATACACTCTGTGCAAGTCTCAGACAGCCCCCGGATTAGAAATCCAATCAGTCAAAGTCTCACACGGAGAAAGCAGGTCTGGAAACGTGTCTTCCAACAAACACCACCTTATCGCTCCATTTCACCTAAATACTCCTGTCTCCCTAAGTCTCAGTTAATAGATTTTTAGTTTCAGCGCAGAGAAGAACGAAATAATTTTCCTCACCTTATGTAAATTGCATTTTAAAACGTGTTCTTGTCTTCAAATCCATTTTAAAAATTTCACACCTATTGACATATCCTTCTCATATTGTCACATATGATACTGTCAATTTTTCGTTTTAATGATCTGATGTTAATACAATTTAATTAATATAAAACATCAAGTACCAGCGTTACTAGGCTAGGACAGTGCCAAATCATACATGGGATTATTACGCAATTAAACGAGAATATTGCAAAAATTCAATTAAATACTGAAATTTTATTTTTGAATTTACTCAAAAATTATTGCAATCACCATGCAATATACATCACTTTAATGCCATTTACTAATTTAATTTTAAGAGACATGCGAATGAATAAAATATATTATGCGTCAATTATTTTGATCGGGTTTTTATTGAATTTTCCATAAAATTTGTACTAATTGAGCGGACCGGATAAAATAAATTGATTGATTTTTTCTGTTTTAGCATTAATAAGTGCCGAAATGATATAGGGGGAGGCTTTGATGTTTCGCACATACGCTACCATCGGACACTTCGAATTTCTCCGGTATTACTTTATAACTTTCACTGATGGCTATATATTTTAGTAGCTAGTCTTAAATCACACCTTTCCTGAAAAAATTGGGAGTCTAATCCTTTTCTCCTAGTTTTAGGAAACAAAAATTAAAAACAGGTCCAAAACTGTAATTTTGCTGTGCAATATTTCATACGATTGTGCAGAATTAATATCACTTTTCTGAAAAACTACTATCACAGAGGGTAGAAGGGTTATTAGGAATCAGATTTAAGTAAAAATCTTTTAGGCTGAACAGGCACTTTTTGTGGGTGGAACAAAATTCACAAACTTGACTCAGATTCATCGATCGCACATAGAAGACATGGCTTCTCTCACATTTTCCAAGAAACTTCATTTTAGATGCGATCCCTCATATTCACATCTATTGTAATCTACCGATTTGATCCACCACTAAAAAGGAAAACTTAAAAATCGTAAAGTTGATAAACAAGAAGTAATTTGACTCAAATAGGTTGCAGTTGAGTAATTATTAAGCAATTTTGGATTTCTTTGATATAAAAATATTTTTCAAGCTTGCACAAACTGAATGTGCAATGAAAGAATCACATCTGCAATAAGCTCATACAGTTTACAACTGCTTTTTGACAATCTTTGACATAACCTCACTATTGTGTTGTTTTGCATGACAAAGAAAAGAAATTGTCCGTAAGAAGATGTTTTGTGAAAATTTTAGCTTGTTCACCTGCTGAAGCTCAATATCTGTGCTAAATCCCGATTCCTGCAGCTGCAGGAACAGAGAAATCTTCAATGATGCGCATTCAAACGTTTTTGTGCATATCCGGCTCCGTGGAGGAATGGTGGAATCTTGTGTGGTCTTCTCGCTTGCTGAGTTTTAGTCAATTTTTAGCTTTAAAAACTTATTGATTCGTGTAAATTTGGTGATATTTGGACTTTTCAAGAAAGTATTCATCAGATTTAACCGTTTCCGGAGTGAAATTCTCGTAGAATCAAGCAAAAAAATGGTTTTTAATGTCAATAAAACATCTCTCAGAAAAGTTCCAAAAAAGTGATATTAAAATGTTTTATTCCTTATAAAAATGGTTTAATCAAGTAGATTAGAGTTCCCTTTAAACAATGATGTGCAACTTTTAGTGTCCGGTGCAAAATTTACGGTGAAAATGGGGTGTTCAATGATGGCGTGAATCGTGTGCGATAATAGAAACTTGATTCATCTATCGGACAAATCGCCATTAAATTTTCATTTTCCTCTGGAGGAAAATCTAAGGATTTCCTGGGATTTTGTTTGGTGGGATTATGAACCTTATAAATAAGACATTTTTTTGGCATAGTTGGAGAATCCATACGGTTTGCATGGTAGTCAGAAAAAATCACTGAACTTGAACATCATTTTTGTGTGCGAAAGTTCAAAGCCTCCCCCTACTACAAAAATTTTGTTGGGAAATTGCTTAAAGCAATTTAATAAAATTTAAATAAATAAATAAACACAAAATAAAATGCATACATAAATTAGTATTAATTTGCACAATCAATATATTATATACCCTATATATAATATTAGGAAAGAAAACTTGGCATAGGCAACATTCAAAATAATTTTGGATCATATGGGAAGGGCTGGGAATAAATAGGCTGCAGCAGAATGGTAAGTATTTTGGTAAAATGGTAAGTAAAAAAATCAAAAATGGTAAGTAAAACTCAAGATTGGTAAGCAAAACATTAAAATTGGTAAGTAAAAATTCAAAATTGGTAAGTAAAAAATCAAAACTGATAAGTATAACATCAAAATTGGTAAGTAAAAATCAAGATTGGTAAGTAAAACATAAAAATTGGTAAATAAAAATTAAAAATTGGTAAGTAAAATAATCAAAAATGATAAGTAAATAAATCAAATTTAGTAAGTAAAAAAGGAAAATATTTTAAGTTTTCGAAAATTATTCGGGAAATTTTACGTGTTTTTAGAAATTTTATTAGTTTCACCCTGTGGGGCAAAGTTTTTAATTTAGTTCCTTTTGGTTTTTTAGTTTTGCTTTAGTTTTATAATTTGGTTCCTTGTGTTTAAAATTAGGCTTTTTTTTCCTATATTAAATGGAACTAGACCTTATCATATAGTTTACGTTTACAAACCTATTGTGAAGCTAAATTACATAAAGGCTCAATTCCATTTAAAAATAGGAGAAAAAAGTTCAATTTTGAAAACGCCCCAAACCAAAGGTGCCCCAATTCCCCCTACAAGACGTAATTTCTCAATGCTTAATATTTTCAAAAACTGATTAAAAATGTAAAGAAATTGAATGTCTCTTTAGTAGAATTAATTTTGTGCAGGTTGTACTCTGATATGTTATTATTATAAGAAAGTAGTACTAATGCAAACAACTATGTACCAGCATGATACATTTAATTTAACAATTTTTAATTAATTATTAATTGAAAATAAAAAATTCATAAGTTTTAGTCAGAAAATTTTGATTTTCCGAAATAATTAATTTTCAACTTAAACATGGTATTTCATGACTATTTCCAAGATTCTAAGTTCTACTCAATTAAATTAGGTTTATGAAATTCATTATTAATTTGTGTGCTGTATTAAGTTTTGTTGTATGAGATTTGAGGCAATTTTGGGATGTTTTAATTTTATTTTGCATGTTTGTCTTACTAAAATTAACCTTAACATTATTATTTCAATAGATGGTCTAATTTGCTAGTTTCCTTGGTATTTATCTTGGATCTCGATGTGCTTAATTCTTTGTAGTTGTTGTGCTGCATGTACATTGGGTTAAGAGTAGCGTTTAACACTTGTAAATCTATTTAACAAAGTCATCCACCTTCGAAGGTGCAATTAGTGCTGTTTTTCTTTGTCCGTATACCCTCACCATCGGAACTGTGTGGGTGAATTTGAGTGGTAAGTGCATTTTCCGGGCTTGAGGGCAATGGTAGGATAAAAACACTAAAACAAAAAAGTGTGACAAAGCAATCTAGCTTCGCAGAGTGCTTTAAAGACACGTGCACTTTCTGAGCAAAAAAAGCTATTTTGCACGAAAATTGCTCTTAATGTGCAAAAACCTTAAGAGCAATTTATGTGCTATACTTTAAAATTAATTTACTGGTTCACAACGGATTTAAAAAAAATTATTATGGCTCCGGCACACCATTTAGATCAGGAAAATTTCATGAAGTCGAAATTCGAAACAGTTTCTTTCTCACATGTCTTGCATATGACTATGTCATTTTTCTGCACACCAAATTCGATTGAGCTAAATTGAATTTGGAGTGATGTTTAAAAGAAGAAGAAGAGAGCGAGAGAATGAGATAGACATATGCAAAACACGTGAGAAAGAAATGAATCCGAAATTCGACTTCATGAAATTTTCTTAATCTAAAAGGTGTGCCCGAACCATTATAACAAATATTAACCAGTCCAAACTTGTTCAGGATTTCAAGGTCTGTCAAAATAAATTTAACTTACCACAGCAAATCAGTTTCTAATAGAGAAGATTCAAGAGTTTTTCCTTACATTGATAAAAGGTCCGTCAAAATCGTCAAAATTCCGAAAAGCTACAATCCCGAAGAGACAAAAACCCGAATGGGTCGAAATCCCGAAATCCAGAAAAAAATACCGACAAGCCAAAATCCTTAAAGCGAAAATTCCTAAAAGTTAAAATTCGAAAAGTCAAACCGAAACCTAAAATTTCGAAAACCCAAAATCCCAAAAGCCAGAATGTCGAAAGCCAAGTATCTAAAGCCAAAATCCCTGAAAGTCAAAATTCCGAGCGCTAAAATTCCGAAATCTAAAATCTCAAATGGTCAAAATCCTGAAAAGGGCGAAATTATACGAAACAGAGAAAATTTCCGTTAGCCTTCAATTAAAATAGATGCAATTATGAAATTATTAGAATTCAAGATTTTGGAGTACGGAATTTTGGCTTTGGAGATTTTCTCCCTTTCGGGATTTTTACTTTTCGACATTTTGACCTTTTCGAGATTTAGACTTTTTAGGATTTTCGGGATTTTTTCTTTAGGTATTTTGGATTTCAGGATTTTGGTTTTCCAGAATTTTGGCTTTTCGGGATTTTAACGTTCGAGATTACGCATTCGGGCATTTAGTTTTCAGAATTTTGGCTTCCGGAATTTTGATCGGAACCCTTACAGAATCATTTTTCGAAAAAACTCTCCTACTTTTTGAACGAATTTTGTCATATGGCATTGTCAGAGTGATACAGAATTTCTTTACTGATAACCAACAAATGAGTACGCAGATTTGTGAAGTAGCATTACATTTTTTTCAACTGTCAGACTCATAACGTTTTGCTAGCATAGGAAACTCGAAAAATCAAGGGTTATACTAATGCTGCAAATGTGGAGATCGTGCAATAAAAGGAAAGTATAGAGACACTAATGCTGTAGGTGAGTCGGATTAAAATAAAACAAAGACTGTTTGTCATAGAAAAGAAGAAATGTGTATTAAGACTTCGTAGAATGCTCGTGCCTTAAGTACACACAGAGAAATTTTAGTGGCATAACAACTCTAAATGGTGTTGTCGGACACACCAACCTCAACCTCAAAATCAACTAACCCCAATTCGGTGTTCAGAATACACCAAGTGGTGTCACAAAGTAACTAACACCGGCTTTGGGTTTCTGATTACACCAATTTTACACCAATTATTAACACCAAATTTAGCGTTGTTGGAACACCATTGTGGATTTTGTATCACACCAACTCAAGAAAATATAGGTGTTCCTTTTACACCAATAAATGAAAAATGTCTACAGATTTGCAACTAAAACTAAATGATCAAAGGATTTAGAATTAGGGCATTGGCATTCATTGGATGGGATTTGAAATTAAATTCCTGGGTGTTTCTATTTAAGAATTTTCCATTTTTCTGCGTGATTTTTATTAATTTTTGACCATTGTTTGAGGGCTTGGGGCCCTCCCTGGATGATATTCTCTGTATTTCAAAGCCATTTGGTGCGTGAAAATCTTTTTCCAACATTTAAGCCTGCGCCGAGATTTGAACACGCGACCTTTGTGATGACAGTCGAGCATCTTCCAGCTGCGCCACGAACTCCTATAATGTATTCAAAGCATATCGGGAACCGTTGCATCGGCACACACGATATTCCAAAATTAGAGATTACAATTAGAATTACAGATTTGCAACTAAAATTAAATGATCAAGGATTTAGAATTAGGGCATTGGCATTCATTGGATGGGATTTGAAATTAAATTCCTGGGTGTTTCTGTTTAAGAATTTTTCATATTTCTGTGTGTGTGGTCGATGGTGAGCGACGAACACCGTTTGGCGTTGCAACAGCACTGTTTAGAAAATTGATGGTGTTACTTTTGCACTATTTCAGAGATTTCTGTGGCGGAGTTAATACAACACCGCCAAAGCATTTCATAGAACACCATTGATTCAAAACTAGGTGTTAATTTGGTGTGAATGCTACTACGTTTGGTGTTCAAGCAACACCAACACCAAATTCAACCCCAAATTCAACACCGCTTTCTCAAAATCACTTCTCTGTGTGTATAGTAGCTGCTTTATGCGTTGGAAGGTAAATGTTAAATGATGCTAGAGTACTAAGTATTATGGTGCTATTCCAATGAAAATGAACATGTTTTTTTTTAATCGTCGGATTTTTACCATGTTTTTCACAAATTTCTAGTTGCAAGTATCCCGAGGTTTCCTGAAAAAAAATCATCTTATAAGCTAATCTGAGGTTATCTTCAGTTTTTCTATACAAGTATAAGAAAGCTTCTGAATTACTTATGTAAAATGCTACACTCCAGAAACGTCAGAAAACAGTGTTAAAACAAAATTCGCTGAGTGATCGAACTCTTGTGAGGTCGAGAACTCCATGAACTTTCCATCAGCATTGTTTTTAACTCCCTTTGACTTTTCCTTTTGCCCTTAATTGAAATTAATCGCATAATCCAGTATGTTTTTCACTTGAAGAAACCCCTCTATTACATCGACAGCTTCATTCCATGCCATTTAAAGTCGAAAATAGAATAGTTGCAATTGGACGGATATGCTACTTCTGGCTATAAAATGTGGATGATATACAATTTTGGTAGTCATCAAAAGCTTAGGTAATGCAAGATTTTAATTTCTCAACCAAAATAGTTTAGTATTACAGATTGAATAGTGTCGAATGGAACCTTCGACGTGTACACATGTGAAATGTATTTTGAATCATTTGAAATGGATTTTTGAGGGATTTAGCATTTGCTGAGTTATGTACTCTACAGAAGGTGTTTTATCCATGTAATCCCATATTGAACATCTTCTCCACATCGCCTTTTCGATATACCCTCAATCACCCACTTTACAGAAATATTCAATATTCTGTAATATTCTCCATTGGATTGAATTGTATATACATATATTATGATAGGCATAATATAGAACATTCTGGTATAAGTATTGATTTTGTTGTCAGCCCTTAAGCCCTTTGCCAGTTCCATCAACATTTCTGAGGATATGGTGGTAAACAATTTCTTGTAGATAATTAATAAAACAGTAAGTTTGCCTAAGTAATTACTTAAAATTTGTAATTAAATTAAATCCATCGATTAACACATAATATAATTTAATACTTTAAATCGGCCCGTGGTACCATTGAGTGGAAATGTACTCAAAATGTACAGAATTATCATAGCACTTTATAGGCATGTTGAGGAAACTGATTGATTAATGATTTATATGGGATTCTCAGTTGAATATAATGGAATAGAACCCCTTTTAGTGGAATAGGAATTGAGATTTCAGTATATAAATCACATTTAATATATTCAAAGACACTGTCATGGTGTTCAATACTACTGGGAAGCTTTCTCGACATTTCCCCACACAGGATAATTCATGGGAATTAAATCAATCTAAACTATACCTATTACTTTCTCACACATTGAACTATGCAGACGAAAAAGTTTTTAACACAAAATTTCACTATAAATATACCTCGCTAGGGGAATACTACTAAAGTTTATTTTTAGAAAAACCTTAATGCAAATGATGAGTAAGTTTTAATGCTAAAATAGAATTATTAATATAAAGTTTATCTACTGAGTATGTACAAAAAAATTAAACTAATGAGGATATCATGCTAACGAATTTGAGTATATTTTAAAATTTTAAAGTTTTAAAGTTTGCTGCTTCACAATATTTTATAAATCATACAAAAGATCATCCAAAAGCTTAGAAGTAATTCAATTAAATTTCGTATAAAAATTACTTATGGGTGCAATATCGGTTCATAACAGTTTGAAATAAGTTCAGACTTTGTAAGGTTCCCAAAACCTTTTCAACTAAACCAAAAATGTCTCTAAAAATCATTTAAGAGACACGCACTCTAGAGCCTTTTTAACGTAACCTTGAAAATCCGTTATCAGGAATAACTCAAGGATACTTCTATATATGTATGTACGAGTAAGTTTGAACTTATTTCAATATGTTATGAACCGGATATGTAACCATTCATGCCATTTCACATTCGCATATATGCCACGAAAGCTTTTAGGCGACACTATATCCTATTATCCGACTAGGCTATGTACGCTCTCTGTTAACCCTTTAAGGACGAGAAGGTCAAAAATTGGGGGTCAGAAAAAATCATTTTTTTCAGACATTTTATAGCAATTACATCTTTAGAAGGCCGTAGGAAAAATTTCATTTTTGGGTTACCGGTGACCCAATCGTCCTTATAGGGTTAAACCTTCTAATTTCTTTCATTATCATGGAGAGAATGAATCAGCTTCGAATACCCAGGTCCATCAGAGTAGAGTGTACCACTGGTACCAATTCTAATTGGGACAGATTAAAAATCAAGGGGTAGATATCTGCCGCTCATGGTGCACTCCATTGCCGATCTGTCGATTTCTTCCAAAAATGGTACCGATCTGCAGATCTCGTATCAATTTGCCGATCTTATTTGTCCGATCTGTGTCGATCTTAATTGTACCGATATGTCGATTTCTTTGCAAAACAGTGCCTATCTTCTAATTTTTAGTTCAAGATCGGCAGTAGTCTGCCGATTGATGGTCACGGTTCACACAAAGCACCACTAGGGGATATCAGTGGCGCGAAAGGAAAGACCGTTAGCTCTTGGGCGGATAGATCCCCGGCTTGATTCACAGTATCCGGTGCAAAAATCTGAATACCTAGAAAAAGACATTTTCACTGTGATAAAACATAATAAAATTGCACCGCCTTTGACCAAAAACTCCCGGAGCATGTAAGAAGCATCCACAGTGCAAGGAAGGCGTTTCTGGGCAATCTACGACCAGCAGATTCTTCCAGAACGAGCACGTTGTAAAGATTACATTCACTGAGAAAAATCCGAAAAAGTCAAAATAACATTCCGGAAATGTTAATTTTACCCTGCAGTATTGATCCGAAAACGGTGTAAATATTACCCTTTTTAGGTATATTCTGAGTTAAAGTTACTCTTCTTTCATGTTGATTTTACCCTTAAAAGGTGTAAAATTAACATTGAAAAATGTTTATATATTTTTACACCTAAACAGTGTTAAAATTATGTCGAAAAAAAGTTAATCTTTTTATTCTCAGTGTGTACAAATAAAGTGTCTCATATGATTAATAATAATAATAAAGAGCCACTTATTCACTCCTCTCAGGGCACTCAATGGGTCAAGTGGTAGAGGCACTCGCTCTATGATGCAAGTGTCCCGGGTTCGAATTCCCTTTAGGTCACCAGGAATTTTTCTGGTGTTTTCGGATTGCAACCAGTGAACTTCACTGCACTTGATTCCACAGGCATAGGACTGGCAACTTCATCCCTGTTTAAGAAAAAATAATAATGAATGTTCCGAACTCCCCTTGTGAGAAGACCTAGTTCCTCTATGGAACGTTGTGCCACCATTATTATTATTATTATTACTTATTCACCCCTTGTTAAAAATAAAATTCCCATGGAGGAAAAATGATTCTACACTATATAGCTTTTGCTGAGATTAATGAGTAAGATAATTATTTACAATAAATTGTAATGACCAAAGAGTTATTATATTTATTGCTCTCTCGGTAGATTTTGAGCAAAAAAAATACTCATTTTATTTTTACATTTCAAAACCTAAAAAATATTACCTTTGATATAATTTGATGAATAAGTGGTAATGAATTGCATTTTATAGTGTCCTTTTACAATTTTATGATTATTTTCATTTTAGCACAACAGATATAAATAATACAAAATAATACAATATGCACATAGTCCACATAGTCGATTCAATCAACATTTGTCGTAATTTATTTTTTGGAAAGCATTGAATGCTTTGAGAAATGCTCGAACTCATGGTATAGAAGCTCTGTCTTAAAAGTAGTCAAACGATCGTTCAAAATAGATTAGAAGGAATAAAATTGATTTTCAGATAAAAAATATACTTTTCGGTTCATAACCAGCTTATTTCTGGTTTATAACCGATTGGAATCAATTCAAACTAGGTTGAGAAATCTGTCTAAAACCTTTTTCTCCTTTGACTTTGAAGAATTGTTACTTGGTGCAATACAACGGTAATGTTGTATGTGAATGAAATGTCGGCCTGGGTAATTAACAAAAAAAAAAGAAACATATACAATAATAAAAAAAAACATATCAGACAAAGCATTGCCGAGCAGTCCCATAAACATGATTTTGGAGGGGAATGTTATGGGCATGTTAATTATGTGAAAGCTAACTTATGGAGAGATGAGGTTCCTCGAAGATCCCATATCGCTATCTCTAACCATTTGGCCTGTAGAGTTGGTAACATACGAATGCACAAACGGAAGCACAGTATCACATAATTTTTCAAAGATGGTTTAACGTGGTGTTATGTTTAGAGAAATTAGCTTAAAATGTGATACTTCTGAATCAAATTGAAGAAAATTGTACTAATATGTAGGATAGTTCAGGAAATTATCTAGAAAATGATTTAAAAACTATTATAATAGAGATATCTGTTAGACAGACAGCATGGTTTTATTTAACTTTATTTATGTTTACCTTCCATCGTTTACAAAGCCGTAAGTTCAGTGTTAAAGGAGTTAAGCTATATGGCAGTAGTGTATAGAGATTTTAGAACTTACAATATTTTGCCAAAATTCAACATATTAATTATATTTGTTTTTGTGATAAAAGCGTCTTTATTTGACAAAATTGGCAGGAATAATTACAATAAATATCTTTTTTCTTATAGACTTCTGTTTTGTAAGTTTTGTTGAAGATATTTTGTGTAATGTATCGCTTTTTAAACGGACAGAGGGTTATATAGGGGAAACTGGGGCACCATCAAACACGGGGTAGCACCAAACACTAAGTTTTATTTCTTAACTACTTGGACTATCTCAACCATTTCTTCAGTAGGCAAGCATCCTTATAGTGCCTATAAATTCCTATAGGTTTGATCTTTAGAAGTCGAATATCTGATTAAAAATTCACAGAGTTTGGTGCTATCCCGTGTTTGGTGATGCCCCAGTTTCCCCTATGCATTTTTACTTACAAATATTTGATAAAAAGGATTTACGTCTGCATTATTCAAAATATTTTAGGATATTTAAAAAAGTATGTGAATTTCTCATTGAGAAATATTAGGAAATTGCTGCAAATTGCAAGTCAAACAAATATGGTAAAGAAGTTACAACAAATATTGATTAGAAATAATTTAGTTATGGAAATTTACTGCAACTTCACCAAAAATAGAAGTCACGATAAGTAAGGTAATGCTGGCTTCAGACTAAAGGTTTAGCCCAGTTCTCGAACGTTTCAAAAATCTAAATAACAAGCAATTTTTGCTAATTTTTAAAATATAATGGATTATTTGTTTTTAATATTAAATCATAAACAAACATTCCTTTAAAAGTCTTGCCTAAAAAGAAATTAGGGGAGTTGAGCCATATGGCAAAGCATTAGGTCTGAAGACCGTATAAGATGTAATTCGGAGAGTACTTCTTCGTTGTTTTTATTCCTTATGCCAACTAATGCCCAAAGCACAATAACCATTATTTGTAAATATGTTTTCAAAATTGTCTATAGAAATATGAGCGAGATGGCTAGATCTAGATCTCATTCACTCTCATTGAAATGTCAACAACATGTTTACTAAACAAAAGTTGTTGTGCGTTGGCCATAAAACTGTAAGACAATATCAAAACTCCAAATTAGACATGATTCCAAACTACCCCGTCTTACCCTACTGATAATTTTTTTATTAATTCATGGCAATTATAATTATTTTGTATTCAAAAGATATCTTATCAGGGACCTTCAATTTTCTTTTTGTCAAAGAAAGCTTAATAAAGAAAATAACATATATTGTATTGTTTACCAAAAATTGCAAAAATAAAATTACGACAAGTTATGATCGAATCGACGATGTACAAAATAAAATAGTTATTTTCTCTGAAGGCATTACTTCGACATTTTTTGATTACTTCACAAAAAAAACACGATATATTTAGATATTAATTTAAGAAAAAAATATTAATTGGCTGTCAATTCTTCTATATTGAAATGCAAACAGTATAATTACAAATTTTGTTAATGTGTGAATATAAATGTATTTTACGTGTTATAAAAATGAGAAAATAATTCATTAAAAAGTTGAATTTTATTTACTATGATTTTTTTTATTCATCATCCCATTGCAATATGAGTATACAATCTACTAGGATCTCGCATAATGTAAATTGGAAGTAGGGGAGTAAGGACCCTTAATGTGAATTAAATTAATATATATTTATTTTCATTTATATAAAAAAAAATTCGAGTACTCACCTGTCTGCATTTAATTTATGGGAGTGACGATTTAATAATCAGAGAGGGAGAAAAGAGGGGAAAAATGTGAAAGCTCGGTACTTAAAAAGCAACTCCAACATCATTAATCAATGTGAAAAGAGGGTTAAAAGCTTTGGAATGTTTTATTTCTTGAAAAGTTTTTTTCTTTCTTCTCCGTGGTATGTAATGTAAAAATTTGGAAAATATAAAAGGAAACATTAACAACTCAATTTTAATGTATTTCTCCATCATCGCGTCTGTCTTCGCAGAAGAAATTATTAATGATTCATGGTGTGTCATGTAAATTGTGCCATTGCCCATGAAAATTCCAACCCCCCTGCCCCAGAAAATAGAGATTATGGGGATGGGTGGTTTTCATGAATTTTAGTAGCTCGAGGGTAAATATTTCTCAATCGCCTTTGCTCAATCATGCTCAAATAAAATGGCAATCAGATGAAAGAATATGAAAACATTGGAAGGGAAAACAATGTGAATTGCAGCCTTTTGAAGTTTTCCCTCTTGTGGGAAAAACTCGTCCACCGCACGTTCCTCTGTTCACTCAATTTAGAGCAATAGAGTGCAAGAGAATTGTGTGTGTTTTTCCTTTAAGATTTCAAAAACGCTTATAAATAATTCAAAAGTTTTCAACTTATAGACTTTTCTTTTTTTTTATGCCAAAATGGAAAAAGAAAAATTTGTTGGGATGGAGTAGGACTGCCTTGTGAGTTTTGTTCTCAGGGTGTTATTGTATGAAAAGTTTGTGGTTAAGAATTGTACCTTTTTTCCCCATGCTTTTCCAACCCTCAGCAAATTTTTCCACACCACCATTCAGCACTTTGGGCGTTCCCGCTCTTCTGTTATTCCACCCACAAAATCGGAACAAATACACCAAAAAAATATAGCGTCTCTAATATTATTCAAAGTTCAATGGAACATCAGAGAAAGAGGATTGACGTAACAACTGGTACTGAAATGAAAATCCGGAATATTAATTTGATGTATTATACAAATACTATTATTGTAAGTTCGTTTTCAATTTTCTTTCATAAAACCGTGGGGAGCTGAGGACAAAAAATTGAGAGAACTTTTGCGGAGATTCTCCTTGTATAGAATGAAGTGGATGTATTCCTATTTATTCACGTTGCAATGAAGAAGTTTATAGCATGAAAATAATAACGTTATTAATAAAGAAGAGCATATTGCTAGGGGACCATGAAAAATTTAATAAACTCCTCACTCTTCCGTCAATTTTTTTTTCCACTCTGAGAAATTTTCTGGTATTGAAGGTGGGTGTTCGTGCAAAGCTAAAAAGGAACTAACAGTAAAGGCGACTAAAGTAAAACATCTAATGAGTGAATAAATTTTTCTGCATACAAAATATTTTAATTTTATTCGTTAAAGATGGAACTTATTAAATGTGCTATATGGAGGATGAGAAAAATAGTTTAATAGAGTTTAAAAGCCCAGAAGGATCTAAAATAGCTGAATAGACTTCCAACAATCATTTCGAAGGAATATTCAAATCTATTTCAAATTTATTTTAATCAAGGGGGAGATATTAGCTTGGAAGTAGTGTACACTGAGATGGAAGTACTGCGGAAGTGGAAGTCTCAAAAATAAAATGATTTTTGCTTTTTTCATTTAAATACAGTAGGAAAAGTGCTGGTAAACATATAGCGCAATTAAAAGATGTCCTGGAAAACTAAATTTATGTCATTTTTGATCGCAATTATCGTCAATTCCCCATCAAAATTCTCGTAAAAATGTTCAAATATCGTTCAACTAATGCCATCTATTGCAATGGATGAAACTTAATGGAATTCCTTGCAAAAATTTAAATTTCAAATTATGATTCTCAGTTAGAAAATATTCGAGTGTAATGACTATAATAGTAGTCGATTCTTTGAGATGGTTTAGCTACTGAAAACTATCGGCAATGACTAAAACTAAATTACAGGATATTAATTTAGCCTACTACTTTCAGAAAAAACAAAGAATTAAAAAAAATGAAAAACATGCAGACAGAAAATTAAAAAAAAATATATATAAATGATTATTTTTATATAATATTTATGACTCAAGTTCTGAAATTCTATTTTTGACACAACGACTAAAGTAGTGCAAATCAGAAATCTGCAATAATTATATATGGTTCTTTTGGTTTTGAGTTTTAATTCGACAATATATATATTTTTTTATTATAAACTTTTATGTATTTTTTGTATACAAAAAAATTTTTAACATAAAACGAACTCTATTTTTTAGAAGCGTGATAAACTGGATTTTCGCATCTTTTAAGGACATATATTTTATGATTCATATACAAAATGTCATTTTTACATTCTTTTAAATAGAATATTTTAAATTCTTTTAAATTTTTCTAGACAATCAATGATGTAAACAGAGAGATTAAAATTTAAAGAAAATGTACATACTCTTGGTAGAATTTTGGATATATTTTGGGACTTAATTTGTAGTGAAAACCGTGAGTTTTTCAGTATAAAACTTTTAACCATTAATTGGTAGGTATCCCCTAATTTATTTTTTCATTATACTCTATCTTGTTCGAATTAACGTTAAATATACTTTTAAAAACGTTTTGTTAAAAGAGTTAAAAGTATAACAACATAGCAAAACTTGAATCAACCTAAATTAAATATGTTCAATGTCATGAGTAAATGTTAAAAATTATACACAGACTAGTCTTTTTTATTGTTTAATAATAATTCTGGATATTTATGTTCATTGCTAATTAATTACTGTAAAACAGCGTATTAAAGATAATTCTTGCAATCATTTTTTTTTCAATATTAAGAATTAGATATCTAAAAAAAAACAAGTAAGTTATTTGGGCATTTAAATTAGCAATAAGGATTTCCTTGAATGCGAATGACATTGCACGTATAGTGACGGCAGTTGTTCTACTGCGTTTAAATTATGAAAACGTACCTAGTAAAAATAAAAAATAGACGAATATCACTATTAGTTTGTGAATTTTAATAAAATTTTTTAAACACTAATTGTATATTAAAGAAACGAACGAATATTGAAATGCAATTATTAGATTTATTTCTTTCACCAATTGAGTCGCATTGGAATGTCAGAACTAACAAACTAGTAATAAATATAATTTAAAATTTTGCAAATGGTGAAGAAACAGCTTTGAATAAAGTATAAGGAGATTTAGAAAATAGACGTCTCAGTTTTGTTTCATTAAAAAAATTGTTAAGTGATGATATACACTGTTTGTTTCTGAGAATTTCTTGATTCATATTTTCTTCTGAATACTAATATTTTTATTTTAAATATATGTTCTACGTGAAAAATAAATAAATTTATTATAACACTGACGCTTGCAGATCAATTCCTCATGTATAACTTTTTTAGATTAATTTAAAAAATCAGCCTTCTAAGAAAAATTATTAAAATATAGCTTTATTTTCAGTTTCATTAAAATGCAATTACGATGTCCAAAAAAGCGAAAAATAATATTTTAACCGTTCGTTGAAGAAAATTCAAATTAGATTTTAGCCGTTACTTTTAAATTCAAACGCCGGAAATGCTTGGAAGTGCCTAGAAGTGCAAGAAGTGCTGGAAATCACCTATGGCACTTCCGGAAGTGTGGAAGTCTTTGACGTTTCCCATACAAATTTAGGAAGTGCTGGAAGTGGTGTACACGATTTTTCGTCTAATATCTCCCCCTTGATTTTAATGTTAAATTACTTTGTTTTTGCTTTTGCACTCCAATTTGATTTTTGATATGCCTTTGGTACACCTTTTAGGTCAGGAGAATTTCACATATAAAATCAAAATTCACATCTTTTTCTTTCTAAACTGTTTCAAATATATTTGTCTCATTCTTTTGTACTCAAAATTGAATTGAACTAATTTGAAGTTGCAGTGATGTTAACCCATTCAGTCAATGTACCAGAAATACTTGAGATAGAATGTTCATATTTTGGGATTAGTTTCCTACAGATTAATAGATGAATTTTTTGAAAAGAAAAAAATTTTATCTATTATGGGGGCGCGGGGATTCGCTCTCAAACACACGTCTTAACGGTCACTGAATTTAAATTCTGTGCATTAATTCATTACAAACTCTATTGCTTTGGATAGAGTAATTATCCAAGAAAACAAATTGGCAACCAGAATTCAAATCAGGAAAGAGGAAAGAGGCCAATTTTAATAAATTCGACGGGATGTCGAATTTTCCGTGCGCCATTTTGATCAAAAATTTTGCGTAACCTTCCGCGAAGCAAGAAAACAATAACAAAATGTATTTTCATCTCTGTCGGACTATTTTTCCCAAGAAATTGAAGGACTAAAGTTACTAAAAATCCATTCCCGACAGCAATTTGAGTATCAGTTGCCCAGGAATAAATGATCTAAAATCACTCAATTTGCGTATGATGTATAATGCAATGGTAAGGAATGGGTTAAAAAGAAAAGGAAGGGTATGAAAGAGAAGAACAAAAATATACAAAATATTAGAGAAAGAAAGGGATTAGAATTTGATTTCATGAAATTTTCCTGATCTAAAAGGTGTGCTAGAGGCAGAAATCAAATTAGAATAGAAAATTAAAGATTTGCTATAGGATCTAATTTGGAAGAGAAAGAGCATAAATGTTGAATTTTTATTCATTTTAAATTTCAATTTTAATTTATTTAAATTTTAAAATTTAAATAATTTCTATTCATTTTAAATTTAAATTATTCTTAAATTTATTGAATTATTTTTAAAGAGTGGGCAGTTATAATTCACTTTTTTTTAACTTGTGTCACGGCTGGAGCACAAAACGGTAAGAGATATCGACTTCCGATCTTCGATGATCCCGCTATAAGTCAATATTGATTTTCGTAACTTAAGTCAACAATTGTTCTATTTGTTGTGTAACAGTTATTATAAATAAAACTGTCTCAATATCGACATTCAAAAACTTTTTGAAGAACAAAATCAAAGTTATTTTTACTAACGAAATATCCGTACGTAAGTTGTTGGAAACGTTTAGAAAACTTCGAATTAGGCTGCTGCAGATTAAGCAGTATTTTGTCAAAAAGAATCAGTAAAAAAAATAATTTAGTTAGTACTTAATTAAAATGGAAATCTTATGTTCTTAAAAAATGCAGTGAAATATTATAGGCAAAGTAAACTTGTGAATTACAGTTTAAATTAAGGATTAGAAACCATCTTGCAATATTGACGATTTAGGGCAGAATCACATTGATAATAAAATGCTTGCCGTAGTCTCATCGTATTTCGTTAATTTACGCATTTTCATTGTAATTCTTACGCAAATCTTGCATTACCGTATTACCTTATGTCAAACTCGGTGGCACTAGGTGAAAATAATATAAAAAAAATTGAAGAAATAAAACGGTGAGAAAAAAACTATAAGAGAATTTAATCTTACAGCTTTTTTGCTCACAGTTTATCACATTTTCGTTTTATTTCTTCAATTTTCTTATATTATTTTCACCTAGTGCCACCGAGTATGAGATAAGGTAATACGGTAATCGAGAATTTGCGTAAGAATTGCAATGAAAATGCGTAAATTAACGAAATACGGTGAGCATTTTACTGTCAATGTCATTCTGCCATTAGTTTAAAAAGAGACTTCTGGTATCTTTTTATTTTTTTTAACTGATTAAAATGGACTGTTTTTTACTTCTTTTATCAAAATTTATTTTTTTTTTCTGGTCAAATTTGCAAGTTTACTAAAAAATGTTTTTCAAAAAATAAGTTTAAAAAAAATCGTCTGATTATATTAAGTGCCTCATGCTCTCCTGTTAGGACGACTTTCAGAGTGATCCCGAAACTACCATTTCGTCTATATAACCTCTAAGTCTAGTAACGGACGGATGGGCCAACGAACAGACGGATAAACAGTGTGATGTAAAAAATTTTAAACTTAAGATTTCTTAAATTCTGCTAAATTATGGGGATAAGAAGTCGAAATTATACACAAAATCGAGGGATTATACCGCTCCTTCCGTGGAGATCGAACAGTAAAATGAATAGAACTCCTTCTCAAATAGAAAGTACATGCATTAAGCTATTATAGGATATTTGCGTGTACATCACGAAACAGCAGACATTTTTGTTAGCCGCAAATTAGAGTTTACTGTAGAATACAAATACTGTATTATCTATATTCAATGAAAAGTGACAAATAGCTCGTGGCATCTACGAAGCTCCACACGCAGATACCATCACAATTTGGAAGGGACAATAGTATTTCAATGAAATATTTCTCGTAAATTCAAGAAAATTATTACTAAAAAATTGAGTGAGAAATTAATTATAGCATTTATAACAGACCTAATTAATCACACTCCAGTGTAATTTAGGAAACGTATATTAAGTTCAATTTCCGATTTCGCTGTTAATATTTATTTGTGCCGTTCCCATATTGGGAATTGTGGACACCATTGTGTGAAATATACCATTATTGAACTGTTTTGCCCTGAAAATCATTTGTGAGAAGACTTCTTTGTATTCACCCCGGAGGGATTTTGGGTGAGGAGGTGCAAAAGTGTTTGACTGTGAGTATGGGACAATGAGAAAACGGTATAAATGCAAATCGATAGAGAAGTTTAATTACATTCAATAATTGAAAGGAATTGACAGTATGGCAGCTTTATTGCTTCGTCACTTTTGTGCATAAAATTGACTATAATGAATATGTACGAATGATTGAAAGCTTAATTGAAAAATGTACTTAAAATTAACTGCAATTTTCTCACTGTACCTTTCATTCTGGCAACAATTTCAGTTTATAAATTAAATTTTCATTTATATGGATATGTGCTGGTTTTGTAATTGTGGTTATATAAAAGTTTCAAGTGAATTTCTTGAATATTTGAATTTGTATAAATTCTTCAGTAACTTAATTAAAATTAAGGTAAAAAGAATGCGTGTATTAAATAGTTAATGAATTATTTTCAAAGTGTAGATCTGCATTAAAAATAACTTGAATATGAGGCATACAAATCTATTTAAAATATTCTAATTTTGTGTTAATGACTGGTATATCCCAAAACCCCGGCTACATCTTTCTTTCCTTATAATAAAATAACATTGAAAAATAAAGAGAAAAAATAGCAAAGCATAATGCTCGAACTCATGAATTTAAGAACATCGCGACAGCATTTTTAAAGACTTATTATAAAATATAGTCTTCAGATCAAAAGTGTATCCACATGGCTTAAGAGATCTAATTGTTTTCCAATCGAATTAGTTTAAATTGATAAGCCAGAAAATGAAAAATTTCTGTAAAATCTTTTTGTATAACAATTCAAAACATTCTGGAACTGAGCTAGATATGTAGTATAAGTCCGTAATACGGTTACTGGCCTGTGGTTTAATTCAGTTCGCGAAAATTTTTAATCTATTATATTTAAACAACAATCATTTGCAGTGAGCTTTTTTTCAGTTAAAAGACTTTAGAAGATCTTCTTCAGCATCGAACGGTGTTCAAGTATTATTCACGATGTGGTTTTCCTGGTAATTTACAAGATGAAAATTCAGATTATTCATCTTATTAAAGGACTTTTTGAATACAAATTCTAATTAAGGAAAAATGGCGTATATCAATGGAATGTGCGTTAAGTATACTTTTAACATTTATGTTTATTTAGGGTAAGTTGGTATAAGTTGGACAATGGCAAAAGTTGGAAAATGTCGCTGGGACAAGTTGGACAGGCAATTTTTTCTTGATAAATACAGTACTAAATTTTAATTAGTATATTTTTCTGTGTTATGGTTTAATTATTTGGTTCCTTGTGCTGCAAATAAAGTGAAAATCCATTCATATGAATAAGATTTAACGTATAAAATTCTCACCTCAATTGACAGTGTAACTTTTCACCGTCGAAAAAATACATCGATCGGCCATTTTTTCCTAATAAAAACACAAGAAGAGTGACTTTGGTTTTTCGGTTCTGTTGACATTTCTCAATATTTCTGGCAAATTTTAGTGGAATAAAGTGTTTAATCTCGATAGTTAACGGTACGTAATGGTTTTATTTGATATAATTACTAACTGTATGAAGAAAAAGTGCTTATTTGAAGCGTGAGCAAAAGTGACAAGTTGGACATCCGGAAATACGATTGTATTGCAGGGGTTTTCTTTTTATTTCAGATGGGTAAAAAGGCAAATAAATTGAAAAAGTACAAATCCTATACTCAAGACCAAGTGAACAAAGCACTGGAAGCTTTTCGTCAAGGAAAGTCACTAAGTCAGGTGTCAGTATTATTTGGGGTGCCAAGAACAACACTTTTTAATAAGCTGACCGGGAAATGTCCGGAAGAATGCTCTGGGGGAAGGCCTCCTACGCTGCCAAAAGATATAGAAGATGAGCTCGTTGAATGGATTTTAGGATGCAGTGACAAGTGGCATCCTATAACAAAAGATCAAGTCCTCAACACTGTGCAAATTATTTGTAAGAAGTTCAAGATTGTCAACAAGTTCACCGATGGAAGGCCAGGATACTCTTGGTTCAAGAGCTTTTTGAACAGATACCCAGAATTGAGACTTCGTACACCAGAAGCATACACAACCCAAAGAGCTGGTATTACCACTGAGGACATCACTGAGTGGTTTGAGAAAACTCATGAATATTTAAAATCCAAAGATCTTCTGGAACTTCCTCCTGATCGCGTCTTTAATCTAGACGAAACGGGTGTAATGCTTTCGCCCAAAGGTGGACAGGTATCTATTATTATTCTATGGGGTTTTTAAATTCATTTTTGAAGTTTTTTGTGACAATTCGTATGATTAAATTTCTCACAATGTTTCCATAAGGTTCTGGCAAAAAAGGGGTCAAAAATAGTCGGAAAAGTGATACCTTCGGGCGAGAAAGATACTGTGACTGTCCTATTTACCATCTCGGCTGCTGGGAATTTGGCTCCTCCAATGGTTGTCCACAAAGGTCAAAAGATTTCTGAACTTACTGCGAGCTGCAATGCCAAAGGCTGGGTAATGGGAGTATCAGAAAGTGGCTGGATGACCAGTGAGTTGTTTTACGAATATATCGCCAATTCGTTTTACAACTGGCTTCTTGAACAGAAAGTACAATTCCCAGTCATTTTGTACCTGGATGGACATGCATCTCACGTAACTCTAGAGTTGAGTAAGTTTTGTAAAAACAAGGGAATCGAAGTAATTCTTCTTTACCCCAACGCTACACATGTGATGCAGCCCTTGGACACATCATTTTTCTTCCCACTAAAACAGAAATACAAAGAGGCGTTAACTCGTTGGAGAATGGAAAATGATGGAGACAAATTAAAACCCAGGAATCTCGCAAAGGTGTTATCAGATGCACTGTCACTCTTAGATACAAAAAATATTGCAAAAAGTGGGTTTAAGGGATGCGGTCTCTTTCCATTTGATCGCAATGGTATTGACAATTCAAAATTCCTGAACGGGTCGAAACATGACCACAGAGATAAAAAAACCAAGGAGACCATTTCCAATCCAAAAGAAAATTCTATTTCTGACGCTGAATACGAGACAGCTCTTCGTGTTCTTCAAGCTCATGTACCACCAATAATTTTGCAGGAATTCTCAGATCATGAGGAAAAATTGCAATGGGAAGGAGCCATCGAAGATCGAAATTTATTTAATTTTTGGAGAAATGTGAAATTGCGATGTAAAGGTATTGGTGTCAGTGAAGAGAATGAGCATCATATTTCACCTTCATCATTTGAAAGTATAAATGATATACCAATGATCATTCTGAATGAGGAAGAGACTGCAGAAAGTAATGAAAATTTACAGCTTGACGTGTTGATAGAAGAGCAATACGGCGGACAATCTCAACTCACTGAGAATACCGATTTGGGGCATACAGTAACGATTGATCTTCCATCAGAAATACTGAGCACTTCAAACAGTCACTATTTCGACAACTATATGCCATCAATATTGCCGCGTGAGGATCCTAAGGATGCTATTAAAACCTCCAGAAAGTTATCCTCTGAACAAAGTGAGAGTCAA
This sequence comes from Phlebotomus papatasi, assembly GCF_024763615.1. Classification (NCBI taxonomy): domain Eukaryota; kingdom Metazoa; phylum Arthropoda; class Insecta; order Diptera; family Psychodidae; genus Phlebotomus; species Phlebotomus papatasi. The sequence goes on from NC_077222.1 coordinate 77,844,738, forward strand.
ATTATTATTCCACCATTACCAGAATTTCATGAGACACCTGCAGTGGAGTAAAAGCCAGTATTGAAATACTTGAAGACTCGTGTATTTTGGCCAAAAGATAATATTAATCAGAAAAGCCAGAAGAAAAAGAACAGATCGTTTCCAATTGCTCTTACGAGTGAAGAAATGCAGACGATTAAGGAAGAGAAACAAAAAAAAATCCTGAAGGAAATGGCTGAGAAGAAGGAGAAAAAGAGAGAGCGAGATTTGAAAAGAAAACTAAAAGAAGAGGCTATGCAAGAAAAGAAAAGAATTAGACTTCAGAAACAGGAAGAAAGGCTCAAAATAAAAGAAGAAAAGGAGCAAAGCAAGAAAATTAAAATATCCAAGAAAAAGATTTAATAAATAATATATATCTAAGCCTTAATGTTTTTTACTTTTTAATTATACACTTTACCCTAGTGGTACAATTGATTCAGTGTGTATGGCATTCAATAAGAAATCTTGAAACTTGCACAACCTTCCCCTACGCATTGTCCAAATTGCCACGTCCAACTTGTCCCACCCTGTCCAAATTATATTGTTTTGCACTCACGTATTTTTCTTGTATTTAAGAACTTTTCAAACTGTTTTTCAAGAATTTCCATGAAACGGTAATATTCTAGAAGAATCAAGGAGCAAATTTATGTATGTCATCAGGGAAAAATGTATTTATAATGTCTTTAATCTTGTATCAAAGTTCGAGCCTCTGGAAATTGTTCCAACTTATGCAACTTACCCTAGTTAATGGATAGAGTAAGGTGGCACAGTTTCTCGTATTTACGAAAGGTTTTAGAAAATCTAAATATAGGAGTAACATTTTTCTGCTATCAATTTTATTATTTAGAACTTCCAGTCACCATTAGATACCCAACAATGGCCAAGATAAATTATATAGGGATTTTTATTATTTAGAACTTCCAGTCACCATTAGATACCCAACAATGGCCAAGATAAATTATATAGGAATAATAAACTGCAATACAAACTGAAAAGAAGATGTGTCGCGTGTAACTGCCCTGTCTTCTCCTAATAACATCAGACATGAATGAAAGAAGAAAACTCCATAGATATCGGAAAGTTGCCCAGTGTGGATTGAATGGAAAGATTTTCATTTTAAAAAGAACCTTTTTCAGAAATCCACAGCACGAATATCCTTTCATGAATACACAGTCTTTCAGAATATATAAAATGATATTTGCTAGGGATTTTCCAATAAATGTGGAAAGATGTGAATTGTATAGATATAAAAAGTGATTAATGATTTATTATACGGTCGAAGCATTTCAAAGCTATGTAATTTTTAGATCGTAAATGTTTGATAAGCTCTTTTAATAGGATATAATTGTTTTTATAAGTACTATAAACAGTTGAAATGATACCGAGATTTTAAATATACATTATGGTAATTTCAATACCTAGAATTCTTTTTAAGTTAATTTTGTAATATTTAAAGTAATAACAGAATTACCCATTAACTTCATATAAAATGTTACAACGAAATAATATTGATTTTCTAGAAGAAATCTACAGAAAAAACTCACATAAATTATGTTAAACTTGCGAGACCAATTTTCTGGGCAGAAAGTTTGAACTCAAAAAAGCATTTAAGTGTGTCATTTGTTTGCTCGAACTTTTAAGGAAGAGGAATACATGTATGCAATCTTACTTTACACAAATAAACTTTGAAAAATTCGAAGATCTATTTGAAAAGGCAAAAAAGGAACATTCTACTTCTTGATAATTCCCCGAATTAGCTGAAGAACTTCCTGATCGAATTTCGAATTACTCGAGTGTGAAAATGTATTAGTCTTCGCTTTGTTGTAAAACAAACTATAAAGAAACGATACTTATTGTTCTTGTCCCGATAATAACTGATTTATTCTTTTGTCAGCTTTTTGTGTGATATTTTATAAATTTTTCCCACCATGTGCGGAAATTTAGGATGAAAATTCCAGCGAGTACCAAATGTTAACCAATTTCAATTCGAGACAGTGCTATTTCCATATATTTGGTTAGAACTTTTTGTACAAGAACTGCTGACTGATCAGCATATTTTTTTGTGATAGACTTAGCAAAAATATGCTGAAAACGCTGCATTTTTCAGCTAAATGTGCTCGCTGGGATTCGAAACTGAGTTTAAATTATTCGAATTTCAACGACTTATTGTGCAAATAGAGTTCCATTTCCGTTTTATCCAAGACACTTGGCGAATCAAACTCCACTTGTATTTGTTCTTTAATCCCTATATTTCTTAAAACTTCAAAATTCCGTTTACTAATAATCATTAAAAGATATAAGAGCTTTCACAGACCTGAGGATTAGCCAAAAGACGGCTTTGCGTAATTATATTAGAAATAATGGTTAAACTACATTTCCATCATTTTCCACTAAGTCATCTCTCGGCTTAAGTCGTAATTGTGTCTAGGGCATAATACTCGTTAACCGTTATGAGGTCTAAAAAGTCAAATGATTACAGATAGTGATTTGATGTTGTAAAGCTTATGGCCTATTCGACGCATGTGAACCCAGACGAGGGCGGTATCCCATCAATTCAAACCCTTTATTCCTTTAACACGCCTAAATCCTACCAACTCAAATGGGTGCTGAAGGTTGTTATATGGTGCTCTTGTTGCATATGGCAATTTATACCAGGACTTCGGTGAGTGAGTGAATATCATACGTCGTGGACAATCGCTCCGAAGAAGTTGAAATACGGGTGGCAGCCTCAGTTCTCTAATTCTATTTAGGTCCTAAATACACCCAGGCTGATCCTCGAGAATATTTAGTTTGGAAAATTAGATAGTAAAGGATTAGATAAAGAAATGTATGAAATGTATGACCATTTGGTAAAAATCTTGAATACAAAATTTCACAGGCTAAATATTCTAGAGGATCAGCCTGAGTCTATTTAGGCCCTTAGATATATAAGGGCTTTCCTCACTCGTCCAAGTCGAGTGAGGAACGCAGCCGTTCATGAGGAGCCAATAGTCGAGGAGTTGCTTCTTCGAGCTTCGAGTTGAGAGATCACACCTTCGATGGTACACAGAAAAAATATTTTGTAAAAATGTTCGTAAATGTTTGTGAATTCCTATGGAAGAGTTACAAAATGCTCGTGAATCGTATAACCCACAAACAAGTTCGTAAAAGTTTATATTTTTTTCACAAAAATTGTTCGTAACATGATGATTTGACGAACATTTTTTGTACTTTTACAAAAATTTGTTCGTAAATGTTCGTAAATACACAAAAAATGTTCGTAAACTTTTGTCATTTGTTCGGAAATGTTCGTAAAATGTTCGACAAGAAAACAAACATTTACGAACAAATTACAAAATTTTACGAACATTTTTTTGTGTGTTTACGAACAAATGTTTGTAAAAGTACAAAAAATGCTCGTCAAGTGATCATGTTACAAGCAATGTTTGTGAAAAAGTACAAACTTTTACGAACTTGTTTGTGGGTTATATGATTCACGAGCATTTTGTAACTCCCCCATAGGAATACACAAACATTTACGAACATTTTTACAAAATATTTTTTTCAGTGTATGGTAATGTGCAGCGGATGAATGAAGATTCCCCAGAAAAGCTATTCAAGTCATTATGATAAGATGTTGACCATGGGGCATACCTCTAGGACAAGGTGGCTGAATTAAATTCAGGATCTTGCCTTGGAACGACTTGAGATCGAAAGCGCACATCTTCCTGAAGTGGCAGAGGATCGACAGGCGTGGGTTGCACAACTGGATGTCCTGGGCCCGCGACCCCAATATGGATAAGCGGTTGAAAATGATGACGATAAACCTCATTAAGACCTAAAACGTTTTCAGGACAACTCTACCTTAAAGTAAATCCTGGAATCTCTAACATAACGATCATAACTAATGATCCAACATCTTTCCCTGCGATTTTTGTTCGATTTATAAATTTTAGGAATGACTTAAACAATTTTTTTATCAACACTGAAAACATTATAAACCATTCCTTATAAATGTTTTTTTTTAAGGTCAAATGTTGTATAGATTGCAAAGTTTCTATTTCTTTGAATAAAGGTTAGGTTAGGTTAGGTTCTATAGGACTGAAAGTATTAATCGCGGTTTTTCTTTAACCTGATGTTCTTATCCTTCTACATTATATTTTTTTGATTTTTTTAATGAATTGTCTTAACTTAAAATTGATTTGAACCAATAAATACTAATAATAATTAGCAGTATTAGCAGGATTGAGAAATATTTGTACTCTGGAACACAAGGCATGAGGCTGTTCCTTATGAGTTGAATGGTTAAATAATGTTTTCGGTGGTGCATCCGGTTCATCTATGTAACCAGTTCGAGCGTTCTACAAAGCTAAAACACTTTAGCCAACCCGTTCACTGAACAGACTCATTGGAAATTAGTGCGGTAAAAGCACTCAATAAAATACTTTCTCTTTGCCATCAGCTGGGGAATTTCGCACAATTTTCTCAATTTATCCACTGAAATTGCTAAATGCAAGTCTCAACAATTTCAATTTTGACAATATTGTAGTTGGCAAAAAGAACAAATTCAGCCATAACAATAAGAGTGGTTAGAGCAAAACTTTGTGAAATTTTCACAATTATCTTACACAGCACAAATCTAACAACTTGCAATTTTGCGGTAAAAATTGTATGGTCAGTAGATTTTTGGAGTGATACAAATAAATTGCTTCTATGGGACTTTTCATGGAAGAAATGTGGAAGGCATTAACAAATACAGAAAATCAAACAGTCTCGTTAGTTATTATAAAATATTACTCACCATTTACAAGAATAAAGGTTCTCAATGTATTTATCCAGAGTTATTATATATTACTTGACATTTAACCCATTGAGGATGAGTAGAACATCGATCATTAAGTACATTTTTTTCACTCTTACCAGAGACAATAACAAAACAAATGAGAAGCAATAAAATGTTAAATTTAGTTTTAACAAAATTTAACTTTTTATTACTTGTTTGCTTTATTGCCTTGAGAAATTTGAGTAAAAAATTATTTTCTTTCTAACGTATGACCCCTTTCGTTCCTGAAGAATTAAATAATTACTTGCTTTTTTGGCGGTACATCAATGCTGATTTTTAACCTGCTTGAGAACAGAACTCGTCAGTTACTCAAGCCGTCTTAAAACTAGGGGTTTAGTCCAATTCCCGAAGGACTGAAAATTCGAAATTGCAACTAATTTTATTGGTTTTAAAATCTAATGAATCATAAACCCTTATTAATCAAATCTTAAGTCAAAATTTTCCACACTTTATAAGAAATTAGAGAAGTTAAGACATATGGCTAAAACTTAAGTTTAAAGCCCGTATTGGGCCTTTTGCAATTTATGTGCTGTGCCTACCTTCTCAACCGGAAGCAAAGGTCCATTTGTATAGATTTGTTAACCGAAATCAGTGAGATCGAGGCTTAAATGCACGAGCACCTGAGGAACGACCCTCAGACTCCACTGCACTGCCTGGGCACTCGTCACATACTGAGTGACTGGCCGAGCAATGAGCGAATATCTCGCCTCGAGGTGCACGCTATGCTCGTGTGGGACATACCGTTATGGTAGAAACTCTATGGGTAAGCCACAGCAGAGGGATTTTACCAGAGATGCAAACCGCCGTGGATTCAAGCCGCCGCCGAGCCGAGCCGAGCCATTTTTACGCGCCGCCGCCGCCGAAAAATATAATATTACGAACGCGAACCCAGCCGCCGCCGCCGATGTTTCCAATTTTCGAGCCGCCGCCGCCGACTTGGTTCTATTTTTCAAACCGCCGCCGCCGACTGGTTCGATTATTCGAGCCGCCGCCACTAACACTTCGAATGAAATTGCATGCGAGAAGCCGCTGTCACCACGGCTTCTTCAAAGTCGATCCGCCGTCGCCACGGCTTCTTTAAAATCGAACCATCATCGTCCCAAGCCATCACTGGAAGGTCTCGAACCGTGCGGAGCCCGGCCCTTATAAGACTTTGCATTTTAAGCTAATTAGGGCACGACAAATTCAATGGTGATAGTCACTAATTTCGGAATTCATGGGGTCACCCGTTACAGGGGGGTATTGCGGGGGTGGTAAATCTTTATTTTGGCTCTAGAAGCCAGATGGTTGGAAATATCGACTTGGGGTCTTCGGGTGACCCCCCTATAAGTTGACCTTAGGAATCTAAATATGACCTTCATTTTCCCCCCACCCCTCCCCTTCTCATAAAAAACATGTTTTTTGGGATATCTCGAAAACTACTCGTCCGATAGTTTTCATTGTCAAATATGTTGTAGATGCTATCCGGGCGGATATTTCGCCCATACATACCAATGACCTTGAAATATTCCTTCATGACATTTTTCAAGGTCAAATATATTTAAAGCTTAAAAAATTACTTTTTTCGACAAATTTTATCAAAGTATTATTTTTCAATGACACCAATCGTTTATTTAATGATTATAAACCAATGTAAGCCACTTTAATGCCATAAATACGTTTTTGACATTTATATATACTACAAATCCAAATGTGATTTTAAAAACACGTTGTGTTTATCAACTTCTAATATTGGGTGTTGACTGATTTCCTGAAGTAAGACATTATGGCAATGAAATTTTCAAGAAATTTATGAAATTTTATGAAATTTCATGAAATTTATGAGAATTTACTGGATAATGTTTTACCGAGTACTGATTAATAATTTTAAATTTATAACAAGGATTATCATTTGTAAATGAAATGAAATGGGACATATTAGGAGAAAACCAACTTCCATTACGACAATAATATATTGAATTTCAAGTATATAAAGATCTATATGCAACCATGAACAAAAAATATGCTACTTTCTGGAAGACTTAATTTGAAAAATTATATATTTTAAAGTCATACTAGACATCTTTAGAACAAAAATGCAAATCAATCACAAAACGGTAAAAAGTATACCTTACAAAAGTGCAATTCAAGTATAAAACGATAAAAAATGTGCTACAAACATTTTGCCGAAGTACAAAATGGTAAAAAACGCTTCAAATACGCACAGATTGAAACATAAAACGGTAAATGCGCTTAAAATCACGCACAGGTGAATCACAAAATGGTCAATGTGCCTAAAATCACGCACAGTTCAATCATAAAAAGGGTCAAGGCGCTCAAAATCACGCACAGATCAATCACAAAGCGTTGAAAGAGCTTAAAATCACGCACAGCTCAACCATAAAACGGATTACGCGCTCAAGATCACGCACAGCACAATCATAAAACGGTGAAAGCGCTCAAAATCACGCACAACTCAATCATAAAACGGTGGAGGCGTTTAAAATCACGCACAAATCAATCATAAAACGATTAAAGAGCTTAAAATCACGCACAGCTCAATCATAAAACGGTGGAAGCACTCAAAATCACGCATAGATCAAACATAAAACGGTGGAAGCGCATAAAATCACGCACAGTTCAATAATAAGACGGTTAATGCGCTCAAAATCACGCACACCTCAATCATAGAACGGTGTAAGAGCTTAAAATCACGCCTAGATCAATCATAAAACGGTGAAAGCGTTTAAAATCACGCACAGATCAATTGTAAAACGGTTAATGCGCTTAAAATCACACACAGCTGAATCATAAAACGGTTAATGCGCTCAAAATCTTGCACACCTCAATCACAAAACGGTAAATGCGCTCCAGATCACGCACAGATCAATCACAAAACGACGAAAGCGATTAAAATCACGCACAGATCAATTGCAAAACGGTTAATGCGCTTTAAATCACGCACAGCTCAATCACAAAAAAGGTGAAAGCGCTCACAATCACGCACAGATCAATGGTAGAACAGTAAATGCGCTCAAATTCACGCACAGATCAATGACAAAATTGTTAAAGCGTTCGAAATCACGCACAACTGAATCATAAAACGGTGGAAGCGCTTAAAATCACGCACAGTTCAATCATAAAACGGTGCAAGCGCTCAAAATCACGCACAGCTCAATTATAAAACGATGAAAGCGCTCAAAATCACGCACAGATCAAACATAAAACGGTGGAAGCGCATAAAATCACGCACCGCTCAATCATAAAACGGTTAATGCGCTCAAAATCACGCACACCTCAATCACAAAACGGTAAATGCGATCCAGATCACGCACAGATCAATCACAAAACGACAAAAGCGATTAAAATCACGCATAGATCAATCGTAAAACGGTAAATGCGCTTCAAATCACGCACTGCTCAATCATAAAACGGCGAAAGAGCTTAAAATCACACACAGATCAATCATAAAACGGTGAAAGCGCATAAGATCACACACAGGTAAATCACAAAACGGTGAATGCGCTCAAAATCACGTACACCTTAGTCACAAAGCGGTGAAAGCGCTTAAAATCACGCATAGATCAATCGTAAAACGGTTAATGCGCTTAACATCACGCACAGCTCAATCATAAAACGGTGAAAGCGCTTGAAATCATGCACAGCTCAATCATAAAATGGCTAGTGTGCCTAAAATCACGCACAGATCAATTATAAAACGGTAGAAGCTCTCAAAATCACGCACAGCTCAATCATAAAACGGTGGAGGCGCTTAAAATCACGCACAACTCAATCATAAATTGGTAAAAGCGCTTAATATCATGCACAGCTCAATCATAAAATTGTTATTGTGCCTAAAATCACACACAGATCAATCATAAAACGGTCACAAAACGACAAAAGCGATTAAAATCACGCATAGAAAGCGCTGAAAGCGCTAAAAATCATGCACAACTCAATCATAAAATGGTGGAGGCACTTAAAATCACGCATAACTCAATCATAAAACAACGAAAGAGCTTAAAATCACGCACGGATCAATCGTAAAACGGTTAATGCGCTCAAAATCACGCGCTTCTCAATCACAAAACGGAAAATGCGCTTAAAATCACGCACAGATGAATCATAAAACAGTGAATGCGTTTAAAATCACGCACCGCTCAATCATGAAACTGTAAATGCGTTTAAAATCACGCACAGATCAAACATAAATCGCTTAAGTTTGCGCTTAATCTTACGCACAGATCAATCATAAAACGGCAGATCACGCACAGCCTAATCACAAAACAGTAAAAGCACATAAAATCACGCACAGCTCAATCATAAAACAATTAATGCGCTTGAAGTCACACACTGATCAATCATAAAACGCATAGGATTGCGCACAAAACAGTGGAATCTTAATCTTTTTATGATTGAGCTGTGCGTGATTTTGAGCGCATTGGCCGCTTTATAATTGAACTGAGATTTTCAGCGCATTAAACATTTTATGATTGATCTGTGCGTGATTTTGAGCGCTTTCACCGTTTTACGATTGATCTGTGCGTGATTTTGAGCGCTAACACCGTTTTATGATTGATCGGTGCGTGATTTTGAGCGCTTTAGCTGTTTTATGATTGATCTGTGCGCGATTTTAAGCTCTTTCACCGTTTTATGATTGGGCTGTGCGTGATATTTTGAGCGTTAACCGTTTTATGATTGATCTGTGTGGGTTGTTAGGTCTTTCACCGTTTTTTGATTGAGCTGTGCGTGATTTTGAGCGCTTCCACCGTTTTATGATTGGTTTTATGATTGATCTGTGCTTGATTTTAAGCGCTTTCACCGTTTTATGATTGAGTTGTGCGTGTTTTAAGCGCTTTTTTCCGTTTTATTATTCAGCTGTGCGGGATTTTAAGCGCTTTCACTGTTTTATAACTCAGCTGTGCGTGTTTTTATTCGCTTTCTCCGTTTTATGATTGAGCTCTGCGTAATTTTAAGCACTTTTACCGTTTTATGACTGAATTGTGCGTGATTTTGAGCGCGTTAACCGTTTTATGATTGATCTGTGCGTGATCTTGAGCGCTTACTCCGTTTTGTGATTGATCTGTGCGTGATTTTGAGCGCTTACACCGTTTTATGATTGATCGGTGCGTGATTTTAGGCACATTAACCATTTTATGATTGATCTGTTCGAGATTTTAAACGCTTTCATCGTTTTATGATTGATCTAGGCGTGATCATGAGCGCATTTACCGTTTGGTGATTGATCTGTGCGTGATTTTGAGCGCATTATCCGTTTTATTATTGAGCTGTGCGTAATTTTATGCGCTTCCACCGTTTTATGTTTGATCTGTGCGTGATTTTGAGCGCTTCCACCGTTTTATTATTGATCTGTGCGTGATTTAGAACGCTTTAACAATTTTGTCATTGATCTGTGCGTGATTTTAGGCACACTAACCATTTTGTGATTGATCTGTTCGTGATTTTGAGCGCAATAACCGTTTTATGATTGATCTGTGCGTGATTTTGAGCGCTTTAACTGTTTTATGATTGATCTGTGCGTGATTTCAAGCTCTTTCACCGTTTTATGATTGGGCTGTGCGTGATATTGAGCGCGTTAACTGTTTTATGATTGATCTGTGTGGGTTGTTAGGTCTTTCACCGTTTTTTGATTGAGCTGTGCGTGATTTTGAGCGCTTCCACCGTTTTATGATTGGTTTTATGATTGATCTGTGCTTGATTTTAAGCGCTTTCACCGTTTTATGATTGAGTTGTGCGTGTTTTAAGCGCTTTTTTCCGTTTTATTATTCAGCTGTGCGGGATTTTAAGCGCTTTCACTGTTTTATAACTCAGCTGTGCGTGTTTTTATTCGCTTTCTCCGTTTTATGATTGAGCTCTGCGTAATTTTAAGCACTTTTACCGTTTTATGACTGAATTGTGCGTGATTTTGAGCGCGTTAACCGTTTTATGATTGATCTGTGCGTGATCTTGAGCGCTTACTCCGTTTTATGATTGATCTGTGCGTGATTTTGAGCGCTTACACCGTTTTATGATTGATCGGTGCGTGATTTTAGGCACATTAACCATTTTATGATTGATCTGTTCGAGATTTTAAACGCTTTCATCGTTTTATGATTGATCTAGGCGTGATCATGAGCGCATTTACCGTTTGGTGATTGATCTGTGCGTGATTTTGAGCGCATTATCCGTTTTATTATTGAGCTGTGCGTAATTTTATGCGCTTTCACCGTTTTATGTTTGATCTGTGCGTGATTTTGAGCGCTTCCACCGTTTTATTATTGATCTGTGCGTGATTTAGAACGCTTTAACAATTTTGTCATTGATCTGTGCGTGATTTTAGGCACACTAACCATTTTGTGATTGATCTGTTCGTGATTTTGAGCGCAATAACCGTTTTATGATTGATCTGTGCGTGATTTTGAGCGCTTTAACTGTTTTATGATTGATCTGTGCGTGATTTCAAGCTCTTTCACCGTTTTATGATTGGGCTGTGCGTGATATTGAGCGCGTTAACTGTTTGATCATGAGGTCTTTGATGACTGAATTGTGCGTGATTTTGAGCGCGTTAACCGTTTTATGATTGATCTGTGCGTGATCTTGAGCGCTTACTCCGTTTTATGATTGATCTGTGCGTGATTTTGAGCGCTTACACCGTTTTATGATTGATCGGTGCGTGATTTTAGGCACATTAACCATTTTATGATTGATCTGTTCGAGATTTTAAACGCTTTCATCGTTTTATGATTGATCTAGGCGTGATCATGAGCGCATTTACCGTTTGGTGATTGATCTGTGCGTGATTTTGAGCGCATTATCCGTTTTATTATTGAGCTGTGCGTAATTTTATGCGCTTCCACCGTTTTATGTTTGATCTGTGCGTGATTTTGAGCGCTTCCACCGTTTTATTATTGATCTGTGCGTGATTTAGAACGCTTTAACAATTTTGTCATTGATCTGTGCGTGATTTTAGGCACACTAACCATTTTGTGATTGATCTGTTCGTGATTTTGAGCGCAATAACCGTTTTATGATTGATCTGTGCGTGATTTTGAGCGCTTTAACTGTTTTATGATTGATCTGTGCGTGATTTCAAGCTCTTTCACCGTTTTATGATTGGGCTGTGCGTGATATTGAGCGCGTTAACTGTTTTATGATTGATCTGTGTGGGTTGTTAGGTCTTTCACCGTTTTTTGATTGAGCTGTGCGTGATTTTGAGCGCTTCCACCGTTTTATGATTGAGCTGTGCGTGATTTTGAGCGCTTCCACCGTTTTATGATTGAGCTGTGCGTGATTTTAAGCGCTCTTACACCGTTTTATGATTGAGCTGTGCGTGATTTTAAGCGCTTTCACCGTTTTATGATTGAGCTGTGCGTGATATTAAGCGCTTTCACCGTTTTATGATTGAGCTTTGCGTGAGTTTAAGCTCTTCTCTGCGTTTTATGATTGATTTGTGCGTTATTTTGAGCGCTTTCACCGTTTTATGATTGAGCTGTGCGTGATGTTGAGCGCTTCACCGTTTTATGATTGAGCTGTGCGTGATTTTGAGCGCATTAACCGTTTTATGATTGATTTGTGCGTGATTTTAAGCGTTTTTACCGTTTTGTTATTGTGCTGTGCGTTTTTGTAGGCGTTTTCACCGTTTAATTATGGATTTATACGTGATATTCAAGCGCTTCCACCGTTTTACGATTGAGCTGTGTATGATTTTAAGCTCTTTCACCGTTTTATGATTGATTTGTGCGTGATTTTAAGCGCTTTCACGTTTTTTGATTGAGCTGTGCGTGATTTTAAGCTCTTACACCGTTTTATGATTGATTTGTGCGTGATTTTAAGCGCTTTCACCGTTTTTTGGTTGAGCTGTACGTGATTTTAAGCTCTTACACCGTTTTATGATTGAGGTGTGCGTGTTTTTAAGCGCTTTTCTCCGTTTTATGCAGCTGTGCGTGATTTTAGGCGCTTTCAGCGTTATATGATTGAGCTGTGCGTGATTTTAAGCGCTTTCACCGTTTTATGATTGATCTGTGCGTGTTTTTAAGCGCTTTTCTCCGTTTTATGATTGAGCTGTGCGTGATTTTAAGCGCTTTCACCGTTTTATGATTGATCTGTGCTTGTTTTTAAGCGCTTTTCTCCATTTTGTGATTCAGCTGTGCGTGATTTTAAGCGCTTTCACCGTTTTATGATTGAGTTGTGCGTGTTTTTAAGCTCTTTCACCGTTTTGTGATTGAGTTGTGCGTGTTTTAAGCGCTTTTCTCCGTTTTATTATTCAGCTGTGCGTGATTTTAAGCGCTTTCACCGTTTTATGATTCAGCTGTGTGTGTTTTTATTCGCTTTCTCCGTTTTGTCATTGTGCTGTGCGTGATTTTAAGCGCATTAACTGTTTTATGATTGATTTGTGCTTGATTTTAAGCGCTTTTCTCCGTTTTATTATTCAGCTGTGCGTGATTTTAAGCTCTTCCACCGTTTTATGATTGGGCTGTGCGTGATATTGAGCGCGTTAACCGTTTTATGATTGATCTGTGGGGGTTTTAGGGCTTTCACCGTTTTTTGATTGAGCTGTGCGTGATTCTGAGCGCCTTCACCGTTTTATGATTGAGCTGTGCGTCACTTTGAGCGCTTCCGCCGTTTTAGGATTGAGCTGTGCGTGATTTTGAGCACTTACACCGTTTTATGATTCATCTCTGCGTGATTTTATGCGTTTTCACCGTTTGATGACTGAGGTGTGCGTGATTTTAAGCGCGTGATCCATTTTATGATTGAGCTGTGCGTAATTTTAAGCTCTTTCACCATTTTATGATTGAGCTCTGCGTTATTTTGAGCGCTTCCACCGTTTCAGGATTGAGCTGTGCGTGATTTTGGGTGCATTAACCGTTTTATGAGTGATTTGTGCGTGATTTTAAGCGCTTTTACCGTTTTGTTATTGTGCTGTGTTCAGCTTTGTGTTTTCCCCTCACCCAGCCATCTTTCCATTCCTAATCATGTTTTCTGGTTTATTTCGAAAAGAGCTTCTAGATATTTTTTTTTCTTTTTGGAATAAATTGTAGAAGTTATCAAGGTGGATATTTCTCTCATAGACACCTGATGATCGAAAAACATTTTAATATCAAAGGTCAGAAAATAAATCACTATTAATTATTATTAATTAAAAATTGCTACCAAAAAGTGGCAACTTTTTAAGCACGTTTACATACAATTTGGAATACAATTGAGTTTTGATACATTATTGCCCTAATAAATTTAGCATTGTTTTATATTTTGAAAAATATTGATCGATGGACAATACAACAATATACACTAAATTTTCATAAATTTCATAAAATTTCGTAAATTTCATAAAATTTCATAAATTTCTTGAAATTTTCTTTACCATAATGTCTTACTTCAAGAAAACAGTCAACGACCAATATTAGAAGTTGGTAAACACAACGTGTTTTTAAAATCACATTTGGATTTGTAGTATATATAAATGTCAAAAACGTATTTATGGCATTAAAGTGGCTTACATTGGTTTATAATCATTAAATAAACGATCAGTGTAATTGAAAAATATTACTTTGATAAAATTTGTCGGAAAAAGTAATTTTTTAAGCTTTAAAAACATTTGACCTTGAGAAATGTCATGAAGGAATGCTTCAAGGTCATTGGTATGTATGGGCGAAATATCCGCCCGGATAGCATCTACAACATATTTGACAATGAAAACTATCGGACGAGTAGTTTTCGAGATATCCCAAAAAACATGTTTTTTATGAGAAGGGGAGGGGTGGGGGGAAAATGAAGGTCATATTTAGATTCCTAAGGTCAACTTATAGGGGGGTCACCCGAAGACCCCAAGTCGATATTTCCAACCATCTGGCTTCTAGAGCCAAAATAAAGATTTACCACCCCCGCAATACCCCCCTGTAACGGATGACCCCATGAATTCCGAAATTAGTGACTATCACCATTGAATTTGTCGTGCCCCAATTAGCTTAAAATGCAAAGTCTTATAAGGGCCGGGCTCCGCACGGTTCGAGACCTTCCCTATACTATCAATAAATAGTTTCATAAACATTGATTAATTTTCTGCCTAATCAACTATTTTGATCAATATATGGTAGAACAGATTAGATTACCAACTATTTTTGCAACGCTTTACCATCTCAAGAGAAAATAATTTCTTGAGTGGTTTGCTTGAGCATTTTTCACAAGATTTGCGCGCTGCAGTAGCACTGTTAAATTTAATTTGGTGCAGTAAAAATTTTTCTCTACCGTTGATCAGTTCAAATTTTGAGCTACCGCCGCCGCCATCGGCTCAGGAAAAATGGAAAACACCGAGCCGCCGCCGCTATCGTCTCTGAAAAAATGGCAAATACCGAGCCGCCGTCACCTATGGGCTCGAAAAGTCGAGCCGCCGCCGCCATCGGCTCGGAAAAAATGGCAAATACCGAGCCGCCGTCCCCGACAGACTCGGAAAACCGAGCCGCCGCCGCCACCGGCTTGGAAAAAATGACAGATATCAAGCCGCCGCCGTCATGGCATTTCCGAAATCGAGACGCCGCCGCCGTCACTATCGACGGTTTGCATCTCTGGATTTTACGCTTATCGTGGCTTTTCGTCTAACAGATTTCTTAAAAGAACTCCTGTCTCAGTACGATAATATTAAATATTTATTTACAAGTTTATTTGTTTATTTATTGAGAGTTGTAATTCTTTTAGTATG
This sequence comes from Phlebotomus papatasi, assembly GCF_024763615.1. NCBI lineage: Eukaryota > Metazoa > Arthropoda > Insecta > Diptera > Psychodidae > Phlebotomus > Phlebotomus papatasi. The sequence goes on from NC_077222.1 coordinate 77,860,256, forward strand.
ACCTGTGTTGTAAAATTAATATAATTAACTGGGATTAAAAATTCAATTATTATTAAATTAATTTTAGAGTATTAAAACATTATTAAAAACTATACCTAAATATAAGAAATAATTTTTCTTTTTATTTATATTTATCGCTAAGCAAATTATTCAATCACCCTCCATGTATTTCAGCAATATTTTCCTCAGGGTCCTTCTGAGTCGGCATTGCTTCAGCTCCACTACTAATTACGAAGAAAAATATGTGCTAGCGTGCTAAAAAATAAATATATTTTTTACTTTCATCTAATTCAATTTAAGCTTGTATATCGTCGGTTGGTCGGTTACTTAAAAAGTTATTGCCAGTCTTATTATTTTATTCCAAATAACAACTAAAATGGATTAAGGCAAATGACTGTCTTCATAAACATATTTTGTCATTAAAAAGGTAGCAAAGCGTCCCATGCTTTGCAAAATGCTCGAATTCATAACTTTTATATGGTAGACTTCAAAAGTACTCTCGTATCATTTACCGTTTACAGATTTACAACCGATTTGAACCGAATTATAAATCACTCAAAAGAACACCAAATACAGGTGAGGATTAATAGAATTAATTTTCTGACAAATATTATTTTTTGGTTTATAGCCGATTGGAACCGGTTTAGGCCTGTCAGAAATTCCAGGATCGTTCAGTAAGTCCAAACATAATTCCATCTGATTCAAAGATACGCTTTGATTTGAAAAACCGTTATTAAGAATTATTCAACGGTATTTTATATGGACGAAATTGACCGGCTAGGTAATTTTTCAAACGTATCCAAAAGTGAAATAAAATCGCACGACATATTTTCGAGTAATCCCAAAAAATCTAGTTTTGGTGGGGAAAGGGAAGGGTTGGGGGAAATAAGGGTCATGTTAGTGGCTCCAGAATAAACTCATGGGGAGGTCCTCCAAAGCTTCTAATACGGGCTTTAGACCTAAGGCTTAGCTATCTGGCTTAACTCCTCTAATTCCTCATCAGGTACGATTTTTTACGAAAAACTTGTTTAGAATTGGATATTAAGGGCAAATGATTGATTAAATTTAGAAAAATCAATAAAATTGCTTGTTATTTAGATTTTTGAGACCTTCGGGAACTGGGCTAAACCTCCAGTCTGAAGCTGGCGTAAGTCTCTGTCTCGAAGCCTTTGGCCTATAGAGTTGTGGACTCTATAGGTCAAACTGACGGACAGATGGACGAATGGACAAACGGACAAACAGCATAACGTCATTTCTGAGAAATCGTCCTAAACGCAAGGATATGCTGAGAAAAGTGGTTTCCGCGTGGTGGAAGATTAAAATTTTGAGAAGACAAAAATTCGAGGGATTTATATAACTAGTTCTCTCTGTGGAGGTCGAGCAGTAAAATGGGCTGCCCCCATCAATGGAGAATAATGATGAGAAAGCATCTGTTTTACTCGCTTTACTAGCTTTGTTTATCGTATGTGAAATGGTACATAAAAGTTCTGTATGCATTTGATATCTCCGTGTTCACTCTAGCTGAATCTCATTAATTATTCCAAACATTCGCCATATTCAGCGATATAAAGTGCAGATAAAACTCTGAAAGTTTTATTAAATTGAAAAAAAAAAGAATATATTAATAAAAATTTTAGGATATAAAGCACCACTCGGGTGAAGCTATATCCCAAGTTTAATTTCCTTAGAAGCTTTTCTTTTCGATTTTTACCTTTTTTCTCCAGTGAAAATTCAAACATACACACAGAAAAATTTGTACACAAAATTGTTACACCGAGGGCTGTCCAGATTTGAAAAAGTGTTTGGCAAAATTTTAAGCAAGTGTTTGGTACACAATTTGTTAACTTTTGGTACACAACTTTTTACCATTGGGTACACAATTTTTTAACATTTGGTGGAGAAATTTTTAACATTTGTTAACATTTTGCGTATTTTTTGTTTTATTTTTTTTTAACCACGGTTAATGTTTTGAGCAAGTTTTAGAAAAAAATATTTTGTAAAATTGTTCGTAAATGTTTGTGAATTCCTATTGAGGATTTACGAAATGCTCGTAAATCATATAACTCACTAAAATGTTTCTAAAGTATTACATTTTTTCGCAAATACTGTCCGTAACATGATCAACCAATGAGCATTTTTTGTTCTTTTACAAACATTTGTTTGAACAAAAAATGCTCATTGGTTGATCATGTTACAGACAGTATTTGCGAAAAAATATAATACTTTAGAAACATTTTAGTGGGTTATACGATTTACGAGCATTTCGTAAATCCCCAATAGTAATTCACAAACATTTACGAACAATTTCACAAAATATTCTTTCTGTATGTAGACTAATAGCATTTTTCAACGATAACTCAGATTTTTAAATTATAGCTTCCATTGTGTGACTTATCGCTAAAAGAAACATTATTCAGTCATTACTAAAAATATTTTATTTAAATATAGCTAAAATATAACAATTTCTCAATACACATTATATATATTTTTTGGAAACTGTATATAATAATAAGAGTTAATTATGCAAAGTGAGAAATATTTCTTGTGTTTAATTTTGTCAATATACATATTTTACATAGGGGAGACTGGGGCACATGTAACCATTTTCGATAGTTGCGAATTTGAGGTGATTTTCCAAGGACACCGTGATTTTTTGGAAAATATTTCTTAGCTCATGTTTTACCCTTGGGTATAGGCAATATATCGAAGGTAATGCGGATGCTGGAAAACAATTGAGTTTTCCATAAAAATAAAATTTGTGTCCCTGTGCATTTTTCTCTTTTCACAAAATACCTGGGGTAGAAGTAACCACTTTCTGGGGAGGATGTAAACACCTTTTTTCCCACCCTTGAAATTAACTTTGCACCACTCTCGATTATTTTAATTACTTAAGAGATATATAAAGACTGTATATTTTTCAAAAAATCACGACACTTTTTACAAAGAATAATTAAAATAGCAAAAAAACTAAAAGCATGCATATCAAAGACATTTTTCAATGGATTTTCCCCATATTTTGACATCATGTGACTTTTTATTTAACACAGCGCCACCAATTTTTTTCGTAATCTATGAATTATAGATATTTCGCATGAAGGTCAATTTCCCGCTCTTTTACCTACTCATTTTGTGAAATTGAAATTGCCTGGTTACATCTACCCCAAATGCTGTTTTCTGACCAATTATTAATTCTTTTGAAATAATGAGAATCTCAATTTGTCTAGTAAATCCATAAATATAATCCTAAAAGATGTAGGAAAGAACTGGTATTGCTACATTTCGATTATTTTACACAATTTTTAATTTCCAGGTGGAAATCCAAATGACCAAAATAATTGAAATATCAAAATTTTCGGGAAAAATGATTTTTATTTTTAAAGTATTAGGATTTTATTGACCAATTCTTCTGTGGACATACATCCCCGTGGTATCTATGAATGCTTATGGGTTTTATGCTCTGGAGACTTAAAATTAATGAAAAAAATTACAGTGTTTACATCTACCCCAGTTTACTACTGTCCCAGTTCCCCCTACATATTTCTTTCTTTGTTTTTACCTTAAAAAGTTACGTGGGTCAAGAAGACTTAAAAATGAAATATTTTCTCTAATTTTTTTCAGAATTATAAAAAAAATGTAATTGAAGCTCTCAAGCATATAAAAAGTACAACATTTGAATTATATTTTCTAAAATTCTTATTTAAAGGATTTAAAAATTTAGCCATGGTAATACCTGATTTTTGGAGATTTTTTTGGAAAAAATATACTTTTCAGTGGAAAAAATTTCTCATAATTGGTTGATCTGAAATCTAAAAATCATATATTCCCTGTTAATCGATGAGTTAAACTAGTCCTTGAACGAAGAATTTTATGTTTGTTTGATCAGAACTTATTCTAAATTTTCCCTAAAATCAAATTTTTTTTTTTCAAAAATCCTTCGTTCGTGGACTAATTTGACTCATCAGATAACAAAAAATATTTAGTTATTGGATTTTAGATGAACCAATTCCGAGAAATCTTGTCCACCGAAAAGCATATTTTTACAAAAAAGGTCTCCAAAAATCCCCAGAAAGCCCCAAAAGCTGAATTTTTAAAATTTTTGATTGAAAATGTTTGAAAATATAGTTCAAATGTACTTTTATATGCCTAAGAGCTTGAATAAAATAATATTTTTATTATGTTGAAAAAAATTCCAGAAAAATATTATGTTTTTTTTTATCAAAATTATATAATTTTACTTGGATACTATAGTATCCATTTAAATATATATATATTTATATATATATATATATATTTAGATTTTTTCAGCAATTTTACTTACAATTCATCACAATTAGTGATTCATCAACTGACACATAAAAGAACCTTATATCTAATCGTGTTCCACCTTAAATAAGTATGGTTGGAGACAATTTTGGAGTTATTTATTAATTTCCCGACTGGAATACTATAAAATCTTTGAACACTTGCTTCAAAGATGGTCGCTTAGTTTCACGGCTACTTCCAGTTGAACGTAGAAGCGTTATTCAACAACTCGTATATTTCTGGGGACCATTCTGAAACAATTATTTAGAATAAGTTACTTCTCAGTCAGTCTATTAGTAACATTAAATGGAAAAGAGGAGGTAAATATGATCCAAATCAGTGAAGAAATACGTTTTTTACCATATTACTAATTTTTTGCATGGAAAACCCATTATTAAGAGTGGTTCGACAAAAATTGGTATAGAAAGTTGTTTGGTTAATTAATAAATTCATTTAATTGGTTCAAGCAAATGTTTTTCTAAAAATTTCATTAACTATCGAAACATATCACATCAGATAATTAAAAATTTGGAAATAAATGGCATAAAATTATTTTTATGATTATAAAAATTATTTTTATAGCAGTAGTATAAAATTTCACAAAATTTCAAGAACTATCAGAAAATTTCAACATGTGCTTCTTTAAAATTTTTGAAAAGAATTAGGATAGAAAATTGTTTGAATTATGAGTAAATTTATTATTTTAAAATCTTAAACATATTATACAATAAAATTTGAAGAAAAAATTATGTTTGTTTTTTTCTTCAAATTAAATAATTATTTAATTTAATATTTCGAAAGTTTCAAATTTTTCTTGAAATTATCATATGCCTAATGCACTAACTGAAAACTTGGACACAATGGGGCCCAAATGGAGGCTTGGGTGCTGCTGTCTTGTAAGGCACAGCCCCCTTTCTAATCTAATCTGAATTGGAAACCTCGAATAGAGTAAATTTTAGATTTAGAAAATGTGGCGGATTACCTTTACGATGAACTTGTAGAAAAGATCTGGCGATTTCATAAGAGCTGGTGGAGCCACCTCCACAGTGACTTCCAATTTACTGCCACTTTGTGGAGCAAGGGATGGCTTTGGTTAATCTCAATCTGGCAAGGGAGCAGCATTTGAAATAAATATATTTCCTGCCAAATGCTGAGAAAGTTGACGGCGTCAGTTTCATCAAACATCTCCAGCTTTCCGGCGTTATTCTCGAGCTGTAGACAAAAAAAAACATAATAAACCGCTTCTCTGAAGAATTTCACAGATGGATGGAAAACTTACCTGCTTTTTCCAGGTCTAAAAACACTTTTTTCTCACGGAAATCGACACTAAACTACGCGTTTTCACCATCATATTTGATCACCGTATTTATAACATCCGCCATGATTCGCGAGAAACTGTCAAAAGATGAGAATATTGTGCTAAATTCTCCGTACTAGTACCATGCGACTTATTTTTACTCTCTCTTTGTGCTATGATTTGTCTCAATCTCTCTCTCGCTGAGAGAGAAAAACTGCTAGAGTACTAAATGTACACGATCTTAGCTCCTTTCGGTGAACAAATCATTGCGTACACTTTTTCGTGATCTCTTGGAGTAGCAAATAATGTGCACAAAAAGTTATTGTTTTTATGTACAGAAAATTTTGTGTACAAATTTTTCTGTGTGTAAACTGAACCGCTCTTGATTTTATGGTTATTAGGTGAGATTCTTAACAAAATCTCACCTACTATAATCCTAACAAAATTTCATGTCGTCCGATCGACCTCAAATTTGGCCAAAATGTGTTTCGCCACTTCCTGATTCCGAATATATATGTGGCTAAGTTACGTTCCCGGCCGGCCGGCCGGCCGGCCGGCCGGCCGCTCTTTGGAGCTTAATAGCTCCTAAACTAAAAAAGATATCGACTTGCGGTTTTCGGCAAAGGTTATATATCGGGTGAAAATTGCAACATGGTGCATAGACCCCCCACCCCCCACCCCTCCTTCCGCCATTTTGAAGACCCCCCTTTTTTTGTTTTCTCAATAGCTCCGCCCCTATGGCATTCAGCGGACTCAAATTTTAGTATGTTATAGCTGGGCCTTAGAGCTTTCCATCAATACCAAACTTAAGGTCCCCCGACCCCCCTGACCCGAGCTATAAGGGTCCAAAAAAAATTTCTTAAAATGGCCATAACTCCGGTTCTAATTGTCAGAATTTAAAAAGTGAGGGCTTTTTGGAAAGCTCTCGCGAAATGCCACTTCCCCTTCTAACATCGCAAGTTCATAAAGCCACCGCTAGGGGCGCTTTTTTTAAAAAGAAAATTTTTAAATCTTAAAAGTTAAATAACTCAAAAATTCCATTGTGCATCGGGCTGAAAATTTAGTATGTTGTAGCCGTTGATTATACCTATCAAACAAAAAAAACCTTAAGTCGATCCATAACCCCTGACCCGAGCTATAAGGGGTCAAAGTTCGAACATTGACCGGCCTCTATCTCCGGTTCTAATTAACATAGCGACCTAAATTTTACCTTTTTGGTTTCGTCTCGATGAGCACTTTCAGATGGAAGTTCAAAAAGTCACCACAGGTGGCGCTGTGATAGCGTCAAAATTCATCGAAATTCAAAGTCACTTTTCTCAAAAACGGCATTGTGCAAGTTAATGAAATTTTAGTATGTTGTAGTCCAGTCTAGGACGTTTCTAAAATGGTGCGTATGCGCGCTGTGGTTAAAACAGAACCGGAGATATGAGGGGTCAAAGTTCACAAAATTCAAAAAATCATATCTCCGGTTCTATGTGACCGATTTTGATGAATGAGGGCTTAAACGAAAGATCTCACCAAATGCTACAACTTTCTAGAATATTTGAACTTCGTGGGACCAACACCAGGGGCGCCACAGTCGAAAAACCAATTTCAATATCACATAACCTCAATTATCTCGACTGTCGCTAAACCGATTTTGATGATTACTTCGACACAATTGTAGAACACATTTGTCTCTACATTTCGTCCATACATCATTTTCCGCTCAGACTACGCTATCATTCCGATTTTGCCGTTTAAGTGTGAAAAAATTGATTTTTCCCATAAAAACGCTTTGAAATCACTCAGATGCCAATTTGACTGCCTCTACTCCACAAAGACACTTAAAATAGGGTTTTAAATGGAAAGTCCCGCAAAATACAACAATTCTTTGAAATAGTTGAAGCTCAACAAATGACTACTTGGGGCACTCTGGATGAAAAAACGAGTTAAGAAACAAAAAACCTCGCTTATCTTGGCTTCTGAGTAATCGATGAAATCATGTTCTATGGGAAAATTATAGAGAACATTCTGGTCTACATTTCATCCATATAACACTTTTGTGCCAGTTCATCCAAATCCTTGATATTTTGGTTTAAATACAAAATTTGTATAATTTCACGAATTTGATTCAAGATAACTGAATGGCGTCTCCCAACTTCAGCTCTAAATCGAATTTGCATGCACTCCGAGTTAGCTCACGTTAAGAATCTCACCTACATAAGCCGGTTAGGATTATCTGTCCCTTTTTTATTGTGGAAAATTTACAGAATGCCAATACAACATAAGTCATTGTGGTGGAAACATGGAATGAGATGGTCGAATAAAAATTTTCCTCACAATAAAACAATAAAGTATCCAGATATGATGTCGCGGGTAATTGGTTTTATGGAGTTTAGGTTGAAGTTATATGCGGTTATAAGTGATGATGCGGAAATTTTTATTGGTTTTTGCAGCGTTAGCTAAAAGTTTTAGGATGTAAATATTTGCAACAAGCATATGGTGACTTCCGGAACCCATAATCCTTTAACCTTCCCCAACACTGTTTCTCACCATGAAACATACTTAGACATTTTATAAAAGAGCAATTTTGTAACAAAATGCAGAGCTGACAGAGCAATTTAGCGTAGATCACAAGTTCTGAAGGGAGGACGAAGGGACGGAATGTTTTGGTATGAAGTGTGTGAAATTGAACAGAGAATCCTGCATTTTGTGCCACATTGTATTTCGCGCCAGGCACCAAGTGTTGTAGGAGTATTGCAGATCTCAAAGTGTATTCATTGTCCAATTATTCGGACGATTCGGACCATAGAGCCTTGTTGTAATCTCACATACACGAATTGTCACTCATACAGTTTATCAAACACTGAGAACAAGGCTCAACTATTCTCCCGATAGTTAATTAACATCCAAGATATAGTTTGACTAGTATAATGCTAAAATCGTTCGGAACTTTTCGGCCCTACCTTCAAAATTTCGATATTGACTTTTCTATCCTAGTCCTACTACCAATGATTTGTGCCATTTTTGATCAAATTCTGTCGATTAAAACAGGATTCAGGGCTATGAAGTTGTATTCTGAAACATCCTACATTTTGAATTGGACAGTTCGGTGTAGGGAAACTTTTTATTTTGAGCGGAAAATATAAGGGTCAACTGAAACTTTCAAAATTGGATATGTAGTAGGGGTTGAAGTGTAGAATTCGGTGCTTATTTAAAACTCCTGACAGATGGATCAGTGAAGAATGGACTGAGAATACCATTTTCCAATTAAACTAGATTATATGGTAAATCGGAATAGTGATACCTAGGCTTGTTGAGTCCTTTGTATCTCCTGTGCATCTTCTTTGTTCAGAACCAATCACATTTATGAATATATTTCAGAATCGTTTTGGGTATAAGATCCTGCCCCTCCCTAAACGGTGCAAGAATCTTTCTACACACATCCAATGAAGGGCATTCCCATAAGAAGTGCTCAACCGTCTCTATAAGAGCCCCACAGCCTCTAAGAAAATGCTGATAGGGATAACCTCATCGTGAAAAGGTGAGAGCTTAAAATGTGACCGGTGAAGACACCCACGACAATTCGCAAATATGTTCTGCTCAAATTGAGCAGAAAGTCGCACTATGTCTTTGAGGGGCCCCCAATCAACGACTTCGCCTTCCTGCAGCAAATCTGACAACTCATTCCTCCTACAGTTCCTCCTTCAGAGTCTCACTTGAGATGCCCGAAACAAGTAGTGTACCTATGAACTCCTTCGTGGCAGCCAGTTAGTTAACCATTCAGTTAACGTGACTATAAACTGCAAACCTACGAACACAATTTTCTTGTAGAAACGGTTGTGCGATAGGATTGAATCAGGACGAACCGAATATACGAAGAAAGCAATAGGAACAAGGAAAATTGATTATTAGCGAAAATCATGTTCGTCAAGTCAATATATTTCCCCAAAGTATCAGTCACATCAAACGTGATAGGACTACATCTTCAACCACAGAAGATTAAAAATAGTAATTTTTTTTTTTTAAAAAGGGGATGAATAAGTAATGACAGTCTTATTTATCATTTAAAGAAGTTCTCCTCAAAAACCTCAAGTTGCGGTCTTTTACTGTTTAGCCTCCTTTTCCTTCTATTATATGTTCCATTCTATCCTATGTTCAGACTTGTTTAAACATTTTAGGACCTCATTAAGGAGCCTTCATATGCTTCAAAGGAACAGGTACGCTCTCTAGTGCCTTTTTATCCTTTGACCTTGGAAAACTATTATTAGGATTGATTCAACAGTATTTCCATATATGGACAGAATGTACGTACAATTATGATTTCCGAGCGGGAAAACAAGTATTTGGAAATAAAGAAGACGTCTTTCTTCTTTCGATGCCCACTTCTTCTTTCTATTGATACGTGATATTTATATGATTGCTCTCCCTTCGATCTTCTTTGTCTTTTCTCAGATATCTATTTTTTAGAATTTTATGATCTTATGCCGATTTGAATTTCGCAAGAAGTACATTCGTTTTGAAGGTAATATAAACATAGTGATTATTTGTCAATTAAACATCAAAGAGTGATCCATATAAGCCGAAACTTTGAAAGATAATTCTCAGAAAAATTAATATAAAAATTTCCACATTCGTATGTCAATTCAAAAAATGTGGACACTTAATTATATGGTTTATGATCGTGAAATCTAACTGTCCGTTTAGGTCAAGACAACCTTTAAAAAAACATGGGTTTGGAGAGAAAGGAGAGGGGTTGCGAAAAATTAGGGGTGTTGTAATGCTCCTTATTGAATCGATTTTAGGGGGGTCCTGCAAATGCCCCAGGTATGTATATAACTGTATGGCCTCTGGAGCAAGCGGCGGTTGGACTGACCGACGAATCAGACTTATCTGAGGATAAATTTTGAAATCACTTGGAACAACTATTAATAATAGCGCAGGAAGAAAAATAGATGCCTTGTAGAACAAGAATTTTGACATGTCTTTTAATGCACATTTAAAAGGTCTATAATAAGATTTTGATTTTTAGTAGTCACTCACAGAAATATGAGAAGGGATTATTCCGAAGCCTATACTATACAACCAGCAGTTGTATGTGCGCTATCGAGAGGTAATTGTTGTCAAGCAATATGCATCAATAGGCTCCGGTGGGCTGGTCATCTGGTGCGCAAGGATGAGACCAACACAGCCTGGAAAGTCTTTGGGAGCAGACTCTATGTTTCGAAGAAACGAGGCCGACCTAGTCTTCCATGGATCAATAGCATGAACCAGGACGCCAGCTCATTAGGGATGCAGAAGATTTGTTTCATTTTATTCGGTATCTTCGGTATTAATAGGTTAATTTGTCCACTAACATTATTCAAAATCCTGGATCTTGGATTCCAGGATAATAATATCTATAAGATCTACAACTCTGGGCCCCCATTATCCCAAATACGTCATTGGGGCGTTGCTATTTACACCCCACTGTACATGGCAGAACTCTATGGTTCTAGTGTAAGCGTTCTCACAATCCGGAGAATTCATCCCCCTATCACACAAGAAACATCGTTGGAGCGTTGTGTCGAAATCGAGCAGATTCACATCCTAAATATTAAATGGATGAGCGTTTATGCAAATGTGGTGCAAGCAAATGCTTGGATGTTGGCACATGATGAGTGTAGAATGGACAGTGAGGAATGTAGCAGTTATGCAGACTAAGCCGTAAACCCAATCAAAATGACCGAATTTCAGTAATTGTTCTCCAGCTGTCCCCAACATGAACATGGCACGTCAGTTTTGAGTGAGAAAAGGTCCTGATGGATTGAAGAAGTGGACATAGACGTGCAATAATTGACGCCAAACGTGGGACCGGTGAATATATTGAGTTTGCCTAGACTGGACAAATGAGTATTGTGGTCTTGGGAAAATTCCACTGATTTAACCATTATGTGTAAATTTGACCCAACAACTGAAAGCACAATTGACAACATTATGTGTGGTTCATTTGAAATTGTTTGGACTCCCACCCATAAATTACTTTGTGTATTTATGAGAGTTTCAAGCACTCTAACAAATGGCTAATGCATTCAGTATGTGAGCACAAGATGGTGCGGTGGGGTGTGGAAAAACTACCCCTTGGTGTGCAACAGGTTGACGTGTGTAAGTAAAATATTTCATGTGCTTTACATGCAACTCCCTATATTAGTTGATTTTTAGTGTTGATGACTTAGGCGAGGGCTTCATAAATTGTAGCAACATGATTTTTATTTGCCCTATGGCTCACAACTTGTAATCCTAGCATAAGTTGTCCACAAATACAGAAAGGGTTAAGCTAATGTCAGCATAATCATTTGACTTTCTCACTCAACCCACCACATTTATTTGGTTAGCCTACACCGAGAAAAATTTGGATGGTATTTTCTACAAATCGTGTCTTTAAATTCTACCGCCTCAAAAGATAGTAGAAAATACCATCCTCCATAGAAACTTTCCTTTAGAATCCACCATCTTGACATTTTAAAATTTACTATCCTATGGATAGTAAATTCTAACAGCCGGATGTTAAAATCTACTATCCTCATTTAGATTTTACCTTGACCTCTCTTAGATTTTAATATCCGGGAAGTAAATTTTACTGGCCGCATATTAGATGTTAAAATTTAACTGGAAGACAGTAAATTTTAACGGAGGATAGTAATTTGGATTGAAATTACTATCCAAGCCAGTAAAATTTGCCATCCTTCTGTTAGAATGTCATTTTGGAATATCGTGGGTGCCGATGCAACGGTTCCCGATATGCTTTGAATATATTATAGGAATTCGTGGCGCAGCTGGAAGATGCTGGACTGTCATCACAAAGATCGTGTGTTCAAATCTCGGCGCAGTCGTCAATTTTCACGCACCAAAATGGCTTGAAATACAGAGAATATCATCCAAGAAGGGCCACAAGCCCTCAAACAATGGCCAAAGGCCAAAAATCAATGAAAATAAGGAAAAATAAATTTTTCCGACATTTTTCATTCTAATATCCGGCTAGTAAAATTTACTATCCTGCCAGTAAAATTTACCATCCGGATAGTAAAATCTAATATCCGGGGATATTAGAATTTACCATCCGGCTTTTAGAATTTACTATCCATGCAATAGATTCTACAATTTTTGACAGTCCAATTTAATATCGCGTTTGCTGGGTGACTTTTTTACTATCCGGCCATTAGAATTTTGTATGGAGGATGGTAAATTTTACCATCCACATTTTTCTCGGTGTATGTAGTCTATCTCGATACATGATGATAATTCGTTGTACACTTTGGCAGATTGAGTTAAATTTGTCTGGTAATTAGTCACTATACCAGGGAGGTAATCCATGGGCTTTCATACCACTTTACTGAACAATTATATGGATTTAGAGATAACAGTTGTCTTATAACGCTATGCTATTTACTATTTTACTGTATTATGTTACTGGATTAAATGCTTATTAATTTTCTGACACTTTTCTACATTGTTTGTGTAATAGCGAAATGATTAATGGTATGATAAAAACACAAGCTATGAGAAAGTATAGTATTAGTAATCTAAAAGAATCATCACAGTAGTATACTGGTGTTTAAAATTCTGTTTATTGAGCTAAATTTAATATGGAGAAATTCAAAAATGTCCTCTCAAGTAAAATGTGTAACCATACAACTCCTTTAAATTCAATGTATCGAGCATAATTACAATTTATTTGCTATAAGATAGTATCGAACTTCCTAAGCGATTATCAAAATCTATAAAAAATATTTTAGGCCACACCCTCTTGGTAGTATAGTTCAGCTTTTTAAATTATTGATGTAAACGTCAAACCTGGGCAATCAAAGAAACAGACCTAATAAAATTAGACCACGCCCAAAACAGAATTCGCATAGAAAATTAAAGTAGGTACTATGAATTTAAAAGAATATTTTTTGAGCTATTCTAGTAAGTCAATTGATTTTAAAGGATATTGAACACCAATTAATAAATTAAAATGGAAAACTGCACATCAGTGGGCGTGGCTTCAAAAATGGTATGGTACTAAAACTATGTTCTCTGTTCCTTGCTCTAACTTTTACTTTTTTTATTGAGAAAACTGAATAGCATTTGCAAATTTGGTTTTGTTTATAAACCGTATAATGGCCTCTACACACTAGGAGCAATTTCTTTAAAAAATGCCTTTTTGTAGAAAATTTCCCCTATCCCTGTGGGCAGAAATGTCAGATTTTTTTTTTAAAAAGCAATTTTTGATGAAAATTGCTTCTAATGTGTAGACACCATAAGAGCTAACTCAATTTTCTGATGATACAGTACATCATGCTCCATCCCCTTTTTGATGTAGTCTTGTATTTTCTATATCTGTCTTTACTTACGGTCTCCTCGAAAAAAGTCGTATTTGTCACAAAATGATTTTGATAAATTTCAAGATAATATTTGAAGTCTTGTGATAGCACATCACATTTTCTTTTTTTGATTTTTGGAATTGTTTTCTTACAATAATTCCGACGAGACGAGTAATGCATTCTACACACTAGAGAAATTCATGTTCATATTGAAGCAAATTCCCTAAGCTTGTGTAAGAAAAACTCTTCAATATGGACATAAATTTCTCTAGTATGTAGAGGCCATAAGTCTCTTAGAAAAAATAAAAGAAATTCACGTTATTCGGAGGCATGAACGTTCGAAGGGAGTGTACTTTGCCCTACTCTTTTCTTTATGAATTGAAACAATAAATAACTTTAATAGTATAGGGAAATGCTGCAAAAGTACTTTTGATATATACAAGGTTTTTCAAGGTCAAAGGTTAAAAAGAGTCCTTAAAAAGCACATTTAGTAACCGAATGGGGTCATGTTTGGGCTTGTTAGAAAATGTCTTGGAGTTTATGGCAAGACTGAACTGGTTGCAATCGGTTATGAACTGGTAATAAACTGATTCATAATCGATAGGGGAGACTGAGGTAAAAAGTCACAAATTGAAAATTTCAGAATTCAATATCTTCCAAAATAAAAAAGATAGCGGCTTAAATTTTTTTCTATAATTAGCTTCTATATACCTTCTTCGATGTTGTATGTTTCTTAGAATTCGAACAAGGAATTTAGAAAATAAAAAATATCAAAATTTTTAGTCCTTTTTTTGAAATATTTTCCTTAAAGAATATATCAATTATTACCTACTTATTATTCAAAATTTATACACTGATGATTATTTCCTAAATGATTTGGAATTTTTGAATACGAAACTGCCATCTATTTTAGAATTTTACAAAGATTCTTTTCTCAAGAAATCTTTTTATTAAGAACGACCACTTGGGGTAAAAAGTAACAAAAGGTATGGAGCAAAAAGTAAGAAAAACCGAAACAATTTATTAAGTCTCAAAAAAAAAAACGTCAATGACATGTGTCGCCGTTTGTTGTTTGCATTGGTCAAATGATTTGCAGTCTTTTGTGTATATTTTTTTCTAAAATAGCTTGAAAAGCGTTTTTATCGTTCAAATAGAGAAAACAGTGTTTTACAAAGGTGTAGAGGAATAAATTTCCTATGAAAATATGTCATCTAGGTATTTTTTTTAATTTACGGAATCCCGTAATAAAGCGAATCAAACTGTGATAATATCCCATGCATGGTACCCATGGTAGGGGAAAGTGACCATGCTTGATATTGTGAAATGATGTCCAAGGTTTGTGATTATTTTCTGATTAACACACAAACCGAAGCGATTCTTGCACTATGACAAAAAAATGTCTCACTTATTAGGTTCCTAATCCAACTTCAAATAGTTCCTGGAAATCCTTAGATTTTCCTCAAGAAGAAAATGGAAATTCAGTAGCGATTTTTATACAAGTTGGGTCCGGGGCCTTCCTGTATAATAATTGATTCGACAATTCGGAGGCCCATTTTCACTACAAAAAATTTACCGGATACAAAAAATTGCACATCAATATTTAGACGGAACTCTAATCTATCTGCTTAAATCGTTTATATGACTGGTTATTAGTTTTAAAATCACTTTTATGTAATTTTTCTAAGCCATGTTTTTATGACATTAGGGCGCTAGCGAAAACCATTTTTTCACTTTGAGTCCATGAAAATGTCATTCTGCAACCTTAAAATTCAGGCAACAGGGTTGAAGGCTATGTCAATTGTCGATAAAATTGGAGGATTACAATAGGTGTAATTATGAAAGAATCACATCTAATGATATAGCTGCCACATTAAAATTATCATTCATGGACCCTTCTTAGAATATAGGATGGACACAAGTAGAATTTATGAATTTGTTAGCACCCACAAAAACAGTGTCCACCAATTAAAAATATTTTTACATAAATATTAGTACTGATGAACCCTTTATGTGCCTATGATAGTAGTTTTCCTGTACAGCGACATTAATTAAGAAATACTTATGAAATATCATGTATCGAAATTACAGTTTTGGACCCATTTTTAATTTTTGCTTCCTGAAACTAGGGAAAAAGAGCTGGGATCCTATTTTTTTTTAGGAAATGTGAGGCTTAGCACCAGCTATTGAAATATATTGCGATGAGTCATAACTATTGATTAACATAGGAAAAAAATAGTTATTATCAAGCTTGGATCGTATCAAGCATGGTCACTTTCCCCTACTATTTGCCCCAGAATTTTTGAGAATGGTCACAAAATTACCTTTTATAAATCGGCTCGATAAACGTATTTCCTTACAAACTAGAGGAAAATTATTTTCACCAAGTTGTAGAACAGTAAATTTCCTTAATGAAAAATCCGGTGATCGTCGGATGGGAGGAGGTTCAGCCCAGAATAAAAATTTCTTTTCTTCCCAGAGCTTTCGATGCTCTACGCACCTTTTTCAGTGGTCGAAAATGTTGGGCTTTTTCTGGGACTTCGTCTCGATTGGGGACAAGGATGATGTCTTTTCTGGGTATATAGATCACTGAGTTTACACACTTTTAGACACTTTACAGCAATTAACAAAAAAAAAGAAAAATTTTTATTCTGGGCTGAACCTCCTCCCATTCGACGATCACCGGATTTTTCATTAAGTTAATATCAACGTCGGTTCCCTACATTCTGAGTAAATTTCCTATAAAACTGCGCTAATTAGAAATTTCTGGAGCGTTCGAGTAGTTTGTAAAAAAAAAAATAAAATATCCGTTTTGTGACTTTTTGCCCCAGTCTCCCCTAATTCATTTTTATCAAAAAATCAATTGGATTACTCCTAAGCTATGTGTTGAGGTTAGTGATTCAATGTGTTTAATAAAGCAGTTGCGGTGAACCGGTAAACGGTAAATTAAGCGAAAGTACTTTTAAGGTATAGCATCTATGTTACGAATTCGAGAACTTCGTATTATTATATAAAATTAATTTGTTTGCATATGTCACAATAGAAAGAGCAAAAATAACATAAAGTGCATTTATGTATACTGTTTTTAAAGTACTTCTAAATTTGAAATAAATAAATAAAATAGAAATAAATTGGTATCATGTAAATTTTAAAATAAAGATATTTTAATCGTATATGACGAAAAAATCAAAAATGCTTTTAAAAATCTTAACAATAGAAATCTAATCCAAAAATCCAGGGATTATCATAACATTTTATTATTTGCTCTATCTTTGAGTACGACAATAGGAGCACAAACATTTGTAAGTTAAACCTAACTATCTCTAGAATCTGATGAAGTTTGAAAAACAATAGAGAATAGATGGAAAGGCTGGAGAGGAGTTCTGACAAATTGAAGGAGAAAATTGAAGAAAACAGGAAAACTAACTTCAATTTCATTTAATCCAGCAATTTATGTGAATGTGGAACATTCTGTCTCTGAATTCCATTTGAGCAGCAAAATACAATAACATCCAAATCGAATGCAACTGCTTAAAGTAGGAGTATGAAGTAAATGAGATCCAGGATTCTATTTATACTTAGGGATTCTTGTTGGGGTGGTAACAAAAGGGAGATAGTTCGGGGGCAGTGCATATAAGGTTGCAGATGGGTTTACAAGCATTGAGAATATAGAGACAAACATCAAATTACAGAAATTCCGGGATCCCATTTCGTTTTCCAAATGTAGCGAATATAATGAAATCAGAGTTTGGTGATTTACATACAATTCTCCTCTGTTATGTGCTTTTCAGCATATTCACAGATATACATACACATAATACACCCAATGCAATTGTCCACAAACATATAGAGACACGATTTTCATTCCAAAACTACCCCCAAGACTCTATTTGCCATGCTTACATCTTCCCAGTAATCCACATTCTTTTTAGATTTTCTAGTATATGTATCCCAGACCAGAACATACCGCACTTTCCAACAGACACCATCATCACTCGAGCGCGATTTTTATTGAATTCAGAAACTTTTCCTCTTTTTCTCTCTATTAAATGTTGTTGAGTGAAAATAAATTCTTTTTTTTTCTCTGCTATACTAAAAGCCAAAACCCTCATTGAAAGTTGGAGTACGTTGTAGGTTTTTTTCGCTATTTCCACATTTTCTATGGTGCTCTTGAAAAGTTTTTTCCTATATTCTCAACGATCAATACCTTCACCACTCTTTAAAAGACATGCATAAAATAACCGAAGAGAATATTCAAATAAGTTAATCCAATATAATGAATATAAGAGACCGTCTTGGTTTATTGCTGTACCCTCAAGTACATCTCATCATGAGAATATATACCGGGGTTTATTTAGCGAAGCATAAAATACCGGAATAGAGATAAAAGAGGTAAGTGTTATTAATAGTTATTACGGTTATTACTGCCCGAATTCTATCTAAAGAGCAGTATTGGATGACGCAAATTTGAGACAACTCGTTTTTTTTACATCTTCTTAATGAATCTGATCCATTGTAATGTAAACAACTGTAACATAATAACTAGTCATATGTCCCAGATTTTCCAGAAAGTACTATAGGGTGAAGCGGGGCACTGTTGAAATGGCATACCTTTGAGATTAGGCTTTTTCTCCTATTTTCAAAAGGTATAGAAGCATATCGTAATGCAATTTAGCTTCACAATTGATTTTTTATGCTGAAATATTATCATGGTAAAGTCCAGTTCAGTATAAAACAGGAGAAAAAAGATCGATTTCAAAGGTACCCCGATTACGAAGGTACGTCTCTCTCCCCTTTCTCCCTAAATCAAAATTATTACAATAAAAAATTGTGGTGTCCGAAGCTTTAGTCGTCCAAAGGTACCTACTACCGTAGATGCGGGTGACTCTGACCCTCTACTGTTCGTAAACTTTTCTTTAATTCTAATTTTTGAGAACGGTTCACCGATCAGACATGGTAGATCAGATCGGTAAAGACCATCCTTAAATTCTAGAAGCAAAGAAAAGCCTATGAACAGGAAGGGGTTCAAAGTCACTCGTATTTACGGTACATAATTGGATGAAAATCTGTCGTGATACGTATAGACAGGGGACTCTCCGGTGATGGCCAGTGGATTTCAAGTCACCTCAGAAAGAAAAGCACTTCTTCAATCTTGCCCAGAACTTTCGATCCTTAATGGACCTTCTTAGTCAAGCATTGAAGAAGGTCCATACCCAGGACTGAAAGCTCTGGACAAGACTTAAGAAGTGTTTTGCTTTGTGAGAGGTGATTTGAAATCCACTGGACATTACCGGAGAGTTCCATAATGGTACCTACACTAAAGATTAAAAGTAGATTAATGGCAGACTTTTTCCAATATGTCTTGATTTTTAACATCTCAAAATTTCTAATTTGTACCCCGCTACGGATCTTTCAATTGAATTGAATTTCTTTTTGTAGCGGTTACCATCCAAAAAAAGATCTTCATAATATCCTCTTCCTATTTTAAAAGTAGATAAACCAAGAGATATCCAATTTCTGTTTTATTTTGCGCAATATTTCTCCTGTCTAGATTCTACAAAGCTTGATTAACATTGTAGAGTTCTTCTTTCTTGTTAATAACTTTTATGAGTTTTCGGGAAACTTGTCATGGGATTAAATAATAAGTTATTTCGTTATAATAAAATTCAATGATATTCAGATACTGTAGAAAAATTGCCGTGTAGATAATAGATGTATTTTCGGAGAGGGAAACTCCGTCCGGATGCGGCAACACTGTTTGTGGAGTTTTCAACCCAGGATCAAAAACTACCTCTTCTTCAGAGCTTTCGACACGCTCCGTGTCTTCCTCAGTGACTGGGGAGGAAGTTTTTATTAGAAATCTATTTGTTTACAATTTTTCTTATAACATTGTTTGAGCTTACTCGAGTGTTGTCAGAGATCTGTGGGTTTCGTTGGGTAGGGGACGTTTTGCATTGGTATATTCAGATATATTGGTATATTCCAAATATTCAGATATTTGGAAATTACGATGTCCTTATTTTCTTATTTACGGTTTTTCGAATTTGCCGACTTTCAGATGTTGGAATTTTTAATTTTCGGTTTTTCGATATTCGAATGTTTGAATTTTTTGATATTGGAATTATGGACTTGTGCCCTAGATTACGCTTACAAGTTAAGTCGAGAGACAGCTTAACGTAATTGTAATCAAAATAATTATCAGATTACATTTTCATCAGTTTCTGACTGATCCGTCTCTTTGCTTAAACCGAGAAACGGCTTAGCTAGTGGGAAACTAAGGGAATTTAGTCAAATCATTATTTTGATTATAATTACGTTAAGCCACCTCTCGACTTAAATCGTAAGTGTGTCTAGGTTTACTGATTTTTAGGTTTACTAATAAACATTATTGAATTTTTAGTGAGATTGTTGGGATATTCGGGTTTTGGAATATAATAAATGTTTCCGGATTTAACTAAATATTATATTGATCAAAATATTAACCGCAAGTAAAACATTTAGATTTAGAGGAAAGTGGCCTGTCTTTGAATGTGACAGCCTTTGAATGCTTCAATTTTTCTCTTACTTCTCAAAGCAAAAATTCTATTCTGTGAACTATAGTTAATACAATTAACTATTTTCTATTAACTTAGATTAACTAAATGGAATTTTGGTTTTGGGAATAAGAGAAAAATTGAAGCATTCAAAGGCTGACGCATTCAATTAATTCTGAAAATAAACTTCTAAAAATGCTTATACCATCAGAAGAGAAGAAAAATACAGAGTTTTTCTAAAAATGAAAGGCTTGATTTTTATTTACTTCACATCTATATGTAAAACTTTGTGCAATATCTGGTTGAAACTTTATTAATATTTAAACAGTTATTAGTTTTTGCAATTCTCTTCGTATGAATTTAAAATTTAAATGTAACCCGAAGTTCAGCAGGAAATCCAATTTGTTTTGAAATTGGCTCAATCTTAAAATAAATAACAAACGATAAGGTTTATAGAGTAAATCCAACAATATGTTATTACTTCCAAATAAAATCCCTTTTCTGCAATTCAATAGACTTTTATAGGATAATCGCATTTTCTTTATGGTTTACTGTGATAGAAAATTTCATCGTTTATATACTTTTGCAATTTCTGCATTATTTGCATGAAAGAACCATTGCATATTTGGTAACTTGAAAAAAGCTCGTATCAGCACTCTACATAGCTGAAATGCTCAAGACTTTTTTCCCGCCTAATTTAAAATGCATTAAAAATTAAATTGCCATTAACCGAGATGCTAATCATAAATTCTATTAACTGCTATAATATAATACGTTTGAATGAATATCCACAATTTCCTTGCATTCTTGATGAGATTAAAAAGGAAAATTGTGTTGTAAAAGTTGAAAATCTTTAATGACTTTATTCTGGTATTCCAATCACAGACTTTCACACATTTGCCAAAGAACAAAGATAGAGAAATTTGTGGAAAAGCATAATGTTCTCCATCCACCATTCGACAGATTTTTTGGAGACAGAAGTCAGTCTCTTGTTTGGAATTTGTGGGGAAAAAAATTGAATTCCTCTCTTTTCCTGCCGTTTTCATCATCCTTTCCAACTTTTGCAGAGTATTTTCCAGCATAGCATTCAAATATGTGCCTCAGGCAAGAGATGCCAGACAGCTATAAAAAATGATTATATTTGGGAAAAATTCAATTCAATAAAAGAGAATTTCACAGAGATATGATAAAGAAATGCAAATAATTTGTGACATTTTCACTCGTTCGTTGAATTTCAGGGCATAAAGTTGAAGAGGAATCTCGGGAAATCAAAAGAAGAAACCAAAATTGACTGAGATTGCTCTTTTTTCAGACATGGAAAGGGATAAGTTTTTTTTTTTTATAAAATTGGTGGAACAAAGTCGAAAGCTTTTGGAAAGCTTTAGGATGGATTAACCACCCTACGCACTTGATAATAAAAAATAAACTTAAGCAATTGTTTTTTTTGAAAAATTGATAAAAACTGTACTTAAAAATTTCGGTTGGCTTTCGAAATTTAAAAAAAAAATGAAAAAAGAAACTTTTTTCAAACGATTATTTTATTTAGTTTTTCCAAATAAGTCTCCGAATTTCTCGGGAAATTCCAGCTATGAATGGGAAGAACACATTAAGAAAGGTAGTGTAAAATAGGAATTATGTTTCAAAAGTAATTTTCATAAATTCTAATTCATTTTTTTGGGCGGGTCCCGGTCAAAATCCCGCAAGCCAAAATCCCGAAATCTTAAAAGTGTCACAGCTACTTCCGCGATTACTTCCGCGCTTGCTGGAGGCAAAGGGAAATCTTCTGTGTCTTGGGAAATTATTCAAAACATTTTTCTCCATATAACCCGTCAAATCATTATTCTACCTGCCGATTTTACTCTGAGGTTTTTTGAATTTTAACGGTATATTCCAGTGTATTCAGAGAAAATCTGCAGATTTTCTGCTGAATTTCTGCTAGAAAATCTGTAGATTTTCGGCAGAATTTCTGCAGAAAATCTACAGATTTTCGGTAGAATTTCTGCCGAGAAAATCGGCATAGTGTCCATTACTTCACAAAAATATTGTTGATTTATGTAGAAACTGTAGGAGTTATAAAGAAAATGGTATGCTCTGCTTAACAAGCGTTACCGATTAAACATTTTAAATAAGTAAAAAGATGCGAGCAAAAATACTAATTTTTTAAAAATCGCCCATGGAATGATACAAAAACACGAAATTTAGGTCGATACTCTGCTTAAAGTTTTCACTTCACTTTTCTCTACTTGTAACACGGCGTCGCAGAATTCTTTATTTTATATAAACACCGTGATATCACAAAAAATAACTCTATTGAATTTTGCAATTCAGTGAAAAATTTTTCCATCTCTTCTGACACATCTTGTCTGGAAAGTCTGGAATGTAGAAAAAATCTACAGAAAATCGGCAGAATATCTACAGAAATTCGTCAGAGATTCGTCAGAGATTCGTCAGAGATTCGTCAGAAAATCTGACGAAATATTCTGACGAATTTTGTCCCAAGCCCAAATAAAATTCGTAAGAATATCTACAGAATTATCTGCAGATATTCTGAAGAGGTGTAGATTTTCTCTACAGAAATCTTAAAGATATCTGCAGATATTATTTGACGGGAATTTAATCCCTTTCAGGATTTTGAATATTCGGAATTTTGGCTTTTGGGATTTTGGCTTTCGGGATTTTGGCCTTTTCGGGATTTTGGCGTTCGGGATTTTGGCTTTCGGTATTTTGGCTTTCGGGATTTTAACTGCCACCGGTTCCGAACAACTCTTGTGGGAAGGCCTAGTTCCTGTAGTATATATATGAAATTCTGTGCCACCATTATTAATATTATTAATTCATTTCCTGAATTTATTATAATATTTTAATTTTTATCCAAGTTCAATGGAAAATCATATCAATATCCTCTTTTCGATAATACCTGTTAAATTTTTTCACCTTCCATAATTCATCTTTTTCAAAACAGCTACGATTTCTTTTATGCCTTACTTTGTTTTGGAAGTAGTCCTAATGAATATTTCGTCCACGCTACATAAATTTATGAATTAGTACATTATGGCATCGATTTTAGCGCATTTTGGCATTGATTTTAAACTTGCCATGAATTTTAAAGCATTTTGTTTGCCACTATTTTGAAAATTTGGACGTAAATTTAAGAATATTTATGAATTGATCTTATATTATCTTGGAATTATTTTTTTGCTAGGGTAAAATGAGGTAATTTGGAACATTTATGATTTTTTCATTTCTGTTTCAGATGAACAAAGAGAAAAAGAAGATCACGAAATAGAAGGAAATCGAATAAGAAGTAAATGAATAGCTTTTCTTTGTAGTTTTTTTGCATATTCAAAACAGTAAGAAAATTTAAATATTCAAATTTGCAATTATCTTAAATTGCCCCATTTTATTCAACCACTGAGTTTTAAACTTAAACCCGAGACTTTAGATCCACGGACATCCAGTGTTCTACCCCTTAAGCCACTGAAGTTCTTAATATATTGGCGTTGCATCTAAAACACTGTTTTAGAATAAATTTATAGAGATTTTAATAACCATTTTAGAACATAAGTATATTTATCTTGAAAAATCAAAATTCCAGTAACAAATAGAATCTAGCTAGAAGAGTAGGGGAAAGTACTCTCCTTTCGAACGTTCATGCCTTCGAATAATTTGTTTTTTTTTTTTTGTTTTTCCTGAGAGACTTACACATAAATATCTTGTAATTATCAATATTGATGATAAGCTAAATAAAATTTCATAGAAATGTGTAAGTCTCTTAGGAAAAATTAAAGAAAACTCACATTATTCGAAGGTATGAACGTTCGAAGGGAGAGTACTTTCCCCTATGACTTTTAAAGTAATTCTAGAGATTTTGGCATTGATTTTTAGTAAAATAGTGCACTAGATTTTATGCTATTTCTTGTTAAACTTTTTTTTTAATCAGTGCACAAATGTATACTAAAATTGATTGTTGATTTTAAACTTGTATTATAGAATTTCTCTATTTCAAAATGTTTCTCTGCGTGCATTTAAAAAAAAATTATGTCAAAGTTCTTGATAGTAGATTTCTTAGTGAAGTTTATGAATTCTCAATTTTTGAGAATATTCTTATACGTCAAGTGCAAAAATTTATGACATTTCCAGAATAAAAAAAAATCATAATAATAATAGCAAGTTATCAACAAGTACAGAAAGTTTTCCGAGACATCTGGGTAGATTCATGATGCTTGTTACTAAAGTGCGTAATATGGGGGAAGAAAGTGCACGCTCCAATGAAGAAAGTCTAGAGTAGAGGGGAAAATTTGATCTTGGGAATGAAAATCCAGAGATCCAGAGTAAATATAATTTTCATTTATAAAAGTTTTCGTGAAATTCTGTGTATATTTTGGATGATATAGCAACAGAGAAATTCATTATCCTTGGTTCAATGGGAATAGGTCTTTTGATGATATTCTTCCTTCCCTTCTGAGTTATATAATATTTTCTCTAACGCGATTTTTGTTGTGTTTCCTTGAAAACTTTTCCACCCATCCTCAATGCAAAAATTCTATGGTACCGGATCAATTACATTTTCCTGGTTTTCAAATAATAATTTTCATCCACCTTGAGTTTTCCACGGTGAAACTTTGGAGTTTTCTTTATGACTCATTTTATTTCCAACATCCGTTGAATTAGTGCTTCATACCACGAAAAAGAAAAGCCCATTCTTAAACTGTACAGTAAAAACAAGAGGTTGTATCTTGTTTACCTGCCAGCCCATTCCCAACAGCCCTCACCCATCTTCCTTTTCCTCCTACGAAATTGTTCTACTCCCTAAATCAGCAGAAGAATAATAAACCATTTAAAATCAATTCGCATTTGGCCTATAATCTGATTTTCCACTTGTCTAAATATTTAAAATAAACTCAATTTTCTCCCCGACATAATGCTATTGAATGTGAAATGACGAGAAAATTTTGTGTTTTTGAATAATTCAAAATCCGATTGTTTGCTGAAATCACAGTCTTTCTCCAGAGAAGGACAGAGGGATTAATGGTGAGTGATCTTTTGTTTTAATCACACTTCAATCATGTGGATTTGAAAAAGAAAAAACTATTCTATGTATATACCAGGTACCTCAATCAGCTGTCTGCAAGAACAGCAGAACAAAGTAAATAAGAATGACTGACAAAGTAATTAGTTTTTGCTTTTTCTGCTAACAATTCGGTAAAAAGATAGAAAATTAAGGACGGATAACAAAATCCTAAAAAGAGTTTTATGTAATAGTAATTCTTCGAGGACAATAGCAATTCTTGAATTAATTTTATGATTTATTTGCGACTCATAACCAAAATTTCGAATACAGAAAAAGTAAAATAAGGGAAAGTGAGGCAATTTCATAGAATTGAGATGTTGTATAAAGAACTAAAATAAAATAGAATTTTATTTCATCTCTTTCTGTTAACCCACACCCCGCGCGGCCATCGCCGTCTTAGCATATAAATCAGCCTCCAGGAAAAAAACGATGGAAAATCCCTTCTCAAATTATATTTTTTGTAACCCAGCATCAGCTTCTCAAGGTTACCAGCAGTAGGACATGGGTTTACCCAGAAAAAGAGAGTCAAAATATACTCATCCTTAATGGCCTCTACAGCCTAGAGATATATATGTCCATATTAAAAAGTTTTTCCTACACAATCCTAGGGAATTTGCTCCAATATGGACATAAATTTCTCTAGTGTGTAGAGACCATAAGGGGGAATGTCAATTAGAAGATCAAAAGTGTTCAATATTCTTTTATTGTTTAAATCGATAGATAAACTATCTTAGTTAGAATTTACCAAAAATTTCAGAATATTTCACAAAATATTTCAGAAGCTTATTCGAAGTATTTTCGAAGTAACAAAGCCGAATTGCATGCGCTCAAGCGCACATCCAAGAATTTGAGGCATGTTTTCTCCACTTCTCAATTTTAAAATTTTGTCGAATTTGCGGTAAAGATTAAGAAAAACTTATACCAAATAAAATGAATAAAGGCTTATTCTCTTTAGCATTAAATTCTCTTCTAGTTGAAGTAAAAGAATTGATGAAAACTTATTTTTCATTTTTTTAGAGCATGTGAACCATGTGAAAGTCAAAATTTTGTCCCAAAAACGTATCTTTTTTTTTCAAAAACCTTGAAAATAAGTTCCAATTACCGATTTTCTTTGGGTTTTCTTAGTTTAACAATGAAACACCCTATTGGAAATTGATTTTTTCTCAGGTAAAAATTACGAACTGCAAATTTTTCTAAAATAAGGGAGTATGTGCGACGAGGTGCACAAGAAAAATTCAAGAATCTTGACCGTTTCCTTCTCCTCCAAAGAAGAATCCAAAAAGAAGTCCACAGAGGATTTATCGACCAAACATAAATAGTGCAACACATTACAGCTTTAATTTTTTATTTCAACGTACCGGGTGCTGCGAATCGGATTAATTTGTAATCACTAAGGTGTATTGGATCACCTTGAATCATCTGGATTCAACCCTGAGAAACAATAGATATTATCCTACTTCTGAAGATATTACACTAGCCATATTTGATCATAACTGGGATAGGCTACAGATAAACCTTAATCGTTTTTTATTCTTATATCGTAAAAATTCCCATAGCCGTTTGGTATCGTCTTCAGAAGTTCTATTCAGAAGAGGTATGGTCATCAGAAGTTCTAGCCCCTTTAAGAAGACTAATGTGTTGAAAGATTAAAGCAGAATATTTTTAGTTTATAATGAAAACTATTACTTCAGCAAGGTAATAACCAATTGTTGATATTATTAGTCTCACGTCTGACTCAGGACTCGTTGCTGTTCAAATTTTGAACCGTTTGCCCATGGCTGCTCTTCAGTTCCGCACTCCTTCCTGAGTTAGCGCCTTGGACAAATCCGTCACGTCGTGTCGGCCTATCGTAGTATGGTTTTTTTCCCTTCTCCACCCCCAAGTCCCAAGCTCATTGAGATTATCTAGGACCGGGACAACTCCGTCATTGTGCATTAGGCTTCAGTAAACACACATGCTAACAAAAATGATTAATTAATTAAATAAATAAATAAATAAATAAATAAATAGATAAATATAATTAAATAAATAAATAAATAAAGCTCAAAACAAAATGCATGTGTTCATCTGAGTCTATGTATCCTCCAAACGGTACCCGGTCATATATCTGAGAGCTGGTCCCGCCACGACATTCCCCGCCCTAAAATTGGATGCTCGCACATCACATTTGGAGGTAGAGAGAGAGGCGAGAGACCCTTCCAATGCAAGAATCCAACCCGAACGACCTATAGTAGAAACTGAAGGTATGCCGCGGCGCATCAAACTGCTCCCCGATACATAACCTATTGACCGCTCCAACGGTACAAAGCCTCAAGCAAATCTTAAATAGATATCGAAGTATGGTTTGGCTTTGTTTTCTCGAAGCATGTAGGGTAGGTAAACTAATACCTAAGTCGTCTTGTCAATCTGATCCTTTAGAATTAGTTAAACACCACACAAAAAGCCATTAAGGCATATTTAATTAGCAACACGTTACCTTTCGGTTGAGATCATTATATCAACCTTAAGCCATCTTGAAACCGTATTGTGTGTAGAAACAGTAGAAATTCTGAATTGCCCTCTCTCATAAAAAGGAATCCTTCATAAAAGCCTCTTTAAAAACGTAAATTAAGAATTCGCAGTTTTGTTTGTTAGGACCCAAGTTACAGATAAATACGGAAGAATTGGTAGGAGCATAATAACGCACTGTATTGATTTTCGACTAACGGATTTCCGAAATGATGTTATCGGCTGTGATAGTTCCTACATCGCTAAAATGTAAATTTTAAAAATTCGTCCATGCATGAACTGCCCAACTTCCCCTATATACACTACTTACCTCAGCAACCCCTACATTCAATTTTATTATTTAGCTTCTGTAGTGAGTTATGAGAACTCTCAAAGCGGATGAATTGAAATGAAGAAATAAAAGACGAATAGCCCGAGAGAAGATAAATTATCCAGTGAAGTTAATAAAAATTAGCTATTCTGCAGCATGAGACGGTAAAGTTGGTAAGTTCATTTAGTGTGTTCTCTATATTCGGTACTTTTGTCATGTGCGCCCAAGAATGTAGAATGTTGAGTATAGTCAGGAAGAAGATTGTAATTTTGTTATCAGCATTTAATCTAATTAACCATGCCAATCCAAGAGAAAGTCAGTGGCAAATGCTAAAGCTCACCCCTAACCCTCGGACTACCCTCCTGAGGGAACGAAGAATTGAGTATTGTGATTCTTAGTTGTGACTTTAGCCACAGTGACAGTTATTTTGAATCTCGTCACGAAATGCGGTTTTTAATGAGGAGCTGTGTGTCTCCATGGTTAATTATTGTGAATGTTCCACGGGAAAAGAGCTTTTGCTTTTGGCGCATCCTGAGTAAATGTGTGATAAAACGTGTTCCGACTCCAAGAGAAGTTCTTGTCTTTTGTACCACAACCACAGCGTTGTGTCATTAAAAGGATACAAGAGTGATTATTCCAATTCAACATTTTTTATGTACCGCATGAGAATTTACATACGTTGTTTTTTTTTTTTGTATTCTCACTAAATAATCCTACATTTACACATTATTATAAACAATAGTTGTACACAGTGAAGAGTATTTGTTTCTCACACAAAAATGTATTAGGTATAAAGTTATCATAAACTCAGCTAAAAAAAACATAAAAAAGAGAAGGTAAGAATAAGAGGAGTCTCACCTAATATGCATTGTAAAATACTAACAATAATTTAAAATAAAACTTTATAGAATTCATGGAAATAGTGAGTGCGATGTTACATCCTGAAAGTGGGTTATGAAAAGTTCGTTTATTAGACGACTTTCTAAGTATGTTTAAATGAAAATCTCTTTATGCAAATAACAGTTTAAACAAGCAGTAGTGGTAATATTGAAATCTCTGAAATCCGTAATATTTGACTTTCGGCTGAGTAAGCTTAGCTCCCAAAATCATTTAAGGTCATGCTCCTTTTAGGAGTTATGACTAAGTAAAGTTAACATTTCATTTTATTCTCATTTAATGAGGAATGTGGATACACTGGGCAACTCTCTAAAATTCAATTATGGGCAGAGCCCTAACATGCAACGGCATGCTTGCTTCAATACTTGTATCGAGAAAATGTGAAAAGAATCTTAGTTTTCATTCAAGAACTTAAAATTTTTCGAGTTCCAATTAGAATTAAAACTTAGGTAAAATCCAAAAATACGAAAAGCACCGAGATACCTAGGCCTTTAAACCTAAGGTCCCTTGAGTCCATTGTATTGCCTTATGACAACTCTAACTGAAAGATAAAGTCCTGTTTTCCGGATAAATTGTATTCAACTGATGGTTCTAACCTACCATTATTCAGAAACTAGGATAGGTTGAAGCAGTCTCATATAATATGTATAATCGTGACTTCAGTTTAATTGAAATCTCGACACATTGTAGCCTTGCATGCCTATCCAATTCAGATTATTATTCAGACAGACCCAGAAAGTTTTTCACTCTCCGGGATCTCCAGAAGCAACAATTCCAGCTGTTAACTCGACGTAAGGCAAATTACAGATACACAGCAATGAGTTGTCGTAGCCCATTCCAATACATAGATCGCAATGGACATGTAGTCCCGTTTTATTGACCTTTTCTTTTGCAAGGACAATTCTACAATAGACTTAGGTCTAATGCAACCGACTTTAACTTCCGAAACAGGTAGGACGTTTGCTTTCTTTATTGCCTGCAAATAACTCTATTTCCAAGTAGCCCAGATATACCGACCCCTAAATCGTTACATAGTCCGTTTCAAAAAACTTTAAATTCGGTATAATCCGAAAAAACCTCATCTACCTCCTAGAAAATCAACCCCTCAATAAACCTGGAATAACCTCAGCCAGAAGCAAGAGCGATTGCCAATTGGCACTTATGGCAGTTCTAGACAGTGGTACCTAAAAGAGCCTGACTTGGAGGCCAAAAATTTCAGGATTGTTTTTGGAAGATAAGGCAATAACCAAATTTCTTAAAATTTTTTACAACTCGAATTTCACATTCTGTCACGCTGCTTGTCCGTCCGGACGTTACCGCGCCTAGAACTCAAACGGTTAGAGGTAGCGACTTGGGACTTGGGACCTTCGGGGCACCCCGTTATAAATCGACTCTGAAACCAATTACCATGCTTATTAACCACCACACTCCTTCCCTTTCCTTTCATACCCCGTGTATTTTTTGGATAACTCGAAAACGCAACATTTTTTTTAATTTTGGATATGTTTTAGAGATTATCCAAGCGGATTTCGTTCCTAAACGGAAAGACCGTTTAATCATTCCTAATAACGAGTTTTCAAGATTAAAAGCTATAAAAAGTTCTGGAAAGTTCGTAGGAAAGGTGTTGGAAATCCTGATAAATCTGAACCGGTAATGAATTGGTTAATAATCGATAAGTAATTTTTATACGAAAATCAATTCTAAGCAAAACAGATTTTCAAGATATCATAAAAATATGCTTTGATGGAGAAGAGTCGGGTGAAGAAAATGAACATCTTCATATGAATCATCCTTTGAAGACCTCAAATTACTGTCTCTAACCGTTTCTGTTCTTCCTCTAATAATGGCCGGACCGATTGTCAAAGAACGTGACATCATTTCAACGGAAGTTGCAAATCCAATCATACGAAAAGATTATCCCTTGTACGATCCCTTATTGTTGTAATAAATGGAGGTATTCAGAGTAGAAATTGATAAATTTGTACATCGGCAACATCAAGAATACTATTCAACCTTAGTAAGGTAAAGTGTCCTGTAGTCGGCCGGTTCTTCAACTCGGTCAGTAGTGGGTTATATATACAATTTACTTAGATTTGCTATAATATTGTCTAAGCGGTATAAAATTAAGATCTACTTCCTCCGTTTTACAAAACGTCGCACAATTTTTCCCCAAAGGTGCGACAAGGGAGTATTATATTACAGATAATGCAAATCAGTAAAAATTTCATAGAAATTGGTTATCAAACCTTAAAAAAATGGTTAAATTATTTCACTGGCCGAGTTGAGGATACTTTACCTTAAACAACATCTTTTAAAACTTAAAATCTTGGATCATTTCTATCATTGTTATACGCTTACTTTTTAAGTATAAGGTATTCATTCCATTGTATACAAATTCCTCTTTTTCGTCAAAATATGAATATAGGTTTCGGGTGAATCAACAAAGCCTCTTTTCGTGTTGAATGTAGGAAATCAGACACACCTCTATAAATGAAAGTGATATGTCTTGTGGGAGCCACAAATGCTACATTATATGGAGTTATGGTAAAGTTTTGTACGATGGTGGGGCTTGACGTGAGGACGAATGAGGTTGAGGAAAGCTATTTTGTGCTGGTGAATTCCTCACGAGAGCACATAGAGATCACAAATTGGAGAACACACGTATCCCATTAGGAGAAATTTTGTCAGAATAACGTTCTTTGCGCCATTAATGGGAACTCATCCGACAGATTACAATTTTGTGCCGACAGCAGAATTGCTTTTTAATTTATCATCGCCACCTCATGCTCTCTGCAGCCCCTTTATCTGATCCACCTTCCCCATCTAATTGCACCCGGTACTTTTCCAGGTGCTAGGTAATGGGGTATGAGGTGATGTACCGCTAAGGGTGTCATCCCGAGGTATACCCTGTCCAAGTTGATTTGCTGTTGCGAAGCACCCAAATGTGGAGCACATTTCAACTTACTGCGCTCAGGTGGAAAATTCCCACTGGGGGTACAGAGAGATGGTGTGTTGTGCATGTGGGATAAGAATGAGAGAACAGGAAGTTAATACTTGATAGTGATGATATCTCTCCATGGTGAGGAGAAGTGCTGCGACAATGCGAGACAATTAAGCAAATATTCATCTTATGCGGAAACTTGCAAAGATGCTCAAATTAGATTAACGCTCAGTGATTTCGATAAACTGTGCAATTGGTATATTGTTCCAGTTGGAGATTTCTATATCACAGCCCTCAACACTTACCTGCAAATATTATGCATGAGAGGCATTCTATTATCAAGAAACAAGATCTCCACATCTCCCAGGGCATTTGCATTTTCAGAATTACCATTCCGCGAAAATTGTAGAAATTTCTAAGTTTATAGGGAAAATTACTTGCAATGCAGATGCACGGATGCATTGCTAATAGAGATGGAAAAAGCTTGTTCACTATCTTTAATTATTTCACATAATAAGAGAAAGAGGGAGTATTAAGAGACAGAAAAGTTATGGAGGAGTTATTAAGTCAGTTAAACCACATACTTAAAGGGGATGGCAAAACATTCTTGCTTTGGGAAATACTCGAAGTCGTGACTTACCCAATCCGCAAAAAATTACTCTGACTCAAAAATGACTGGTTAATAAATGGTCAAAAAAATTACTCCTAATTGGAATCTTAAGAATTAGTCATATTCGCGTCGAATTTTGGTCACAGCATTACTTAAGATTGAATTAGTAATATTACAGTTATTTTACGGTTCTAAAATTTACTCTACCATGCAGTAACAAAAGCGACTCCAAATGACGGTATTTTTCCGTACAAAAAATGACGCGCAAAAAACAATGCATTTGGCGTCCTTCTCTAGCGCATAGGTACGAAATCGACGTACACACTTTGAATGAAAACGTTAAGTGCACTTCACAACTTTGTATTGCATTACGACTGTAGACAATATTTTCTCAACAATTCTTCACATTTTCCATCGTTTTCTACTACGTTCTATGTAAATTTCTCTAATTTTTTCCTAATTCACTACACAGATTGCGAAGATTTTTGCCGTTCGCCTATTGCTGAATGAGCCATCCGACATGTCGAAAATTTTCCGATTGGATGGCAACAACACAAAAAAATCTTTTAAAATTTTCACTAAATAGGTCTTTTCGCCACAAAATTTTAATCACAGGATACTCCAGAGACTGGAGCAAACTCCTAAATCACAAAATTTCATTTTGCAAAAAAAATGTTTGTGTGTTTATCATGCAAAAAATTGCCTAATTTTCACTTAACTTCTGTCGGCACTGTACTTTTTCGAATCACAACACACATCTCTACTGAAGGAGCTTTTCCTCCCAATGTACACTATTATATTGTTGAAAAAACACGCGAAATTATCAATTACTTTGCGAATTCACAGCTCTGAATAGTTCTATTTGCCATTTGACAAGTGAAATTTCCCCTCAAATATATCCAGTGAGGAGGAGAATTTTTATTAGTACACTGGAAGTCGGCGTCATATTTTAGTCGTAGGTGGGTAATTTCAGAGTTATTATGACGCCAAATGACTTCCGTAATTACCGTCATATTATTCCCCACTTTCCGTCATTCGACTCTCTGACGACCGTCATAGGACCCGTTTTTGGAATCCAGATTACATACATCCAACGGTAATCTTACTCCAAATTGCTATTTGGGTATGGTCTCTACACACTAGAGAAATTTATGTCCATATTTGAAAGTTTTTTTCTATACAAACGTAGGCAGTTTGCTTCAATAACACCGGAAAAACAATATTAACATTTTAAAGGAAGGCATTCTGACTTCGTACACTTCATGTTCATGGGAAAAATATCAACTGTTCGAAGCCAGAGTATGTGCGAAGCCTGAAAGCCGTCCCCTAGAAGGTCTTTTAACTACTTAATTTGTTTTCAGAGTTTACCAGTTCACAACTGATTTAAATTGAACTGATTTGCAAAATCGCCCAAAATAAACTAGGACTCATACAATTGAACTCCGAAAAAAAAAATAGTTATCGGTTCATTACCAGTGCATAACGGATTAGGGGGGATCTCAGTGGCACAATAGGCAAGACCGTTGGGTTTTGGGTGGATGAGATCTCTGACTCGACTTTTAAAATTGTAAGTTAACGTACTGCCCGGTATAAGCAACTGAATGTCTTAAAAAATACATTTTCACATGTGATAAAACGTGCCGTAGATGCAAATGACTGTTCTCCATGGGTGATTTTAGCCTCTCTACTGCCTCTACTATTCGTAAGCCTTTCTTTAATTGTAATGTTTAAGAATGGTCCTCACCGATTAGACATGGTAGATCGAATCGGTAAAGACCATCATTAAGTGTTAGTATTAAAGAAAAGCTTACAAACAGGAGGGGATCAAGTCAACCGCATCTACGGTAATAAAATGCATCTCCCTTGGCATCTCCTCTGCCCAAGAAACTCCGAGGACACAAGAAGAAGCATCCACATCGCGTTGAACGCGCTCCTGGGCGATCTGTAATGGACTTAGCATACCCTTCCAAAACGGGATATACAATTTTGAAGCATGATTACTTTGTAAAAAATATATCTCGATTGGATTAATAATAATAAATCGATTGGAATTGGTTCAGGTTTGTCAGAAATTCCAAGACCTTTCCATCCAACAAACCCAAATATGAGCCTACAGTGGGTGTCAATAGTTTGTTGCCTAATGCATGTTTGAGATATCAAGTGAAAAAAAATGATAGAAAAAATTACTCTTTTGCAGATGAGCTTCCTGTAATCCTTAGATATTATTTACATTTTTCAAAAAGAATAATTAATTTTATTTCATATCAAAAATAATTGCTTTCCAAAACTTGCATGTTCTGACCAATTTAAATTAGTTTTTTAAATGAGGCAAAAAACTTTTGATTTCTCAAAAATTACCAACTTTTGGAAAGCAATTATTTTTTATATGAAACAAAATTAATTATTCTTTTTGAAAAATATAAATAATATCTAAGGATTACAGGGAACTCAACTGCTAAAAGAAAAATTTGAAAAAGTAATTTTTTTCTATAATTTTTTTCACTTGTTTTCTCAAACATGCATCAGGCAACAAACTATTGACACCCACTGTATGTTGGAAAATACGTTCTTTAGAAACTTTCTTATCTTTTATCTTGAAAAACAGTTATTAAGAACGATTCAACGGTACTTTCTCATTATACAAATTGACTGGCTAGACAAACTGTAAAACATAGGGGAAAGTGCTCTCCCTTCGAACGTTCATGCCTTCGAATAATGTAAATTTCTTTTGTTTTTCGTAAGAGATTTACACTAAATTATAACGGAATTATCAACAATTGATGATAAGCCAACTAATATTTCATAGAAATGTGTAAGTCTCTTAAGAAAACTAAAAGAAAATTCACATTATTCGAAGGCATGAACGTTCGAAGGGAGAGTACTTTCCCCTATCTGGAATGAAAAAAAATCATTAGGAGAAAGTACTCTCCCTTCGAAAGTTCATGTCTTCGAATAATGTGAATTTTCTTTAAGTTTTCCTAAAAAAGTTAAACATTTCTATTAAATATTAGTTAGCTTATTATTATCAATTATTATTGATACTTATGTGACAATCATGTGGAAATC
This sequence comes from Phlebotomus papatasi, assembly GCF_024763615.1. Lineage (NCBI taxonomy): Eukaryota > Metazoa > Arthropoda > Insecta > Diptera > Psychodidae > Phlebotomus > Phlebotomus papatasi. Next base: position 77,896,115 of record NC_077222.1, read on the forward strand.
TCTCAGGAAAAGTAAAAGAAATTCATATTATTCGAAGGCATGAACATTCGAAGGGAGAGTACTTTCCCCTATGTGGCGTCCAAAAGGTCGTCTTAATCGTTTATGTATCAACTTTAAAGGAGTCCTCCGAAGATCCCAACTTCCTACTTTCGAACCATTATTGGGTATCTGGGACTGGTAAGCTGACGAATATTAGAACTGACGAGGTCACACAAACATTCGGAAACACGAGTCAGAGATGTTCTTTTTTTATTGAAAAGAATAAGGAAACTAATATATTGCTTTTAGAAAGTCCATAACTAATTCAAACGAGAAAAATTTTTACGACCGGACAAAAACTTTACTATATTGACTGCATCATAAAAAAACTGAACTTGACTTTATCTTCCGTTGAAAAACAACTGAAATATCGTTGCAGAGATGTAATTTCAGAAACGAGACCCTATTGAAAATGTAAATTTGAATCTTAAGAAGCTATCGAGAAATAAAGAGATTAGAGTGGAGTCATCACTTATGGACTGCTTGCAAAAATCCTAAGTTTATACGTAAAATAGATCTCGAAAAGTCATAAAATTGTTAATCACATCATAAACTAATAAGCTTATGATTTTTCAAAATCTGTTTTAGGAAAAACATTAAGATTTTTTCACCCTGTGTCCATAAGTGTATAATGTCCATAAGTGATGACTCCACTCTTTATAATTTTTTTTCTTTCTGTTTAAATGAAATTAAATCATTAAACGATACTGAGTCGTGCTCACTGTCCATTAACTTCATGTAACGTTGGTATGGCGCAAATTCAAATTAATGCCAATGATACAGAATTTATTTTCAGATTAATAATAACTCTGTGCGGAATGATTACAAAATCCAATTTCCATCAATTATCACAAAAAAAATAATCATTTAAATGTCAACGTTCATGTTTGCATTTTTGTTACATCAAGTTCGTTAAAAATTAGCCAAACTTTAATGGAGTAAAATTTATTGCGCCCGCTTCATGGAGATTTCCAAGACCATTACTTTTTTCCGTCCGCTGCTCTCTAGGGAGACTTTGTGTGACATTGCGCGGTCTCAATTTGTTCTAATAATGCACAATTGAGGATTTAGCCATCATTCCTGAATAATTGCATGTGCAGAAAGGTGACCGGTGGAGCAGAGCTTATATGTACGAGTACACCTGAAAGTAGGACGCTGAATACGTTATAGATAGAAACCGTAGATTGCAGGGGTTGATGGTGAAATGTATTTTATGCTGCCAGAGAGATTTTTGATTTTCTATCAGAATTACAACATCAAGCGGTCTATATGCCTTTGAGAATGACGGTAGTTTTATTCCTTCAATATAGGAATAAAAATCTAGCATTGGAGGCAGAAGTCAATTTTCATCTGAGCATCTGCTTTGAAATGTCTGAGTGGCAAGAAGAAAAGTGCCGGATTAGTTTAAGGCTCTCTCCCAAATGGATAGAAACATCAAAACGAGTCAATTTTATTGAGAAATAAATGTTCAGTGTCCAGTGAACCATGTAAAATTACATTGCCGTTGTGTGGAATAAAAGTACAAATACATGACAGTATACAGATATATATGTTACTGACGGAGAAAGTCTACTTGGTAGCTTGCGGAAGCTCAATGGTAGGGATCTAAAATACTTGTTTGATTTACGTGCTCCTTTCTGAATGAAATTTATTGCTTGTCTGGTGGACTTTCGACTCATTCTTTATCCGTCTCGCTTCTACTTTTCTCCGTTTTTTTATTTGATTCATATAAAGTTTATTTGAAGAGCTTAAATTGTGAGTGCTTCCTGCTGACATTTAAATTTCACCATCTCTTTCCACAGAGCCTTTACCATGTCCTAGGGGTTTTATACGTTACATTTTCATCCGACTGGGTATGGAAAATATTTAAACTTTTATTACGTTACAGTGATTTTTTTCTTCACCAAAGGTTTTGCCACTTTGACCGCTTTAAAAAATTTTCTATTTCACCAAAATGTTTATATTTCTTCCTCCTCAGAAGTTTAAAACTCTTAATAAAGTTTTCACGTTTTCACAAAAAAAATTATTATATGTTCATTTAAGATATATTCTACTGGATTTAAGATTCATATAAAACTAGTGATAAGCCTAAATCAACTTGTTGTAGATGAGATTTTTAAAGTGATAAAAATCGGGTAAAAACCCAACTCTATACGTTTTCACCGCAGTGAACAGTATACTCGACTCGATTCTTTGCCCTGTTGTGCTTGAGCTTTATTATTTTTCAAAGATAACCATTTCACATTGAAGTGAGAATTTTGTAACCAATTTTATTTCACCAATTCTCATCTTGCTTGGAGAGGGACTCAAGATCAAGACTCAAAAGGGGTGGCAAAATATCCCATGCTTTACGAAATGCTTGAAGTCGTGACTTAGTTGCTGTACATTAAAAGAATTTTCGTATCATTTATCGATCACATTGGATCACTTATTTAAACTGATTTCTTAAGTACCCAAAAGATTGCCTAAAATTGTTTAGGAGTAATAATATTGTTTTTCGGACAAAATTTGTAGTAGAACTGTTGAGCCTGGAAGAATTGGAGGGCGAAAGCCCTTCCTGACGAAGCCTCTTCTTAGCCAATGGTACCAATCACTATTCAGCTGAAGTGGTGATCTTGAGGGGTGCTCTAACGGCGGCTAACCTCATGTTACGATATTATTTAGTTCCGCCAGATGGGGTTGTGAGTGTTCAATGAGTTATTTCGAAGCTACCATCGAATTGGCTCTTAAGTTGGTCTTCACCAGTGAAGCGTGGAGGATGGCAGATTCGTGGCTGTCTTGAAATTTGCAATGGGGCTTAATTCCAGGAGGAGCATATTTTGGTAAGGGCCTGCAACATTCGTGCTACAAAATTAGTTATTGGTTCATTACCAGCATATAACCGATTGGTATCCATTCAGACTTGTGAGGAGTTCCAAGACTTTTCCAACACGCCCAAACATGATACTATTCGATTTATAAATACACTCTCTACAGCCTTTTAAACAATCAATATTTATTAATTCACATAGAATTTCTCTTTTTGAAAAACTTATTTTTAAACCAAAATATCCAAAATCAAAAATTAAAATCCAAAATCAAAATTTGCCCCTAATAAGATTCAGATACACTGTCTCTCCTTGAATTATTGACACTGTATAAAATTATAAAATCTAGAATTATTCACAAAAAGATTCAAAACAAAAGCACTGGTGAAATAACAATTTTCCATAAAATCGAATAAATGTCGCAACAAAGTTGTTTTAAATTCATTAAATATCTCACTTAATGCTTATCAAAAGCATAAACTTCAACAAAATATATTTGATAGAAACCATTTCTGGTCAATTCATTTTTCATGCACATTTATCTGCAATAGTGCGTGATAATTTTGAAAAGATAGCACCGGCAAGAGCATCAGGATAATTCAATGCATAATTCAATTGTAAATTAATTGATAATCAGTTTATTTGCTTTGATGAAATTAGGTAATATTCATAATTATGTCACGTATTGCGATCGTCATGAATTTTCATGTTTAACGATTGGACTCAACCAATGATTTTAAAACTGCAAAAGCTAATTCGGAATTCTACCGGAAGCCTAAATTGCAAGTTAACGTACTTGCCGTTTCAGTGCTGATTGTTCTACCACTTCGAATTTCGGTATTCTGGACACTTCAATCTTCAAAAATTTCAAAGATAGTGTGAAAACATTTGCTGCAAAGAATGAATTTTTGTGTAGTTTTGTGGTATTTCAGATGACAGAATGTTTAAATCGCAATTTAATTAAAATAAATGTCCTTTTCACGAACTTGCTCTCTTTGAGTAACTCGTCCGTTTAAACGTTCGAAGTTCCAACGGATTTTTTGGTAACTTCTGGGACCTACATTTCGGCCCATTTTTTTTAATCTATATAAAATTACGTAGGGTAAAGGCTCATAATTTTGGACAGTCTGCTTATAAGCATCAATGTTCCAAGTTTGAAGTGCGATATTTTCGATACTAATTGACTTTTTTGTTATTCTCTTTTCAGAAGGGTTGTTTAGAAAATTGGCAAGCTTTTTATCGTATTATCTTTACTAAAATCAGTTTTAATACATTTAAAAATAAATTGAGATGTAGAGGTGAAATTGACTCTTATTTTGGTCAACTTGGTTATTAATTTGGACAACTTGGCTGTAAATTTGGACAGCTAATCCGCCTCAACAGGATGCTCATTGTTCTTCATTTGATGAACCAATCTTACCAAGTCCTCTTCCTGTTCATGTAAGGGAAACGTAGAATGTCACAAGAAGCCCGGAAACTTTCCATATCATTCATTAAAGTGAGTTGACTTCGATACTCCAAGTACGTGCAGATTCGCTCATTCCCTGACCTTTCCGGGAGCCTTTCAGGGCATTTCTCGCTACATATCTTTCGTAAAGATGATGCTCCTTTGTTTCTCCAGGCATTTCTCCAGCCTAGTCATCACAAAAGCTAAAAGTTCACTAAATTTCGAAAGAAAAACACCTGTCCAAAATTAGGAGTATCACCTCACTGGTAAATGTCTTAAAAAATTCCCTATTTTTCACACGAGAAAATTCACAAGGCATATCTCACTTCAGGTCAAATGTACCAATCACAACTAACGTGAATCAACACAATATTCAATGAATATTCAATAATATCACTCAAAAAAAGCGAAGAATCATTGTTAGTACTTCACCACAGCTAAATAAGACTGAAGTAAACACGAAGTTCTGTCATATTTCTCGTAAGCAATTGCTCACACTGAATTTTCAACAAAGCAATTTTAATTCAAATCATATTCAAAATTTTAACGTATTTAGTGTTAAAATATTCCAAAAAGTAAAAATATTTAGATAGAATTCATTATTCATCAAATATTGGATTAAAAATCCATCATTTTAATCAATTTCTTTTTAGTGTCCAATTTTATCCTCAAAGTGTCCAAAATAAGAAACTGGACAAAATTATGAGCCTTTCCCCTATATGTATCAGACAATTTCTAAATAATTCATTTACAATATTTAAATAGATCATTTCCGAATTTGCTTATAAATTTCGAATTGGCTCACTAACCTCTTTAAAAAGCACACTGCTTATAAGGTGATTTAGGTTTATAATTGACATTTTATGGTGCATATTTAGTCAAATAATTGCAAAACAGAGTGTTTTTTTTACGTTATGAAGCGCGTTTCATTAAATTTCGCAATGTGATTAATACTTGATTCAACAGTTCTATTGATATTTCATTATTCACAACCGATAGACAAAATTAATTTTCAATCGCTTTATAGAATTTATAGATTTGTACTATTGTTTGTGCTTATCATGCTCTCATTTTCAATATATCGTCCATCCCATATAGATTGCGGTTGAAATATGAAGGAGTCACAATTTTGAAAATACGTGACTGTACACAAAGCAATTTACGGAGTTTCAAATGCTGCTAAATTCACGAACATGAGTGTTAAATTTAGTAAATATTACATATTTAGCTGCTGCTTATTAATTAAAACATAGCCATAATGGGAAATGCTGTGTAATTGCCATTTTGCAATATCTCAAAATACTCGGCTACAGCTGAGCTCTCGGTCTGACCCGAAATTGTAGCTAATTAATAACGCAAATTGTACGAATTTCTCCATGTTATAAGTATCTATATTTTACTACTATCCTTTGTTACATTTGCCCATAAAGCTTGCGAATTCAACTGTCCTGCCAAGCGAAGAAACGAGCTGGCAAAATCGAGCCACATTGGATGGTCTATGGTTGATGAGCATTTGAGAAATTCCTTGGCTCAAACTCATTTCGCTGGAAATACGGCTATTTAATTAAAATCCAACATGAATATATCTTCGTTTGCCCTTATTTTGTCTTTCATATTGCACAATGTGAGTGAAACATTTTGCAAATGAACTCTTAATAAAAAAAAGACATTGCTGAAGAAATATTGGTGGAGTTCTCTGAACTCTCTAGAATTTTGAAATTAAAGGAAACAAGACTAAATGTGAAATTCATTAACGCATTTACGAATTGGGTGGATACGATTTCTGTCACAACCAGTGAGAACTCTAGAAATAGTAGATAAAACATTAGACTGTCTGCAAAATCTAATTCTACATAAATACGTCACTGCATCAGCTTTTGAGGTGTGCACTTTAAGAACTTCTCTTAAGATATGTTTCTAATATTACTCTTCGGCGTTGAACTATATACAATTAAAATCAGTTTACAAATAGAGATTGCAATTCAAATCATCCTTATGTAACAACTAGGAAGAAGAGAATTACTAATCCAATGATTTTGACAAGAATATTTACTAGGTCAAGGAATTGATAAATATCTTGAAGGAGTCAATAACTGGACTTAAATCCCATAAATACTATACTGAAAAGAGCAGTATAAAATTATGCTTTATCTTCTTTGTTCAGGCGTAATTAAAAAATAGTTAAAGTAATTGTAAGTAATTGTTGTTAAAATAGTTTTATATGATCAATCAAGATATTCAATACCACATTCCGTTGAGCAACTTGGTGTAGTTAGATCCTTAAATTTGTTCTTAAAAGTTATTCGAATACACCAATTAAGATGTTTAATTTGAATACGTCAACTTTGTTATGACTTTTCAGTCAAGACGAAAAAAACCTTAAATATAAACAAGTTAAATTTCTTTAATTTCAAGAGTACTCGTTTGGGCCCAGATAACACATTAAGTATACTTATTAAAAACTTAATAAATTCTTAGCTCAAAATCTTAATTTTAAGGAGTAGTAGAGCATTCAATTAAATGAGACAAACGTAAGAGCTTCGTGGGAAAGAACGAAAATAAGATAATAAAACTCAGCCTTAATAATAACTTCTTAATTAAGGCGTTTCTTAAAATCCTTAATTAAGAAGTTTTCATTAGGGATATTAAAACTACTATTTACTAAGTACTTAACTAAGGACTTTTGACTAAGTATTTTTAAGTAGTTGCCGTAATGCCCTAGACACATTTACGGCTTAATTCGAGAAACAGCCTAATCTTTTAAAGCTGAATGGGACATCGATAACTTTCTTTCATCAGAAAAATTGTTTTTGTAATTGGGACACCGGTGTCATAATCGTCCTTAAAGGGTTAACATAATTATTATAATCAAAATATTGATTTGACTAAAGTTCCATCAGTTTCCCACTAACTAATCCGTATTTCGGCATAAGCCAAAATAGTCAGAAACTAATTAATATTAGTCAGAAATTAATTGAAATTTAATATTTTCATTATTAGGTGAGATTCTTAACAATCTCACCTACTATAATCCTAACAAAATTTCTTGTCGTCTGATCGCGCTCAAACTTGGCCAAAATGTGTTTCGCCACTTCCTGATCACGAATATATGGGGGGCTAAGTTACGTTCCCGGCCGGCCGGCCGGCCGTCCGGCCGGCCGGCCGTCCGGCCGCTCTTTGGAGCTTAATAGCTCCTAAACTAAAAAAGATATCGACTTGCGGTTTTCGGCAAAGGTTAAATATCGTATGAAAATTGCAACTTGGTGCATTGACTCCCCACCCCTCCTTCCGCCATTTTGAAGACCCCCCTTTTTTTGTTTTCTCAATAGCTCCGCCCCTATGGCATCGAGCGGGCTCAAATTTTAGTATGTTATAGCTGGGCCTTAGGGCTTTCCATCAGTACCAAACTTAAGGTCCCCCGACCCCCCCGACCCGAGCTATAAGGGTCCAAAAAATTTCTTAAAATGGCCATAACTCCGGTTCTAATTGTCAGAATTTAAAAAATGAGGGCTTTTTGGAAAGCTCTCGTGAAATGCCACTTCCTCTTCTAACATCGCAAGTTCATAAAACCACCGCTAGGGGCGCTATTATTAAAAAGAAAATTTTTAAATCTTAAAAGTTAAATAACTCAAAAATTCCTTATGCAATCGGGCTGAAATTTTAGTATGTTGTAGCCGTTGATTATACCTATCAAACAAAAAAAATCTTAAGTCGATCCATAACTCCTGACCCGAGCTATAAGGGGTCAAAGTTCGAACATTGACCGGCCTCTATCTCCGGTTCTAATTAACATATCGACATAAATTTTACCTTTTTGGTTTCGTCTCGATGAGCACTTTCAGATGGAAGTTCAAAAAGTCACTACAGGTGGCGCTGTGATAGCGTAAAAATTCATCGAAATTCAAAGTCACTTTTCTCAAAAACGGCATTGTGCAAGTTAATGAAATTTTAGTATGTTGTAGTCCAGTCTAGGACGTTTCCAAAATGGTGCATATGTGCGCTGTGGTTTCAATAGAACCGGAGATATGAGGGGTCAAAGTTCACAAAATTTAAAAAATCATATCTCCGGTTCTATGTGACCGATTTTGATGAATGAGGGCTTAAACGAAAGATCTCACCAAATACTACAACTTTCTAGAACATTTGAACTTCGTGGGACCAACACCAGGGGCGCCACAGTCAAAAAATGAATTTCAATATCACATAACCTCAATTATCTCGACTGTCGATGAACCGATTTTGATGATTACTTCGACATAATTGTAGAGGACATTTGTCTCTATATTTCGTCCATACATCATTTTCCGGTCAGACTACACTATCACTCCGATTTTGCCGTTTAAGTGTGAAAAAATTGATTTTTCCCATAATAACGCTTTGAAATCACTCAGATGCCAATTTGACTGCCTCTACTCCACCAAGACACTTAAAATAGGGTTTTAAATGGAAAGTCCCACAGAATACAACAATTCTTTGATATAGTTGAAGTTCAACAAATGACTACTTGGGGCACTCTGGATGAAAAAACGAGTTAAGAAACAAAAAACCTCGATTATCTTGGCTTCTGAGTAATCGATGAGATCATGTTCTATGGAAAAATTATAGAGAACATTCTGGTCTACATTTCACCCATATAACACTTTTCTGTCAGTTCATCCAAATCCTTGACATTTTGGTTTAAATACAAAATTTGTATAATTTCACGAATTTTATTCAAGATAACTGAATGGCGTCTCCCAACTTCAGCTCTAAATCGAATTTTCATGCATTCCGAGTTAGCTCACGTTAAGAATCTCACCTACATAAGCCGGTTAGGATTATCTGTCCCTTTGGTTATAATTACGTTAAGCCGATCTCTCGGCTTAAGTCGTAAATGTGTCTATAACGGTTATAAAACTTTTTAAACCTACATACTTTTTTTATTTCTCAAAAAAAGATATAATGAAAACGTTGCTGAATGTATCTTGAATACGAAAATTAATAAACCTAATTGGTAAAAGAAAATGATATTGAAAATTTAATAAAATTTAAACTCCCGTAACCCCCGGAACCCAAATTTATGAGATTAATGGGACGGGAAATTTGCAACGTCGGATTATGTGCTGGTAGAACCAGAGAGAGGATTTATCTGAATTTGGGAATTTACGATTCGGACCGCAAGTGTAGGGTACGAAAAAATAAACCTAAAGGAATTTGGAATACTCGGGGGGGGGGGGGGAGCAATAATTAGATTCCCAGATAACAATCTGTTAGCACAAGGGAGGACCCTGGTTTCAACTAACCACACAAATTATATCAAAAATTAGATTTCGTGGATTTCACTGATTTTAGAGTAGAATTGCCACTAAATGAATTAAAAATTTTGAGAAATAAGACGCATATTTAATGTTTATAGTTTTTCTATTATATCAAATTGATTTATCTCGTTTTATCTAATGGTAAAATGCGCCCATCTAATTCTCTATTCTTATTCCCAATCTTTGCCGCAAGATGCAATGACCTTCACCCAAAAAATGACTTAATTAAGGACTTAATAAGTGCTTATTTCATGAATTTGAAAAAAATCTCCTATATAAGAGCGTTGAAAATGTACTTGATTATAGAACTGAGCTATAGTAACATGTTATCTTGTCTTTATACCCAGGGGATATTTTTAAACTTAAGACTCATAAATATTTAGGGGAAAAGTTGAATCACTAGCCCTTAATGTTAACCATATACATTTAATTTAAAGCGTTTGACTTTATTCATCTCAGAATTATTGTTAGTCCATCAATTTATTTTAATCTTTATAACTTAAGTAATCTTCTTCTTCTTCTTCTTTTTTCGTATGACAAAACAAAACAACAAATACATTTATAATATAAGACAAATTATAAAACAGAAACAATAATCCTTCCTAAGTTGGACTTAAGTAGTGATTTAAAGTGATTTCTGATTAACATTGTGAACCTAAATAAGTTTTTTTTTGAACTCTTCTTGTTTTTACTGACATGAAGTTTTATTAACCACAGAATGTTAATTTATTTATGAAAATTTTTTATATAACAATATTTTTGATCAGTAAATTATAGTAAGGTGGGGTAACTGGATCGGTTTCCGAAGAGTGCTACTTAAACGCTTGTTTTTGGACTGATGAAATTCTTTTTTACTACCTCTAAATCCATAGAAATATTCAGAAACATAATATAGAAAAAAATTATCAAAAATATTAAAGAAAATTTATAAAATAATGATAATACTGAAATAAGTCAGCATGCACTAACTGGGTCACCTTTTCGCTAATTCACTTTTAATTAAACCTTAGGCTTTAAAATACTTTTTTCACAAGGAAAACCAATAAATGTTTTCAATCAACCAGTTGTCATTAGCAAAAATATCACTGCTAGAAAATTTTTAGTGAAGAACCGAGCTGGCACGAGATTGAAATGAGTCGATTACACTCACTTATTTAATGGATAAAATTATAATTTTTGCTTTTTCTCAAACTTGAATAGTTTTATTATGTTAGTGTAGTGACTATATTACGGAAATAAATATAAAAATATTATTATAAGTGGATTAGTCATAAACGATCCAGATAGCGAAGCGCCCGGATTAGCACACTTTACTATATCAGATTGGTTTTTAAAAATAATAAATCAGGCAACAACTCAAAATTGTCAGTAAAAATCTGTTTTGATCAGTAAAAATATATATTTTGGTTAGTTAAACTTTAAAAACTGATCTCAAAATTTCGTTAAATCGAACAGGAAATACCGAGATGGTTCATACCTTCATCTTTTTTACTTTTCCAAAATATTTCACTATTGTGAGGAATTTGCAATTTGTCTTTTACGTTTCATTTAAAAATGCATTTCAATTTACAATCTGCCCCAACCAAATATTTATTCAATATTTATTGATCTCTTTAGTGATGTTATGATGCTTTGCAAATATTCGTACTCCACAACGCAGTTTTGTGTTCTTGACGATGTTCTACAAAACTTCAATATTTATGCATAATTTTAAAAGAAGGTCAAGGACCTTTTGTGAATCAAAACACTAGATATGCGGGATATGCACTGTTTACACCAGTAGAATATTCTTAGACCTCTATGGGGAGCTTCCGCTCTTGAGGACTTTCAGCACAATCAAGAACTGGTGTGCGGACACAAAAAAGCTCTCTTGGTTTTCCTCGTTTGTTTGGAAATAGGAGATGAGAAAAAAATCCAAGGAAGATTTCTTGGGTTATTGTTTCTGTTTCATTTCCATATCGAAATCATTATTTTCATCCTCAGAGGATTTGGAGGGGACCTAGGGGTGTGAAATGCCGGATTTCTACGGGATATAGAATATTCCGCAAATTCTCATTTATATAGCAAACTTCCCGTCGCATCGCCAAATCAGAAAAATGGGACATGTTGGAAGGATGCCTCAGACATTCTCTTCAAATTGAAATTCTTTCTTTCTTTTGTGTCATCACAAGAGGAAGTGAAGCAAGAATTCTTTTTTTCTTGTCTTCTTTCGCTTTTTCTTATTCGTTCTTTCATAGAATAATAATTACACATATAAATCACTCAGATTGGTGGTGTGATAGATGAGGTGGTTTATAAAAAAAATACGAGTCTCAACCATTGAATTGAGAGAAATAGAAGGATTTTATTGGTAGGTATCCCTTTGAATTTTATTGTGACAATACTTTTTCTCGCCTATGCGGAAAATTTTATGTCAAACATAAAATATTATTAATATGATTATTTATGTGCAGCCAATTTATTATAATTTTAAATTACAATACTGGAAATTTATCTTGTTTATTTGACCGTACGCTACAGGAAAAATTCACCATATTTTTTTCACATTCAGCACCTTGTTCGACAGGGAGCACAGTATATATTCCCAATATTCCCAGGAAATAGGGAAAGAAAGCTCGAATAAGTTTTCTTCAAGGTAAAAGAGCTGGAGTTTTGGGGCCTTTACTGGAGAGTACAGGATACTCTCTAAACTGTGTGGGAGGCATATGGTAGAGGCCTCCAAATGGTTTGAACAACAATGATAGCATCGTTGTGCCCATAAAACATAAATGTGCGTTGCAAGGCATATATACCTATCTATGGAGTTGGAAATTGGTCTCTGGAATACGGGTGGATGGGAGACTAAATCCCATAACCCACATCAGACGCCAGCATGATTTACGAGAAAAAACAATAATCGTTTGGGAATTGGGTTTCATTCATCCCCATTCTACAGTTACCTCCCTAATTTTTCTGTCCATCCTCTTCAAGGATTCTTCTTGTTTGCTTCGCCTTCAGACCACTCCCCGCACCATATTTTGCTCCTTTTAGCCTATATCCTTCTTCACAAACAATGAAGTGGTATTTGCCATCACTTTTATACCGAGCACAAGATGCACATAAACATGTGGGAAGTTCAGTCTATAGGAAGTACTTTAGGGAGTCCATCATCCCAAGGGGTAGCTAATACACAGACTTGAAAAGCCATGGACGAACGCAGCTGATCAATGGATTTAACATCATCGGTCTTGGAAACAAATAAAAAATATTGAGATATCTCAAAGAGATAGAGGGAGGTAGGGCAATAGCAACACACGGAAAAGTTGCATATTAAATAAAATCTAATTTACCAGATTTTCATCAGCGAATCATTCCTAGTTAAAATGTAACTAAAAAGAGCCATTTTTGAACCGTATCGTAAGTGGCAATAAAAAATGAATTATTTACGATTTTCAAATTATCGTGGCCGAGGATCAACGAAGTATTTTAAACAAAGCCCGTCAAATAATATCTGCAGATATCTTTAAGATTTCTGTAGAGAAAATCTACACCTCTACAGAATATCTGCAGATAATTCTGTAGATATTCTTACGAATTTTATTTGGGCTTGGGACAAAATTCGTCAGAATATTTCGGCAGATTTTCTGACGAATCTCTGACGAATTTCTGTAGATATTCTGCCGATTTTCTGTAGATTTTTTCTACATTCCAGACTTTCCAGACAAGATGTGTCAGAAGAGATGGAAAAATTTTTCACTGAAGTTTGCAAAATTCAATAGAGTTATTTTTTGTGATATCACGGTGTTTATATAAAATAAAGAATTCTGCGACGCCGTGTTACAAGTAGAGAAAAGTGAAGTGAAAACTTTAAGCAGAGTATCGACCTAAATTTCGTGTTTTTGTATCATTCCATGGGCGATTTTTAAAAAATTAGTATTTTTGCTCGCATCTTTTTACTTATTTAAAATGTTTAATCGGTAATGCTTGTTAAGCAGAGCATACCATTTTCTTTATAACTCCTACAGTTTCTACATAAATCAACAATATTTTTGTGAAGTAATGGACACTATGCCGATTTTCTCGGCAGAAATTCTACCGAAAATCTGTAGATTTTCTGCAGAAATTCTGCCGAAAATCTACAGATTTTCTCTGAATACACTGGAATATACCGTTAAAATTCAAAAAACCTCAGAGTAAAATCGGCAGGTAGAATAATGATTTGACGGGAGACCAAGCATAAAGAGAAAAACAGCAAGGTTTTTAATGTTATTTTGATGGGATTGGGAGGGCACCATCCCCTATGAGATGTTTCTATAAGGTCAAACACTAATACGGGCTTCAGACACAGGCTTAGCCATTTGGATTAACTTATCTAATTTCTTATCAGTCAAGATTTTTTGGAAAATTTTATCTTAGGATTGGATTATTAAAGGCACGTGATCTATTAGGTTCTGGTTTAAAACCCTTCGGAACTGGGCTAAACCTCTAGTCTGAAGACCGGTTAAATTATGAACGATACATCGAAGAAGGAACTCATAGACCAGTAGCCAAATTCTCGAACGTAAACAGTCACAACTGGTTATTGTTTACCATATAGTTTGTCGATTGCTTGTAATCAAAAATTTAGCCATGGACAAAACCAATAATCTTGTACAAAACTCCATTTTGTATTAATCCGATACGCTTTCCTTTTTTTAAGCAAGGCAAAATTTGTTACCTTTATATAATATATTACGCATTTACCAATCAACAACTTATCTGATTACGCTCGTGAATTTGGACTCAGAATCGGCCATAACTAGCCAATATTGTGAGAAATCAAGAAAACCAGGCCATACCCATCTTTTGTCTTTGATGAATTATTATAAGCGCAGAAAACTTAGCAGAATACTTTTAATACACTTGTCTTATAGACCTGATTCTCCGTCGAATCTTGATCCTTTCTTAGTTTCTCAAACTTCCTGGTGGTCTTACAAGGGGATTCCATGGTGCAATAGGTAAGAGCATTACACGAGTCCGTCCTAATTCCCGGTGAGCCTCTCAAAATACAAAAAAAAAAACAAACGAAGGACACTGGGCAAAAATGTATGGGGGGAGTTAGTCGAATCCTTCCCCATAGATGGTTCTAGGCCCTTTTTTATGTAACAGTATGATTACAAAATACCGAGACCCAAGCCAAAAAGGACTGTTAGTCCTTGGGAAATTAACTATATCTCTTTGAAAATTTACAAATTTGACATTTTATTTCTCGAAAACGCCTTAACCGATCTTTAGTTGACGTATAATTTAATCTTTAAAAATATATTTTAAAATTACACCTCATATTGCTCCATGTAACTAGTAGCTCTCATATAAATTATTCGATTTATAGATTTCGTGGTGTGTCTTGTACATATCTCCCGAAGAAACTCATAGTTCATTTCATCAAGTTTCTGAGATACCTTGGACTTACAATTATTAAAATGCGAAAATAAAAAAAATAAAATATTTATCCTCAGAACTTTTTTTTAATGTTCTTAGATAACGGTATCCTTTAGTATCCTACAATCTTATAAAACGTAACTATTTTTTCAAGGAGAATATTTCTAAGAATATTTCCCTACACGCAATCCTTTTCATGAATTTAAAGACTATTCAAGGATTTGTGAGCAACATCTTTATAATTACAGAAAACTGAAGAGATTGGGATATGGTTTGTTATACACAGAAAAAAAAATCTTGTAAATTCGTTCGTATATGTTTGTGAATTCCTTGGAGATTTACGAAATGCCCGTAAATCGTATAACCCACAAACATGTTCGTGAAAGTTTGTACTAATTTCGCAAACATTATTCGTAACAGGATCACTTGACGAGAATTTTTTTGTATTTTTAGGAATATTTGTTCGTAAATGTTCGTTATTACCAAAACGAAAAATGTTTGTAAAATTTTGACATTTGTTCGTAAATGTTTCCCAGACAAACAAAAAGTACAAACTTTTACGAACTTGTTTGTGGGTTATACGATTATCGAACATTTCGTAAGTTCTCAACAGGAATTCACAAACTTTTACGAACAATTTTACGAAATATTTTTTTCTGTGTAGTAAAATCTCCTTTGAGTCCTCCTTTACAAATTGTTCTTTGACACCAACAACCTAAGTTAAACGATCACTTGGTAAAAATAGGAGTTTTTTTTTAAATAATTCAACCCATTGTTTAAATATGTTTTATGCTCTAACTAGTGCTTCTTCTTCATACTTTTGAGGCTAATCACACAACAAAGGTTGTTGCCTTCGAAAATACCTATTCGATGTTATAGGTCTCATTCGTGGCGAAAGGTTGGACCGTTTTATGCCCTAGACACACTTAAGACTTAAGCCGAGAGACGACTTAGTGGAAAGTGATTGAAATGAGGTTTAACCATTATGTCGAATATAATTACACTAAGCCGTTTCTCGGCTAATCCTCAGGTCTGTCAAGGCCCTTACCCATTGTCCTTTAACGATTTTTTAAATCAAATGGATCATTTGCCACAGTTCAACAAAATCGCTAAATCTTAAGTCTATGGACCGTACTAGTGAGTTCCCTGGTGAAGAGATTTTTGGCTTGATTCTCGCAGTTATCAGTTCGCCCGGTTCAAAGGACCGTACTCCATAATTATTTTGACCTAATTTAATTAAATACCGCGTTAAAAGTTATGTAAAAACCGGCAATTAATTATGAAGCAACCTAATATTAAGGCTGGCGTTGCTTGATCAAAATGCACTAAATTAAAACGTATTGTATAATATTCTTGTTGCAGAACAACCTATATGCAAGTTGTAATTGTCAGCCCCTTGGGAGGCATAACTCCCATTTCTTCATTGTGAAAGCATAAAAGATCGATTGGGGAATTTGATAGTATTATTTTGTGAACACAAGCCTCCCATTTTATCTCCAGTACAGGCATATACATTGAACCCTTCTCACATCCACCCCAAATGGCTAAAATGGGGCAAAATGGCAATGTCGTTCAGATAGAATTTAAATAATCAATTCAACGGAACATTTAGGAGGATTGAGGATCCACAACTAAAGGGCAGACACAAGTCGAGACATGCACAATCACTCCTTCTATGTCGATAAAATGGTGAAGCGGATGTGATGTCATCACTTTGGGAGTATGTCGTTTGGATTTGAATCATTTGTTCCACATACAGATTACGATAGATTGAACCCCGATTCGCATACTCAACATGCTTGTCCCCATCTGAACATGCTATACTAGAACACATTGCAACATACTATCCCAGAATGGCACTTTCCCCCGCTGTTGGAGAAAATGGCATATCACTGTGAAATTCACCATGTACATTATGCAAACGTGTACGTAGATTCTAGGGACTTTTCACTGGGCACACAAATTGCATAAATTTGCATAAATCACGTCACGATGCTTATATAAGGTAAAGTACCCTTACTCGACCGGGTTCCTCTATTCGACCGGTGGGTCAATTTTTGAATATTTGATGGTGAATTTCATCAATTTTTATGAATTTGTCACTGATTCGTATTATTTAAAGAATAATTGACCTATTAATGTTAGATCATACACAAAATATTATAGCAAATATAATTAAATTGAATAAATAAATCTACCGGTCGAATAGAGGAACCGGTCGAATAAAGGGTACTTTACCTTATACATATTCGATATGAGTGGACACCCGCCATAATGCAAATTACACACCCTGCATGCTAAATCAGTTAATTAAAACAAATATCGCATTTGATGTGTTTCTCATTCTGCCTGAATAATTTTCATGTTATTTCAACCCCACCTATTTTTCTCTCCATATATTTTTCCAGCACTTTTTTTTTACGTCACTCCACCGTTTCGCGATGCACCAAAACATCATCCATTGCAGCTCTTTGGGAATCTTGCAAATTGAGTGAAATTAATTGCATTAACTTTTCGCTTAGAGAATGATAATGAAGAGAAAAATTGAGGATCAACTTTCTCAATTTTATGCTAGTTAGAACACCTAGAATGTTAATGTACAATTAAAATAACTGGAGGTAGAATAACATCATATTTTACAAAATGATTTCATAATATTTAACATTGCAATAACATTTTCCTTCTTGTTAAAAATAGTTGCAACCACGTCTTTAAGGTGTTGACATACTCTGAAAAAGAAGATCTCTCGAAAAGTTAATATAATATCTTGTTGAGAAACATTTTCGACTACCCTCGTCTCAGCAGTAGTATTATGAAAAGTTTTTTTTAATCACTGTTTTGACCATTCCCTACAGATAGTATACTGATGCTTTAGTCCTATAGTCATCTCCTCAAAATGAAAATGTTCTCAGTGCATTGCTTCGTATCAGCAATTGTTGCTAACATCGAAAAACGATAAAGAACTATCGTTTGCTACAACTGCAGATACAAAGAAAATGGCCGTACAACCGTTATACGGTCACAAAGCCGTTTTGCCGCGAAAAGACAGAAAAATTATTAATGATAATTTTGTGATTTTTTCAGTAATAGCTCCCAACTTTTTTTCCAAATCTCATGAGTGTAGAAGTACAGGGTGGCTGAAAATAATGCAATAAATTTCAAAGCGGATAGCAGTTAAACCGCCGGTGACAGCGGTTTCATATTTTGCATAGTGGTAGTTCATTTTATCGGTTAAAAGCCTACAAAAGTATTTTCGATAATATTTTGTAAAACTTTTTCAAACCGTAATGGAACTCAAACGTGACAATTTAATGTCGCTGTATTTTGCAAAAAATGCGGAAGCAGCTATCGTTAAGGCTCTTTAAAACCCTGAATGTAATTACACTTTCCGTTTTTCGAAACGTAATTTTGTACAGGGATACTAGTAGCATTTTAAATTGCTTCGGTGGAGGTCTAAAAAAATTGCTTCATCGCTAGTCATCGTTCTTACAGTGAAGAAGCAAAATGAACAAAATCTGCGTCACATCTGCAGACAAACGATCTCTGAGACGCATAGATTGCAAATAACCATGAAATAAATTTTGTTTGACTATATGAAGCCTTAAAAGTCCTGAAAAGGACGAGATTTCATCGAAAGTTATACTCGATCGACGAAGGAGTAAATTCGCTTGCACGTTCGTGGTCAGTTCCAGAATGTCATTTTTTCTGATAAGAAAAATTTTCAATTCAGCAATTAATGTGCGAACAAAATGTTTGTTTCTACCTGAAGGAAAGATCATACGATAATATACATGTTCTAATGACGACCGGAAGTCAAGGACCACCTCATTTGAAGGTTTGGACTTCCTTGAAGACACATTATCGCTTCCACGGGATTTTTTAGGCTAATACCGTAAAAACGATTGCCGATATGTTTCTGGAAATTGTCCCGGAAGGAGTGTTGGAGTCGTGGACAAACAAAAATTGTAGTAAGAAGTATTGGAAGTTCGATCAAGACTCGACAACGTCGCAGAAATCACGCTCCGAACAAGATTTGGCTAACAAAAACGTTTCGAATTTCATTTTTGGAAAACAACGACCTCCACAATTCTTCGATGCAAAATCGTTTGACTTCTCCAAAAGAGGAATTTTGTTGGTCAAGGTTAGGACTAAAAAGTAGCAAAGTATCAATGAGCTGATGACAGCCCTTCCTCGTGAATAGCAGGACTTTCAAAAGGCTAACATTCGAGCAAACTTCGATAGCACTTCCGACAGACTTAAGACCATAAGTCAAAATAAGATCGTATTGAACAAAACCGATAATATTCTAAAATTTTGATGTATTTACTACCATTTTTTCTTTATTTCAAAAGAGTTGAACAAAAAATGAGGATTATATAGCGCTTTAGTTTGTTGCATTTTTTTTAGCCACCCTGTAGACAAAATAGAGGCAATACCCAAGATAATAGACTAACCAAGAACCATTGAAGAAGACACGATACAGTGTCGAAAGATCTGGGACCTTGAGTGTTTTAATTTTGGATTAAACCACTTCACCGAAGCTCACTGGAAGGACAATTTTGCCATAAAACAGCAGAATAGAAGTCTCACCGTAGGTTTCACCTACCAGAAATTAGATATCTTTTACCGTTTAAGCTCCAGAACGATGAAAAGTTGCAAAAAAGGCTATTATATAACCGTAAAATTATAGAAAGTCCTTCCATTCCTTCTACATGCCCTGTCAATATCCTGACCCAATTAGTAAACGGATTCCAGAGAACATTTAAAAAATTTGACCACTGAATGATGAAGACTTAGAGACTGAGCCAAGAGCTCTGGAAAAAGTTGATCAGTTTTTCCCGAGTGAATTTTGCTTCCTGACGCTTTCCGAAATCCCCATTTAGGCAAAAATTGAAATGTTAAATGTTAAAAATGCTCTAAAAAGCATATTTTTGAACCCAATACTGCCATATTTTGGCTTATTAAAAAAGATTTATAATTTCTGGTTAGTCTATTTCTAGCCGCTTATAAGCCGGTATTCAACCGCTAATGATGAACCGATAAATAATTTCATCAATAATTTTAGTTTCTTAAATTTAATTTTTTTTCTAAGGGTCTTTTAGGTAAACTTTTAATTGGTTTATAACAGGATTTATTTAACAGCACTGGAACTGTTCTTCAAAAAATTGTTTTGCTTATTTTATAAGTTCTATTTAAGTAAGTTATGGTTTTCAGCGTACACCGCCGTCTTGGCATTGGTAACAAATATTCCAGTGCAAAGCGATAGAAAAGCTCCTCCGCAGGTTGTATATACATGAATAAATTTAGAACTTGCAGGATTCTTACTCATGGCGAATTTTTATGCATTAGGGGAGACTGGGGCACATGTAATCATTTTCGATACATGCGAATTTGAGGTGATTTTCCAAGGACACCGTGATTTTTTGGAAAATATTTCTTAGCTCATGTTTTACCCTTGGGTATAGGCAATTCGTCGAGGGTAATGCGGATGCTCGAAAACAATTGAGTTTTCCATAAAAATAAAATTTGTGTCCCTGTGCATTTTTCTCTTTTCACAAAATACCTGGGGTAGAAGTAACCATTTTCTGGGGAGGAAGTAAACACCTTTTTTCCCACCCTTGAAATTAACTTTGCACCACTTTCGATTATTTTAATTACTTAAGAGATATATAAAGACTGTATATTTTTCAAAAAATCACGACACTTTTTACAAAGAATAATTAAAATAGCAAAAAAACTAAAAGCATGCATATCAAAGACATTTTTCAATGGATTTTCCCCATATTTTGACATCATGTGACTTTTTATTGAACACAGCGCCACCAATTTTTTTCGTAATCTATGAATTATAGATATTTCGCATGAAGGTCAATTTCCCGCTCTTTTACCTACTCATTTTGTGAAATTGAAATTGCCTGATTACATCTACCCCAAATGCTGTTTTCTGACCAATTATTAATTCTTTTGAAATAATGAGAATCTCAATTTCTCTAGTAAATGCATTAATATAATCCTAAAAGATGTAGGAAAGAACTGGTATTGCTACATTTCGATTATTTTACACAATTTTTAATTTCCAGGTGGAAATCCAAATGATCAAAATAATCGAAATATCAACATTTTCAGGAAAATGATTTTTATTTTTAAAGTATATTAGGATTTTATTGACCAATTTATCTGTGGACATACATCCCCATGGTATCTATGAATGCTTATGGGTTTTATCCTCTGGAGTCTTAAAATTAATGAAAAAAATCACAGTGTTTACAACTACCCCAGTTTACTACTGCCCCAGTTCCCCCTACATTAATGTTGGTTAATTAATAAATTCTATGTAAACTATACAGAGTATAATAATGGAAATTTGTATACAATCGAAAACTTTGCAAAGTCCTTGAACTCCTGAACACTACGCTTTTCCTTCTAAAGAGCTTGACTAATTTACCCGTATTACAAATTGGTTCCTATTAGGATCTAGAGAGACTCTCAGGAACTGAGCTAAAACCTGTAGCTTAACACCAAACCATTTTTGATCGTTTTTCGGTCAAATGACAAACCGCGGAAGGGTAGGTTGCTCAACAAATTTGTCTTCGAAAAGAGCAAAAACTTAAAATTTAATGCTGCAAACAAACCATTTTGATTGGTATCATTTGGCTTTGCTAAAATTGTTGTTCTCTTTCTATCCCTTGCGTTCAACATATGGCCATTTTATTCTAATTCAAATCCAAAAAGTTGTGCAAAATTAGGTTGAAGCAAATTCGGGTTATGAAAAGCCGCCAAAACCTGCAGATATTATATGGCAACCCAAGCGCTGAATTCGCGTTTGACAATTGTCAGATAACCAAAACATCAAGATGGAAAGTTTGTGGACAAACGAAAGACGTGAAAAATTAATTGAATTAGTGAGAAATGAGGAGTCCATTTGGAGAAAGACTTCAAAAAACCATCGCAGGTCCGATGCGGATAACCTTAAATGGCTAATAATCTCGTCGGAACTGGAAATAATAGTTAAGGTAGTGAAATTTGCTTTGATTTTTGCTTTGTTTATGTTGTTTTTCTTTGCAGTTGAAGATGCACAAAAAGAGTGAAATTGCCTTAAAAAGTCT
Source organism: Phlebotomus papatasi (assembly GCF_024763615.1). Taxonomy (NCBI): domain Eukaryota; kingdom Metazoa; phylum Arthropoda; class Insecta; order Diptera; family Psychodidae; genus Phlebotomus; species Phlebotomus papatasi. The sequence continues at coordinate 77,918,211 of NC_077222.1, forward strand.
TTTTATTACCAGAAGAATCAAAGGATTCCTTGTGGAAGTGGGGGCGATAAAAAGTACAGGCCAAAAAACGCTTTATTTTATTAGCAACTTTCTTTTCTATAAGAGAATTTGCGTGGTCGAAGGTAGGTTTTTGAGTATAAATTCAAGTGTCAAATATTATGCAAACTGATGTTTTTAGACAAATTGACACAACAAGAAGAAATGTCCTTCTACCGACGACTTCAGACTGTGTAATTGAAAATTCAGGAATTCAGCCCACGGTTTCTTTCAGTGATGTAGAAGAAGAACCAGAGAGATCATCGATCAGCACATCTGAAGAGATTTTGGAAGTGCCCCCAAACCCAGGGAATGTGGAATATCTTTCAGTTACTGAATCGGTGGAAAACTCTGGTTCAGAGAGCCCGATACTGAGTGCCGGAGGGTCACGAAATATTTCTAGAAATCCTCAGCTATCGGTGATATCAACTACCATACGCACACAGGGAAACAACAGTGATAATGGGTCCTTCAGTGGCGAGGAGTTTGGCTTCAAGAAGCCGTCCAATGTACGCTGAATCTCCAGTGAGTGTCTCAGAATTTTCACAATCGGGCGGGAACGGGAATGTCACTTCAGGCAATTGTCCTACAAGCAGCAGTGCTTACTAGTATGTATGAGGCAAAAAACCTAATAAAATATCCATTTTCACAAACAAAAATGCCTAATTGAATATTCGTAAATGTAAAATAGTGACAGTTACACATATTCAGCAACCCAAAATTATTTAGCGGGAAACCCATTTCTTACTAATCCAAATGGTTTGTTTGCAGCATAAGCACTGAAAAATATATTACATGCATATTTTAAGAAATTCATAAAGCTTGATAGTGACATTGTACCGTTTAAATATCTGTTAATTTTAAACCGGTCAATTTGACCGGGTCCTTGTAGGTTTAGTGTTAAAGACCGCTTTAGTCACGAGTTCGAGAATAAAATATTGAACATTTTCCAACATCTTTACTATTTTGATTATGCTTAGGAGATAGTAAAAAAAAATCATATGTGTTAATTAAATTTACTAGAATTTGAATTTTCTTCATGTATAAAGTCTTATGATTAACATTTCCAACCGTTTAGCCATTTGTTCATAACAAAATGAACGAAAGTCAAAACATGACTTCATAATATGTAGGAGGAACAAGCATATAGGTAATCAAAAATAAAAGGATTACATCGCTCTCCCTTTCAGTGTAACAAAAGGAAAAGTTAAAGACCGTATTCAATTGACCATAAAAATCTCTACAAAAGAGAAGTAAAAGAGGAGGGAAACTGTAGCAGAATTTTGATCAATTTGTCACAAAAACACCCCACAAGCTAAATCTTTCACCCTCAAAAAAAAAATGTATTGAGAGAAAGCAAAATTTGCGATAATTATTTTTTAAGCGGCCATTTGTCGCTAATTTCTCTCAACACTCTCCCCTCCTTAGTCGACGATATATCCAAGACCACCATAAATATCCCCGTGGGGAGATCTATCGTCCATCCTGACCCTTCGTCGACCGCACCAGCAGTGGTATCATCATCATTATATAATAGAGGAGAAGTTCAACTAATCCCTGTGTAATTATCCATCGTCCAGATTTTTCGAGGTGTTTGAGCCATTTGGTATTTCAGGGGATGAGGGCGACAACTGCAAAGCAGTAAAGCGCTATCACATAATTAATTAAATGATGTGCCTTTGTTCTCGCTTCTGAATTTCAATGGGGCACATATATACCCACTTGGGGATCTGGGCTAAGTTTTCACTGGGGAAAAAGGTCTCCCTGCAGATCTTATCTAATCGATTCCAAATTAGCAAATATTATATTCACTCCTACAGATGAATTTTACTGGATTGTTAACACCAAACTCAGTTCAAAGTAAACATTCTTCAAAGATAACTACCAATCCATTGCATATATACTTTTTACAATGGCCAATGGCGTGGAAAAAGAAAATGGAAAAACAGAAATTGGAGGTGACAAGAATCTCGTATAGAGTAGAAAAGGTGGGACGTGAAAGAAAATTAATTAAAAGTCCCTCGAGATGAATGAGGGTTTTTCTGTGATACAAGAAATTGCTGCATTGTATATCTTTCATATACCAGCTATTTTCTCGCCTTCTTGGGATTAAATTGTTGCTGTACCAACAAGTTTTGTTGTCTCAAAAATTAATTATCTTCTGTGTTCTAACTTGAATGAACAAATTATAATACAAATTTAAGTTTCATAGTGAGAAGAATTTTAGTCGGATTTCACAATAAAGAACACTTATTTATTGTCAAATATTGCCATATGAAACTTAATCCAGAAACTTGTGTTTCACTTTTGCAGCAGCACTCTCCACAAGTTCTTGTTTTTCAAGTTGAATTAATGTATGACGCTGCTTTTATCAGCAATTGGCCTAGCAGAATTCTTAATACTAATCCTCATTCTTTTTATTATTTTTCATTTTAGTTTCATCCGAGATACTCTATATCTATATATAAGAGGATTGCAACTGCAGAGAGATTTTATCTCATGAACAAACCAATATGGGACATTTTCCAAAATTCTCTTGAGCAGAGAACAATCGGGTGCTTTTCGAAACACATATCGTTGTACACTAACAAATTCGTTAGAGTTTGTACTTTTTTCTCAAAAATTGTTCGAAATGCGATTATTTAACAAGCATTTTCTTATGCCCAACGCACAATAAATTTTGTTTGTAAACATGTTTTCAAAATTTAATATGAGAGAGAGCGAGATGACTATATCTAGGTTTCATTCACTCTCATTGAAATGTCAAAAACATGTTTACAAAACAAAAGTTATTGTGCGTTGAGCATTATTCTCATACAAGTACTTGTTTGTAAATGTTCGTAAACACACAGGAAAATGTTGGCAAAATTTTGTCATTCGATTGCAAAGTTTTGCCAGGTAAACAAAAACGTATGAACAAATATTTCTAAAAGAACAAAATATGCTCGCCAAGTGAAGAACATGGTTTGCGGAATCTTTGTTTTTTTCCATTTTGGCTTTTACACTTTTGTTTTCCCAGTTTGTCTTTGGAATCTTTGTCTTCTGTAATTTTTGTTTTTTTGGAAACTTTGTCTTTGGAAATCTTGTCTTTCATATATTTTAAACAAGTATATTTTATTAAATGAAATAATGATATTACAATGGTGTTTTTCGAAGTTTTTAGTTTCGTCCTTCAGGGAAAAGGGAAATTTTCTGTGTTTTGGGAAATTTTTAGTTTCGTCGTTTGGGACAAAGGGAAATTTTCTGTGTTTTGGGAAGTTATCAGTATCGTCCGTCGGGGCAAAGGGAAATTTTCTGTTTTTTTTGGGAAATTTTTAGTTTCGTCATTTTGGGCATCGGGAAATTTTCTCTTTTTGGGAGGTTTTTAATTTCGTCCTTTGGGGCAAAGGGAAATTTTCTGTTTCTGGGAGGTTTTTAGTATCGTCCTTTTGGACAAAGGGAAGTTCTCTATGTTTTGGGAAGTTATCAGTATCGCCTGTCGGGGCGACGGGAAATTTTTGTTTTTGGTATATTTTTAGTATCGTCCTTTTGGGCAAGGGAAAATTCTGTGTGTTTTGGGAAGTTTATAGTTTCCTCCTTTGAATCTTGTGAAATTCTGCTAATTAAAAACTTGAATAAAAAAATACAAAAAAAACTCTACAATGAAGTAAAGTTTCATTTTTTTAATAAAATGTAGTTTTTGTTTTTGAAACATTTTTCTTGGGAACAATCTTATCGTGGACACGTCTTATTACAAGTACTAAAAAGAAAATTTGGAAATGAAGGTGTCATTATCTGACATATATTTCTCGAAAATATTGGTTAGATGCCATGAGCAATAAGATTAGGGGAGAAGTGGGGCACCTTTGAAATTGGGATTTTTCATCTATTTTTAAATAAAATTTAGCCTTATCGTGATATAATTTAAGTGCACAAAGAGGTTGAGAAACCAAATTACATTATGATATGACTCAGTTCCACTTAAGCATAGGAGAAAAATCCCAATTTCAAATGTGCCCCGCTTTCAAAGGCGCCCCATTTCCCTCTACCATTATAACAGCCTCAAGAATTTTCTTAAGATGAGGGTTTGGATATGGCGTAAAAATAGAGGATTAGGACTCGTAGGTCCAAACTCATAACTCATAATACGTTGAAATTTTCAAATACAGAAAAAATAATTAGAACAATTACTGATGCAAGTTGCGTTATGTTACAGGGGATAAAATTTAAAGTAGTACACATGAAAATATCATTAAACTTTGTGTATGTCTTTATACTACTTAATAGTGACTCTGTTAAAAGCTGGATGTACAGAATCCGTATTCACTAAACTTTAATAAAGTTGGCAACTTTCTACAACTACAATTAAATTAGCATAGATTTTTATTTTGAAAAGAAAAAATCATTTTACAGTATAAAATTGAATAGCTTAAACAACAAATATATCACTGTTTCTGAATCCACTATATTCACATATTATTTATGTTATATTACGTAATAAGACAATATAAATGTGTCAATCTGTCGGTGCAGATATAAACTGCATATTTTGGCATATATAGAATTAATAGTTTAAGCCACATGCTTATAGTCATCTCTCTGTGACTTTGGATTCTAATAGGCATTCAGAAGTTATTGTATAATTAGGTTGGTCAACACACACGCCCAGGAATAAGACTTTTGCATGAATAATCAATGATATTCAAATGAAATTCATAAATCAAGGATCATATTGGTCACTACATATTGAGGTTTACTCAATCAACGACAACGATGGCGTGCCTAAAATCACGTAATTTTGTGGAAGTTGGTAAGCGTGAGGATTAAAGAAAACCCAAGCTAAGAGGATTGTTTGTAGTATTTAGTAATGCAAAACACTGTGTGCTTGTTTTGTACTTAAATTACATTTGCGATATATTTTTAAAGTGTGTTTAAGCTTCACTATTCAACCCATACAATAATTACTATGAAATCTACCTTTTTATGAAACTCTAGAAATGAAACAACATTGCTTTAAATATAATATTTACATAATTTTCTGTCTGAATAATTCTTGTATAGTCACTTTTTTTTAAACATTTCACATAAATAAGAAATGGAAGTAAAATTACTGAGAAGTTGGTTAATATTTTAGTAAATAATTATCTAGAATATATTACCTTCATGTGTGGGTGGATTGGAAACGGAAGCTGCGTAGATGAAAACAGCAAAAGGGGAAACTGAAGTTGAATAATGAATATTTCATTATGCTTATAAACAATATTCTCATCTTATGTGGGTTCTAAGTGCCGAGCAATTAATTTGATATAAAACGGTCCTTGAGGAATATGTAATATAGGTGATAGCAGGGCTGTTTTAGGGTATAAATTGAAAATTGGATTTCGAAACTGTTTGGCTGAAATTTGTTGAACAAAATCTAAGCTTAATGTGTTAGTACTAGTTTTCGCAATTAGTTATGTCGTTAGCAATGATTCTAAAATTTTGTTGATTTGTCTTGACCGGTTACGTGTATCAAAAAGAATAAAATACAGCACATTTTTTTTCAAAATTCTTTTTATGAATATAGTAAAATATAATTATTTAATTCAAGTTATTAGGTACATCAAATTTCAACATTTGAACTATAATTTTCTGAAATTTTTATTTAAAAAATTAAAATTCAACCACACTGACCTGATTTTCGAAGACGTAATTTAAAAAAACTTTTCCTATTAGCAGATGAGTTAAACTAGTCGTTGAAGGAAGGATTTTATGTTTCCTCTCCAAAAAAACGATTGTTTTTAAAAAATCCTTAGTTCAAACTCTAATTCAATTCATCTGCTAACTGAAATTTTTTAATTTTTTGATTTCAAAAGAATCTATTGTAAGTTAATTTCACCGAAAAGTAAATTAAAAAAAAGTCTCCAAAAATCATGTCATAATGGTTTACAACTTCTCACACAAACGTAGTAACTTGTTTTATAAGACGAAACGTCGTGTTAAATACGCCAAAATCGTAATATTTTGAATAAAATATTACACCAAAATTCCAAATTCTACTTTCTTCAAAAATACTTTATTCGAGAACGATTTGAACACGTCTCTACTAATAAGAAATCTTTGATTTTTCGAATTACGATAAATTGGCTCTGAGTGGTCTTACGGTCTTACGTATCAAAAAGTAATTTTTTCGAAAAAAAAATCACAGGTTTATATAATCCAATTTTTAAAATATTTAAATTAAAGTTTAAATGTTGAGCTCTTAAGGCCTCTACATCAGATGTCAGCAAGAACCGTTTGAAACCGAACAAACGTCAAATGAAAATTGTACGTCAATGGTCAAAATGTTACCTGAGCAAACTTATTTTGACATTTATTCGGTTTCAAACGGTTCTTGCTCACTCCTGCTCTACACATTGGGAGTAATTTCCGTCAGAAATTGCATTTTTGACAGAATTATGACGTTTCCACCCGCAACATTGTAGATAATTTCCTTAAAAAAAGCAGTTTTTGACGAAAATTGCTTCCAATGTGTAGACGCCTTTACAGGATTAAGAGCTTGAATTAAATAAATTTTTGTTAAGTGAAAGAAATATTTAGAGAAAAAAAGCTGTTTTTTTTAAATGGTCTTGTGATACACGAAGCTTCTTAAATCAAAAGTAAGGCACTCAAATTTTTAATATTATTAGAGATATAAAGTATGCAAAAGTATAGTAATACAGAATGTAACCCATTACAGATTTTTTTTTCAATAATTTAAAAACTAAGAGTACATCGACTATTAAGGTAGGATCGTCACCCCATAATAATTTATTTTTTTGAAAATAATTCGTCGATCTTAATGAATTATCTTTTGCAACACATGTCTCATTAGTAAATCAGTAACTTTTGCAAAACCTGCAAGACATTTTGAACAATACTATTATTATTAAAAACTAACCCACAATTTTCAAAAAATTCTTTTATTTTAGGGTAACGATCCAATCCTTATGGGCGACACATAATTTACTTACCCATATATAATAATAATATAATATTTTGTGGTATAACTCTTGATTAATTTTTCGATTTTAATAATTTTAATAAAACTTTTATATATCTCTTAAAATGTTGAAACTCTTGTTATACGTTTTTCAACCTTTTGTTTAAAATAATATTAAAGTTTAATTGTGTATTTAAAAAAATAAGTTTTTATAATTATTTAAATAACTTAGAAGAATAATTATTACATACTTTGTTTACATTTATGATTTGAAAATTCTTTTAAGAAATTTATTTTACTTAGGTTTCTTTACGAATAAAATAAACTTTTTTCTAAACTTTCTAAATGAGTGTTTTTGTTGTTTTAAGTTTGAATTTAATTATGACTATCATTTTACCTAATTATAATAGTTCAAGTTATTCTCAAAAATCGCAGAAGTTCTGGAAAGTTTCATGAGATTTTATTGAATCAATTGCAGAACTGAAACTGCACAAGCTACGAAGTTAATAATTGCGAGAGATAAAATTGCCCTTTCCAGATCTGCCCTACCTTCTCCTATGTGCACGCAATGTAACAAAATTCACATTATAGAATAGGTTAAGTGTGAAATTCTGTCGATACAGTTCCCCATGGTTTATAATTCCAGAAAATTCATCATCCTCTGTATATACATGCCTTTGTATATATTATAAACCTTTCTGAGAAAATTCTGCCCTCTCATTGTATCCATATTGTACATACATATATATCTAAAAAGTCAAAGTATATTCCCTCCCAAAATTCGATAAAATTCAATTTAAAGCTCCTCTTTCGCTCTCATAAAGCAATTTCCAAGTTAGGTATAATTTTCTCATTTATAAAATTTCCCCTTTTGTGTTTTTCAAGCAAATATGAAGAATAACAAAGGGAATGGGAGATGGTAAATTAAGACATGGAGAAATAATGGTTTGGGGTAACTTGGAAAAACATGGGAAGCGTAAGAAAGGAGAATGCATTAAATTATTTGATTAGATGAAAATTAAAGCTATAAGATGAATTTTACCACCATACGCTCGCTGGCTTTATTTCTTATTAACAAATTTTAGCACTCTTTCGACTTTTTCCCACATTCTTTATTCCTTTTTCAGCACAATTTTTCCTCACTGGAGGCAAGACTGCAAATTACATGCCCTTCAATAATCCATTTTCCAGCGCTCAATCGATAAAAACCATCTCTGGGAGTCCTTCAAATCAGCCCCTCCGAAAAATACTTTCGGTACAGCACATGGGAAATAGGTACATGTGAAAGTAAGTGCTATACGACTATATTTTTTTCGTCCTCTACCCCGCACCAAACCCATCTACAATGTATTTATGTATGAGATACTTTTTTATCACAACAATAAATAAACATAAAACATGCGGCCCCTTTCAAATCAGTCCCTATCACTAAATTTTTCAACATCCCTCTCTCTCTAACCCCATTCTTCCATTCTCTTGTGGTGCAAAGTGTGTCATCATTGAATTGGAGGTGGTTAAATGGGGTGCTTCTGGGGTGCTCTTTTTTATACGCTGCCGCTATTATAATTTTATGATAGCTATTGGATGGAGTTTGTATGGGAACTTCCATTTTTTTTCCCAAAAATTTCACACAATAACCCAGAAATTCTCGCTGTAGATCAAGATCAGTGGTATCCAAAATTGATTCTCATGGCCCACAAAATTCAAAATGTATCACCAAATAAACAATAATGTCTCTAAGGCATAATCTCAAAATTAAAATTATAACGAGTTGAATGAAATTGTTATGTGCAATCATGGCTTATGTCCATAGTACATATTAGTATACAATTTACTTAAATGCAATATAACTTTAATTAAAATTCAGACGAATAAACGCTAGAAACTCTTCTAAAATTTGCTTGAACTGACCATATCAAATTCCCCACTTACAGTCACTTGAACATCACATATCAAGCATATTTTGATTTTTCTACACAGAAAAAAATCTATCCTAGAAATGTTTGTAAATGTTTGTAAATTCCTACTGGAGTCTTACAACATGCTCGTAAAGTGTATAACCCACTAACAACCCGGCTAACACATTAAGTACTTAATAAGTTCTTAACTCAATGACTTAATTTTAAGGAGTTGTAGAACATTCAACTACTTAAAAAATATATTAAAATGAAACAAACTTCAGTGCTTTGTGGCGAGTAGTGGTAGTGAAACTAATATGGCATGACTCAGCCTTATGACTAAGTACTTAATTAAGGTCTTTGGTAAAGTCCTTAAGTAAGTAGTTTGTATTAAGGACATGAAAAGTATTTTCACTAAGTACTTAATTAAGGACTTTCAACTAAGCGTTTTTAAGTAGTTAACCTAATGCATATAAAACATGTATTTTTATTCTTCATATTGTTTATTGCTCAAAAAAGAAGTAAAGATTACACTTTTGCCCAATTGGCAATATGAACACGTTGCTACCGTAGCTCTGTTATGTTGTCCGGCACAACACATTTTTCCCTGATTGCAACTGTTGCCGGTTGAAACTGTTGTTGTCCTCAAATTTCTCATAAGAAGTGTTTTAATTGCATCTGGAACAAAAAATCAATGGAACGATTCAAATAAAAAATTACTAATAATAAAAACTTTTTAAAAAGTAGACTCCCGAAACGTAAGTTAATGGGACTCCATGACGGTATGCACTCAGAGCTCCAGGATTATACGCTAGTGAGACTAGAGAGAGTGGATTCGTCAGAATTTGACTTATATATATATAAGTACTTATTAAGAACCTAATTTATGAACTTGGGTTAAGTTCTTATTTAAGAGTATCGACAATGCCTTTAATTATAGCATTGCGCTATAGTAACAGCTGACATTGTGTTAACCGGGAAGTTCGTAAGAGTTAGCTGAGATTCTTTACAATCTTAGCTTTTGTGGTCCTAGGTGAAATGCGACCTCGGCAGATTGGGCCCAAATTTTGGATTGAATTTAGATTAGTGAATTAGATCACGAATGTCATATGTGCTAAAAATCTATTTTCGTGGAAGTCCGTCCCGGCCGGAATACAATCGCTTCTGGAGAGAGAACAGAGAGAGATATCGACTATCGAAAAGCGGTTTTCGGCAAAGGTTAAATGTCGATAAGTGACTAGAAGTTCGTGATGTCAGATCCAACCCCCACTCCCCTTTACGTCATTTTGGAATACCCACAAATTTTGTTTTCTCAATAACTTCCCAAGAAGCATTTTTTTCTTATAGAATTATTGTAGCCCTGGGCCCTTCCTTGATTCCCCCAAGACTGACTTTTCTTCCACTCATACTATCTGATATTTCTTCTCCTCGCGGAAGGTTAATGACACAGAAATTTTAAATAGTAACCGTTAAAATTTTTATGGAAGAACAGCCGACAACAATATATAAACAGTCTTATAGAATTCCCTAAGTAAGGCATTATAGAACCAAAAATCTTTTTATTTGCTTATAACGCTCTTAATTCCATCACTGAGATTACTATAAAGTAAAGTGGCGCACTCTTAAGGATCTTAAGAGCTTCTATAGGAATTTAAAAAGAAAATTCTCACTTTGATTCTTTTAAAAGTGAACTAAAAGACTTGCCTAATACTTGGTTCTATAAGGCAGCTATTTTGCTTCTAGGGTCAGTCTTTATGTCATCGATTGATCTCAAACATTAGTATCTTTTAGCTGAGCCTTAAAATCTTTCGATTTAAAAACAATTAAGCACCACCGACCCCCGAACCGACTTACAAGAGGTCAAAAAATTAATTTTCAAATGGCCATATCACCGGTTCTAAAATGTCAGAATTTGAAAAACTTTGGTGTTTTGGAAAGCTCTTGTAGAGTACTACAGCCCTTTTGGTATTCCAATATCATGCAATTCAATCGAAGGTATAATTAATCGAAAAATCAATTTTCTAAATTTCAAGTTCGAATGTTTCAAAAAATAGAAGGTTTTAAACAAGTGGTTAGGAATCGGTCAAGAGTTGAACTTTGGAAAAAGAAAACACGGATGTTGACTTGATCTTATGCTCCTTTATAACTTAATTTATTTATTTATTATTTAACTGTGTAGTAACAAAAGAGGATAAGCTCAGGTCATAATCCGTATTCTCTTTATCCAAAGTGTCAGACAAGACCCTGGACTTAAAAGTAGGAGAACGAAGTCCTATTTTAAAAACGTTCGAATTCAAAAGTGTCCCACTTCCCCTTAATAATTTTTTCTATGGGACACTGCTAACCCTATCGTCTTAAATCTGAAACTCTTGTTTAAGGGTTCGCGTTAAATACTTTTGGCAGATTAAAGAATGATCACAAAACGTGATATGTGATTGATAAAAAAAAATCTCACATAATATGTATAAGGCAGTGTATAAGGAAGAAGGCGTGATTCCTGGGTATTGATTATCCTCATGTAAAAAATCAATTGGATATGAAGTCAAGAAAAACAGCGTGTCGAGCTTTAGCCAATCTTATGGACTACAGCCCTAATAAAGGTATAAAGAGAAATTGTCTTTAAATTATTCAAATAAATAATACGATAAAGACTATACGCGAAGTCAGTGGTAAGCCGAGAATTTTATAGTATTCGCTGAATGTGTAGAGCGTAGAGTATGTAGATATGGGATTTCTTCGAGGACACTAAGGCATATCATGCAAAAGAATAAAGGATCTCTCCAGGGCCATGAAAGTATGTAAGTGTCATGAAAAAGTAAGGCGTCATATAAGAACTTCCTATATATCAAAACTTCGCAAAACCCGTGATTTAAATTGTGATATTTTAGCGAAAGGAAGTGAAATGAGGAGAAAGGGCGATAAAGCACTAATATTCTGCGATGTATAAAAGGATGTTGGTTTATTTGTTTGCTCATGAAATAAACATTTCATTATTAACACGCATCTCGTTGGCATACGCTGCGTCGTATATAAAATGGTGATTTTCGGTCCTCTGCACGCTTTCACATACAACCCAGCTGACCTCAACCTCGCTTTCACACTTGGCCAGTTATGATCTGGGTACCCTTAAAACCGCGGTGGTCGGTCCTTTTCGCTCACGGTTGGCACAATGAAGTGTGGCATGGAGCAATGGAGCACATTTTCATTGCGTGTTTCGACATTTACTCGGACCATTTATGGCACATAATAACCCCTCTAAACAGTAGAAAGTATACAAAAAGACGAACACACGTAAGTTTTTGGGGGTTGATTGCGGCGAAAGGGGCGTAGTAAATCCTGCAGGCTATTACAACTCGCAACCTTTCATCTCAACACCACGGAAAATTTGTGTTGTACATATTCAAGCAAAAGTCGCATTTAAAATTCTACACATATACACTACAAGAGTCAACAACTTTTTGGATTTATGTAGTAAAATCAACGTAAGGATTTCCTGTTATACTTAAGAATAGACAAATACTGATTTAAATTTTCTTTTATTTTTCCTACCAGCAAACCTGTTGGAAAAGCCTTACTTACAAACTAAATCAAATAATGGCCTCTTCAAGAGATATTGAATAAATTTTATATTTTTTGCCCATCATCAAACTTTTTTTTTCACCCTAATTCAGTGGACTGCTTTAAGTTATTGATAGGAGGAACCTAATAGCGCAACCTATCAAAAAATGCCAACATATCTTTCACAGCGTATGAATTTGAAATGAATAATATTTAATGCATTTTTTTGACATGATTGACAAAAATGATAGACGAAGGTGAAGTGAAGTTATCGGACTTGAACTGACGAAGAATAGTTGTCTAATATTTCCACAGAAAACTTTTATTTTTATAAAATTTTTAACACTTTGAAGACGGTGAGCTTTTCACTGACAAGTAAAGTCCTCTAACTCTGAATCGAGTTGGTCAATGAAACTTGGTATATCCTCTAAATTGGATCTGAGGAATTCATTGGTGATAGTCCTAGATTTCAGAGATTTTTTGTTCACCTTATGTGACAAGGTCAAAAAGGTCAAAAATGTGTTTTTCGTGTGATGACGCTAAATGACGAGAGACAGCAGCTTGGAATATCCTTTGTACCCCTGCATAAGTTGACTCTGGGAATCTAAATATGATCTTAATTCCCCCCCCCCATGTCCTCCTTTCTTCTAAAAATGTACATTACTACCCAACATACCACGAAATGAACAGAATCCCATGGATCGTTCTAAAGATATCCCTAAAACATATTTTTAGTGCAAAGGAGGGGGTAGGGGGAAAATTAAGATCCCAGCTACTGCCTCTCGCTATTTAGCATCATCACACGAAAATCGCATTTTTGACCTTTTTGACCTTGCCACTTGAAATCTCTTCGAATTAGGTGATATACCAAGTTTCATTGTCCAACTCGATTTCGAGTTAAAGGACGTTCCTTGTGAGAAAATTGGATATTATTTTTTTTAAACACCATTTAGGTTCAACTAGAACAGAATTTAATACCAAAGAGAATGAGCCTTTATTGATTTTATTCGGTTCATTAGTTTTTCCTCTCCCGTCAATTCAAAGAAATTGTAAAAAGAGAAGGCAAAGTGGTCCAGCTTTGTGAAATGCTCGAACTTACGAAATATAGAAATATAGCTATCGGTTAATTATTTTTTGCTTGTTTTTTGGATGTAATACCGGTTTATTAAAGATTAAGTTCATTACGAATCTGCATAAATCAGAAAACAATTCTAAACTAGAAAATTGGCTAAAAAATATGAATTTTAGAATGTTCTTCAGTAACATGCTTACGCGCAAATAAAAAAAAGAATATTCGAGAAAAATAAATCAATTACGATTACTTGACCAATTCATTATTGATTGAAACAGATATAGCCCAATTCGAAATTTGAGTACTTTATCAAAGAATCAAAATTCAACCAAATCGGGTTAACACTTTTAGGACGAGAAGGTCAAAAATTGAGGGTCTGAAAAAATCACATTTTCTGACTTTTTAGACCAAAACATAGCTTGAGAAGGCCATAGGAAAAATTCCATTTTTAGGTCATCGGTGACCCAATCGTCCTTAAAGGGTTAAAAAATGAAATTTCCAACGTGATTGATTTTTGACCTTCAATAATTCAAAATGGTGAACTTCCGATCATTGGTATGTTTGGACGAAATGTTTTTTCTGGACTACCTCTAAAACATATCCGGATATCATTGAAAAAGTTCGGGCCAGTTTTGATAAAAACCGAAAAATACATTCTTTTGAAGAGTTGGAGGGGATTAGGGGAAAAACGACCGTCCGAGATAATGATATAGCCAGTTTAACTGGACATTATCTCGGACGGTCGTTTTCCCCCTAATCCCCTCCAACTCTTCAAAAGCATGTTTTTTTCGGTTTTTATCAAAACTGGCCCGAACTTTTTCAATGATATCCGGATATGTTTTAGAGGTAGTCCAGAAAAAAAATTTCGTCCAAACATACCAATGATCGGAAGTTCACCATTTTGAATTATTGGAGGTCAAAAATTAATCACGTTGGAAATTTAATTTTTTAACCGATTCGGTTGAATTTTGATTTTTTGATAAAGTACTTAAATTTCGATTTTAGCTATATCAGTTTTTATATCATTATCTTATCTATATCACCCACTTATAGAGGTGGGGTGTCATTGAAGACCGGAAGTCAATACACATATCTTACCGTTTGACTTCTACCTCGGAAACAAACTTATCAAGTAAAATAAAATTCCGACTAAAATTATGCACTTATCGATATATTTAACCGATGAAGATCGATGCAGCCGGGTATGAAATTTCAATACATTTCCAAAGAATCCAAAATAACCAAATTTGATTAAAAAATGAGTCCTCTTTCATCTTTTTTTTTTGGGAAATATATGTCTAATTGACTTTTGAAATTTTTATGGTTTATTTTAATAGAATTTATCTTTTGAATTAAACAGTAGAAAAAAATATAAACCTCTTTTGACCTTAATTAAAAATTAACTTTATCATATGAGCATACCTAAATTTCGCAGGGTGTATTCGTCACACCACGATTTTGCGAAAAGCATACAAAATTGATTATAGAAAATGTATGTTCTTGTATTTATTTTTAATAGTTTCTGTTTGTTATAAAACTAACTTGGGCTCACTATTGGAAGAAGAGAAACTGCTTAGAACGAGTTAGGGCAGAATCACATTGACAATAAAATGCTTACCGTATTTCGTTAATTTACGCATTTTCATTGGAATTCTTACGCAAATTCTCAATTACCGTATTACCTTATCTCATACTTGATGGCACTAGGTGAAAATATTATATGAAAATTGAAAAAATAAAACGAAAATGCGATAAACGGTGAGCAAAAAAAACTGTGAGAGAAATTAATCGTAAAGTTTTTTTGCTCATCTTTATCCGATTTTCGTTTTATTTATTCAATTTTCTTATACTATTTTCACCTAGGGCCACCGAGTATGAGTTAAGGTAATACAGTTATAGAGAATTTGCCTAACAATTACAATAAAAATGCGTAAATTAACGAAATACGGTGAGGATTTGACGGTGACGGTGAGTATTTTACTGTCAATGTGATTCTTCCCTTAATTGAAATTATCTTGTCCGCAGTTTAATTTCTGGTTATAACAAGGCACGCAGACAGACCATCGTCGAATTGAGTAAACAGTAATCCGTAATCAGTTTTTCGTGTTTATACTCGTTAATTTTACGTCAGTAAAAAACATAAAATAAGACTACGCAATATCAGAATTTGTAAATTTATCATTAAAAATACAGTATAAGATGCTGAATGAATAAGTCAATTAAAAGTTAAATTTTATTTAAAAAAAAAAAGAGAAACTATATAATTATTCCAGCTTCTTGGTAAGAAAACATTTTACTATAGTCCAATTTCAATGAATATACAGTGTTTCAATCAATTCTACATTAATTAAAACTTATATTTTGTTTTATGTGAATTTTCTGCAATGTTGGTTTAACTGATATACCATAAGAAATATTAATAATTTCTGGTTATACAGTTGTTAACCCCATGAGTGCATGAGTTTTTCTTTCCTTAAAGTTGACGAAATGACTTTAAGTTTATTATTTCATTATGGAGTTGGCTTTTGGGTCGTATAAGAAATTCTAGTCTGGGTAATTTGAAGCTGACAGAGTCAGATTAAGTACTCACGGAGGAGTTTCTCAGCTTCCAAAAGGTTCACTCGAGAACTTTTCAAATGTGGCCACTTGAGTTTACACAAGCCCCACAGTCACTTCCTTCTGGGCATGGTAGTGACAGGACATGTTAAGATTTCTCAAATGCTTTCATTTGCGCCTTTGCATAATCAAATGTCCATTTGTTTGGACATTCTCTCTATTCTGCAAATGAAAATACCTCTCTTACCCAGACTTACTTACAATACCCCTTTTTCTCTGCAAATACTGCATCTTCCTACCCACCCACCCTGAATGCCTTCCTGGCCGTAGGGAAATGGGTTGGTGATATAAGAGAAAATTCTCAAGTTTTCAAACCACCCAATCCAGAGGAAGTCAGTAGCAGAGTAATATTCATAATTTTGAGTTTGTGTGTGCATTTCCTCGAAAAGCAAAAGCATATTCCTTGCTTGGAAGTATATGGAAAAGCGGAAGGAAACTTCAAAGTCGCTTCAGAACTAAACTGTTTAATCAAATATCTGATGCAAGCAAATACTGACCAAGACTCAACTTGTGCCAAGTGATGGTCCATTTGTAAAATGATTGCACGAATATATATATAATATAAATGCAATAATGGTACATCCCTCCCAGGTATAACTCGAACATTTAATTGCAAATATTTCTCCAGTTTATGGAGTCTACCTTTCCGCCCAGTACCACCCTCATACTCTAATCAAAATATTTGCTTTACAGGAATAGAGAAACACCCATCCGGATGGAATGTATGGAATAGTACAGAATCACTGCATGTGGAAATAGTGTTGAATTGAAATTTTCTATTCTTCCACATAAGACGGAAAAAGTTTCTTTCATATATTTTTATTCTGTCGCTCAAAAAGATACAAACGGTGCGATATAAAACTCGGAGATGGCAGAGAATAAAATATTCCATCTTATTGTTATGCTAATTCTTGAGAATCTTTTACCCGGAGTCACCCTAAGAGGACATGAGGTAAAAGACTGAGACAAGAGGAGGAAATCAGTGTTCTTGGGGAATTTAACAAAACCCAAACCCCCAGACGGTTCTACTTTTATCTTTGTGATTTTCTTGATGTGAACATCCACTTCATCCGCACACCTTTTCGAAAAATCCTCCCAGGCCCCTTGCTGCCTCCTGCCCGAAAAAAAAGGAGGAATATGTATATATAGAGAATTACATGAATCATAGATAAAACCATGAGGATTACATCCCTCTCAAATATTTATTCTGTTAGCAAGTTTTGCATGGTGTTGTGAATGAAGGACTTTCTGCCAGTGAAGATGCCTCATTAAGGCAAAATGCGGGGAATGTTCATAAATGGCAATTTGTCTTGTTGAGAGCTTCTAAAAGCTTTAAGCTTCAACTTTTATTCAGAATTTCTCTACATTGTAAATTTTGTACATGAATGTATATCTAGAAAAGTGGATCTGAGACATTCACATTAGCACAGGCCAATCTATTTTAAAACTCTTTCCTCACACTCACTCTACGCATATAGAGAACACAAAGAGATACTCCCCAACCGCCCTACAACTTCCCAGACAACGCTAACATGGTACATACGGGGGAATGCTGTAAATGGAAACGTTGAGAGTAATGTCACGATGATGGAGATAAGATCAGGATGAACGCTGTCAAGCTTATTATTAAAGGGATTATTTTGCATGAAGAGTTTTTCTTTTAATTTTATTTTGCTGAAACTCAAGGAAAATCACATTTTATCCTAAAATAATTTTACCCGAAGTTTTGAAAAATATTATAATTCTTTAGAAACCAGGCAACTAGGGTACTTCAAATTATTGATAACTTGACACTTGAAAGCTCCAGACTTTCTTGGCTCTGACATGTTTCTGCATAACTTTAAATACTCTTTTTAGATTCTACAATAATAATTTAACTTCATAAATCTCAATTGTGAATTTTCTCTACAAAGAGGAGGGAGGGGGAAAGAGAAAAAGAAAGTCTGGAGATATTGTTTTTTTTATTGGGGGTCACTGAAGACCGAAACTTGATATATTTTACCGTTTAGGCTCCAAGACGGCGACAAGTTGAAAAAAGTCGATTACATAACAACTCTCTCTTTAAATTCGAGAAGTAAAATATATACTGGCAATATTTTATTTTAATTTTAGAAATTGAATAAAATAGGGTAAATTAAGCTAATTCAAAACCTGCCCCAAATGGAAATTTTTTGCTACTCTAAATGGAAACGTCATTGTTTTCACGATAAATACAGTACTAAATTATTATATTATGCTCTATGTAGCAATACCTAACCGAAGTTGACATTCCTAGGCTTTACATAAATTGTTTCAATAAAAAATTTTTCATTATAAAACAAATATTTTATCAATTTTTCGCCACTGTTGTGACCACTATTGAGCCTTTTTATATAACAGTGACAGAAATAAGAAATAGACATCACTTAAATCAAACCAAACTGAAGGATTAAACTTTCCCTTGGCTCATTCCCTAATAAATAAGTGTGTTATTTATTTATGAATATTCAGGGATGAAATTTAATTATTGATTTAATCTTCCTTTTTTTTTAATAAATATATAAGTGACATTTCTCTCTACAATTGGGCGTATGCCCGAATGGCTCACAGCTCAGTTTGAGCTAGCCATTCTCATTTTTCTCTCACAATGCTTAAAATCGCGCGAGTTGGACAGATCAGTGTTTTTCCTGTTTTTTTTTACGATTTTATGTGAAAAGATTTTGTTACAAGGTGTTTTTTATCATAAATTTGATGAATAATTTACCATGGCATATACAACCTACGAAAGAGCTTTTCCACCGTTTTGCTCTGGAGGTTGGGCACAAACGCTAAGACGGCGGTGGGCGCAAAGTCAGAAACATCTCACAAAAATCCTATTGTAACGCGCTATTAAGACATTGTTGATGAAATAAATTATCTATCTATCTATCTATCTAAAAAAGGAGAAATAATTCCCAATTAAAGTTCGCAAATTTATTATATAACATTATATAGGGGAAGTGCTCATAATTTTGGACAGTCTGCATATAAGCATCGATATCCTAAGTTTGAAGTGCGATATTTTCAATACTAATTGACTTTTTTTGTTACTCTCTTTTCAGAAGGATTGTTTAGAAACTTGGCAAGCTATTTATCATCTCATTTTTACTAAAATTAGTTTTAATACGTTTAAAAATGAATTGATATGTAGAAGTGAATTTGACTCTTATTTTGGACAACTTGGTTATTAATTTTTACAACTTGTCTGTAAATTTGGACAGATAATCCGCCTCAACAGGATGCCCATTGTTCTTCATTTTATGAACCAATCTTACCAAGTCCTCTTCCTGGTCATGTAAGGGAAACGTGGAATGTCACAAGAAGCCCAGAAACTTTCCATATCATTCATTAAAGTGAGTTGACTTCGGTACTCCAAGTACGTGCGGATTCGCTCATTCCCTGCCCTTTCCGGGAGCCTTTCAAGGCATTTCTCGCTACATCTCTTTCGTAGAGATGATGCTCCTTTGTTTCTCCAGGCATTTGTCCAACCTAGTCATCACAAAAGCTAAAACTTCACGAAATTTCGTGAGAAAAACACCTGTCCAAAATAAGAATCATCACCTCACTGGTGAATGTCTTAAAAAATTTCCCATTTTTCACACGAAAAATCTAATTCACAAGGCAAATCTCACTTCAGGTCAAATGTACAAATCATCAGTAACGTGAATCAACACAATATTCAATGAATATTCAATAATATCACTCAAAAACAGCGAACAAACTTTGTTAGTACTTCACCAAAACTAAATAAGACTGAAGTAAGCCACGAAGTTCTGTCATATTTCTCGTAAGCAATTGCTCACACTGAATTTTCAACAAAGCAATTTCAACTCAAATCATATTCAAATTTTAACGTATTTAGTGTTAAAATCTTCCAAAAAGAACAAATATTTAGATAAAATTCATTATTTATCAAATATTAGGATAAAAATCCATAATTTTAATCAATTTATTTTTAGTGTCCAATGTTATCCTCAAAGTGTCCAAAATAAGAAACTGGACAAAATTATGAGCATTTCCCCTAATTGATTTTATGCAATCAACAATAGGGAAAACCGGAAGTAGTCGGGAAGAAATAGTCACTCAGGGAAACACATCAACTATCTTCAGAGCTTTCGGCTCGGTCTCTAAGCCTCCATCAGTGGTCAAGTTTTGCAATCTTTCTCTGAGACTCATTCAGGGTTTTGGTCAGGATTACACCAAGGCATAACAGGGAACGGGGGCACTATTCTTGGGGAGAAAAGTATCCGATAATTATGCCAAGTAATACAAAAATTGTAAGGGACAGTGTAAGAATAGTGCCCCTGTTCCCTCTTATGCCCTGGTGTAATCCTGACTAAACCCCTGAACGAGTCTCAGAGAAAGATTGCAAGACATTACCACTGATGAAGGCTTGGAGACCGAGCCGAAAGTTCTGGAGATAGTTGATGTGTTTCCCTGAGTGACTATATCTTTCCGACGACTTCCGGTTTTCCCTATTGTTGATTGCAATTAACGTCCTCTTATTCCCACGATTTTATGCAATCCTTAAATCAAGTTCAGTAAAAAAATTAACTGTTTATGTTACTGCTCGAATTGCAAGCGAGAGCAGTAATATAAGTGGTTGTTTTTCACTTGTTACAAGGCTAGAAGTTATTCCGAAAGAGGCATTAACATACGGTCTTCGGTAACCCCAATTTACTGAATAAGCTTACCTCCTTTCCCCGTTATCACACTTCTTTCTCACTAAAACCGAGTTTTTTGGTTTATTTCCAAAACGACTTCAATGATTTCTTTTGGTTTCGAATATATTTTTGAGGTAGCTAAGGTAAATATTTCATCCACACATATCAATTATCGGAAAATTCGAAATTTCGAGTTTCCCGAAGGTAAAGTTTAACATCTAAATGGCCTATTCTGAAACCAATTTGGTTAAATTTGGATTTTACAGAAAGGTCTTAATATTCTCAAAGTGGCTGTATGAGGTTTAAACAGTAATGAATCGATAAAATACTTACATTTGATTTCACTCTCCTGCATTCTGCTTTTTATTGTTCTAAAGTTTGTTACCGAGCTAAAAGTCATACCGAAAGAGATACAGATTTTGAGTTTTAAGAGATTTCCCATAAGTCGAAATTATCTACAGATGTTTTTTCGCCTAACTTACTTCGTTCTTCTTTAAAACAATGTTTATTTGATTCAATCTGAAAACGGCTTCAGAGTGATTTATTTTTATTTCGGATATATTTTAAAAGTACCCTATGTGAATATTTCGCCCATACATACCCATGATGGAAAAATTCGAAATTTCGATTTTTTTTAAGTTAAATTTTAAACACTTCAAAGGATCAGTTTTTTAACCGATATGGTCAATTTTTTATTTTTAAAGATTCAAAAAATTATGAACCTGATTTAAAGGCACAAAAAGTCACGCGAGTCACAAATACGAATTTCGAACTTAACTTTAATCGATAGACCGGCGTATATCCAGAAACACTAAAAGGATAATTCACGTAGAGCGCTATCACGTAACTTCGAATATTCCGCAAAGCTGGAATGCTTTCTACCTTTCCATATCTTGCCTTTACTAATGATCAGATTTTAAAAAAAAATCCACATAATTTCTGTGTTATTTAAATGTTAATATTTGAGAAAACCATTTGGTAGAAATGGCTAGAGAAAGAGCGAAAAGAAGATTTTGAGAAATTATCACACTCCAGCCACAACCAAAATCCAAAAATTTAAATATTTAAAATGGTTTTTAAAGAAAGCTTAACTCCATTAATTAATGGAGTTTGGAGTTTGCTCTTACTGGTATAGCAAATTTTGACCAATAGCTTTTCCAAGTCGTTTATGAGAATAAAAGAAAGTAGAGCTCTAGGAAATGCGAATAGCTGTGATTTTAAATCACTCGTAATAAAATGGAAGAAAACCAATTTTAATATAAAGCATTTACCCTTTATCCCGCGTACCACAGCCAGTCTACTTTTAATTTATTTACCTGTAAATCCCAACACTCCAAGTACCACCCATAGATAAACGGTTGATGACTTATCCGTAGGGCTTTTTTTCCTTGGGAATACCCTTGGAGATGAATCTACACACAATGCGAATAAATATTTCAGTCACAATTTTGTCTTTTATTAAATCGTTACCGTTTTCTCCTATGTGATTATCATAAACATAAAATTAACTTCTTTCTTTTCTCAGGTGTACCAGTGCATGAACGAACCTGACTCCTTTTACCACGTGTCCTCCACCATCTCATACTCCTCATCACGTGCTCCTTGTACCAACAATACATTGGGTGGTATTTCATTCATGACTGAAAGGCCAAGAATGAGGGAGAGTTTTGTGAGAAGTATATAAGAAAAACGATTGCATGAAAAAACATTTTATTCTCCAGCCCTAATACCCTTCCCCTGTGACTGACTTTGCCCCATGATTTGCATATCAATGAATAAAAATTTCACGATTTTGTTCACTTCTTTTTTTTATATTCTTTTTCTTAAAATATACATAGGTATTTCATTTCATGACGAACGAATACACACGATGAAAGAATTCTTGTCGAGAGTGTTTATATGAAAAGGTGGCAAAAACTCTATATTTCTTTTGTTATTTGAAGAGCTTTTCCTTTTCAAAATGCAAGACGGCAACTCGGCTATTTTGTTTCCCATTTACTTTTAACTTGTAGCCTGATGTATTGTGATTATAGGCTTCAAAAGGCACAGTTTGAAATTTACAAAAAAGGACTTTTTTTAATCACGAATTATTCAATTATACCGATGATAAGTTCTACTTATGGCCTTTTAGATCATAAGTTGAAGAACTTCCCAACAGAATTTAATTATGGGATTACTTTTTTTTAAATATTTTAATTTAAGATCTCATGATGATACTCTCTTTAATTTACTAGAGTAGTAAAACACTGCATAAAAAAAGGTCTTGGAAATGCATTAATTGAAACTGTTAAAGAAGTAACGTATTATAGCCGAGACATAACCACTTGCAACTGGTTCTGACCTGTCAAAGAGTTGAAGACCTTTAGGAAAAATTCTGACTCGATTGAGTCGACTGAGAAATATGCTCTTCTATAAAGCCGTTTAACATTTGACCTTTAAATGAAGGTCATGGGGTGGACTATATGTCAAATTAAAGACCTCTAAAGAGCAAAGTAACATTTATTCGACGTAGGGCAAATATCTACTTCTTCAAAATTATTTTACCGAATTTAAAAAAAAATATATTTTGAAAAAGTATAAGGCATGTCGTTTGGGACACGTTGTGAGCTTCATGCCGGTTTGTTATTCGCATAATAAAAACAAAAGTAAGTTTTTAGAAATGGTTCTATTGTTTTGGTAGCCAGTGTATGTAAGAAAGGGTGAAGCTGTTTCAAATAGCTGTTTTTCTCAAGACTCTTTACCAACTGTTTATAGATCAACTAGGGTGAAAGGAACACCTATTGACACTTTATGAACTCGCGTCAGGACCTATTGACAGTCTACTCTGTAGGGGAAAGTTTATTTTTACTTCGAATAGGGTGAAAGGAACGTCTATTGATACTTTAAGAACTCGTGTCAGCACCTATTGACACCCTACTCTGTACCATTTGGGATATGAAATCTGAACATCTCTGTTTATAGTAAAAGGTATATTACAGAAAAAAACGTTATATTACTTATATTTTACTAGATACATTAAATAATTTTCAACATTTTGACAAAAGTGTCAATCGGGGTTCCCTGTCGAACAGACGTTCCTCCGACCCTAATGTGTTATTTTTTATTTTTCCTGAAAGAGTTACACATATTTCTCACATAATTATCAGCACTTGATAATAAACTAACTAACTAATTAATTAAAGAAAATTCACATTATTCAAAGGCATGAACGTTCGAAGGGAGAGTAATTTCCCCTACAATCTGGAATACGAAATTTGAACACTTATCCTTATCGAAAAACGTAGATTAATGAAAAAGCGCCATATTGCCTACATTTTCTTAGATACAATAAATAAATTTCAACATTTTTACAAAAGTGTCAATAGAGGTTCCCTGTCGAAGAGGTGTTCATTCGACCCTAAGTTCAACTATTTTCTTCAATTTATCCAACTCTACAAATACCCGAGGGGTAACTCATTTCGGGGAACTCGAGCCAATCTGGTTGGGGAACCCATACATTTTTTTCAGGAAACCCGGGGAACCCATACATTTTTTTGGGAACTCGAGCCAATCTGATTGATTATGAATTACCCCTTGAAAATACCCCACTTTCTATTGATTGTAATGAGTAAAAATTTATGCAAGCATACTTCAAAAACTTAATGCCTGTTTATTTACCATTTTAAATTGAAATTTTAAACCGCAATAAAGAACGTAATGCTTTGTTAAAAAACATTAATCTTCAAAATTGCGTTGAAATTGACCACAAACATGCTGAATTATCACAATTAAATTATTATCTGAAATATGTGCAATACAATTTTTCCCATTATATGACCAAAGGAATTTGACATGCATTTTTGTATAATCGATCCATTAGGGGAAACTGCGGTGTATAATTAATCCAGCAAAATAAGCCTTCACTTAACAAATATTTTGTGAAAAAAGAGGGGTGGCAAAGCGTCCCAGGCTTTTCGAAATGCTCGAACTCGTGACTTAGATGCTATGCCTCAAAAGTACTTTCGCATCATTTATGGTTTACCGATGCTCAATCGATTTGAATCGATTCATAAATCACTCAATAGATTCCACAAAAGAGTTTAAAGAGTAATAAAAATTATTGTAATGAAAAAACCGACGTTAGGGAAATTTACTAGAAGGGAACCGGAATTCGTCGAAGGAATGGAGTCACTCTTGGAAAAACGACAATCCTTTCCAAAGCTTTCGGCTCAGTCTCCAAGCCTTCATAAGTGGTCGCATCAATTAGGAACTTCCAGAGTTTTGTCTCTCAATCTGTCTAGGAAAGGTACAGGGCAGAACAGAGGATGTGAGGGCACTCTACTAACAAAAACAATTCAATTTTTTTATGAACAATTTGGCACAAATTTAAAAAATTTTCAACTTCTGCTCTGGCAACTTCTTTGTTCACACTCGTTTTTCCAAGAGTGACTCCATTCCCCCGACGAATTCCGGTTCCCTTCTAGTAAATAAAAATTATATTCGAACAAAAATTACTTATCGGTAAATAATCGGTTCATTACCGGTTCACAACCGATTTGAACCGACTTATAAATCACTCAAAATATTTCCCAAAACACACCTCAGGAGCAATCTAATTGAATTTCGTGAAAAAAATATTTATCGGTTATGAACCGGTTTATTACCTATTCAAAACCGATTGGAACCGGTTCAGTTTTGTTGGATATTCCAAAACCTTTCCAACAAGCCCAACACATGACCCCATTCGCTTGAAATGTTCTCTCTAGTGTCTTTTTAATTTTTAACCTTGAAAACAGTTATTAGGAATGATTCAACGGTATTTTCGTCTAAGGACGAAATGTCCGCATGGCTAATGTCTAAAACGTATCGAGCAATCCCAAAAAAACATGGTTTTGGTTGGGAAGGGGAGGGGTGGGGGGAAAATGACGGGTATGTTAACGATCCTTGGATCGACTTATGGGGGGTCCTCCGAAGGTCCCAAGTCACTATCTCGAACCGTTTGGCCTCTAGAGCTGGCAACAGCCGGACGGACAGGCGGACAAATGGACAGACGGACAAACAGTGTGACACCAAAAAACTCGAAACTTCAGATTTCCAAAATTCTACCAAAATACAACTCCTTGGGGGGGGGGGGGGGTATGGAGTCGAAATATATAACTCAAAATCGAGGGATTATATATATTGCTCTCTCCGTGGAGTTCGAGCAGTAAAAAAGAAAAAAAATCCGGAGACACTGCTTTTATATTGGGTGTCGCCGAAGACCGGAAGTCGATATCTCTTACCGTTTAAGCTCCAGGGCGGTGAGAAGTTGAAAAAAATCGATAATATAACTACTTTCTGCTAATTTTTTTTATTCATTTCAATTTCTGTGATTACGTAAATTTGCCTAATTTTTGTTTTTCTGATACAAATCCAACTGAAGGCATGGCTTTATTTTTGGATGAGCTTGACTGCTTGAACAACAATTTAAACGTTTTGAAATGGATGAAATTATTTATTTAAACTTCATGTGAAAATGGTTAAATGTATCAAAATCATATATTAAAAATTGTTGACAATCTTCAACAGCAAGTTACTTATGATGGGAGTTTGAAAAGAAATCTCTCGATGTAAATTTTTGAGTAAACTCTCAATATCTTGGAAATTTCGTACATTGAAGAGATTGCAGATAAGTGGTGTGAATGGTTGGATATTGATTAGGAGGAAATGTGTCATCTACAAAAAGGACTTGGAATAAATCCACTCACCCCAAATGTGACTAAAGCGGAGAACATTTTTCATGAGAATTTGATGAATATCGGGTTATTCTTGTACCAAGAAGGGGTGAATTGATGTATAGAATCCGATTTCTTTCTTTGTACATTTGTCCTCTCCATACCGCACAATCCTCTCATCGTCCTTTCTGCTGGCATGCAGAGTGAACTTGTATATCAACTGCTGGTCAATTTATATCCATCTCACTGTCCAAATACTGGGGGATTGCCGTGGAGTCTCCTGATTTATCAGCAGAGTAGAGGGTAAGATTTTTTTTTTGTGAGCCACAGAAGTTGATGGAAAAAGTAGTGATCCTGGATGGCTCAGAAGAGATAGGAAAGTCAGACAAGTAAATAAAATATGTATGAAGCATACGTTATCCGTAGACAATCTTCTTTCGGTTTTCCCATCGGTCACTGACTTTCACTGCAGCACCACGAAATATTCAACGGCTATGAAGTGTCAAATGTTCACAAGTTCCAACTCAATTGCTGGGAGTGATTAATGATGGCCATTATCAATTATCCTATAATTGTCATTAAAGCATTTTGATGCTGCAATTGCATTGCAAATTGGAGGCGTCGTCGATAACTTCCTACATGATGTCTGGTAATAATCTTAAATTCATGTTCTTCCTTCTCAAATATCCGGTTCTTCGTTGGAGCAATTGGTGTCACTTGAATTTGCGGTTTGATTTATATGGTCACATATTTAGCATTCATTGACTTCACTTCTCTCTAGAGTGATCATTTAGCTAATTGAGTAACTTTAGCATGTCATCAATTCAACAACAAATGTTAAAGGCCATTCCGCAATTTATTAAAGTATTCATCCATCTCGATAAAACTGGATTTCTTGAAAGAGCTTCAAATGCATTCCTTATCAATTGAAACTAATTTTAGATATTAAAAAGGACCCATTTGAAATTTAAAAGTTTCAATGAGATAAACGTAGTTCTCAACATAGAAAACCAATTAGTTTCACAAAATAAGATAATGAAAAAATAACCGAAAAATTCTCCAAAATTTCTTTATCGCGGGGCTTTTTTATGGATTGGTTTTGGCCATCAATTTCACGTAAATTCTCAAAAACACTTTTCACAATGGATATTTTAGTGGCATTTTGAAAACTTTTCATTTTTTAATCTACTTAAAAGGGTCCCGATCTGGATCCGATTTTATATTTTAGGGGTTTATCTTTGTTTACGGTTCAGATTATTTTCCACAATTTTTGAACCCTTATTACTACTTGAACTACACAGATAGAGCAGTACACATAATCCCTTGACTCGCCCCCCCCCCCCCCCAAAAATTCTACACTAAGGACTACACTCAGTCCGGGATTAAGCACATTTTCAGGACTAAAAAAAAACGCGCGAAATGGCATTACGCATCGAGAAAATTTGCATACCCGCAGGAGCTTTCTTTTGAAAAAATTATCGTAGAACGAATTTCACGCGGAGTAAAAGTAGTTAGAACAAAAGATTCAACTGTCTAATAGAAATGCATTAACAAACAATACTTTTTGGCCAGAGTTCTTCAATAAATGGTTAGAATATTTAAATATTTTACCTTAATAAAAGAAATTAAAGTTTTATTCTGAAAAATAAGCATAATGTTTTCAAATTTCCCACGTCACAAGGTAGCATACATTCAGGCGTATTTGGAAAATGACTTGAAATCGGTGAAAAGGTCTTGGGTTTCCTGACAAACCTGCACCGATTCCAACCAATAAAAAACCGATTCTGGCTCATAACCGATAACTTATTTTAACCCATTCCTTACCATGGTATTATACATCATACGCAAATTGAGTGTTTTTTGATGATTTATTTCTGGGCAATTTTTATCCGAATTGCTGTCGAGAATGGATTTTTAGTAACGTTAGTTATTCAATTACTTAAGAAAAATAGTCCGACAGAGATGAAAATAGATTTTGTTATTATTTTCTTGCTTCGCGGAATGTAATGCAAAATTTTTGCTCAAAATGACGGACGGAAAATGCGACATCCCGTCGAATTTGTTAAAATTGGCCTCTTTCTTCTTTCCTGATTTGAATTCTAGTTCCCAATTGGTGTTTTTGGATAGTCACTCTATCTAAAGCAATAGAGTTTGTAATGAATTAATGCGAAGAATTTAAATTCAGTGACCGTTAAGACGTGTGTTTGACAGAGGCTCCCCGCGCCCCCATATGAGATAAAAATTTTTTCTTTTCAAAAAATTCTTCTACTAATCTGTCGGAAACTAATCCCAAAATATGAACATTCTATCTCAAGTATTTCTGGTACATTTACTGAATGGGTTAATTCGAAATTCAATTATGTTACTCTTAATGTGTATTTTTGGCAATATATTGAATAATTTATAAATTAGTTCAAATCGGTTTTAAACCGGAAATGCACCGGTCATGAATCGATAAGTGTTTTAAATTTTTGCCCGAAAATCTATTCTATTACACTTAAAACTATTTTGGGGGATCTTTTAAGTGATACATGAATCAGTTCAAATCGGTTGAGAACCAGAAAACGGTAACTGATGGGAAAGTACTTTTAATGTATAGCGTTTAATGTACCAAGTTCTAGTATTTTTGACAGCATGGGACGCTTTGCAACAGATTTTTAAAATAAGAATTCAAGTTTTAAATCAAGACGATTTTTTCCTTCTTAAAAACTGCACCATTCTAGTATATCGTTTAACAACGATTCCTATCAAAATTTAATAATATACATAAAAATAAATAAGTCACAAGACCAAGCATTCCGCTAAACTTTTTTCGCTAAGCTTTTAAGCTTTTTTAGGTTTCAGTTTTTTACCAAAATTTTGTCAAATGATCATGGATAATGATTGAAATAAAGAACTTTTAAATAGGACAGTGAAAATTTGGAAAACTTTTAAACCCTAACGTTAATAATCTAAATATAAATAAATTTAAAAAACTATTTTACTAAAGGTCTGTGTAAGTAATGCTCAAGTTTGAAAAAAAAACTAGTCATGTCTAGTCTATTTTTACTTGCCCTCAACATCTCCACATTCTCCTACATCTTGTTCCTCACATCTTGGAGAAAGTGGATGTCTCATGAGGATGGGAAATTGTCGAAATGGATGGGTTCAATTTTGAGAGACATCACTTGCAATCGATTCCTAGGGGATGTTTGAATTGAATGACACTCAGAAGAGGATATCAACAGTGATGAGGAAATTGAGAAACTGCATTTTTATCAATTGACTATATATAACCACCAATAATTTATTCACTCTGCGCACTGTGACTTTCAAGGGGATACCAATTTTCACACTTTCCCTTACATCCTCTTATTCAATGCCATCAAACATTCACTGGGCCATTGAGACTACATTATTCTGCACTTTTGCGTCATGATTTCTGCCAATGGCATGTTACTGGGTAACATAAAATGGAGCTTATATGCTCTCCCTAAGTACGATACATGCTCAATTTAGAAAGCATTCTCCGCATTTCTGCAAACATAACATCAATACATAAATTATGTTATAGCCCATCTTGTGATATAAAGCAGACAAATATTGTGTCGAGGAATTTTAGACATTTTCTTGGGCAAAATACCAACAGTACACGCACTTTATTAATATTTCACATTCTCAAGTTGAAACTTGTACCCATTTCTCTTGTTTTCTACCCTCTTATTTGCCCATTTTCTCTTCTCGAATTTTTCTTTCTCTATATTCCATCTACCCGAGTAAATACGGAGAAGATTAAATGCAGATTATTAAGCATGTTTCGCATAAGCACTGTTTATACGAAAGCTCTCGCCACAGTGGTTTAGACTTTCTTTTCGAGAATTTATTAATAATTAAGAAAAAAAAACCGCTCTGAATAATGGAAGCATCGTTATTCTGGCGAATATTGCTACAGACATTCTTCTACTTTCAGACCATAAAAACCCCACACATTTCTTCAGTTATCAACTCTTTTGCTCGTTTTGTGTGGGTGAAAAATGCTTTCATGAGCCATTTCTCAAATTTTTAACATTTTTCCATGCTTTAGCAGCCACATGTGCTCGACGTTTGTTCTTGTTCTTAGACTAAAGTGCCTTGGGGAAAGCTACAGTTCATTTAAATTATGAAAGGG
This sequence comes from Phlebotomus papatasi, assembly GCF_024763615.1. Taxonomy (NCBI): domain Eukaryota; kingdom Metazoa; phylum Arthropoda; class Insecta; order Diptera; family Psychodidae; genus Phlebotomus; species Phlebotomus papatasi. The sequence continues at coordinate 77,948,853 of NC_077222.1, forward strand.
ACAGATAATCCTAACCGGCTTATGTAGGTGAGATTCTTAACGTGAGCTAACTCGGAGTGCATGCAAATTCGATTTAGAGCTGAAGTTGGGAGACGCCATTCAGTTATCTTGAATAAAATTCGTGAAATTATACAAATTTTGTATTTAAACCAAAATATCAAGGATTTGGATGAACTGACAGAAAAGTGTTACATGGGTGAAATGTAGACCAGAATGTTCTCTATAATTTTCCCATAGAACATGATCTCATCGATTACTCAGAAGCCAAGATAAGCGAGGTTTTTTGTTTCTTAACTCGTTTTTTCATCCAGAGTTCCCCAAGTAATCATTTGTTGAACTTCAACTATATCAAAGAATTGTTGTATTTTGTTGGACTTTCCATTTAAAACCCTATTTTAAGTGTCTTGGTGGAGTAGAGGCAGTCAAATTGGCATCTGAGTGATTTCAAAGCGTTATTATGGGAAAAATCAATTTTTTCACACTTAAACGGCAAAATCGGAGTGATAGCGTGGTCTGAGTGGAAAATGATGTATGGACGAAATGTAGAGACAAATGTGCTCTACAATTATGTTGAAGTAATCATCAAAATCGGTTCAGCGACAGACGAGATAATTGAGGTTATGTGATATTGAAATTGGTTTTTCGACTGTGGCGCCCCTGGTGTTGGTCCCACGAAGTTCAAATATTCTAGAAAGTTGTAGCATTTGGTGAGATCTTTCGTTTAAGCCCTCATTCATCAAAATCGGTCACATAAAACCGGAGATATGATTTTTTGAATTTCGTGAACTTTGACCCCTCATATCTCCGGTTCTGTTTTAACCACAGCGCGCATACGCACCATTTTGGAAACGTCCTAGACTGGACTACAACATACTAAAATTTCATTAACTTGCACAATGCCGTTTTTGAGAAAAATGTCTTTGAATTTCGATGAATTTTGACGCTATCACAGCGCCACCTGTGGTGACTTTTTGAATTTCCATCTGAAAGTGCTCATCGAGACGAAACCAAAAAGGTAAAATTTATGTCGCTATGTTAATTAGAACCGGAGATAGAGGCCGGTCAATGTTCGAACTTTGACCCCTTATAGCTCGGGTCAGGGGTTATGGATCGACTTAAGGTTTTTTTTGTTTGATAGGTATAATCAACGGCTACAACATACTAAAATTTCAGCCCGATTGCATAAGGAATTTTTGAGTTATTTAACTTTAAAGATTTAAAAATTTTCTTTTTAATAATAGCGCCCTTAGCGGTGGTTTTATGAACTTGCGATGTTAGAAGGGGAAGTGGCATTTCATGAGAGCTTTCCAAAAAGCCCTCATTTTTTAAATTCTGACAATTAGAACCGGAGTTATGGCCATTTTAAGAAATTTTTTTTGGACCCTTATAGCTCGGGTCAGGGGGGTCGGGGGACCTTAAGTTTGGTAGTGATGGAAAGCTCTAAGGCCCAGCTATAACATACTAAAATTTGAGCCCGCTCGATGCCATAGGGGCGGAGCTATTGAGAAAACAAAAAAAGGGGGGTCTTCAAAATGGCGGAAGGAGGGGTGGGGGGTGGGGGGTCAATGCACCATGTTGCAATTTTCATACGATATTTAACCTTTGCCGAAAACCGCAAGTCGATATCTTTTTTAGTTTAGGAGCTATTAAGCTCCAAAGAGCGGCCGGACGGCCGGCCGGACGGCCGGCAGGCCGGCCGGGAACGTAACTTAGCCCCCCATATATTCGTGATCAGGAAGTGGCGAAACACATTTTGGCCAAGTTTGAGCGCGATCGGACGACATGAAATTTTGTTAGGATTATAGTAGGTGAGATTGTTAAGAATCTCACCTAATAAGTTCATCTTAAATTTGCATTTCAATTCATTCACAGTTATTGTTTATTGAAAAGTTTTGCAGCAAAACAAGAATTAAATTAAATTTTAATTCACTTGATTTATTTTATGTACCACCTATTTGCGCAAGAAAATAAATTAATTAGCCAACAGGAACTATTTTCATCGTATTAGACTGTTTGTGAAGGATATTGCAGTATCTAATTCTACACCGGTTGATAGCCGCAATTCTGCGGATGCTACTTGGCGACATTTTCAATCTGAACCTCAGAAAAAATGACTCTACTTTTTCATCACTGCATTATATTAATTTTTTCATTTTGTTCCTATCAACATCTATATTCTCTTGTCTTTTTTATAGCATTTTTCTCTATTTAATATCGTTTTATTATTATTTTTATTATAATTATCATTATTATTATAATTGTTATTAATTCCGCAGACGGATTGGGTAATAACGTTGTAGTATTTCCAAACTTATTCCGTTCACAAAAGTTTTCTGTGTATATTGTAATAGTATATATACAGAAACACAAACATACACATGGAACATTCCAATTTTTGAAAAATAATAAGTTTAATAGGACTGCAATTAAAACCCTGAAGCTAAATCTCAAACACCAAATTACCGAATGGATCAAAATCCCGAATGGATTAAAATCCCAATTAGCCAAAGGCAAAAGAATCAATACCCGTAACAGCCAAAATAAGGATTTTGATTTTCCTATGATAAGTTTAAGAAGATCCCGATTAAGATTTCAAAGCCACTCGTGGATAGGAAAAGATCGGAGTACCTGGTGAGCAGTATCCCCTGCAAAGCGAGTCAGATTGCTGATCTTCTCACCGGACATTATTTGAAGAAACTCAAAACATTGGATGCTGAGTGTAGCATAACCTGCAAAGTTAATACTGTTAGAAAAAATATAAATTTAAATTTCTATTCGGAGTACTGACGTCCGATTTTGCCTTTTCCGGATTTTGATCAATTCGGAACTTCTTCAGTTGAGCATCTTGGTTTCGCGGAATTTTAACCATCTGGGATTTCGGATTCTTCGTAGTTTAATCCATACGAGAAACGGTCCTATACTTACGGTCTTATAGCGCTACTTGAAAAAGTGGTGCTGGACTGGAATAACCTTCCAAAATTGAATCCGGACAGTGTAATTGAATTTATCCGAATGAACTGTCTGCCTCAATACACAAAATGCACGCGTAAGTAAGGGATAACCGAAAAAGCAGATCCTAAGGGGCCGTAACGGATTCTTGAATACAGCGTACGAGTTCGCGAGAATATGATGCACGAGGAGACTGGAGCGACTGAAGCTAAGGGTGGGGCCGGAACAGAAACTGAAGGTGTATATGGATGAACACCACTTGCTGCCCCTAAAATTAATCTATCTGTCTTAAATCCCAAAAGCCGTATCTCGCACGCCATAATACGGGACGAGTCAAAATTCTGAACTGATCTGGATGGGCCAAAATTTAGATTCCGATTTCTCTTAAATGTCAAATTTAAAAGGGTCCTAATTAAAATACCAAAAGCCTAAAAGTACTATCACACTAGGATTTTCACAATTCAATTTTAAATTCAATTGAGCCAAATGAGCATTATAAGATTTCTAGAATTTACTTGAAAATTCTCAAAGCCATGACACATGAATGACTCCGGAAAATGTGTGATAGTACTTAAAATGTCTTATAGGTCACTTATCTGTTATGCAAAATAATCTCCAAAGCCAGAATTAAGGGTTGTAGGCAAGGGGTCTTATGAAGAGAGTCTCAGTCTTGTTGAAAGTCTGTGTGAAATTATCCCAACTGCGATTTCTTCACACAAAAATTTCCTTCGAATGGCTTTGGAGGAACTTAGGAAATTACTCCCGATACTGAAGTTTCACTCGCGTACAATTTTATCACTAATAATTGTACTTATTTTATTTTTTAACCACAAATAATATTAATTATGAGTAAATAAATTCAATAAGAACAATTTGGTTCAAAAGGCTACTTGTTTAACTGCAATAAAATTGAAATTAATGAGCAATTTTAACATTTTAATTTGCTGAAATCAAATTTAATTGAGCAACCACATTTCTGCTATTTTACCATTTTTAAACGTGTTTTTGTGAACCAAGTATAACTTTATATCAATAAATAAGCGAAAATCTATCAATTCAAATGATTTCTAATGGAAAATAAAACATAAGAACAATTCATCTGAAAATTAAATTGAATTTAAAATTGAAAAAAAACCTAGTGTGATAGCACAGTAATCTTGCGCGTAAAAATATCGAACGGAGCAAAATTCTGAATGGATCGAAATCCCAAATAGCTTGAATCCAAAATGGATTTAAATCCCATGGAATCAAAATCTCAAAATCCCGAATAAACTAAAATTCTGAATAGCCAAAGTGCCACTGAAACAGATCAAACGCCGGAAGAGCTAAAATCCGCATTTTTTATTAATTAGATTAATGGACTCCACTACACACTAGAGAAATTTATGTCCATTTTGAAGAGTTCCCCCTACTCAAGCATAGGGAATTTGTTTCAATATATGGACATAAATTTTTCTAATAGAGGAGGCCATAAGAGGGTCCGGATTAAAATCGTAAGAGCTGAAATTTGCTCATCAAAATACTGAATAGGGCAAAATTAGGAAAAGATTGAAATCCCGAAGAGCAAAATTTCGTATGGGTTAAAGTACGTAGAATCCGAAATCCCAGTTGATTAAAATTCCGTGAAACCAAAACTCTCAAGTGCAGAAGTCCCGAATAGTGATTCCAAATAACCGGGTTTTTTTTGTATAGACGGTTAACCGGTTTTGGAAGGGTCTGAAACCGGTTAACCGATTTAAACCGGTTTCAAATTTAGGATTAAATTATGGAATTTTGAGAAATTTTTCAGAACTTGAACTTTGATGCAATATTTAACACATAAATATATTCTTTTTCTCTGTTAGTTTAGAACTTATTTATTTTATTGTTTTATTTTTTATTTGAAATAATTCGAGAAATTTCAGAGAGCAGGAAAATTACTGGGAGTTTTTCCAATAATATTGTACTGTGAAATATATAATGTAAATTAGATTTCCATAAAAATAACTATTTTTTCATACAACCGGTTAACTGTTTTTGGAATCACTAATCCCGAATTGATCAAAATCCTGAAGAGGCAAAATCGGACGTCAGTATTCCGAATAGAAATTTAAATTTATATTTTTTCTAACAGTATTAATAACTTTATTAGAAATATTTGTAGTTAATACTTTTTTTCATTATTAGCTTTATAAGGATAATTTTGAATATGTACATGCAAATGAAACAATTTGTTTTATATAGTATTGCTGAAAATGTGATGTTTTTCGACATATTGCTTGATATTTTCAGAGATGTATTCGTGAATATAAAAAAAAATATTTAAAGAAAACTTATTTTCCAATTTTTCACAATATCAATTATCCTGGAAGTACTATGTAGAAACTATTAATAAGGTAGCTCCGATTTTAAATATTTATTTACAAGTCATTTATTCGTATTTCGTAATATATATCAATCTTTGAGTTTTCATTGTTGATGAATGAATTGATATTGAATGACTAGAAGTCAATTGAAAAATTCATTCGGAAATGGATTAAAGGTTTTCCTGTTGTCATCTCGACGTGAAAGGGTTACACATGGAAGACTTACAGGAAAAAGTCCTATCAATTTGTTTCACCGGAATTTTTCAACCCACTTAATTCACAGGTGTAATCGGATTTGAATGACTTGGGTTGGTGAAGGTGGATGGATTACAATTCACTATCGAAATTGTAATTTGATGGCAATCCATGCATATTTCAGAGTCCATTTGGCTATCAGTTCAGATAACTTCATGCATATTTATCTACTTTTTTCGGTTTTTTTCTCTACGTCTCAGTCTTTACGAAAATTTGCAACAAAAGTTGCTGAAATTTTCTCGTTAGTCCATATCATTATTTCACCTTGATTGAGGAAGTAATATCGACCTCTGGATTCTGTCAACTTTCATTTTTTATGAAAATTTATTTGTGTATCGTGAATGGAATATATTTGCCAGTTTATTAGAAAAGTAAGGTACTTTTATCATTTGAGTATCACAAAATCATATGCATTTTATTTATTTGACTCCAATTGGTTAAGCAGAAAAATTCTCGACACGTTTTACCTTGAATTTTATTGAAGAGGGTGAAAATAAATAAAATTCCAATCACCTTTAGGTAAAATAATAATATTTTATGTTTGATATGGTTTCTTGTGTAGCTTTTTCTTAGACAATTAAATTTAAAGACAGTTCTTAACTAAAGTAATGAATGTCGTCATAATCAACTACAAAAAATAGGACAATTTCATTAATTCTTTTAGATTGATTTTCTATAATCAAAATTTATAGGAAAATTGTATGAAATCCTCAAATTAAGAAAAAGTTGAATAAAATTTATCAAAATTTCAATGTCCAATTACAAAGTATTATCCACGCAATCAAATATTCAATTCTATATTACATTATATTTTATTTTGATATCTTTCACTGATTGAATATAGCTTAAAGTGCTTTGAAAGCTTCAAGCTCTAACAAATCAGAGAACGCAATGGAACTCAAGTATCATATTTTGTAACGTCAAATATTTGTTTATTTCCAGATGGCCCATGCTTCAAGTAAACTAATTTCTAAACAATTCCAAAATATATTTATAATGTAAAAAATGTGCTAAGCTCAGCTTTGAGTCCTTGATAAATTTATAATTAAATACGATGTTCCACAAAAAGATCCTGAATGTCCTTTTAAACTAAATGGCCAAAGTCATCGCAAAAATGTCATGCTGATGGTTAAAAATGAAAAGAAAGGATAGGAGATAAATGAGTTTTAGACTGGAGACAACTTAATGTGAATAAGCGGTTCCTGTTGCTGTAAAACTTTTAATTGATTTTTAGAACCCATTGACTTCTAAAGGGAAGAATCCTGCTGGAAAATTAATGTACCCATGAATCCGCATCCATCAGGACAAACAACTTCTTTGGCTAACCATTTAATGTACAGTCTCCTCTAGTTCAAATAGAAATTCCAATTGAACGATCATCCAATAGCACGATCGATTTGACAAGGAGAAAGAGAACAAATCAAATTTGTTTCATTCACCACATTATCCATTCAATTTTCAACTTCCAGCAATTTTCCTCAGAAAATGTAAATATTTGCCAAATGGACTGCCATTGAAGAGGAAATGATAGGGGACACGGGATATTATTTTATCTGCTGAGTGGTCTAATGATTCAATCACGAGCCTCATAAAAATAAATTTAATAAAAAAATCCCTGTAAAATCATCCCTCATCTCTGATGGTGCTTTTACTCGTTGTAAAAAAAGAACACTGGGAATATACTGAGTAAAGGAAGAGTATCCTTAAAGAAAATAAAAGATACCACTTGAGCATCAAGTGTGATAGAAGAAAGTTTCAAGGGTGTCTGAGTAATACTGTTTGTTCCTTTTACCGGGTTGATTTCTATAGTTAAATTGTTAAGTATCTTAAGGGGAATTGCGCTTATTCCCTGAGTGGGTGTTAGAAAGGACAAAGTATAAATGAATAAATCCATAAAAATCACTAATTCAAATCCCTAGAACCTTTATTCAACAAGGAATCCGCTGCATCAGTAAATTGTATTTTACTATCAAGATTAGGATTATTTCTTACAAATAATTAAATACAAAAATAGTTTCATAAAAAAATACTACTAATTACTAACTCACTTTGTTATCTTGTTGGAAGGGCGAAACTCCTTGGAAGAATACTACGAATGGGCAAGTAGCATTTAGCTAAAAAGGTTACATAAAGGAAGCAAATTTCTTTATTATGGCATAAATCGGTCTCAAATTTTATAATGTTATACCTGGGCTTAAGGGATTTCTGTTGGAAAAAATCTACCCTCCCCGTCCCCCCTCACCCGAGCTATGAAAAGTCAAATGGAACAAATAATGAATCTTAAAATGGGTAGCACTGGTTCTAATTGATAGAATTTAATTCTGAGAGGTAACTCACAAGCGTAATCAGATAAGATTTTGACTGGTTGGTTAATATATTTTATAAAGATAATTTGGCCTCACTGCTTAAAAGAAGGGAAAGTATTTCGGATTAAGGGCAATCATATTGACAGTAAACTGCTGGTATCGGAAATCTTCGTTTTTTTTCTATTTCGTTTTTTACATTTCTATTTTTCCCAGTTTGTCTTTGGAATCTTTGTCCTCGGTAATATTTTTTTTTTTTGGAAACTTTGTCTTTGGAAATCCTGTCTTTTGACAATGCACAAAGAACCACTTCGTCGCCACTTTTAACCACTTTTCGCCAGTTTTGTAACCACTTCTCGCCACCCACATGAAAAGGTCCAAACTCAATTATTTTAAGCAAAGTTATGAAAAAATACATTCAAAATTTGTTCCGTCGAACTGAGAATCTACGAAGTGAAGTTAGCGTCGCCTATTGAAAATAGATGGCGATAGGTGGTAAAATCAATTCCAGAATATAACCACTTTTTGCCATGCCTCATTTTTATATAAAAATAATATAAAATGTAATATTAATTAACTAAATACAAATTTTATGTATTTCACAAGTGTAATTAAAGATTCAATAGAAAAATTATTTATCAAAAAATGTATTTCTTGTTCGATGAAAATTTGATGACACTTATAGTAAATTTGATAAGAAATATTGGATTCGCTGCACTTGCTTAAAATATTACTCTAAAAAATGCTTAAAAACGTAAATCCAAAACGAATAATTATTATTTTTCGACTCTATACGTAACAGTAATAAAAATACAAATAAATTTGCGGCTCATTTAGGGTGGAGTAAGTATTTTTGGCCACTTCAAGGTTTCATATGCATGTAATTTTTATAATATTTATTTAAATAAAATTAAATTTTGTATAAAGATACCTTAAAGCCGTTTCCTCCTAATTATCCAAGAGAATTCCTAAAAGTTTTTGGATATTTCAGTGAAAAAATGCATTTTATACAACTATGCATGTCCCACCCGGCAAATTCTGCAGAATTCTGCAGAAATTCGTCAGATTTGAATTACTAACTGCCGAAAAATCAGCAGAATTTCTGCAGAATTTTGTTCTAAGGTGGATCCGATCGTTGTATGAAAATTCTGCAGAATTTTCTGCAGAATTTCTATAGAAAATTTTAAAATTATCGGCAGAATTTCTTTAGAGTATTTAGATGGTTTCTACATTTCTTCTACCCTTTCTAATGTTTCTAAACATTATTTTAACTACATAAAAATATGTATTTCAATTTATTTAAAATTCAATTTTTATTCAACAATTTTATGTGAATACTCTTTTTTTTACAATATTATTATAATGTTATTATTATAATGTATTATAATGTTATAATACAATATTATTAAATCAGCCATAATAGAAAACACAAAAGAAATTCGCGATGCTCACGAAGTCGCACGACTATCCCGAAGCCACACGAAGTATCCGATTGAATGACAAGAAACGTTAAAATTTCAAAAGTGCAGAATTGCAGATCGAAGTTTTGCTGGGGTATCAGTAATTTTGGCCACTTTGTAAGTACTTTGGGCCATTGTGTGTAAGCACTTTTGGCCACTTGTTTCCAATAAAATTTTAATAAAATAACAGAAGAAATAGCTTTCGAAAACTTTCACAAATACACAGCACAAGTCCTATTCTTATTTAACACCAATTTTATGTGATTTTTAGAGTATTTTAAACAACTTTTTGCACATTTTCTATTTGATGTAAAAATCAGTCAAAAGTCACGATTAGTTTTACTGAAATCCGCGAAGTGCACCACGTGTAAAATATGTGGGAAAATGAATGGCCAAAAGTACTTACACAGCCGAAAAAAGGAAGCTCTTTTAGCCACATACGATTTTCATTTAATTTGTTAGAAAATCTTATTAAGGATGGTATCATAATAAAATTTATTTAATAAGGAAATGAACTTTCATTGAATAACATCACATATTTTCATCAAAAATATGAAATAATGCAAAACAATTTCTCTTAACATTAACAAGTTTCTTAAGAATCACATTTTTTTTTTCTAGTGATGCTTACCTTTTCGAGAATTTCTTTCAATAACTTAGAATTAATCAAGCCGATACAAAATCAAATATGGTTTTCTAATTCGTTAGATTAGAGGTCACGAAATAAGACCCATTTTCCTGTTCTAAATAAACTCATAATTGCCTTACAATGCGATTTTACTTTAGGTGGCCAAAAGTGCTTACATGGCCAAAAGAGCTGACTCTACTCTATTTCACAAATCGCGAAAAATAGCGATTTCAATATAAATGGCGAAAAATAGGGCACTGACTGGCGAGAAGTGGTGATTCCACCCTATACGGATTTATACAGCCAATATCCTAATGCTACTTATGAAAAATAAAAACATTAGACAAACCTTATCAATTTTTCACAGATTATACGCAAAGAAAAAGCTTCATTTGCTAGCTAAATCTACCCCGGTCTCCCTTAATATTCAAATGACTATCCTGTATTCTTAGTCACAATCACTCAGAGGTTGCCTCTGAAGAAATTCTTTCTCCAGTTTTATTCTATACATTTCATTACAATATTATTCCAAAAGTATCTGTAAAAATCTCAGCCACAATAACTTTATTAATCTAAATTTGGTTATTGATTATACGAGTTGAAATAATCATATTTCCCCGAATACCTCAAATCACTATGAGTGTTAAATGTAAGCTTTCAGAGATTTCACAGTCAGACACAGGTTCATGGCAAAGCAATCAATCTCACACCTGGAAAACTTCAGTTTAAATTGAACATGAGCGATATGTTGTGGTAAGTATTGGGGTGACTGGTGGTCAGGTTATCGGAATCAATTCTGCATGTGAAGTGTGCGCAAATTTAACTGCAATTCATTCTCAGTGGTAGCTATAAAAATCACAGCATGAGAAAAGTGTCGGAAATGTAAAGGAGTATTAGCGTGGCCAAATAATTTACGATAGCACAAAGTTAGCGGAAACTTCTCCACCGGAAATTACTTTTGTTTGCAAATTAAGTTTGATGGTGTTGGGAACTTTGATTGTGAAATGGTGTAAAAGCCAGAAGCAGAGGAGTGAGATTCAGTACTTAAGCTATCCCAACTCACCCTGATTTCGTCGTATGTTATGTATAAGCTTTATTCATGTTTTCATTATAAATGTCTGCTAATTTTCCGTGTTCCACCAACGTAAAATTAATCCCCGGTGGGGTGTCTTTGTCCGTAAAAACAGAAAGTGGCATCATTCCCAAAAGAGGTATAATTTAATTCTTTTAATTAGAAAATCGCTCACCTGTGTGTCATATTCCATTGAATGGTTCAAGTTGGCAGTTCAACTCTCCCTTAAGATCACAATTTCTCCCCAATTTATCCACTCGTATCTCAACAGAGTGGCTCCTTGGGGAGGGTGGATGGTTGAATTAATTAAAAGATCAGAGGCAATTCTCTAGCGCCCCACTGACTCTCTCAATGGCCACCAAAAGTATGTGGGTGCATGGGCCAGAAGTTCAATGAGTGACAACGATGGGTGAGCCTGGAGACAACCTACCCGAAAAAAAGCTTTTCTTGGAACATTTCTTCCCAGGGGCAAATTAAATTCACCAGGGTAGAAAAATATCCTCAACCTCAATGAATTTTATTTATTAATTCATCCCATTTATTTTGGTTAAGAACGCAGAGAAGATGAGCAACAAGAACGAAAGTGAGTGGTTATATTAGCATTTATGCTGGTAAATGAGCACCACAGAAACACAATTTTAGCTACTGTGGAGAGCCTGTGATTAATTAATTGTTGAACAAACAGGAATTATCATCCAAGGTTTTTCTTTTACCTGTTGAAAAACCCAAAATTATGTTCTAAATTGAATTCATAGGTTAAGAGAATCACACAAGGTATATTATACCCTTTTTATCCCATTCAAGCTCAGAGAATTATGGGTTGAAAACCATTATACACAAAAGTTGAAACACTTCGTGAAATACTTCATAAGATTGAGGTGTAAATTGTGTCCTGAAATTTGATGTTGCATTATTTCTTTTCAGAACTTACAATAAAACAGTCCAACTGCATTAACAAATTAGAGCATTTTGCGATGCATTTCCGAAATATTTATCATAGCTGAAGTCAATGTGGGAATTTATCACATATATTTATCATAATACCTTTACATTTTGCAAATTACGAATCAATTTACAGAGAATTGCTAAATTATTCAAAATTGTTAATACTTATGTATTTATTTTAGTAGGAGCATCTAAATGAGAGGAGGGGATTATTTCAAAATCTCAATTTCGAAATGAAAGGCCTCAGTGAGTTTTACCCCGATCAATGTATACCTTCGACGCACAAAATTTACCTCTTCGAAAGCTCTGTTTGTTTATATTTATTGGAATATTTTGACATTCTGTTGATTTAAAATCATTTGTTGATTTTTATTTATATTGTTTTTTTTTAAAGATTTCATTTTATTCATATTTCATATTGCTTTTTAAAAGATATTTCTTTCTGTCCTGAATTGTTCTTTATAATACTTAGAAAATGTCTGTTGTCACTCTGAGTGATTGTTCAGACAATATGACTTCTTTTCATTTTACGCACATAATCCAAAATCCCGAATGCCAAAATCCAGAAAAAAAACCAAAATCACGTAAAATCTGAAATCCCAAAAGAGTCAAAATTTCGAAATTCAAAATCCTTAAAGCCAAAATCCTGAATAGGTCAGGGATGTGTGTGAATCTAACCTGTGATAAGATACCAAAGATCATGAGAATCCACCCACACTTCTGTGATATCAAGTACCTATGATAGAGATACCAAATAGCATGAATATCCCAGATCCCTGATCTCCTTGAGCCTTCAGCTAAATGTATATACTTGTGAAAAGGAGGAATATCTTAATATCTGGAAAAGAGTGACCGGATGACCGGTTGCTTGCTCAAAGACTGGCATATCAACAAAAGACAAATTTAAAATACCAAAAGAACCGAAATTCTAAAATCCAAAATCCAATATCCTGAGAGCGAAAATTCCGAATGGTCAAAATCTCCAAAAAGCCAAAATTCCGAAAAAGTCATAATCCCGAAAAAGACATAACACCGAAATCCAAAATCGAAAATACCGAAAGCCAAAATCCCAAATGGGTCAACATCCCAAAAAGTCAAAATCTCGAAAAATCAAAATACCGAAAAATCAAAAATCCTGAAAAATCCAAAATACCAAATGAATCAAAATTCTGATTTCTTAAATTCAAATTCCGAAAGCCAAAATTCAGAATTGGTAAAAATTTCGAAAAAGCTAAAATCCCGAAAAAGTCATAATCCCGAGAGAGACCTAATTCGGAAGTCAAAAATCGGAAATAAAGAGAGTCAAAATCCTGAATGGGTCAACATCGTGAAAAGTCAAAATCGAAAGTCAAAATCCAGGACACCAAAATCCCAAATGCCAAAATTCCACACGCCAAAACCCCAATGCCAAAATCCCGAATTGTCAAAAAAAAACTTCCCTTTGCCCTTATCAGCAAGCACGGGTGCAATCGTGATACTTTTAAGTATTTAGGATTTTGGTTTTTGGGATTTTACAAAAACTTGAAACTTCTGTCTTCTAAAATTTCGCCAAAATACTACCCCTGAGGGGCCTAAAGACTCGAAATAATACATAACTCAAAATCGAGAAATCATATGAAATTCGAAACAATTACGACACAAGATATTTTCACATTGGTTTTTTTTTTGTCCTAATTTGCAAAAGTATTTTAATCCAATATATCTGTACGTTTTTGATATTCAAATTTGATGGATTTATTCATCTTTTTTATATGTGTCAGAACGTGTATGAATATTGTGCATTTAAAATTTTATGAAATTTTCATAATTTAGTAATACATGAACGTTCACACAATGCTATTACGAGCTTTCATCCTTTGTTCTTTGTTTTCATTATATTAATAAAGCTAATTGAATTTTATGTAGGGGAAAGCTTTCAATTACCAAAAACTTCAGCCTTAAATATTTCAATTGTTTTTTTTCTGCAAAGCAAAAAATCTGTTTTTGAAACAATTAATGGCAGGTGGTGTGGTTTCAAACAGGAAATTATTTTTAATGTTTATGATTCTATTTCAGAAAGCCCAAAAATCTTGTAATATTCGAAGAACGGTACTTTCGGAAGCTGACCAGACCAAATGGTCAGAGATTAAGACAATAAGTTTTCATGTAACCTCTTGCAATTTTTTCTTGCCTTTCCCTTAAACCAGAAAAAACAAAGCATTTAGAAAAAAAACCTTGGAAATTCGGCTAACGAGGAATTTTGATTAAATCTGTTTAGAGTTACAAGGATTTTAAAAATTTATTTAAAAAAAAAATTCGATGTGATCTAGAATTGAACATTTACTAAATTATTACTAGAAATATCATAATTCTAAATTCTAAGTTCGTTGGTTCGGAATTTAAATTTTCACTTTACTTTGAGAGCGAGCCTAACATTTCCATCTCAATTTCCAACTCTGCTTTAAGGCAGTTAGAGGTTTCAAAAAGTATATATTCCTGTTATAAACATTTTCTATATTGTGTAACCAACTACTTGAATGTTGGTCTCTGTTGGGGATGCAAAAGGCCAAACATATGTTGCTTTTCGCAAAATTTATCTTGAGCTCGTCTCTTCCTCCGGTGTGGCAGATTGAAGAATAGGCGAGCTCTTAAAACTAAAATGTGCGGTCCAGCCCTTACTGTGGTACAAATATCTTAAGTTTCCCAGAACGGTTGGGGATGTAAAACAAAATATAAGAAAAAAAGAGAAGTATCCCAAAAACTTTAATTTAGTTTTCCTAAGAAACTCGCCTGTAATTTTTTTTCTTAGTGGTTTAATAACTTTTCATGCTGAGGTATTTTTTTCCTTGGTTGGTGAACTGCAGGGGCGTCAGAGGTAAATATCTAATGTTGTTGAGAAAAGTAAATAAACACTTGAGTAATTGCCACTGCTTTGTGTAGTGTGTTGTATTAAAAAGTTTCCTTCTAGGGTGAAGTTTTTTATTCTAGCAAGAAAATTTCGTATGAAACTGCAAGTTTAAATTTTCACACGGGAAAATGCACTTTTGACGCCAAAAGCGTAAAACATCGAGAAGGAGAGATGGTCAATGGGAAAAATGCTATGTGGAAAAATTGTGGACCTGAAAAAAATTCTATGGCAAAAAGTCACTTCATGTATGAGTGAAATAATTCAATTATGGCACCAAAATACACATACACCTTGTTTTTTTTTTATTCTTATACCATGGAGTAATATATTCATATAACACAGCGCCTGGTGGATGGGGTTGCAGCCCGCAGGAGCAATGGTATGGAGGAAATTGAATGAATGTATCTAATCCCATTTCATGTATCACAGACGAGCTTTCTGCTCAGACAGGCAAAAAAGGCTCGAATCACATTTCAGGAGAAAGCATGAAATAGTAATATATATGTATATATCATATAAATAAATATATGTATACATCTGGTGGGGAAACCTGAGAGCAAGGCACCTTCATTTGCGAGGTGGATTCGACTATGTGGCAATGAGCCAATCCCTCTGGCTCCCATTGCCTGGAGCTGACACAAAGCTCAGCAACAACGAAATCCATCTAACTCAAATGGCAAACCTTCAAAAAGCCGCGTCGCATATCAGCGCAATTGTTGATGAAGGCAAAGGCACCGACTAGGGGTTGAAATCCCCTATACCCAGACTCTTTATGCCAGAGAGAAAAAAAGAACAACACCCCCTCAGGCAATGGTGTGTAACTGAGCCTGCTAGCACATGTTAGAGCAACAAGATGTATAGCCCTCTCCAAAGCATATATGACAACCTCATTTACATCCCAGTATTATATTTATGTACATAGTAATTGGATTCTTTCTGCATTTTAATATCATCGCGCAATATTTGTTATGCATTTATGCGTGTATATACAGAGTGTCAAAAGAATAGAGATGTATTTCACACGCATATGAACATTTCATCAATCATTCCCGGCAGTGTGCAATTGTGCAAATGGAAATTCACTATCTAAATGCATTAAAATTATGGGATCCTCCACTCCCAAAGACAGAAACACTCATAATTTGTCACTATCATTTACACAATGACACTTAAGTACAATAATTTTTTCTCTTGATACACTTTATATACTCTAGATCTCTTAAACAGATTAAAGATGAACAATGAAACGAACAAATAATGAATTTTCCGACACTTTTCTTTTGAACCTTCTTTCAAGTTTAAGCCACGTGGTCGAGTAAAAATAGTCAAATCAGTAGCTGTGTACTTGCACATCGTTATTAAGGGTAAAATAATTTTTTTACACTAAGGGCCTCTACAGACTAGAGAAATGTATGTCCATATTGACCGCTCAGAATAAGAAACGAATAACTCGTGGTAGGCAAATTTTAGAGAAAAGCGATTTGGAGCTGAGATTTTACATACAGAGTATAGGATTTTTCATTTTTGAGATTTAAAATCTCTATAATTTTGAAAATAATTGTCTTTCAAGTATAATATTCACAGGGAAGATAGAGGGTAAGGGAAGAGCACCAGCGATCGGCAGTGTTCCTCAGATCGTCAAGTTATTGTCATATTATTGCACCAAATAAAATGAACTTTTAAAAATTATTAGCTACTTTTTACCATTTAATTCTTACAAGAATACAGTGCATTAGTGTAGATTTAATTTATAAAACCAATTTTCCGTGAGACACCTGTTTAAATTCGTGACGATCCGAGGTACAGAGTAGGGGAGACCGGGGAGGTTTGGGACAGGGGTAGTATAGGACGAGGCGATTTTTTCATTATTGTTTTGAAATAAATGGGATTTACCCACTACCCAATCGTAGGCAACAATAAGATGTATATTGACTAAAAGAATGGATACCCTCAGTTCCATTGTTTTAATTCTATGAACTTTTTTTTAAATTGATAAAAATTGTATATTTTGAAGTCTCAGTTTTCGTCTTTGTATTTTTCATCAGCTATATATAATCAAAACTTTTCTATCTCGTAGGCTAGCAGTGTAATCTGGGAACATATTTTTATAAAAGTTTCTGAGATCATACACTCTTGTTTTTTACTTGAAGCTTTTAAATACCAAAACTACACGCGGGGATGTTTGGGACACCTGAAAGGGGATAAATGGGGCGTTGATTTTTGACGAGATTGTGTGGCGCACAAATCGTTACTGTCAAAATGGAGGGTAATTACCAATTTCTACTGGAAATTTCCTTCTTGTGCAAACTTTAACAGTTCAGAAGTTACCTACAGAGACAATTATACCATCAATGTCTTGGGAATAGATAATTTCTTCTCCTGAGGATATACGGCTTTTGTCCAATACCGTTAAAAACTTACTCGAAAATTTATCGAGCAGTATCCTCTACAATTCTCACAAGTTCCTCAGAAAATTCAAGGTGAAAGCTCATCCATATAAACAAGGAAAAGCAGTTACTATGCAGTTGTCGTAAAATCAAACAGGAATCCGCCAATGAGTTCAAAACTAAAAGTCAAATGAATCTCTCGCCTGAAGAATTTGATGATAATAATTCCAAAATTTAGAATAAAAAAAGCAAAGAAAGCTAGGATAGTAAATAAGAAGAAAATACATTAAATTTTTATTTCTGTTAGAAATATTTTTAATCCAGTATTTAAAATTAACTAACGTGCTCTAATAATGCAAATTATGCGAGAAAAAATGCGTCCCAAATATCCCCTTTTGTGTCCCATACTGCCCCAAATCAGGGAAGTTTGGAACAAAGCGTCAAATTAAATGTTTTATGTTCTCCAAGAAAACTCAGTTGTCTTCCAAGTTCTATCGAGTACTTTTTATAAAGTCAATTCTCATAAGTATCCTATAGACCGCATGAAATTGTAATACATTATCGTGATTTTTAGGAATACTGTCTCAAAGTCAAAACATGAAAAAGTGTCCTAAACCTCCCCGGTGTCCCCTACAGAGTAGCAATTACATCTATTATTTATTAATTTCTTGTAAAATTTTAAAGTTCAAACGCACAGATATAGTTAAATGGATCACTAATTTACCGATTAGCATACATAAAAATACCAAATAGTATTCAAGGCTTATATTTTCAACTAAATATCGAGCATGTCACTTAACATTTCGATCCGGGGTGCTTTTCCCTTATAAATAAATATTCAAAAAGTGAATAAAACGATTTTTGTGTAAAATCGAGTTGTTCGACTTATATTCTGAGTCGTTGATATTGAAGAGTGTAAATTTCTACGAAAGCCTACGCTTGTGTAGGAAAAACCATCAAATATGGACATAAATTTCTCAAGTGTGTACATAGAGACCACAAAACGCCAAAGCGGACAGGTGACATAATCTTAGCAAATAATGATGTTTGAACGAAATGTAAGGAGAAGTGGGGTACCTTTGAATTGGAGTAGATTTGAAATTGAGCTTTTTTCTTCTATTCTTATATGAAACTGAAGCTCAATGTGATATACTTACGTACTTACTTAACCGGCGTTACAACTAATTACTGGTCTTGGCCTGACTCAGGACCCGTCGCCACTTGAGCCTGTTACGCGCCACTGTTCTCCAGTTCCGCACCCCTAATGAGCTGGCGTCCTGGTCCACGCCGTCGGTCCATCGGAGGTTGGGTCGGCCTCGTCTCCTCGAATCATAGAATCCGCCCCTAAAGACATTCCAGGCTGGGTCGTCCTCATCCTTGCGAACCAGACGACCGGCCCACCGGAGCCTATTGAGGCGTATTTGTTTGACGACAGTTACCTCTCGGTAGTGCTCATACACCTCATGGCTGTATAGGCTCCGGAATCGTCCCTCCTCACATATGGGGCCAAAAATCCGTCGTAGGATCCTCCTCTCAAACGCGGCTAAGAGTTCGCAATTCTGTTTGCTGAGGACCCATTCCTCAGACGAATACATGAGGACTGGCAGGATCATAGTCCTATATAGTAGTAGCTTAGTCTTTATGCATAAGGTTCTGGGCCGGAAAACTCTTGATATACTGAAATAGGCAGGGCCCATCAACCCTAATAGAAAGTGAAGCTATTTTTCATATTTCCTTGTAAAAATTTTGCAGATATTGCACTGCGACTTAAACAAATTTTCTCGTAGTTCTTGTATTATTTTGGCGAACATTCTGAAATTGAAATATGTATTTTTAGATAGCTTTTAATGTACGATTTTGAAATATATCAGACTGATAAGTCAATTTTGTTTTAAAAAAAAATTGCCAATAGTCTTCAGTGCCCCTATGTAAATGGGAAAATGAAATGTCGAGACCCCCCAGGAAATAGACCTTGTTCGGCCTAATGTTGTTGTCGGCTGTGATTGTTGATCTAAGATACAGGAAGGACTTGTCAACTTCAAAGTTGTAGTCCCCCATCGGGAACCCTGTTTGACCGATGCTCTCCGTAGATGTTGCCGGAGTTGCTGCTGACGAGGCCACCATGTACTTCATTTTGTCTTCGTTTATCTGTAGCCCCAGATTTCGTGCCGCATGATCAATCTGGATGAAGGCCTCTTGTACAGCTCTGGGATTGCATCCCATGTAGTCAATATCGTCAACATAGGCTAGGAGCTGCGTGGACTTATTGAGTATGACCCCCCTCATGCTCACGCCGGAGTCACGGATCGCATTCGTATAGCATGTAAAGCGGTCTTCAGACTAGAGGTTTAGCCCAGTTCCCAAAGGTCTCAAAATCCTGAATAGCGAGTAATTTCACGGCTTTTTGAGAACGTAATAGGTCACTTTTCTTTAATAATGCAATCCTATGTTAATTTTTTCCAAATAACCGTAATTGATAAGAAATTAGACCAGTTTAGCCATATGGCTAAGTCTTAGGTCTGAAGCTCGTATAAGCCATGACTTCAAGCACTTCGCAAAGCCTAGGAAACGCTTTGCCCCCCCCCCCCCCCGCCTCCCTATTTGTACCCATTCAACTACAAATTTTCAATTTAGCATTTGTGGTTTAAGTGCATCTGTTAATTATAGTATTCAAGAGAAGTTTTAATAAGCTTTATTGAGGCAATTAATAGCTCTCTCTATCTGTGTTTAACAAAATTAAGTACACTAAAAACATTTCGAAATTTAGTCCGCCTTGTGATTTTCAATAATATTCATTAAAATTAATTAAATCAACCTTAAATACATGTGGAAAATCTTCAATTAATGTTCTACACTTCTTCGAACACAACGTTTTGCACCATGCAGATAATAAAGTGTCAGATTACAGGAATGAATCCTTCGAAGAACTTCCTCGTTAGAGTAAATTTCTATTAAAGAGAACACAAAATCCATCATGTTCTGGAGATTGTACGAGACTAGGAAAGCTAGACAAGCTGCTATCAATGCCCAATTATTAAAGATTGAGTTCGAACTATTCTTAGGGATAGTCTATGCAAAATTCAACATGTACTCCTTCTATTATGTACATGCTTTAATTTCTCGTTCAAGTAGTTTAGTATAAGTACAAAAAAAGTGAAATTAATTAATTTGTTTTGAAGATCCTCAGTAATGTTTTTACGTGGAACTTTGTTGAAGTTTGAGCTTATTTTACTGTTTTAAGTTTATAAAGTCGTACAAGAGTAAAATCAGTGCAAAAGTAAATTACAACATAGTATACCCTATGGGAAAATTTGAATCCCTCACATTAGTTCCCCCAAGATGGTCCTTTTCTTCCAACTATTCCACTCAAAAGTGTTGCAGTTTCCCACCCAAAGTGCACCGAAAGTTTTTACAATTCAATCCCGCTGTATTAGAAGCAATGAATTGTTGGAGTGTCAGCAAAGTTCCATTTTCAGGCTATACCCAACTGTGTCAACTCCAAAGAAATCACTGTGACCATACTTTTGTAATTGTTTATGAGAAAAGAAAATATTTTTCAATTGAAAAATTTTCTTTACCCCTCAATAAAATGTAAAAGAGAGAAGTGAAATGATTATACAATTCTGTATTCCAACCATTCCAAATTATATATTTATTGATACCAAGTATATAAAAATATAATTACGAGAAATAAATAAGTTACAGCGTTATTTGGCAAATTAGTGTCAATAAACTATAAGATTTTTCCAAATCAAATACCAACTCCTAATCCCAAAATTCTCCACACAAATGGTATACAGATAGCAAATGAAAATAATTTATGGAAAATTAATGTATTTGTTGCTTTCTCTTTCTATTTGATAGCCAATTAATACATATCAGTATATCTATAAAGGCAATGGGCAGGAAATGATAATATAATATCGTGTACAATAAATATACGGATATTGATACTGTATTATATAAAACTTTGAACAGAAAAAAAACATATAGAAGAGGATGCGGTAGTTTTATTCATGAATGTTGAATTAGATTGAGCTACAGTTGTCCAATAAAAATATAGAATGTGTTCTCTAATTTGGAAAAAGGTAAAAAAAAAATTTGTTTCGTACAATTAATGCTCCAACAAATTCAAAAAAAATATCCGTTTTTTATTATCTGTTTTGGTTTAGGCAACAGGTGAGAAAATATACAAATTTTCTGAATATATTTTTTGCAAACTTATTAAGTATAAAAAAACACAAATACAAAGTGAAATGACACTCTTTTCAATAAAAAATAAATATACTTCAGTCAATTTACTTTAGATAGGTATTTATCTTGGTTTTGTAAATGGGAAATTTCGAATAAATAATTCCTGTTATTCTTCTCTGACCGGTCACACAAAACTAACTTTAAATTTAATAAAAGTAATAATCATCGCAGTAAATGAGATTTGTGTAATGAGCATTTTGAGACGATCTTGTCAAAATTAAGCTAATTCAAAACCTGCTTCAAGTGGAAATATTTCGCTACTCGAAATGGAAACTTCATTGTTTTCATGATAAATACAGTACTAAATTATTATATTTATATATTTTCTAAAACACAGTTTCATTATATAGTTAATTTTCCTCCAAATAATGCGAAAACCAATTCATAATTCCCAAATTTTAAATTGTTAATTTTTCAGAAAAATTAAAAGTGTACCCCTTCACCATCGAATTTTTCATCGATCGACCATGTTTTCCAATGAAAAACACAATGAGGTGACTGCTGTTTATTCGTTTTGTTTAACATTAAATGTCACATTTCTGGCTAGTTTTAGTTAAATTAAGTGCTAATCTTTATTGTTAACGGTACGTGAAGATTTCAAATGAAATAATTACCTATTTCGTGAACAAAAAGGTTTTTACTGAAGTGTCTGCAAATGCTTCAACAGGAAATCCCGGAAATATGACTTTTTGTAGAGATTTTCTTATTGTTTTAGATGGGAAAGGAGAAAAGACCAGGAATAAGAACAAATCCTGCACTCCAGAGCACTCAATAAGGTTTTGGAAG
Source organism: Phlebotomus papatasi (assembly GCF_024763615.1). Taxonomy (NCBI): domain Eukaryota; kingdom Metazoa; phylum Arthropoda; class Insecta; order Diptera; family Psychodidae; genus Phlebotomus; species Phlebotomus papatasi. Next base: position 77,971,124 of record NC_077222.1, read on the forward strand.
TCTTTCGTCATGGTTTCAGTTACACTGTTTGTCTCCAATTAGAAACTTTCCCTTGTCTCCATTTGGATTAATTTGTTTCCAATAGAAGCTTTTTACACTCGCGTATTCTTCTTGTATTTAAGAAGTTTTCAAATTATATCTAAAGAATTTTTACTAAACAGTAACATTCTAGAAGAGTCAAAGGAGCAAATTTATGTAATTTTCTTCAGAAAAAAATATGAACTTAATGTGTTGAATCTTCTGTCAAAGTTAAAGCGTCTGGAAATGGTTTTGAATTAGGACATTTACCCTACTTCCAGATTTTAAAAATATTTCTAAGATCTCTTAGAATACAAAATTGCTACAGAAAGTATATTAATGCAGTATTTTATTATTATTTCTGAAAGCGCAGTTAATAATAACGGTATATTATGTCCAACGCACAATAACATTTCTTTTGTAAACATGTTTTCGGAACTGCTTATAAGAGTGAGCGAGATGACTAGATTTAGATCTCACTCACTCTCACTGAAATGTCAAAAACATGTTTACAAACAAAAGTCATTGTGCGTTGGGCCTTAGCTGCATTATAAATTATTTTCTATTGCTATTTAATTTTTTTTCTTTGGCATTATCTCCTTAATTTTCTTTTCAATAAAATAGTAAGAAATGTTCTTAGGTCGATTCAGTCAAAGTGAACTTGTGATTTGAGTAGTGCCCCCATGTTTCAAATCAGCGATTTACCATTTATTGCTCAACTTTGAAGAATATTGTAAATAAAAAAACGATTGAAAATCCCAAAAGAGTTCTAAATCTTTAAACATTGCTAGATTAAAGATTCTAAAAGTTCTCCTTATCGGTTTCAAAAAAAAAAAAAGATCTTTAAAGCAATTTGACATGTTCATTTAAGTTTCGTTATTGTGAAGTTTATTATATTTCAGATTAAGCGTTTTAAATATTTAACGCTTAAAAAAATCTTATTTTTATTACCTTACATTGAAGGTCGATTTAGAAATTATAACCTCAGAGTAATATTATGCAGAAAACGTGCTAAGGACATTTTTAAGGAGAAAGTGAAACGACCTCAAAAACTGAAATGTAATCGAGTTTCCTCAATGCATGTAATTTTTATTTGTTCTCCAGAGTGTAAATAAAATTTTGTGAACAGTTCTTAAGGCCAGGTTGAACTTTTTGGCCAAGAACAGCAGTGAAGAGTGTTTAGTGATGAAGTATGAAGAGAAAAATAAATTTCCATGATCAGTGAAAACCTCGAATCAGAGGGTTATATTTAGTGAGTACACTTTGAATATTTTTTTAGATGTCGAAACACCGAGGGCCGCTATAGCAAAATGGTCTGTTACAAAACGTAGAGAATATCTTTCCCAATTTTTTGGTTAACCGCATGCAATTCGACATCAATTTGATAACGAGTTAACGATTAAAGAGCGTGAAGTGATTGAATTCGTTATTAAAGTGTCTGCAGCGCTTGAGAAACCAGTACCGTCAGTACCGGTTAAACTCATTTTATTCAATTTGAGGAAAATGATTTTACATGAAAACTTACACAGATTTTTATTCGAACGTCCTCTCGGTAGTATTACTCTAAGCATTTAATACTTAAAAATATATAGAAATCAAAATAACTTGAGGGAAACTTACACACAGAAAAATTTTGTCTCTAAATTTAAGAATATATAAGATCCTGGGAACTTAAATTGAACGTGAATCCCTGAGGCGTTTAAGTTTAGAAGCTCTGAGCGAAAGAAATGGGCTAGAATCCCTAGCTCTTTCAAGTTAAGAGATCGGAAACTTAAGTTCAGCTTTAGCTGGAAAATGAAGAATGTCTACAGATTTGCAAATTGCAACTAAAACTAAACAATCAAGGATTTAGAATTAGGGCATTGGCATTCATTCGATGGGATTTAAAATTAAATTCCTGGGTGTTTCTGTTTAAGAATTTTCCATTTTTCTGTGTGTATCAAAAACTATTTTTCAGCTTATCACTTTAAGAAGAGAATTTTAAAATTTAGAATTCTCAAAATATCGAGAAACAATCTGGAATTTTCTAAAAAAGAAAAACAAAATAAAATTGTAGATTAACAGTTAAACTTTTAATTATTTTTAGTGACCAAGAACATAAGAAAAACTTTCAAGCACTTATTGCAACAATCAGAGACTTGAAAAACTTCTTATACACCCAGCGAAATTTAATTAAGAAGTTTGCATTAATTGGCTGGTGTGGGTCATCTATACATCCGATCAGCCTAAAATTTTTTTGTACAATATAGGTCTGTATAACAACTTTTTTATGGTAGTGAGCCGCGCTCACTACCATAAAAAAAAGTTGTTATACAGACCTATATTGTACAAAAAAATTTTAGGCTGATCGGATGTATAGATGACCCACACCAGCCAATTAATGCAAACTTCTTAATTAAATTTCGCTGGGTGTATTTAGCAACGTAACTACTACAATAATTTAAACTATTAGACTTTTTTCACTTGAACTTGAGTGAAAAAATTATTTTCTTCAAGTTTTATAAAGTCAATTTTCGAACTCAAACACCAAATTTTGCGAAGTTGATGATTTTTAGCGGATATGAAGCTTATGCCCTAGACACACTTGCGACTTAAGCCGAGAGACGACTTAGTGGAAAATGATGGAAATGAAATTTAATTATTACTTCGAATATAATTACGCTAAAAAAGACGCTAAGCCGTCTCTCGGCTAATCCTCATGTCTGTCAAGGCCCTTAGATCGTCCCCTTTTAAGGAATAGAAAACACAACAGGAAATGAAACGGTATACTCTCGCGAATTAACCCCACCTATGAATCAATATAACATTACAAAATCTGTTATCATGTAATATAAGCCAATTAAATAATCAATAATTCAATATCCCAATGCTACATTCATTTATATATTAAAATGCCCCATTCCCAACTGATAAAATATGTTTTCTATATTATTTTATTAATTTGACACTATTTATTTATGAAGTCACCCATATGGGATTAATTAGTAATATTAGCCACTTTGTTAAATTGTTAGAATGATATTTTGGGGTTGTGGGGTGAATGTGTACATATTGCAGGTTTTCCGAAAATGTTCAATTCATGAACTAAAATTTTGAATTAATTTCCATCACCACATGTGAATTTTAGAGTTTTAAAAGATGATGGGAAAGAGTAACTGTATATAATTTCTTTAGCATTATTTCGCAATCATTCATGGGTATTGGAAGTTTGACGAGGAAGGGTGTATACGAGAAATGATTGATAGATTTTTGTTGGGTTATCGGAGTTGAAAGGGAAAAGGGCGATACAATAAATCGTTATTGACGATCATCGTTTGTTGAATATTCGGGCATTTCCTTGGTCCCAAACATTCAATCAAGCAAATAATTTTGAAAATATGAACCGTACAGCATCTTGAGTATGGAATCACAAAGGGAAGTCCCTCTTCCTCTTGGTCGGATGCCCATCATATTATAGAGGCTAGGATAGTGGGGTTTGAGGTCCATGTATCATGTGACTTTATGCATGGAAGGGTATTATGACAGCAAAAGAGAAGGTTCAAAATCACACTGTTGCGCGGAAATGAAAGTGGCTGAACATGGTGCTCATCTTCCGGCTCCTAACACACACTTTGTGAGATATTTAAGCCACATGGAAGTGGACTCTTTCTCCCCATGTCCTACAAAAGTTCAAAGTGCCAGAGGGAACCACACTCGTCAGCTGAGAGTCAAACAATCCAAAGAGGAAATCGGGGTTTTAATGGTAAACCATTACTGGCGTTGAACTTTCATCTTTTGCAAAAAGAGTGGTCATGAAACATTAAATTCGGGTTATGTGAAGTTCGTGGGCCATTTGCAGTGTTTTTCAATCATTTTCCACTCGATGTGCAAAACTATACTGAAAATGTTCTCAACTTTTCTTTCTCCCATAACACAATAGTTTAATGTTGGGCACAATGGTTAGTTTATGCTGCTGTGGGAAGGAGAATCAGGGATAAGGATAAACACCCATAAATTTCCAACTAGAAGTATTGTGTTACAATGGTATGAGGAAGAAAATCACCTCATTTTCACTTTAATTGTGTTACCATTAGCAGGAGAATGCTTTGCATTATTTACCCCGTAACAGAAAATTACAGATGCATTAAAGTTCTTTATTTGGGTGGTTTCTCAATGAGCAAAAGTGATATTGCAGTAAAATATCACACATTGTGAGACATATTGTAATTATATTAACAAAAGGTAGAAGAAATACCTTAAATTTAATTCTTGAAGCATAAATTGTTTTTGTGTTGTGTAACTTTATTTCCACACCATGATTCTAATATTTAGAGGATTTAGAGAAAAGATAACAGCGGTTTAACTCCAAATTATAACCGTTTTGTTTGAAAATGTTTAGCTTTTATTCAGGAACAAAACAAACTACTTCGAAAGGTTTTTCGAAGCTTTGGCTGTCAAGATTTTAGTCCATTCGGAATTTTGGCTTTTCTGGATTTCGACCCATTCGGACTTTGATTTTCGGGATCTTAGCGTTCGAGATTTTGACCTTTTTGGGATTCCGATATTAGTGATTTTGACTTTTGGGAATTTTGGTTTTCGGGATTTTGGCTTTTCTGGATTTTGACCAATTCGGGATTTTAGATATTCGGAATTTCGACTCATTCGGGATTTTGGCTTTCGGGATTTTAGCTTTGAGATTCCGGCCTTTTAGGAATTTGGGCATTTTGGATTTTGACATTCGGAATTGGCTTTTCTAGATTTTAACTAATTCAGGAATTTAGATAGGGTAAGTGTGCCAAATTTCAGCATAGTTGCATACAGGCGCCAAAGTCTCAAGTTTGGAATGTAAAATTCTTAATACAAATTGATTTTTTGTTACTTCTTTTTAAGGAGTATTGCTTGGAACTTTGTAGACAGTTTATCGTATTTATTTTCTCTAAAATTATTCTTAATACATTTTAAAATTAATAAAAATGTAGACCTGTGGCAACCAAAACACCGAAAACCAAAATCACGAAAGCCAAAATCCGGAACGCCAAAATCCCGAAAAGGCCAAAATCCAGAAAGCCAAAATCCCGAATTTCAATATCCTGAAAGGGATGAAATTATATGGAGGAAAATGTTTAGAATAATTTCCTAAGACACAGAAGATTTCCCTTTGCCTCCAGCAAGTGCGGGTACAATCGTAGGGGTACCTTTGACACTTTTAAGAATTCGGGATTTTGGCTTTCGGAATTTTGGCGTTCGGGATTTTGACCGGGACCCATCCAAAACAGGCCACAAAAGCTATGTCTACATGGGACACCTACATTCTCATAGCCCCTTGCCTTTTCGGGAATTCTCCCAAAATCTTTTTCACATCATCTCGTTCATCGAAGTATCATTTTTTTTGTTATTTTTGCATTGTATAATCACTAGAGTACGCAAAAACTAAAAATTCATGGGAACTTGAGGAGCAAAAGAGTAGCCGAATTTGCAAGCTGGCCGAAATTTGGTACACTTAGCCTATTCGGGATTTTAACCCATTCGGGATTTTGGTTTTTGGAATCTTAGCATTCGAGATTTCGGCCTTTTCGGGATTTGCAATCTGGGATTTTCGCTTTTCTGGGCTTTGACCAATTCGGGATTTTAGATATTCGGGATTTTAGATATTCGGGATTTTAACCTATTCGAGAATTTTAGCGTTCAAGATTTTGGCCTTTTCGGGATTTTGCCCTTCGATATCTTGGCTTTCAGGATTTTGACTTTCCGGATCTTGACCGGGACCCTAATTTGGATCTTAGATTCTTACAGCTTAGAATTTCACTGCTCCTAAATTCTAAACTGAGTATTGCTCAAATTTAATTTTTTACATAATCATATTAATTTTTTACTACTAATTTATACAGTGCCTGTAGAAAATATAGTTACAACATGTCTTTTAAATCCATCACAAACTTGAACAAAGTTGAAATTTACAAATTAGAAGTGGGACGTGTAGATAAGTTCATGGATGAAATAATTTATTGTGTAGACAAAATATTGAAACTGAAAGTATGATAATGGTGAAAATTTCTTTGCAAAGCACATGCCAACGCTCATTGTTCTATTTCCCCCTTTAGTATATAATCAGCATGAAAGAAAGTTCTTTTTGCCTCCCTCTCACTTAAATAGTTTGGATAACTATTTATGGAGAAAATTGAATTTGCAACTTTAGCTTAGGAAAATAATCCCAATTTCCCAGCGTATTTACCGTTACAATCCATACTACACAAAATTTCTGTTATGTCGAGGTTGGGGATCTTCTTCAATCCCAACATTCTCTCCTAGACTTTTCCTTTAACGGTGCTGTGAAACGCTTGGCAGCAAGGCGTGTACTTTTAGTATTATCCATCAAAAGCCCCTGAAGAATCTTCATCATCATCCTTCGTGTTGTTGGGGTTCCGTATACCGTTCATTGCAGTATAAAAGGTGGGATCTTGATGTTGCTGACGATGTCACTGACAAAGGTGAAATATTGTTTTGATTGCGTATTAACGTGACTAAAATAGGGTCTCAAAGTTTACATTCACGAGAGATAGACGGTGAGATAATATGTGATATGAGGAGCTATTATTGGCGAAAGAACCCTTGCATTTTATATCATCATTTTGTATACACTTCGTGAACCTGAATACGTTATACGCACTATAAAGTGGAATGGTATAATGAATAACGTGCTCCCGCAGAGATAAATGCGGAAAATCGCGAGTGATTACGAGAGGGATGGTGTAATGTCACAAAAACCCCTTAAAGAACTGTGGGGTAGGTTCAAGGAAGGACAGTTAAAATTTTTATGTTCATTTCAAAAAAAAATATTATTAAGCTTTCATGTTGCTAAGGTGTGCTTTAATTATCATCGCAACATAATATATTTTTTATTTGAGTTTGACAATTCTTTTTTAAAAGAATTATGTAAAATAAATTTGTGAAACTAAATTATCAAATCTCATATCTCAGTGTTTTTGAATTTCTGTGATTAATATTTATATTACTAAATATTTATATAAATTTTTGGCTTTTGCTACCTCTTTATCTCTTTGGAAAACCTTGGCAAAGTTCAGTTCTAAATTTATTTGTGAAACTACCTTATCCTCCCCTATCAGTCTTGATATATATTGTGGAAGTACACACATACTTAGCCCTAGGGTTCGATGTCAATCGAGCGATTAGGATTGAGAAGTGCATCGTGGCTTGTTGAACAATATGGGGCATTAGATGGTGAGCAAGGCCTGATTCGGTCTTGCCCAATTATTTATGAGGCAAACAAACACATTATCGGAAACCTGAGCTCTTGATGGATGACATCCAAGTGATATTATCGAATTTCTCATCCATCTTCGTAAATGATTGCCCCATTGTTTAATATTTATCACTCTCAGAGCTTTTGGCTTCTGCAAAACCTTTCATTCTATTCGCAGAGTCACGCCTTGTCTCTCATTCTTCTTCTGCTCATCCCCAAGATACTCTTCAATATTTCATGAGGCGAAAACTGTTTTGAGATGAAACCATATTAATTGAATTAGTCATGAAAGACATTCTGAGGAAAAATCTCTACTTCTCAGAAAAAAAAATGACTGAAAGCTCTTTCTTTCATTTTCAAAGAATGTCCTGGCTTTTGTCAAGGATCCTTTTGGCTCTAATAATTGCACTGGAGGATGACAATTGTACAGTGAAATTTCTATAAATAGAAGAAATTGAAAGGCCCGGAAATATCTTGTCTTCTCTTCTGAGTAATTTGTACTCCATCAAAGAAATTTAACCATATTTTTCAGTATTTTATTAAAAAAATAAACACAACGTTAAAATGCAATTAGATGCGTTTAATTTTAAAGAATAATTAAAATCTTGTACGAATTAAGTATATCGTTCTACTTATATGTTATTCAATTTCAGAGAAAAACCCGGAAATGCAAGCTGTGCATTTTATAGAGTCACAGATTATTGTTCTGATTTTCTTAGTGAATTTTTCATTAAAACACTGCAGATGCGTTGGGACGATAAGGCGACGTCTTGCTTTGGAGGGTACTAGCACGTGCCCAATAGAGTCTGTCAACTGCTAAATGTTGTGCAATTTAAGAAAAATTTATATTCCATGAGAGTTTTCTCGCCACAACTACTTAGGGATGAAAACAGTGAAAATGTATTATAGCTGGGAAATACGTGAAGCTCCATATCCTGCAATGCTATACAGCTTTGCTTAGAACGGAAGAAATCCTTAAGATATTGAAAGGGACACAGTTATGCTATGTTCAATAGTACTAGATATCCAGTAGAGCAAATTAATGGAAATGGACAAGAGATCAAGTTACAAAATGAATTGAGTCTTTGATTGAAATTGAAAATAACGCGCTAAAAAGACTGAAGTATAATATAAAACTAATAGTTACGCTGCATCCAACATATTAAATGCTGGATTAGAGTGTTTATAAATCTACCTGACGGTTAGAAAACATTTAAAATTGCTAGAACAAATGCCTTTTTCGATCGATTCGATACTATCGAAAAGTTATCATTCCACTCCAGTTTTCCTGATTATTTACAGAGGACAGAAATATTTTATTTAGTCAAAAAATTGGTTCTGTTTTTGTATGACTGGTAGCCATCGACTTCTTTATGAGTTTACTTGATTCACGAAGACTAAAAAACGGAGTAATTTTTTTTAAGCATTTTTTTAAAATCCTTTGCTCAAGTATGACTTTGAAGGGTTACGTGGGTCTCGCAGACTAAAAAAAACAGAATATTTTCTCTGCATATTTTTCGACAAAATAAAAGTTTATTTAAACTTACACACTTTTAAGCTTAACAAATTAAGCTTCTTTTCAAAAAGTCTCCGAAAATCAAGCTTCAACGGCTGAATTCTTAAAGCTTTTAAACAAAAATTTCAGAAAATTTACCTGAAAAGTTGGAAAAAATATGATGAAAATCATGCTGTTCTTTAGTCTTCATATCCCACTAAATCTTTTAAATTCTTAATAATCTTAAACACTTTAAATAAGGTGTTGATTAATTAAATTTTAGTTGTTTGAACAAATTAATTAAACTTTAATCCTATAAAATATTTTAGTCTCATGGAATTTTATGAGTAATTAACATGCTTAATAAATCAGACTCTATGTCATAGACCAAGGCATTATAGCAGGTCATTCAATAAGTTCGTAAGATTATACGTAGATGGTGCCATTATCAAAAAAAAATCTTGAATGTATCCTGAATCATCCATCTTTCAAATAATATGTTTCAAAATTTTACAAAAATCGTACAATTTTGCTTCTCATGTTACTGCTGTTATAATAGCTAAGTGCTTTTTCAAAATGGAAAATTCTGAATTTTATTTTATAAATAAATAATATTATTATTTACATAAGAAAACGATAACCTAAACCAAATTCAATCTAGATAATTATTAACAAGATTTTTTACCACTAATTATAGAATGATTTGGATTAGGGTTTGGAGCTTTTCAAAAGATGTCTATATTTTAGAAACCGTTGAAAAATCAAAGATAATGTGTTGAACGATCCCAAAAAAATACTAAAGAGCTAACCCTTTAACGACGAGACACTTTTTACGGACTGAAAATCAACAATAAAAATTAAACTGAGAAACATAATCAATGATAAAGTCTTACATATAACATTGGAAAGTCCAACAGAGTCTGATTCGGTGCATTTTGTGCTTCTATGAACGATAGGGACAAAAATAGCCCAAAAATTTAAGTAATTCTTTGATGATAATGATAATGATAATGATATTTTTCGCTTTAATGAAAAAATATTACGTATGAGTATTGTAGTTTTTATTGCCAAAAGGGTTTTGCTTAAAAAAATTGTAAGTATAAAAAATAAATAAAATCAATTATGAATTTCAGAATTTAAAAATTCACCATTTTAGAGCTTAAATATTTATACATAGCAAATAGCTAGAGACTTGCAAAAAATATTCTAGATTCCTTCAATCTTTTACTTTCAATTCATAAATATAATAGAGGTTCTTGTGCACTAAAGAGATAGTCGACATAAGTCTAATTAGTGTAAACATAAATATCAGCGTTTCGTGCTACCTCAAGTTTACTACTGCCTCAGTCTCCCCTATGAAAAAGATCTTAGCACAAGCTGCCACTCATTTTTTGTTAATTTTTGAAAAAACCGAAAAGAAAGCCAAAAATGCAGCCAAATCGCACGAAATTGGGCCTGAACTGGTTCTTCAACCGCTATATTTCGAAGATTAAGAGACAGGAAAGTTTTAGTCGATTAGATTAAAATTAATCGATTAGCAATATTATACTTATTTGATGAACCAAAACCTGAAAATCTGATCTATTTTGGACATCGAAAGACTTCTTTTTGAACAGAATAAAAAAGTAGATAATCGTTGAAAACGGTAGGGTAAGTGTGCCAAATTTCAGCATAGTTGCATATAAGCACCGAAGTCCTAAGTTTGAAATGCAATATTTTTAATTCATGTTGATATTTTTTGTTACTTCCTTTTCGGGAGGGTTGTGTGGAACCTTGAATACCAATTTAACATCTTTGTTTTCTTTAAATCACTTCCTAAAATATTGAAAAATTAATAATAATATGGACATTGCTTTGGGTAGTATTCCGGATTCCGGCCACTTTGTGTGAAATACCGGCCACCTTTTTTCTGACCACCTTTTGTGACGAAACGGATAGAAAATTTCAAAACGTCAAACGGAACGAGTTTAATATTTAGTTTAATACGTTTATATGACCCACAAGCCCTGAGATCTTCCGCGCAATTTGTCCTGAAGACCTGAAGAGTAGCATCTCAAATTTTCGTGCAGATTCCCGTAGCAATTTGCCCTTCCTGAACTCTTCCAATGCCTTTTCCACATCATCTTTTTCATAGAAGCGATGGTTTTTTTCTCTGGACATTGTAGAACTCAGAAATTGAAAAAAAAACACAAAATGAATAAGAAATTTAGGAAAACAAAATATGTTGCCGGAATAGGCAACACTACCTCACTGGAGAGACGCTCACAACGTATATACTTTTTTACGCGAAATACAGGATCCAGCTGGGAAATTTTACCCGAAATTTAAAGATTGATTCACTATTAACATAAACAGAAACAATACTTATTGAAATCTGATCAATTTTAATGAAAAACACCGAAGGAAAAGCTTTTGCACTTCACCACAAATCGTAAGACTGCTAGAAACACAATCGATCTGTCACATTTTTTGAAAGACTCTTTCCACACTGAGTTTTTACAACGCAATTTAAATTCAAATTATACCTAAAATTTAACGGTCTTTGTGTTAATACATCATAAAATGAATAAATATTTAAAAGCAAAATGAATTCATTGACTATACGAAGATAACATACATAATTTTAATTAATTTATTTGCATGGCCGAAATTACACTCAAAGTGGCCGAAATTAGAAGCTGACCGAAATTTGGCATACTTTCCCTATACCAACTTTTATCGTCGGTCGCTTGATAAATAAAATCGAATTGCACCAAAAATGATTATTTAACTCATCCTGCGGACTTATTGAATGACTTGTTATGTTTACTTAGAACTTACACCTTCTCCTAAATCCTCTTTTACTCCTCTGATCCAATTTACTATACACCTTTAAAATGGTTTTTCCTTATTTTTAAATGGAACTGAACTTTATCATGAAATTATTTAGCTCCACAAAATTTTTTTTCCAGTTGCATTGCATAGGAAAAAAAAACTTCTATTTTAAAGGTTCCTCAATTCAAAAGTGCCCCACTTCCCCTTACAAAGGGTGTCCAAAAGTATTTCTTAAAATTACCATAATTCTAGTTCTTATTCACAGAGATCTGTTACTGAATAAAATGTCTTGTAAAATGCAACAAATCGATAGAAAATTAGAAATTTCGATAGGGTGTGGATGGGGTAGTTTCACGCATGCATTACTTTCGAAAACACAAATTTTCTAGATAATAAAAATTATTTAAGAATTCTGGTGTGCATTTTCAGATAGTTGATGCCTTACAACTTAAGTTGAATACGGTTCATATTCGTTTAGTAAATTATTTTCAAAATTCAACCGTGTGAAACTACCCCACCTTTCCCTCTGGAATATCTCGATATTTCCATTTTAGTTTTCGCTTAAATAAAGCATAAGAACCATAAGAACTATGGGGGTATTTGTGGTTTGGAAAACCATAATACTAACCTAAATTTATTGAAGTTGTGTACTTAAAGGTGTAATGATTGTGTACACCATTAAGCAATGTTTAATTCAAGATGGTTATTATTTTATGTTTGGGGTTTGTAGGTATTAAAACAAATTCGAATAAAAATTTCAAACTAAGATTTTACGATTTTCGAAAAATCATCAATTTTCTTAATGTTATTGTACTTTTAAATGAATCGTTTCGTTTTACGACTAAACTGCTGGCTATCAGACATGTACTAAAAAGTAATGTGTGTGGTAAATTATTGTTTTCTTCACTATTTTTTTTGTTAAAATTTCTTAAGCTTTTACTGAAAAGTTGATATAGTTTTTCTTCCGGTCAATGTCACCATTTATCGTGTACATTTACAAAATTATGCTATATATTTCCCCAGAATAGCATATCCTTCAAAGTTAATTTGAACAGGCATCTCTTCATGTATTTCTTTTGCTGGAATTCAACGGCCGGAAAATCCAATTGTAACTGTATGAATAAAATATGCCGCAGATCAAATGTTTGTTTTTAAAATTTCCCTATTTCAAAATTACATACCAGCACCCATCTGCTGTTCTAAATTGCTCTTTTTGGCAGAATTGTCTCCGTTCCTCTTTTTTTTGTGCCGGAGCATCAAATAAAAGCAAATTCCATGCTATACTCCATTGTTTCCGCCTCAAAAACAATAAAAACTTTCATTACAATTGCGAAAATTGCTCTTCTTTCTCTGAGCTTTTATGCAAGTAGTTGTGCCAAAAGTACCCAGTACATGAATATTTGAAAATTCTTTAGTACTTTTGCCAAATACCCAAATTAGCTGAAATGTTCGCGTATTGTAAAGGAAAAGTTTCCACAATAATTATAACACTTTTTGTGATTATATGACATTTGGCAGAAATTATAGTGAATTTGTAAAACGAGTATATTCCTTTTCCTAAATCTTCTGGAAGACATTTCCGACATTTATTATAAAATTGGTATCTCCCTCACTTTTTCTAGAAAACTAAACTTCTAGGAGTTGTATTATAACCTGAGATGTTTAAGAAAAATTGAAGGTTTATAAAATGAAATGGCATCGTAAAACCATTTATTTTAGGACTGGCAAACTAATTACATTGGGAAATCTCATCTACCATTACCTGATGTAAGCTTATCATTGCCCTTAAATACCTGCTAAGCCCTAAATTTAATTTGGAAATACAATAAATACTGATTGTATAGGCCAATAAATCGTGATGATTTGTATGCATGTAATTATAAATCAAATAAATGTAATCATAAAACCAACTTTGCACAAGTTATCATAAAATAAAATCTATAACTTCGGCCTCATTAGCCGAGCAAACCCTGAGATTAATAAATTTTGCGAAAGTTGTCTGCAAACTTTATCTAATTTGTTGTACACATCCGAGAAAGATTTATTCAACACGCCCAACCACCATTTGTCCTTCCGACCATCAGCATATTTCTCCCTGAGAAAAGATGCCCAAAACCCATGGTCAGAATGCCCAGCCTCTCCATTATCCATGTATAAGAGAAGCTCATACTTTATTCCTGCGGTACTGAGCTCTTAGCTAATTATCCCAAATTCCATTCTCTCGATTCTCACAGACTTCCCTGGGTTCTCCAGCACAAGTGAAAATCCCTGATTTCTGTGACACAGACACCCTCTCTGCTGAGGAGCCAAAGGGCCACTTAACAATTGACGAGGGTGGCAATTGCGGCGTTGGGTGACCATAAAGCGTTTGACACGATACGACCGTTTGTAAGACTAGAAGTATGAGGTCAAGAGTGAAACTTTTTAGCACGACTTGTTGGAATCAAGCAAAAATGTTGCTTAATTCGCAAGTGCCGCAGGCCTTTGGCTAATATTATAATTAAATTATTGTTTGACGAAAACTTTCTCTCTCAAAATTAACATCATGGAAGTCAATTTTTAAATGAGCTATGCTTAAAGTAAAGTAGCCACTACTAATTTTATAGCTCTTGCCATGGTCTGAAATCACGCAGTGATCTTCAACTTGTTTTTCTTAGTATTTTGTAGAAAACTGCAGTTCTGAGGAGAGTCTAGGTTAGGAGATTCAAAAAATCTATTTCTTTACTAGATCAATCGATATTAGACCAAACAATTTAATGTTCAGGCAACACTCTTAAATGTTATCAAAATCAATTAAATAAGCTTAAAAGAGAATTGCATGATTTTTTAAAATATTCCTAGATGTGATGATCAAAATTAAAACTTCAAATTTGGTTTGTTCGAAATTCCAAAATTTTACCCTTGTTGAAGATCTTATTTAAAAACTCAAATCCAAGTATTTTTTGACAGACAAAATATACACAGACACACTCCATAATTTAAAGTGCAGTTGTTTGAATTTTGATCTTGAAAAAAATTAAGGACGATATAGCGAAGGTCTATAAAAAATTTGATAAATATACTCTTGTAGGGGGAAGTGGGGCACCTTTGAAAGTAGGGCATCTTTGAAATTGGGATTTTTCTCCTACGTTTAAATGGAACTGAGCCATATCATAATACAATTTAGCTTCTCAATATGTTTGTGCAGCTGAATTATATCACAATAAGGCTCAATTTTATTTAAAAATAGGTGAAAATCCCAATTTCAAAGGTGCCCCACTTCCCTCTAACAGAAACTTTCACGTTTTTGATATTCCACCATAAATGCTACGTCCTTAAAACTAAGTGACTACCGTAGGTGCGAGTGACTTTGTACTTCTGGAGTCACTTTACACCCTTGCTTTTTGCAAGCTATGCTTTTATTCTAATATGGGCTTCAGACTTAAGGCTTATCCATATGATTTATTCTTATCAGTCAAGATTTTGTGGAAGAATTTAACCTACGATATGACTATTAAGGGCCAATTATCTATTCAATTCTGAAAAACCAATAGAATTGGTTGCTGTTTGGATTTTTGAGACCTTAGGAAACTGGGCTAAACCTCGAGTCTGAAGACTGCTTCAGACTGAAGGATAGTCCAGTGACCATTAGGGCATTTAAAGATGGTCTAAATATCATCTTTATGTGCTAAAATTAAGAAAAAGCTTACGAAAGGTAGGGTGAAAAGTCACTCGCATTTACAATGCTTTCTAAAAAATTACAATGCGCAGAATTTTCTTAAAACACGTACGTATATTAATACAATTATGGGTTCTATTCTATGCACAGAAAAAGAAACTAGTTCATTATTTTTATTAATCAGGAAACCTATGCACAAACACATAAATTTACCTCCCGAAGCTTTGTTAACTCTTTAAGGACGAAAAGATCAAAAACCAGCGCTCAGAAAAAAGCTTTTTATGGCTTTTTAGAGCAAAACATAACTTTAGAAGACCATATAAAATTTTGTTTTTGAGACATCGGTGTTCCAATCGTCCTTAAACTGTTACAAGGTTACTTGGGTCAAAAAGACTCTTAGAAAAAGCATATTTTTCCTATTTTTTCCACAAAAATATTTAGGGTCGGAGGAACGTCTGTTCGACAGGGAACCCCTATTGACACTTTTGTCAAATTGTTGAAAATTAATTAATGTAGGGTAAGTGTGCCAAAATCCGGCCAGCTTGCAATTTCGGCCACATTTTTTGTTCCATGAATTTTTAGTTTTTGGATACTCTTGAGATTGTACAATGCAAAACAATAATAAAAAAAATGTCGCTTCGACGAGCAAGATGTTCTGAAAAAGACATTGAAAGAATTCTGGAAGGGCAAGGAACTATGAGAATGAAGGTGGCCGAAATAGGCCACCAATGTTATGTCTACAAATTTATTCATTTTAAAATGTATTAAGAATGATTTTAGAGAAAATAAAGATGATAAATTGTCTGCAAGGTCCCAAGCAACATTCCTTATAAAAGAGTAACAAAAATATTCAATTTTTATTAAAAATATTACATTTCAAACTTGAGACTTTGTCGCTTGCATGCAACTATGCCGAAATTTAGCACACTTACCCTATCTAGTAAAATATAAGTAATATAACATTTTTTCTGTAATATACCTTTTACTATAAACAGAGATGTTCAAATTTCGTATCCCAAATGGTACAGAGTAGGGTGTCAACAGGTGCTGACACGAGTTCTTAAAGTGCCAATAGACGTTCCTTTCACCCTATTTAATTCAAAATTCTTAGGCATATAAAAATACAACATTTGAACTATATTTTCTGAAATTTTCATTAAAAAATTTTAAAAGAAAATGCAAATGCAAATTATACTTCGCAGAAAATATGCATTCATTTTTCATAACATGTAAGAGCTTGGGAATTTTTAATTTTTAATTTTAATTTTTGTGTGTTTACGAACAATGTTTGTGAAAAAAGTACAAAATTTTACGAACTTGTTTGTGGGTTATACGATTCACGAGCATTTCGTAACTCCCCCATAGGAATTCACAAACATTTACGAACATTTTTACAAAATATTTTTTTCTGTGTAGAAAAAAAGGTATTTTAATTTTGTTTTTAGAAATAGCTGAGATTGTTAAGAATATCATCTAATATGAGAAAACAAATCATTTTCTTGTATGTTATATGACTCAATCATCCTTATGGCGCTGGCACACATTTTCAATTTAGTAAAATTCAATCGATTGAGATTTTACCTCTTGCTCTTTCAAACTGAAATAAGATATGTTTGTCTCTTTCTGTCAAATGAAAATTGAAATTTCAATTTCATTTTCAATTTTAATTTGAAATTTCATTTGACAGAAAGAGACAGCTGTATCTGATTTCAGTTTAAAAGAGTAAGAGGTAAAATTTCAATCGATTGAATTTTACTCAATTGAAAAGGTGTGCCAGCACCATTAGATTTGAATTTTGGAAAAATAATCCAAAACTAAGCTTTGTGAGTGACGAGCTTTTCCAATTCATCAAATGAACATTTTTCTGGGATACATTTTAAAATTCTGTCAGTCCAAATTGCCACATGATTTCATGAAAAAAAAAATCTCCCACAATGCTTTGCATAGATAGACCAAAGAGCACCTACGGATTTATCATACACAACATAACACAACGTCATTTTCATCGTCAAACAGAATAATTCAGGCAAATTTTGAAAGATGAAATTTTCACAAACTCCCAGTCAGAGATATTTTGTCTGACCCAGTAGATTTCGTATTTTGATTTTGGTGAATATTGAAAGTTTTCACCCGCCAATGAACAACAATGGCTCATTTGTCCAATCGTCGCCCATGTGAATACAAATGGAAATTTGTTAGAATTGAAAATCCTCCGGTGATGGTATCTAGTATGAAGATGAGCAAATGTGAATGGAATGGAAAATAAACAAACTTTTATTTGATGGCCATTCATTATGCAAAACTCACAAATGACGACCGCTAGAGCTTTTCTAAATCCTGATTACATTTATTCCAACGTATATGTTGGGGAAAATGATGGTAAATTGTTCTTTGAATCATCTTTTGGTATTTAAATGATGACTGTATGTGCATTGTCAGTGAAATTAACAATGGCATTTATATGAAGTTCTCACATAAAATTTAACACAAGACTTCACCCTCTATTGTTGTCGAAATTGTGTTTTCATCCCGAAATCAAGCGTATTAAATTAATTTATATGATTGAGCTAGTGATTTGCCTATTCTCACACTTCTTGTGTACATGGAGTGTGAGTTAGTGATGCGACAAGAATGTATACTCAGTATTCTTGTCTGGGATTTCTAGGGATCAGCCACAATTAAGAAGTGCTGCGCACGTTTCCTTACCAAAACCAATTCTCTCATATATATAGAATATAAGGAGACGAAGCATATTCGAACAGGAAAATAGAATTAACTTTAGTGCAAATTAATCCTAATTACAGATTGTCTTTCGTGACATAAATCAGTAATCCTCAACAGCTAAGAAAACAATGTTAGAAGCTCACAACAGTGTCAGCATCATTCATTGGGAAAATTTCTATTATGATTTTACTATTACTCTGATCCAGGGTGATTATTTAGGAGACGTGATGTGGTTGTACTTTATCTTAAATTCTTAGGAAAAAAAAACTTCTAATTTTCTTCAATATGTGCTACAATCGAGTATTATTAGTAGGGGAAAGCGCGCTACCTTCGGACGACTCAAGTTTCGGACAAATCAATTTTTTCTCTATGTTCCTTATAGATTTCACCCATAGCACTTTTCTGGAAATTTGAGGCATTGGACTAGCTATTAAAATATAATATTATAATGGGCTAAATTCATTTATAACACATTAAATAAATTATTTGTGCGAGGCATAAATCGTCCGAAGGTAGCGCGCTTTCCCCCACGGTAAAAGATTATGTCGCTCCTTGGAAATTACAAGGGGCCAACTCAATCTGAGCCATTTTTCAGGAGACAGCAAGAAAGATTCAACTTTGTATAATAAATTATCTCAATTAAGTATGTTAATGAAAACAATATAATTCTTTTCTATTTGTATAAGCATTATTATAAACATCGAAACATACATATTTTTACCTTTCAAAATATGTTTTTTTTATGAGTTAGCTCTTTGTCACTCTAATCTAAATGATGCGCAAATTTAGAATGACACACGGGATCAACTTGCTTGAGTTAGTCCCTCGTTTCACAAAAATGTGAACGATGAATATGTTTTATGCCCCTTTACTTCAAGCAAAATTATGCAAGTAATCAAAAAGATCAAAATTTTGAAAAACTTTTCTAATAACGAAATTTAATGACTTACTATATCATCTGAAATTTTATTAAATGCTCTGTCTGAGTGCATTAAAACATCAAAATCGCCAAAAAGTGAGTTGGCCCCTTGTAATTTCCAAGGAGTGATGTCTTCCCAGAAGTCCAAATAGGGTTAGCATCACTTAACTGTCTATAAGTGGAAATAACTCTAGCCAAAAGATTATTCTTTGTGCAACTGTTTTTAAATAATCAATCAACATCCTGTTTAAATATTGTTAAAATTTAAAACCATAGCGGTAACCCGACTAACCTAACCTCATACGGGCTTCAGACCTAAAACTTAGCCGTGGCTTAACATCCTTAATTTTTTATCAATCAGAATTTGGTGACAAATGACCTAGATTCTGAAAAAAACAATAATATTGGTTTCTATTTAGAATTTTGAGACTTTCAGGAACTGTGCTAAACCTTTAGTCCGCATACCGCAATAGCGATTACGATGATCTCACTAAAATACTTTTACAAGTTTACCAGGTAACCTTTCATTAAAACCAAGTCATGTAATTGCTGAAAAATTGCTACATGGCATAAAGAAGTCCTAATCATAGATTTTTGCACTGTAATAAAAATTAATTCGCAGTTTATGACTAATTAGGTTATTTAAAACAATGATCTCTATAGTCCCAAAAGCCATTTTAAATAAGGATCCCGAAAGTATCTATGAATTCATATATAGATCTCGTTCTTTGAAGTCTAAAATCCAATTTTTAAAAATCGTTGTAATTATAACTATCTAATGTTTACTATTAAAATCGGACACAATAGCATAACTGGTGGTGGTAGCCCGACATGAAGGTGGCTGCTCTACCACTTGGCCCATTGAGTGCCCAATGACCAAGCAAAAAAAGGGCTCGAAGGCCACTAAAAAAGATCTCAATTTCTTGTCTAGGGGTCGAACAGACAATGTGGCAGTCCTCCTCTCTCTACAGTTCCGTTTAGTTACTGCTTAGGCATCCTCAATTGTTAAGCGTTCATCATACTCGTCTTGGTTTGGAACAGTCTTTTGCTCACTTATCTGCCATTAATTCTCATTTACTCCACAGTGTCCAGGAATTCAAAGGACCTGATTTTGATTTGTTTCCAACACATTTTTTGTTTTATTTATTAAAGGAAATCATTAGTAAGGGCTTTGCATACTGTAAGCCCTGTTATTATTAATCGTATCGAGATATATTCATTACAAAGGTAATCATTTTTACAATGTCCATATCCCGTGTTAGAAGAACCTGCTAGTCCGTTTGTAGACTCGCCCAGGAGCGCCTTCCCCGTATTGTGGATGCCTCTTCTATGCTCCCGGAATTGTTGGGCGTTGAAGCTCACTTAAATAAAAATGTTCACGATCTGAAGGAGAATCGGCAACTGATGCACACTCACTGAAGACTGAGGACAATTACCTAACAATAAGAGCCCCAACCTTTCAGCACTCAAAAGGATAGTATGAGTTGCGCGTGTTAAAGAAATAAAGGATTAGGTTTGGTGGGTTAGGGTAGTCGACAGGGTTGACATGTGTAGAATAGGCCGCACGCTCTGCAATCATTAGAGACTAACCGTGGCAATATTTAGTTTTGCTAAAAGAACCTGCTTCCTCAAGTAGTAGTCCAAGTAAAATTGCTACTGCATCCGAAGAAAAAAACGAAAAATTATCGTTAGGCTTATGGGATAATTGGCTCTCTGGGCTAGGCAAGTACACACTATACCCAGGCCTCTTGACTTATTTTTGTAACTGTGATTTTTTATTTATTTTCTTTTGAAATCGTAATCAGATTTTATATGACTGAATAGCCTTCCATAAACCTTGTTCCCATGCCGAGATTCAGCTTCTACTTTTTCTCAGAGAGGAGTTGTAGTGGAAAAAACCCTTATTTTGTATGGGGACTGCTGGAAGGAGTAGCAGGGGGAACCGTATATATACACGGTTAAAGAGCCTTCCATTACCCTTGATCCTATGCCAAGTTCAGTATTTCTACTTCTTTTCACAGAGGAGTTACAGTGGTATAAGTCATTATTTTGTATTGGGCCTACAAGAAGGGCCAGAAGGAGTGGTGGGGGGACGAGCTTATATACATGGTTAAGGAACCTTTCATAAACCTTGTTCCCATACCAAGTTTCAGCTTTCTACTTCTTCTTAGAGGGAAGTTAAAATGAAAAAAGTCCACATTTTGTATGGGGGCTACTGGAAGAAGGGGTGGGTGGAGGGTGTAGTATCTATGAATAAATAGCTTAAGTCATACATTGACTCCATACTGAATGTCATGAAGATCCCTTTAGCCGATGTTTCGATGTTAAAATAGTATTTTCTCGAAAGGATAAAGGCGTTTTTACAAGGACTCCCGGCGAATATCGTCCTGGGTCTCGGTAGTTTTTCATCCTACACCATTACCTATAAAATTCGCCTAGTCCCATCTATGGTCGCCACCAGTCGCCACATACATTTTTGCCCAATGTTCTTTGATCCTTTTGCCTAAATGGATCAAATTTCAAACTTTGAATGTCCATTTATCATAATTTTTTCTTGATTCCTCCCATTAAGACCTTCACAAGATCATCAAACAATTTTATTTAGAGCAGCAATATGAATTTCTAAATTTCCCATCTTCAAATGGCTTTAATGAGACATTATTGTTACATTTGAGAGAAATCCGAAAAAGTTAAAATAACATTCCAGAAATGTTAATTTTACCCTGCAGTAATGATCCGAAATCGGTGTAAATATTACCCTTTTTAGGTGTATTATGGGTTAAAGTTACCCTTTTGTCATGTTGATTTTACCCTCAAAAGGTGTAAAATTAACATTAAAAAATGTTGATATATTTTTACACCTAAAAAGTGTTAAAGTTATGAGGAAAAAAGTTAATCGCACCCTCTTTTTTTTCAGTGTATATAGAATTGTGAACAGTGAACCATCATTATGTATATGACATATAGTGTACGTTTAAAGCCTGGTATGACATGGATCGTGAGCACTTTTGCGCGAGCTGGCAAAAATTAAATATCACGGTTCTCATATTTTCGCAAATTTACGATAAAACAATGCATAGGGTGGGGTAACCACTTATCGCAACTTTTAGGAAAAAGTGAAATTAATTTAATTATAACTTTTGAACCTCAAATAAGATAACTCAAATTTGACACAAAGGTACTCAGATATATTAGCTATAGATATATCAAACCAATAGTCCTGTAAATTAACGATGAACTACTTAAAAAAAATATTTTGATTAAAAATACAAAAATAATCATTACTCGCCACTTACTCAAAATGTCCATACTCAATTATTTTTGACATTATTATTAAAAAAAATACATTCAGCGTTGCTTTCTGTTTCTGATCCCCTTTTTATTACTCCTTTTATGTGATTTTTCTTCAATTAAACTATATGTGGCCAGAAGCGGGTCACTGGCGAGAAGTGGTGCACCACCCCAGATTAAATTGAATCCTATTGATGTTATAATTGTTTTTTTTTACTATTCTGTACAATTGGTAGTAAAATCAATTCATTATACTTTTTTCCGCAATATTTCGACAGCAGAGAGAAGCTCACGTGTAATATACTTAATATATTTTTGATAAAAACAAATTGTTTTAATTTTAAGCTGGATATGATTGAAAAAAAAAGTGTAGCAGCTGCAATGAATTTTTAACTCTCATGGAATATTTTCGGTGTCAGTTTTTTTATGTGATGCTGATAATGGAAAATTTATTGTTTCATTGGCGTACTAAAATTTCCGGTGTTCAATTAATCCCTGTCTACAATCCATGCTTGCCACCCATCCAGCAAAAACTAAATCTTTTGGTGAAAATCTATTATAGCACACTAATACAATGTGTGATTTTCAATTAATGGGTGAAAATCTCGCAGATAATTAATGAATTATTTTTAATTAAAAACACCCTGAAAATGAATTGTGGCAATTGTTAAAGTTAGAAACAAGAGGAAGTCTCATTCATTTTATCGGTATATTAATGAACGTAAGCAGTGTGAAAGATATAAATTATCCAACTTGCAGTATTTCCGTTTGCCTGCAGAGCTTTATTATACGTAGTTTGTCACCAGCTCATTGTCAAGTTTGTGGGGCAAATCACAAAGTTCCTGCCAACGTCCTCAATTGGGATGCCTCAGCATGGATTTATGTGTGTACAAATGTGGTGACTGTATGAACTTCATTTTGTTGCCAGAAACCTCCGCAGCTTCAATCAATTGTACAACAAGTTTTCCCAACTACGTGCTTCATCCGAGAAAAGTTAAGGGTGACTAAACGAAAAAGAATCCTTACATTTCAACTCAACAGAAATAACACAAGTACTGAAATATATTTTGACACTACCACAAACTATGAAGGAATTGAGATGGCATGCTTCCTATGCTTCCGCAAGTTTCCCATAATAATTCATATACAGCAAATACACATTTTACTCCTGTTTCCATTTTTTTATATACTGATAATATGGAATATACCATGCTAAATGTACAACGCAAAGTTCACATTATTCGCATTAAGGGAACATGAAAAGATTTCGGATATGAATTAAAATTGGATTTCGAAATCGTTTTACAAAAATATGAGAAACAGAAGCAAAACGCAGTATAGGGGGAACTGGGGCACCACCGAACACTGCGACTTTTTAATTAAGTATTAGACTTCACAGGAAGAAAACTGTATGAATTCACAGATACTAGGGGAGACTGGGGCACATGTAACCATTTTCGATAGATGCGAATTTGAGGTGATTTTCCAAGGACACCGTGATTTTTTGGAAAATATTTCTTAGCTCATGTTTTACCCTTGGGTATAGGCAATTCATCGAGGGTAATGCGGATGCTGGAAAACAATTGAGTTTTCCATAAAAATAAAATTTGTGTCACTGTGCATTTTTCTCTTTTCAAAATACCTGGGGTAGAAGTAAACACTTTCTGGGGAGGATGTAAACACCCTTTTTTCCACCCTTGAAATTAACTTTGCACCACTTTCGATTATTTTAATTGCTTAAGAGATATATAAAAACTGTATATTTTTCAAAAAATCACGACACTTTTTACAAAGAATAATTAAAATAGCAAAAAAACTAAAAGCATGCATATCAAAGACATTTTTCAATGGATTTTCCCCATATTTTGACATCATGTGACTTTTTATTGAACACAGTGCCACCAATTTTTTTCTTAATCTATGAATTACAGATATTTCGCATGAAGGTCAATTTCCCGCTCTTTTACCTACTCATTTTGTGAAATTGAAATTGCCTGTTTACATCTACCCCAAATGCTGTTTTCTGACCAATTATTAATTCTTTTGAAATAATGAGAATCTCAATTTGTCTAGTAAATGCATAAATATAATCCTAAAAGATGTAGGAAAGAACTGGTATTGCTACATTTCGATTATTTTACACAGTTTTTAATTTCCAGGGGGAAATCCAAATGACCAAAATAATTGAAATATCAACATTTTCGGGAAAAATTATTTTTATTTTTAAAGTATTAGGATTTTATTGACCAATTCATCTGTGGACATACATCCCCATGGTATCTATGAATGCTTATAGGTTTTATCCTCTGGAGTCTTAAAATTAATGAAAAAAATCACAGTGTTTACAACTACCCCAGTTTACTACTGCCCCAGTTCCTCCTATAGGGATGTCGAAGTAGTTTACAAATAAAATCAGTTTTCGGTGTTACCCTATATTCGATGATACCCCAATTTTCCCTAAGCCTCGAGTTATAATTAGGTTTGGAGTTAACAAAAATAGTAACAATAACTTCTGATTTTTTTCTTGCAATGAGCAAAATGATTTCATCTGAATAGTAGAGTAGAATGCATGGGCACTATGGGACAACTTCAGGCAAAAACGAGGTATAGTTTATAAGAAACAAGAACCACAATAATTAGAATATAAAGCGTGGAATCGAATGAATTTTCCCATGGAAAAATGTCTCTAAAATCTTAGTCGCATAAAATAAAAGATAAAAAAATCTAATGCAGATTTGGAAGGGTCATTTTATTGTGATTCTTTTAAACTATTTCTTTGCTTTATTCCAATGGATGATTAGCAAACTCCCGCACCTTCTTCTTAATTCCCCTCATCAGGTTCTTGACAGGCTCTTCTCCATGAGCTCTGACGACGTTTTTCCATTTTTGCTTGAAATCAGGCAAACTTTTGGCTGGTTTAGCCTTTTTCTGTGATCCTCCTTCAAAATTCCCCAATAGTTTTCAATAGGACGCAGTTCCGGTGTGTTGGGCGGATTAAACTCTTTCTGCACATAAATGACTCTATTGTCATTGAACCACGCAATCGTATCCTTAGCGTCGAGGCTTGATGCTAGATCTGGCCAAAACAATGGTGGAACATCATGGCTTCGATAGAGCGGCAGAAGACGTGTCTTGAGACACTCTTCGATGTAAATCTCTTTGTTCATGATCCTGGTCATGAAAAATTCTAGACTTCGTAGATCACACGAGCAAATTACCATCCAAACCAAGTATTTTTTCGGGAACTTGGTGTAGTTTTTGTATCAATACTTGCTGTGTACATCTGTACGAGTCTTTGCCGTATAGTAATGTTGTCCAGGCAATTGGTGGAAGTCAGCTTTCACGATGGTTTCGTCGTCCATTAAAACACATCTTTCAAAACCTTTAAGAAGGTGATCATTCAACTTTCTGAACCTTGTTTTGGCGGACTGTCGTTGCTTATCTGTGAGGTGCAGGTTGGGCTTTATAAGTCACAAAATCATTCTTCTTCTTAATTCTGTGAACCAAGTAGTGTAAAATACCCGTCTTTTTGGCCACATCTCGGAGGGATAGAGAAGGGTTCCTCTTAAAGTATCCCAGCATCATTTTGTCCATGTCGCGGTCTTGAATTCCAGGCTTCCTACCACCAGCTCGCTTTCGGACAATCGTCTTTGTTTGTATCCTTGAATCGTAATACTACTATCGTAATAATTTGGATTTTGTAGGTAAATGTCAACTATCTGTTGTCGGATTCTCTCCATCTTCTTGAGATATCTCAACCAAAAATCAATATTTTTTAACGAGAGTGGTATCAAAATAAAACTAATGAAATGCACTAAATATGACAACTGACAAACAAAAAGTAAAAAATAGTTGAAATTATCAAAATCATATCAAGTGTTGGAGAAATTCAAACATTCGGAATAATATATTTAAAATTTAATCTAATTATTATTGGTAAAAAGGTACCTATATTTGACCCACAAAAAATATGCAAATTGCGTTATAGCATTAATACAGAAAACAATGTGACGTTATTAATTTTTACTGTTCGAACTTCACAGAGAGAACAGTATACAATCACTCGATTAAGGGTTATATAATTCGACTCTTTACACCCCAAGGGGTAGTATTTTGGTAGAATTTTGAAAACATAATGTTTTCTAGTTCTGTGGCATCACTCTGTTTATCGGTCTGTACGTTTGTTCGTTCGCTTTTAGAGTCAAACTATTAGGAATAGAGCCTTAGGATCTTCTGAGAGCCTAACATAAGTTGACCCAGGGACATTTTTCCCGATTTTCTTTTATTTTTGGCTATGTATTTAGAGATTAGGTAGACATTTTGTCCATTGAAATACTGTATAATCCTTCCTAATAACAGTTTTTCAAGGTTAATGCTTTAACCCATTCATTCAATGTACCAGAAATACTTGAGATAGAATGTTCATATTTTAGGATTAGTTTCCTACAGATTAATAGATGAATTTTTTGAAAAGAAAAAAATTTTATCTCTTATGGGGGCGCGGGGAGCCGCCCTCAAACACGCGCCTTAACGGTCACTGAATTTAAATTCTGTACATTAATTCATTACAAACTCTATTGCTTTAGATAGAGTAACTATCCAAGAACACAAATTGGCAACTAGAATTCAAATCAGGAAAGAGGATGAAGGTGAATTTTAACAAATTCGACGGGACGTCGAATTTTCCGTCCGCCATTTTGACCAAAATTTTTGCATGATTTCACGCAAAGCGAGAAAAGAACAATAAAGTGTATTCCCATCTTTGTCGGGCTATTTTTCCAAGTAATTGAAGGACTAAAGTAACTAAAAATCCATTCCCGACAGAAATCCTAATATTAATTGCCCTGGAATAAATCATCTAAAATCACTCAATTTGTGTATGATGTATAATACCATGGTAAGGAATGGGTTAAAAAGCTCTAAATTGCGTATTTCTCAATCAAATTGGGTCATATTTTAACTTTTTGGAAAGGTCTTACGATTTCTGACAATTCTGAACCAGTTTCAATCAATTTTGAACCAATAATGAATTGTTTATGAAGTAATGAGCATTTTTGGCCAAAAAACCAAAGTGACTGGGCAATTTTACAAGTAATTTATAAATTTATAAAGTATTTTTGAGGTATAAAATCTAAACTACGATTTCGAGCATATCGCAAAGATGGAATATTTTGCCAGCCCATTTAATGTGAAGACTGTGAAAACACTAACTTATAATTTAGATCAATTTGAACTTATATTTTAGAACCAACTGCATTGTTTCGTTATATATGGTCTATTTATATAGACCATATTCTAAATATTAAATAATTCAAAGATGTAAATCACAGATTTTAACGTTAATTATTGCCAATTAATTCGAAACGAATTGCATTAAAAGTTTTATTGAGCAAGTGAGATACCAGTATGATATTTAGTATGAAGTGAAATCATCAATACACAGCTCTCTTTTTGAGCTCAGGCAGTAAAATTAAACTATAAGGGCTTTTGGTAGTGTCTTGCCTCTTTTTATGATTTTTACCGCTTTATTTATTAAAATGAGAATATTGTGCATGCACCACAATCACCACAATATTCGTATAATGACTCGCTAGTTTTTGCTGAAATTCTTTAAATTTGATGTTTAATTGGTTCGTATTGTGTATTATTCAACAATGCTAAAATCGTGAATGTGAAAAACAACGTTAATCACTTGACTGCATTATAATTCACACGAAAAAAAAGAATAAAAATCGCAATATTTGAAAATTGCAACCGTCATTATATTTTAGTTTAGTTATTCCAAATTATTTATCTCATTTTTTGGAATAAAAAAAAAGAGTCAAATTGACCAAATGCCCGAAAATTCGCACTTATTTATATCCCTTTTTATCCCAGTCTAGATTAAGCGTGTAATTTGCATAACATTTAATGGTTATATATCGTTATCTGGCACAACGGAAAGCATTGGGATCGGGATGGGCAGAAAAATGCCCTGAATTTGACAATTCAATTTGAGGATTCTGGGTGGCGAGAGGCCGGAGGTAAGCTTTAGCAGCTGTAGAGACCCATTTGGTCGGCAAATCTCCATTGACCCTTGTCGCCGCGATAAATAAATGGGCATAGCAATATGGGTTGAAAGTAGAGGGAATTAAATGGGGAAAAAAAGGGGCACAAGGTGGGTGATATTTACTTAAACTTCTGCCACAATTTCCTGATATACATGTATGTATTGTGTGTGAAGGTGGAAAGGGGATTTTCATGGATTTTCACTCTACGCCTTCGTGTTGATAAAATTTAAATTCAATGAATTTCCCAAAAAGAAAATAAACGATGGAAAATATTTGCATTGAAATTGAAAATTCACTCGTATTTTCTGTGAGATGGTTTGATGGTAGCCGCCGTGTGGCTATCCAGATCGGAAATACGCCCCCATTCACCACTGCTTTTCATTAATTTCATCACCAATTTCAAAATCACCTCTTTGTCAAGTGCTTTAGAATTTTCATTATGTGGGAGGAAGTGGAGACCTTTTTCCACACAAATTCGAACAATTATAGGCTTAAGCACATCATGCAGAAAAGTTATTAATAACTTTCTTTACCATTTCCGAATCAATAATAAATTGATGATGATTGAATAAAATAAAGTAAATAGGAATACCTCCACTTCTTCATACCTTCATTCAGTTAACAAAAGATACAAGGAGCTTGGTGAGAGTTACCAATACAATTCATCAATAATATATTCCAATCCCAGTATTATTGTATTGAATTTTTCCTCCAAGTACAAATACCTACATACATATTTATTTTGGAAAACTTCACCATTCATTTGTGGATTTTCTTCCACTTATACTGCACACTCAAGACCAATATATTTCACCCAACTCTATCTCATGAGGATTCTTCTGAAAGACGATATTTAAATATTATGTAAATATTCCCTTCGAACCCTTTTTCGTGGCAGCATCTTTCGTGAATTTGTCTCAAAAAATACATATTTTTTTCTTGCTCTTTACTAAATAAATTTTATACAAATGGGATATGGAAAATTTGAGAATATTTTAAGGGAACTTCTTTCATCTCCAATTGAAGGTCTTTTTTTATTGATTTTTTTTTATTCACCCAGTTATGCACATAAATCAATTTAAAAGTGAATTCACCCACACCGATCACTTTACTTAGAATAATCAATTTTAAACACAGATACTTCTAATCTCTTGAATATAACTGAATTTAACAAAAAAAACCTCCCCGAATATTGTACTTTATTCAAATTTAGGAAAAGGGCTCAAAATTTTGCCCAGTCTGCGTATAAGCATCGATGTTCCAAGTTTGAAGTGCAATAATTTCGGTACTAATTGACTTTTTTGTTACTCTCTTTTCAGAAGGGTTGTATAGACACTTAGCAAGCTATTTATCGTCTTATTTTTACTAAAATTAGTTTTATTACGTCTAAAAATGAATTGATATGTAGAGGTGAATTTGGCTCTTATTTTGGACAACTTGGTTATTAATTTGGACCGGTGGCAGCCAAAATCCCGAAAGCCAAAATCCCGAACGCCAAAATCCCGAAAAGGCCAAAATCCCGAAAGCCAAAATCCCGAAAGCCAAAATCCCGAATTTTAAAAATCCTGAAATTGATGAAATTATATAGAGGAAAATGTTTAGAATAATTTCCTAAGACTCAGAAGATTTCCCTTTGCCTCCAGCAAGCGAGGGTACAATCGTGGGAGTAGCTGTGACACTTTTAAGAATTCGAGATTTTGGCTTTCGGGATTTTGGCCCATTCGGAATTTTGGCTTTCGGGATTTTGGCGTTCGGGATTTTGACCGGGACCCAATTTGGACAACATGGCTATAAATTTGGACAGCTAATCCGTCTGAACAGGATGCCCATTGTTCTTCATTTCATGAACCAATCTTACCAAGTCCTCTTCCTGTTCATGTAAGGGAAACGTAGAATGTCACAAGAACCCCGGAATCTTTCCATATCGTTCATTAAAGTGAGTTGACTTCGGGATTCGCTCATTCCCTGGCCTATCCGGAAGCCTTTCGAGGCATTTCTCGCTACATCTCTTTCGTAGAGATTATGCTCCTTTGTTTCTCCACGCATTTGTCCAACTTAGTCATCGGAAAAGCTAAAACTTCACGAAATTTCGTGAGAAAAACATCTGTCCAAAATAAGGAGTATCACCTAACTGTTGAATGTCTTAAAAAATTTCCCATTTTCCACACGAAAAATCTAATTTACAAGGCAAATCTCACTTCAGGTCAAATTTACAAATCACCACTAACGTGAATCAACACAATATTCAATTAATATTCAATAATATCACTCAAAAAAGCGAAGAAACATTGTTAGTACTTCACTACAGCTAAATAAGACTGGAAGTAAACACGAAGTTCTGTCATATTTCTCGTAAACAATTGTTCACACTGAAATTTCAACAAAGCATTTCAACTCAAATCATATTCAAAATTTAACGTATTTAGTATTTAAATCTTCCAAAAAGAACAAATATTTAAATAAAATTCATTATTCATCAAATATTGGAATAAAAATCCATCATTTTAATCAATTTATTTTTAGTGCCCAATTTTATCCTCAAAGTGTCCAAAATAAGAAACTGGACAAAATTATGAGCCTTTCCCCTATTAGTTTAAGTTTAAGTTTATTAAAAAACCACGAAATAGGTTACAATCCTCTTACAATTACGTGGCAGGCAAAAAGAAAAGAAAAAAAAGAATGTGAGGAAAAAAAAATGCGTCAATACTAAATTTGAGGAAGAAATGATGAAAAAAGCAAAAATATTAGAGAAACCCAGCCTGGAAATGCCTTTGAATTCCCAAGCGAGAGTCACGAGCCTCACGGGGAAGTGCGTTGTACAAAGCTACTCCTTTAACAAAAAGCTGCTGTATAAGTCTGCAACTCAGGGTACAATTTGAGTGCGATCAGCGCGATTCTGGAGACTGATCGCGCGATTAGCGCAAACATATCCAATCATATGAAAAACATATCCGATATTTAACGAAACCGCTTGCGTCGATTTTGAGATAATAAAAACCAAAAACACGTTCTTGAAGTGGATGAAAGGGATTTGGGGTGATCTCAGTAAATTAGTTCGCTAGACCTCTTGAGGAGGGGGGAGGGTCACTGAAGACTCAGAAGTCAATACCTCTTATTCCGTTTGGAAGCCAGGATGGTCAGAAGTTGAAAAAAATGGATTGTATATACTTTCTCACGAAGTTCGAGCAGTAAAAAATCAGAAAATTTTTAATAGTCTTTCTGTTTTGCATATTTTTTAATCTTGTGACCTAAAACTAATAGGAAAAAGCATTTAATAGCTTTATGAACATTTTAAAATTCTAAAATTTGGAGTTATTTCTGTTGAAGCTCATATTTCCATATTCTTAAGATATCCATTTACTTTCAATTATGTGTTTATCACTTAACCCTTTGTTTATTACGGTATTAATAGTTTAATGCAAGTTTCAACAATATCATAATAAACCTAATCTGAAATTTATTGGCAATACTTCATTATAATAATCCTCTTTTCTGTGTTTTAACTCACAAGTTTTGCGATTAATTAGATTTTTTTTTGAGTTCTTTCTTCAATACTAAAATTTTATTTAAACTAAATACATAAAAAACTTGTTTGAAATAAATTCAGCTCTTGATAATATTATACTAGCTAGTATGAATTATATGACTATTTACAGAAGTATTGTTCTTAACTAATTTCTATTCTTTAACAATTTTACTAATAAATTTGTTTTAATTATGTGCCGCCATGTCTTCAGTCTGGTTAAAGAAATTATAATTGATTTAGATTGCGTGTCAAAATAAGGAAACTAAGTGAGAATTTTCGTCTTGGTTTAATTATCGTGTAAAAAAATACTAATTTTTTTTTATATTCAATATATTCTACAAGTAAAGTTTTATTCAAATAATCTATGCTAACACTTCAATAGTAATTTATGTCTTAAATATATGTATTATTCTACTAAATTTTCTCAATAAAATTTGTGGCAAAATTAAATAGAATTTATTACTTAATTTATATTTTATTATGCATAATACTCTCTCCGTTACCATAGTTGAGATTCACAATCCCACTTAATTAACATTTCTGTAGACAAATTAAATTTGGATTAATAAAACAAAATTAATCCAACCTTAAATATAAGAAAAAAAATATGATACCAAAAGTTTTGGTTATATCAACATTGAAAAATTTGCTTGAAGATCATTTAGAAATGTAATTAGTTTATTACTATAAAGATATATCGCAGATTTGACATATTTTATTTGTAAAAACAGCATGAAGATTTCTTCCTCAAAAAAGACTTTAATATTTCGCTTTCGCATTTAAAGGAAACAACTGCCAACCATTGTAAAAGCATTAGAAATTTCAGAGAATACTCAGGTTTTTCACACAAGTGTTTCTTCGTAAAAAAAAGACAAGAACATTTTATAAATAAAGAGTAAAAGAATTTTCTCTCAATATTTGTCCTCTTTTTCAAGTTATATCTTTTACAGATTGAAATAAAATACAATTTGAAGAAAAACAGGAATCTTGAGTGTTTTGATATTCCTAAAAAACATTAGGTACTATCTTTGGTTTGTAAATATTGAGATGATTAAAGATGAATATGGTTTTCACAAACAGAGAGTTTGAGAATTTGTTTCCATGACAAAAATAAAATCAGTGGAGATGTCGGAAAACTTCTATAAAGTACTTCTTAATTCATAGACTTTAAGAACGTGAGAACCAGTGAAGAATCACATAGTTTAAATTTTATGACATATTAAAAGTTTTAACTCCATTGAATTCTTCTTGTTTTCATAGTTTCAGAGAATATACAGAAAAAAAGTCCGACTCACAACTTTGCGAAAACTTTTTGAGAAGCTCACTTACATTCTTCCCTCATGAAGAAAAAATCCAAGAATTTTCTTTAAAGTGTCGAAAATATGATGAATTTTTAATTTTAAACCAATATTTGAAGTTTTCCACCCACAAATTGGTGCAATAATTATTTTTTCGCACATTAAGTTTGAAGAGAGCTTTTTGTAGTTCTGCATCCTTTTTGCAGCCACCCACACGAGTGATCCCGTGTCTCATGGGTTGCGTTGCAAAACCACATTTAAATGGAAAATGTTCAACTATTTAGTGCAGAATTGTATGAGTCATCTGGAAAAGGCATCGACCACAAGGGAAATCGCATCACGCTCCAAACCATCGCACACAAACTCCGTTTGTGACACTCTCATTCGATTGTCGAGAGAATAGCAGAGCTTGCAATACAATAATAGCCTTGATTTTATTTGGAAAATTATGAAAAGTTTCACATGGTAACATAAACGTATACCAGGTTAACGTATTCTTGACTAACTTTTTAAATGGATAATTTCGAGATGATTCGGTCGTATATGAAAATATGAAATTGAATTTTTCTTTTTCTCTCATTTCTCTAAGCATTTAAATATTCTTATCTTTGCATGAATATTTAAACAGGAAAAATGGAAATTTTGAGAAAAAGTCACAGTTGATGAATTATATAAATGATACACAGTTTAAAAAAAAAAGATTATCAGGATTACCGTTGACTTGTTTTTTTGTCGCAATTTATTTCTGAAAATGTTAAACAGAACAACATGTAATATTCATTTTTTGTGATGTTAAACCGTGTAATTTAAAATGATTGGCGGAAACTTGCGCGTAGATTGATTAACCTCTTCTTGCCAATCTGGAACACTTTCGACAGCCCGGGATATTCTCAAAAATTCGAGAAATTTTCAGTACCTCGGGAGAATCATTATGAGCCCGAATAGCCTCAGAAAACATTGGAACTCTGGGAAATCCATAAGAAACTTCGAGAACCTACGGCATTGCTAAGAATTGGGTAATCTTCGTGAATTCAGGAAATATAAGAAATCCTCAAGAACTCGGAATAATCCTCAGATATCGTCGGAATGTGCGGCTAATGTCCTAGACAAACTTACAGTTTAAGTCGAGAGACAGCTTAGTGGGAATCTGATGAAAATGTAGTCTAAAAATTATTTTCATTATAATTACGTTAAGCCATATCTCGGCTTAACCCCTAAGTCTCTCTAAGGCATAACTCTCCTAACTATTTTTACATCTTCAGATATGAATAAAATATGATTTTAGAGGCGAAAGATATAAGCTAAAACTTAAAAGCAATAGAAGAAAATATTCGATTAAATTATTGTAAAATATTAATAATATTATATAATTTAATAATATTATGTAATTTAAAAAAAAAACAGTATTGGCAGATATAAAATCTGGATGTACTGAGAAACATGTTGAATATTCAATCACAAATATTTGTGAATTAATTTCTTAATTGTGAATTGTGAGTTTTCTGCATAATAGAGTAAAAACATAGCTTATGACCACATTAGGCAAACACTCATCTACAGTGTTGGAAGTTTTTGTTTAATGAAAATAGAATTTCATCCAAGATTTCAATAAAATAGTCCTCAACTATAAATTAAAGTGGATTTTTATGAATATTTTCTAAACTCTTAAGAACAACTCTTGGGTTGATCATGGTAAATTCAAAACTTGTGATTATACTTGAAATTCACGCTTCATTATTTAGTAAAGTAAATTCTGAGATTTATTTTTACCTGTTCGGTCTAGTATGATTTATTATATTTTTTGAAAACAAAAAAAAACAAATAAACAAATAAAAAAGCTATTATTTTAGTATTTGTTAGAAATTTTCTAAATTAAATGTCCTAAAATAAATTGGAAAAAGTTGGGAATTAGGAATGATTTTACAGAATGGCCTTGCTAATTTTAAATATCTTAAAAATGAATCATTCTCCATCTATAGGAGCTCTGGTAGATATTTAATTATTGAAAATTCTAATTCATTTATAACGTTCTTTAAATAAGATATTAATAGTTCTTTTTGTTACGTTATAACTTAACAAAAGAACGAACGTTCTTTTTTTCTTTATGTTCTGTGATCTGATTGCTAAATGGTTAGAGATACCGACTAACCAATCAATATGGGGATTATTAATATGCCTCCCATATTCCCCACCCGTCCCTTTCGCCTCTAGTTAGTGTTTTTTTTTAGTTAAAACGTCATTTATTTATATTTTTTCTAAAAATACATTGCTTCACTAAATTATATTTTGAATTTTGCTTTGTTTTCTAAAGTAGTAGATACTTTCTATTTATCTTTATTGTTTCATTTAATAACCAAATGTGCATGTAAAATGTTTTCTGGAGATACAGACTGAACTTCAAAGATGTTCAATAATATTTAAATTATTGTGAGACAATCTGCTTTTCACATGCGATATAGTTCATACTAATTGTTGCAAAACAATTTATTTTTAATATTGGGGAAGGTTGTTAGACTTCGTACACATTCTAGCTTCGAACACTTCATAATTTTTCTATATTTCTTTAATGAATTTGATTTTTTTCAGGAAATGTATGACTTAAAACTACTCATTATAATATATTGCCAAAGATAAATAAGATTCATTAAAGGAATATGGGAAAAATTTGAAATGTTCAAAGCCAGAGTATGTGCGAAGCCTGAAAGCTTTCTCCTAGTAATTTGTGTAACGATTTTCTCAGACATTTTAATTTAATGAGCAATTTAATGCTTAATACATATGTGTAATCTCTGCAATCTTTCACTAATTAATGCCAATATCTTTTATAAATTAGTACTACATTGCCTTCAATGCCTCAAAGTATTAAAATAATTACAAATATCTGTACTGCAATGTCTTACGATCAATGTTAAAAGAAAAAAATACTAAAAATTTCTTTAAATAAATAAGAGTATCTCTAGAGATAAATAATCCATAAATTAGTATCACAATAGGAGGAAGTAGGACACCTTTGAATTGCGGTTGCTTTGAAATTGGACTTTTTCCTCTTATTTTTAAAAGGAACTGAGCCTTATTATAATGTAATTAAACTTTACAATTGGTTTGTGGAGCTAAATTATATCATAGTATTGTCCAGTTTAATTTAGAAATAGAAGATAAAGCCCATACATATTTCAAAGGTACCCCAATTCCCCATAGCCACTTTATAACAATGCTCTAATGATCTAGAAATCAGTTCCTTAATAATGTTCTAATAATCAATGTCGCAATAGTTTTTTTCTTTTTTGAATCAATGACAAGATCTAGAAAGCAGTTATATAATATTCTATAAATTAATATCGCAAGGCTTTTAACGTCAATTTTACAGTGTTCTAAATAATAGTCCAGTCCACATTAACTATGGAAATTCATGACAAAATGTTTTATATTACCATTGTAATATTTCGATGACATAGTAAGATGCAGGAGTCGACTTAGGGGAGTCCCTAATGGTCCCAAGTTTGTATCTCTAACAATTTGACCTGTAGCAGATATAAGATACAGACTGACGCAAGGACAAAAGCATGACATCATTTGTCAGATATGGGGAAGTGGGGCACCTTTGAAAGTGGGGCACCTTTGAAATTGGGATTTTTCACCTAGTTTTAAATAAAATTGAGCCTTATCGTGATATAATTTAGCTTCTCAATCTGTTTGTGCAGCTAAATTATATCACGATAAAGCTCTTTTTTTATTTAAAACTAGGTGAAAAATCCCAATTTCAAAGGTGCCCCACTTTCAAAGGTGTCCCATTTCCCCCTATATGTTGAAAGAAGTAGTGCTTTGGGGTGAAAGGATGATTTTTTGAGGGCGAGCTGAAAAAATCGAGGGAATGCATATTAATGCAGTGAAGTTCGTGTAATATATTGCTTTAATCGAAATAACTAAATCATATCTAATCGATAAAATAGTTTTGTTTGTTTTACTGAGTAGTGGTGTTCTTTTAAAGGGGTGTAGCCTAAATTTTTCATTTGAATGTTAAAACACATTTAATAAAAATACAATTAAGAAACCTCCGTATCTTCTGCTTTTAATCTGATTAATTCTGAAGAATTTCCGAAATTTGTGAATTTCACGAAAGATATAGACCTGAAGCAGTTGCGTAATTTCCCAGCGCTAAAACCTCCCCATGAGCACCCACTCACAGGAGGCAACCACTATTAACTCTGCAGGGAAGATGTGTAAATCCTCGTCACCATTGGGGACTAATGTGGAGGCCCAGAGCTTTTTTTTCCTCACCAACGAAACGATAGAAATTGTGCGTCACGCAGTCTCTCCCCCAATTACTCGTGTAATTCTGCCCATTCAGACAAAATCAACCATTTGGAATATTCCTTCTGATTGAATCGTCTCAGTTTACAAATGAAAAGATTTCTCGCGGTTTCCTCAGCTTTGTGGGAGGACAGGAGAAAAGCCTGATAATTGAATAAAACGAAATTGGTGATATTTTTGGCACATCCGTTGCGGTGAAACAATTTTCACCTTTTTCCGCTTACACCTTTTCGTGATGTGTTGAATTTCCGGGTAGAGGTGAATGTTCCGGCTCATTAAACAATTCCATAGACACATATACGCAGAATTAAAAACTTTTTCCCCATGTTCCCTAATTCAGAAAGGGGTCGAATTCCATCTGCGAT
Organism: Phlebotomus papatasi; assembly: GCF_024763615.1. Classification (NCBI taxonomy): domain Eukaryota; kingdom Metazoa; phylum Arthropoda; class Insecta; order Diptera; family Psychodidae; genus Phlebotomus; species Phlebotomus papatasi. The sequence goes on from NC_077222.1 coordinate 78,008,833, forward strand.
TTTTCTTTCAGAAAAATGTTACAGCTTACGAGTATATTTAAATTTTTGCAGAACAAAAAAGTAACTGGCAAAATAAACTTTGGGATTATATACATGTATATATATTAACCAAATTCTTTGGAGTTTCGATACTACTGCTGAGGTTAAGTGATTGAATACCGAGAGACTTGGAATGAACTCTAGAATTCCCAACTTTGAAATAGATCAACCAAACTTGGGTGTAAAAGCTCCTTGTAATCCAAACTCCATCCTCCGATGCCTTTTCCAGTCCATCGATTTTCGTGCGTCTGGCAGAAGTTGCACGGCGTGAAATCCGACACAGAGAATCGAGGAATTGCTGAGTGTCGATTTCTGTGCCAAGAGAGGAAAAAAATCGAGGAAATTTCTGGTCCATGCACGCATTCTTTTTCCCCACATGCGAGATTAAATTAACCCACAAGCAACATAAACAATAATTTGCTATTATTTATTGTAGCAATGCCCAACAAACTTTGACGCCGGGAGGGCTAGAATTTATTTTGGCTTCGTAACTCGCACCCATGCCCTGGAGGAAACGAGTAAGATCTTATTTTCTTGGCAGCCAAGAGAAAGAACGAAAAAAAGGGAAACTAAAGGGAAAAAATAGACTTCCAATGAAAATTCTCTTTTAACCACATTTTCGATGTAGTAATACTTACTAAGAACACTTAAAGAATTCTTATAAATTTTGTAATCTTATGAACTCGGTAACTTCAACAGTATTAAGACAAATAATTTTTCTTTAGTGAACCTCCTCTAATGGTCTCCTCAAGGAGCTTAGACAGACGGTTTAAGTCCTGTAATTTCAACAAGCAATGTGTTAAAAGATATTTTAATTTGAGATGGTAGAATTAAATTTAAAGCGATTAAATCATTTAATTCCTAAATGAAGAGCCTCAAGGATGTTTAAAAATAATAAACCTTTGGAAACTGTGTAACCTTTAGTATGAAACCCGTGTAATATCAATTGTTAAAATGTTCTAAAATTATTTCACAACCAAATTTGTATATTTCAACAATTAGGGGAAACATTTGCAGGTTCGTAACGTTGCAGCTTCGTAAAAGTTGGTTTTTCCATTTTACTAAATGAATCTAACTAATGGCCATATCTTCTAATAGATTACCCGACATCTCACATTTCCCGAAAAAAAACTGGGAGCTTAGGCCTTTTTTCCCTAGGTTCAAAATGATTATAAAAAATTAATCTAAAACTATAATTTTGATGTGTAATAATTTATGTATTTTTTTTTATATTTTAAGTATCTTTTCTGCAAAGACTACCATTACAAGTTTCAGAGGGTTTATCAGGATTAATATTTACCTAAAAACTTATGCTTGAATGGGGCTGTTTTTGTGTGTTTGTAGAAGATTCAAAAACACTACTACCTTGGCATCTCGGGAAAATCGAACTTTTGCAGCTTCGGAAGAGTATCAGTCAAAACTATTGACAATCGGCTTTAATAAAATTACACTGTTTTGGGCCACATTGTGCAAGCCACTCTGCAACATTTGACTCAACGAGAGATTAAACTTAAACAAAACAAGACTTTATCAATTTTTGCTGTCCTTCTGTCAATTCAAAGTTTATGCCTAATGGTGTCTACGCACTAGAAGCAATTTTCGTCAAAAATTGCCTTTTTTAAAAAATTTTGATGTTTCTGCCTACATGGATAGGGGAAATTTTCTTTAAAAATGCATTTCTTAAAGAAATTTCTACTATTGTGTAGACGCCATAAGGGCAGAATCACATTGACAATAAAATGCTCGCCGAAGCCTCACCGTATTTCGTTAATTTACGCATTTTCATTACAATTCTTACGCAAATTTTCTATTATCGTATTACCTTATCTCATACTCGGTAGCACTAGGTGAAAATAATATATTATATTAAAATTGAATAAATAAAACGAAAATACGATAAACGGTGAGCAAAAAAAAACTGTACGATTAATTATAATTTCTCTTACAGTTTTCTTTGCCCGCCGTTTATTGAATTTTCGTTTTATTTCTTCAATTTTCTTTATTTTCACCTAGTGCCACCGAGAATGAGATGAGACGGTAATTGAAAATTTGCGTAAGAATTGCAATGAAAATGCGTAAATTAACGAAATACGGTGAACATTTTACTGTCAATGTGATTCTGCCCTAAATCTATTTATGGTAAGTGTGATTCTTTTATCGACAATTCAGTGAAATTTTAGTATTTTTAATTAAATTTTTCTTGATTTCAAATGGATTTCCCTACATTTTACTTTAAATTTGTGGCTGGTCATTTTTGGAATCAGTTATGCTTTCTAAGACCAATTGGAGGTGGTTAAGAAAATTCTATGAATAGGTATAATTCTTTCATAATCACACTAAATATTGTCAGTAAAAAAATGATTTTCCAAGTATCACAAAAACATGTCTTACAGAAAAAATGCATAAAAATAATTTTGAAACGTGTGATACTTCCTACACACAATTAAAACAAATACATTTGTTTTCAGAGAACTTAACAATATTTTTATGCATTTGTTTTGTATTTGAGCTGAGATTCTTTACAATTTATTTTTATTAAATTTTGTTTTAAATGTCAGAATAAAAATAGTTCAATTAAATTTCACAAGATTTAATGATTTATTATTTTAGCAAATGCCTAAATAAATCATAGCGTGATTTTAAATCAATTTTTAGATATGTTTTGCAAGTTGTTATAGGCGGAAATTTAGTCATAAAAAAATGTCCTTTAGAATTCCAGTGACATTTTTAAGGTTAAAGGTTGAAAAGACTCCTTTAGAGATTTAAAAATGATATTTATCGACAGATTCAATCAAATACAGATTAATCAGAAAGGCTCTGGTATTTCTAATAAGCTCGGAAAGATTCTTTCAGGTTTAAGCTTGAACTGCTTTGAACCGTAATTACTCTGAAATTTAATATCATTTCTCCCACGTAATTTTCCCACGCTTTCAAGTGACATCATTTCTTATGGATTTATCCAATAGAAGTATTATCTTCGAATTAAACTCTCCTTTGGCAAAATTTAATGAAATTAACATTATTATGGGAAAATTAACTTTTTGTATATATAAAATTTCAAATACTCAAGAAAATACACAATTGTTTTTGTAACACAAATTTTACCGAAAATTAAAAAAAAGGTTACATGACTCATGGTATTTCAAAAAATATACATAATTTTGTGATATTTCATTTAGGGGAAACTGGGGCACCACCAAACACGGGGTACCACCAAACACTAATTCTTATTTCTAAACTACTTGGACTATCTCGACCATTCCTTCAGTATACAAGTATCCCTATAGTGCCCATAAATTCCTATCGGTCTTATCCCCTGATATCCAATATCCGATTAAAAAATCGCAGTGTTTGGTGCTACCCCGTGTTCGGTGGTGCCCCAGTTTCCCCTATGATATTTTAAGCTGGTCATTATGCTTTACAAATTCTGAAAACAACGATTTGCCAAATTCATTAAGAACATAAAAAAATGAGTTGTCTAAAGATACTGTACTTCCCCTTATGCATACCAAATATATTAAGATTATAAAAAAAATTACCAAGATAGTAGGGGGAAGTGGGGCACCTTTGAATGTCGGGTAGCTTTGAAATTGGGATTTTTCTCCTATATTCAAGTGGAACTAAGCTATATCATAATGTAATTTAACTTCTCAATCTTTTTGCGCAGGTAAATTATATCATGATAAGGCTCCATTTTATTTAAAAATAGGTGAAAAATCCCAATTTCGAAACTGCCCCACATACAAAGGTGCCCCACTTCCCTCTAATTTAATTAATTATGTGAATCACGAAGACTGAAAGAACAGTATATTTTCTTAATTTTTTTAACAATACAAACAATATTTTATTAGAGCTCTGAAAGAACAGTAAAACTATTTTTTTAATTGTTTATTTAGAAATTGTAAAAAAATCAGCTGTGGGCACTTGATTTTCGGAGACCTTTTTGATAAAACTAAACAAAAATAATACCTAATTTTTATGTAAAATTTTCCCGAAAGTACAAAATTCATTTTTTTTCGAAAATTCCTTGTTAAAGTATTAGTTTAACTCACATTCTATCAGAATAAATTTTGGTTTTATAAATTCTGATTAATTTATTCTTAGTAACCGTAATTTTTTTCTTAGTAATCGCAAAGTAATTTTTTCGAAACAGCAGGGGTAATATGATAATTTCTTTTCGATAGTATCGACTGTGGATTCTGAAAAATTGGGATGATTCGCTACACCTTTTGTAGCTGATATAAATATTTCTTAACAGTTACATTCTTTTAAGAATGGTACAATAATGTTTGAATATCCATCATTCACAAATCTACGAGATACAGATTTATCGACACTATCGATTCGATAGTATCCAAAAGTTATCATTCCACACCAGGCTTTCGAAAATCAGGTCCTAACCGTGCTATCACACTAGGAATTTTTCAATTTGTAAATTGAGAAAAAAAGAGGGTGCGATTAACTTTTTTTCCTCGTAACTTTAACACTTTTTAGGTGTAAAAAATATATCAACATTTTTTAATGTTAATTTTACACCTTTTTAAGGGTAAAAATTAACATGAAAAAGGGTTAATTTAACCCCTAATACACTTGAAAAGGGTAAAATTTACACCGATTTCAATAATGCAGGTTAAAATTAACATTTCTGGAATGTTATTTTAACTTTTTCGGATTTCTCTCAGTCAGTGTATGCGTTATTTTACATAAAAATCATTTGAATTAATAGATTTTTGCTTATTTATTGATATAAACTAATACTTTGCTCACCAAAACATGTTTAAATATGCTAAAATAGCATAACTGTGGTTGCTCAAATTTTTGAATTGAATTGAATTGAATTTTATTATCATCTCTGTTTATTTGCCCACCCCCATGCGACCATCGCCGTCTTAGCGTCGACTCCAAACTCCGATTTCAACTTTTGATTAATTTCAACTCAGCAAATTAAATTGTTAAAATTGCTCAACAATTATAATTTTAGGCGATATAGGCACCCTCATTTTCGTTGTTTCTTTCTGCAAATGAGGTCCAACTATGTGAAGTAGTTCCTTAAATTCTTCAATAGCCATACGAAGAAAATTGTTGTGTCCAAAAAAATCACCAGTTGCGATATCATCATACATTTTTTTCAATGAATCCGTGGGCAGATCTCTCTTGGATCCATTTTCTGGCCCACGATCTCTTCCTTTCACCTTGAGACACATTTTTATTGAACATGTATCCTACATAAAGTAGGAAAATTTCTTCCTCATCACTGGGCTCACTCATTTTTCTAATAATGTAACAAAATCACAAATGACAAAAATTCAGCAAATTTCTCGCAAAAATGTGTCCTGGCTATGAAAAATTTCAAATGGTTCTAGCAATTTTAATGCTCAATTTGCTGAATTCAATTTAAAATTAAATTGTGAAAAATCCTATTGTGATATCACGGTAACGGCTGAATTTTTAAAATTTTTAACGAAATTTTTAGAAAATATGGAAAACTTGAGGTTTGTTTGTCTTCATTATCGAGATAACCCCTTAACCGACTTTTATGCGAGTATAAAAAGGCCCTAATTAAAACGAAATAATGTATAATTTTTTGAGCAATAATATAAAGACATTAATTTATATTTAATAACCTTTGTGAATTATAATTCTGTGGAAATTTACTAAAAAAGGATACATAGTAAAAGCATTATCCACACGTAATTATTTCACCTCATAAATTATTTTACAATCATTACATTGTCTAATTGGCTAAAGTTTAAAAGCATTCAAGGGTTTAGTATCAGTTTGAGAATACGAAATAGCGTATATTTTATTAAATTAATGTTATAAATTACTTGTATATTGGTGAATGTATTAAAATTTCAGTAAAATAAATTAAATATATATTTTTTATGTGTTTATTTAATTTCTAGCGACATTATAAGCATTCAAAGCATTCCAACTTATTCCTTTGCAAAGGAATTCCTGTCCAATTCGAGGACATTGAAATAAACACAATAGAATACACGAACAATTAAAGTTAAATGTAAAGGAATATATTTCTCTCCTTTTTATTTTTCTTTTTTATTTCAGTCTCCATCTCAAGAATTTTCTTCAGTCTTCCACACACACAAAGCTGTATTATTTTCATTCACTTCCTTACAAATCGAATTTATTTTCCTTTTCTCTTCTTTCTTTTCTTCCAGAAAATAACATTTGTATGAATATAAAAGTGCAGGATAGAGAAGTCAAAACAATATCTGGGAGCATGGTCGGATCTTGTGCTTTGCACGAGGCCTCGTGTTTTCTTTCCGTTTTTCTTTTTTACAGGAGGAATATTTTTTCGGCGATATGAATAGCATAGTAAATGGCCCGAAGAGAAGTTTCTCTTCCGCTCATCTCTGAAAAGTTGTAAAAGCATAAAATTACAAAATTTATCTATTCTCTCGGACGTTTTCATATTTTCAACCCGTGGTTACTTGAGTATTCTTCTTATTTTTTCTTCTCTCTGACAACTTTCCCATCCATAATTGTGATTCTGTTCTCAAACTAAACCACGAGTTCTGCTTGGGAAATACGTGAAGGCTGTATACTGAAGAAGTTTTTCAACCAGAAAATTTCATTTACTAAACTTTTTATGAAGTTTTAAAGTAATTTTTCCCTCTCAGAAATTTGATTGTCGCAAGAAGTTCCCTAATTAGTACAGTTTTATAACACTGTTGGTGTGTCTATGGTAAGCTATGTGTCTTGAATACTGCAATGCATTTAACAGCAAATATGGGTCAGTCGGGAAAATTTTATTTTTATTAGAAAGAAAACTTTCTTAGCTTATCCATAAATTAGGTTTATTCTTTATAAAATTTGGAACACATTCACCTCGAGATTGGTTACCTCTATAAACCCTGGTCCATTAAGAAAGTTTTTATGATTTTTCTTGGCCAGTATTAATAAATTTGTTAAATAAAAATTAAATTTGTGAGCGTGATAATTAATTCAGAAGTTATAAATTTTAATGCATAGAAGTAGTGAACTGTTCACTACTTCTACTTAAAGGAAGCAAAGTTTAAAGTGACTTCTGATCAAATTTACGTATAATTTTACTAACCAATACGGAATAATTTATAGACCATTTCGAAAAGGTTTGTTGAATAAACTGCCAATTTTCTGAACAAAAATGTTTATTTCATGTGCTCTTAGATGTTATCAATGGAAAGATTAATTCTGAAGATTGTACTATTGTTGGACAAATCCCGCAGAATGTTTGCTTCAAATTTCTCCTGAATATAAGAGAATTCCATAATATTCTTCGGTTTGCACTCCATCCAGTATCGATCGAATTCATAGAAGAGATAGCAGTAGAGATGATGGAATGTATTGATGCTAGGAGTGGAATAGACAGCATTGTAGATATGAGTTTTGGCTGCTCCACTTTTCAGTAATTTGTAAGCCATGGAAGTCAGATTGATTCCCACAATTGCAAAGGTGTACCCGTGTTTTGGATGATGGGAATGTGACAATACATGTTGGGCAGCTCCGTGATATTCCCTGGCGAAGAAAAGGAGATTTTCCAGCGATAGAATTCCCATCCCGCGGAAATCTGTCTTTGGATCATCTCCCTGAAATCCAATATCCTGCCACTGCTTCGTCACTCTTGCCTCTAATTCCACATCTGGCATCAAAAGCTTCCAAAGTTCATTCAGTTTTATCTCATGCTGTAGATTGTCGCAGTCGTAGGGAGTCATTCTCAGGCGTTCCACTTCATGGTACAGTCTCCTATACCCCCAAATCTGTTCCACACACATTTCAAAGGCAGCTGGAAAATCCGGATGAATGCGAGGCTTTATCTTCTTTACTCTTAGCACAGTTTCCAACGCCCGATCAGTCACATCGGCAAAGAAGTCCTCATCCGTCAACTCTTTCTCCACAATCCCATTGAGAATCTTCACCATATCGACAATTTGTTTGTTCCGCGAGAGTTCCAATGAGCGTTCAACACTCTTTGCTCTGGGTGCTCCTGTAGGTTCGCCATAGCAAATCCTCTGCAATTCGCAGAGTTTGGTGAATTTGTGCAAGAACCACTTGACAAGGGGTCTCACGTAGAAGTACACAAGGGTTATCACATTTGTGAAGATTTTAAAGTACATTTTGCGCCTCAGTCAATTTAGGGTTGTCTTTTGTGCTTGTCTAAATAAATTACTGGCAAGACTTCCTGCCCAGGAATATTGTGTTATTATGTGAATAAAGCCATGGCAACAAATTCGATTGCTATGATTTGCACTAAGGAGTGAGGTTAGCACTAAATAAAGGAAAAAATTGAGAAATTTTTAGAAAAAAATCTTTCAAATCGACTCATCGATGAATTTGTCTTACCACTTGAGCACCTTTTTGAATATTTTATCACAATTTCAGAGGAATTATTGAGGTATTTTCTGATAAATATGAGAAAGCAAACTCTATCACTATCGCTAATGTATACAGTTCAGTGACACTTTGACGTGGCGAGTTGGGCGATACACTGGGACAACTGGGACACATTTAAGCATTTTGAATTAAACACACGTGAGCCGTCCTTTAAAAGCAAAAGACGTAGCCACGTGTGGCTGTTCAACAACTTGGTCCCTATTCAATAATCCTACACCGTTTTCTATGACTCCCAAAAATTATTTGAAAACATAAAATAATTTATTGTAAATTTCTGCACTTCCCAGGAGGAGGAAAAAATAATCTATTCTTTCTTATTTGTCTATTATACAGTAAAAATTTACTGACCCAAAAAACAATAGAATTTTACAAATTTTAGGAAACGTAAGATCTTGGAAAACTTTAACGGCTTTCTGCAAAAGCTTCATTAAGAATTTTCAATATTTAAAGTTTAAAGATCCTCCCATACTGAGAGAAATCCAAAAAAAGTTAAAATAACATTCCGGAAATGTTAATTTTACCCTGCACTATTGATCCGAAATCGGTGTAAATATTACCCTTTTTAGGTGTATTAGGGGTTAAATTAACCCTTTTTCATGCTAATTTTACCCTTAAAAAGGGTGTAAAATTAACATTAAAAAATTTTGATTTATTTTTACACCTAAAAAGTGTTAAAGTTACAAGGAAAAAAAGTTAATCGCACCCCCTTTTTTTCTCAGTGCATCTAGTTTTAATTTTGCAAAAATAGTTTAATTTTTCAATTCCCAACTTAGTATCTGAGAACTTGAGGGATACTTTAATAGTTAAAAAGAGCTTAAAAATCATAATTAAATAATATAAACTCAAAATAAAAATAAAGTAAATCATTTGATGAATAATTAAGGTAAATGTCCTAATTTAAAACCATTTCCAGACGCTTTAACTTTGACAGAAGATTCAACACATTAGGTTCATATTTTTTTCTGGAGAGAATTACATAAATTTGCTCCTTGGCTCTTCTAGAATGTTACTGTTTAGCGAAAATTCTTTAGATATAATTTAGAAACTTCTTAAATACAACAAAAATTCGCGAGTGTAAAATACTTTTATTGGAAACAAATTAATCCAAATGGAGACAAGGGAAAGTTTTAATTGGAGACAAGCAGTGTAAGTGAAACCGCGACGAAAGGCTTCCAAAACCTTATTGAGTTGCTCCTGAGCGCAAAATTTGTTCTTATTCCTGGTCTTTTCCCCTTTCCCATCTAAAACAATAAGAAAATCTCTACAAAAAAAATCATATTTCCGGGGTTTCCTATTGAAACATTTGCAGACACTTCAGAAAAACCCTTTTTGTTCACAGGTAATTATTTCATTTGAAAACTTCACATACCGTTTACAATAAAGATTAGCACTTAATTTAACTAAAATTAGCCAGAAATATAACTTAAATGTTAAACAAAACGAATATACAACAGTCACCTTATTGTGTTTTTCATAGGAAAACATGGTCGATCGATGAAAAGTTCGATGGTGAAAAGGTACACTTTTAATTTTTCTGAGATATTAACAAATTAAAATTTGTGAATACGAATGGATTTTCGCTTTATTTGGAGCAAAATTAACAAAATAATGAAACTGTGGTATAGAAAATATAAATATAATAATTTAGTTACTGTATTTATCGTGCAAACATTGACGTTTCCATTTGGAGTAGCGAAAAATTTCCATTTGGAGCAGGTTTTCAATTAGCTTAATTTACCCTACATACTGTTAAAAATATTCGAAACTAAGATTAATAGATTAAAACAGAATAGAATAGAATAGGATTTGCAATCTCTTTCTTTTAACCCACCCCCCGTGCGGTGAACTGGTCAGGAATTAGTTCAAAATAAGCAGTTGAAAATTAATTTGATTAGTAATGGTTCTGGCACACTTCTTAGATCAAGCAATTTTCGTGAAACCAAAATTCACATTTCTCTCTTTCTCAAACGTTTCGCATATGTCTATCTCACTCTTTGGCATTTAAAATTAAATTAGACAAAATCGAATTTGGTGTGACGTTTAAAAAGAAGGATAACAGTGTGAAAAAGTAGGGTAGACGTATGCTAAACGTTTGAGAAAGAAAGGGATATTGATTTAGACATGAAATTTTCCTGATCTAAGAAGTGTGCAGAATCCATAAAAAAATTAAAATTAGTTAACAAAATCGAATTTTTCAGCAGCGTGACAAATTTTATCCTTATGGCTCTGTAACACCTTTTAGATCAAGAAAATTTCATGAAATCAAAATTCACATCCTTTTCTTTCTCATGCGCTTTGCATATGTCTGTCTCATTCCAAATTCGATTGAGCTAAATTGAATTTATTGTGATTTTTAAAGGAAGAAGAAGAGTGTGAAATAGTGAGATTTACATATGCAAAACCTGTGAGATAGAGAGGGACTCGAATTTCGATTTAATGAGATTTTCATGATCTAAAAGGTGTGCCAGCGCCATTATCTCTCTAACACGACGTCTTTTAGATCAGAAAAACTTCATAAAATAAAAATTCGCTTACCTTTCTTTCTAAAAAATTCGCAAAAGTCTTTCCCACTCTTTCGGTCTCAAAATTGGACTGAACTATTTTGAATTTTGCGTGATGTTCAAAAGAAGAAGTGTGCGAAAGAGTACGATAGATATATGCAAATCTTTTAAAAAAGAAAGGGATGTCAATTTTGACTTTATGAAATTTTCCTAATCTAAAAGTGTGCCAAAGGCATTAGTAAATTTAAAGCTTTGATTACAATGAAATCGTCATGTAAGCTCTAGCAAGGAGATAATAGAATGTATTTTGTTAACTTTAGCACCATTTCAAATACTAATGCCTCTGGCACACCTTTTAGATCGGTAAAATTTCATGAAATCATATTTCGCGCCACTTTCTTTTTCAAAAGATTTGCATAAGTCTATCCTACTCTTTCGACACCAAATTAGACTGAACTAAATTTAGTTTGGTGTGATGTTCAAAAGAAGAAGAAGAAGAGTACGACAGAGTAGGATAGATATATGCAAAGCTTTCAAGAAGGAAGGGATGTGAATTTTTGATTTTATGACATTTTCCTGATCTAAAAGGCCATCCAGAGCTAAATTAGTAAAAATTAGACTTTTTTCTAGACTTATTAGCCAAATTCGATTTTCTTACCAACTTAAATTGATTTTCTGATTGAGTAGATATTGTTGATTGAAATCCGCAGTTTTCACCTAGAAATTTTATTTATTTTACAAATTATACATTGTTCTAGAATCTAAATTAAATCTTAATTCTATGAGTTTAAACTTAAAAAATACTGGTACAATGTAAATCGTTTTTTAATGAAAAAAACACACCTTTGGCGACAATCTCGATTTGTTGGATGAGTTCGTTAGTGGAATCACAAGTAAATGCTCAAGGAAAATAAAAATGGATTGTTATCAGAAGTATACAGTCAAATTGTTCTCCGTCGAACCACCAATATTGTCCAAGGAACCAATTTCATTTTTATTCGGATCACCACTTCCACCCCAACTTAATTTTTTCCTTGCCAAATTCCCATTTGACGCTGCTTCGCCCCAAGTTGTTCGGGCAATATCAGGATTTGATATGGAATCCCTCTCGATGTCACCATCGTAGAGACCATTCCGTGCAGCTGAGGCCCTCGAAATTATGCCTGAACGATAAATACAATTACTAACAAATTCAACAAATTGAATCTAAAACAAATTCCACAAAACGCACTTCTAACAGTCGCGGTGTAGTTGTCACGTTCTCGCTCTCTCTGAGCTTCCCTTTCTAGACTTGCAGCAAGGATTGTAGATGCTCCAGCACTTAAGCTACTCCCGGAACCTCCATGACCCCCTCCAATAGGATTTCCAATGGTCATGTTTCCACCAGCCAGCTTCAAACCTCCCGTAACTCCGGACTTCTTTTCGTTGCTCACGAGATTCGCTGCAGAAGTTGTGCTATTGGCCTGACTATGGATTCTATTCGTGGTTTTTGGATTTTTGCTGAAATTAGCCAATTTATTATTATTAAAATTAATTATGCTTTCTTTAAAGAGCCGCACAATTCACCAAAAAATCTGCAGAAATTTATATCAACTGGTCTGTTATTCCACCTCAATTTCCTACAATGTTACGCAAGACAGCCAAATTAATTCATATATGGGATTTTTGAGTGATTTAAAATGCATTAATGCTTGGTATTCGGCTGAGATAATCATTTTTTTTCTTTTTTGGTAAATCAGAATGACTTTTCCAGGAAGTTACATTGCGAAAGAATAATTTTCCCTAAAATATTTGACACGCTTTTAAAAATTTCTTTTTATTTTCGGAATTTATTAAACTCTTGCCATAAACCGTAACAAATCCAATGAGCCAGTTTCACGATTTTTTTTTAAATTGACATCATTTAGTCTGCAATCATACACAAGAACCGATTTTTTAATCTATTCTCAATAGGGGCGACTGAGGCAAAAAGTCACAAAACGGATATTTTATTTTTTTACAAGCTACCCGAGCACCCCAGAATTCTAATTAGGCTCAACTCTATAGAAAATTTACCGCTCTACAACTTTGTGAAAGTCATTTTCCTCTATTTTGCAAGGAAATACATTTATAGAGCCGTTTTCTTAAATGTAATTTTGTAACCATTCTCACAAATGCTGGGGCAAATAGTACCACGCATGGGATTTTATCACATTTTGATTCACTTTATTACAGGCTTACGTAAATTTAGAAAAATACCTAGATGACATATTTTCATAGGAATTTTATTTCTTTGCTCTACACCAGAGGCGTGCAAGAACCGTTGAAACTATGAAACCGAATAAACGTCAAATGAAAAATGAGAAAAACGCTTTTCAAGGTATTTTGTAAGAAAAAACACACACAAAAGACTGCAAATCGTTTGACCAATACAAACAACAAGCGACGACACATGGCAATGACGTTTCTTTTCGCCGTGCGACATCAGAAATGGCTTCGGTTTTTGTTATTTGCTCCATATCTTCTGTTACTTTTTACCCCAGGTGGTCGTTTTTAATAAAAGGATTTCTGGAGAAAAACTCTTTGAAAAATTCTAAAATAAATAGCGGATTCGTATTCAAAGAAACCAAATCATTTATGAAATATCCACCAGTGCATCAATTTTGAAAAATAAGTAGGTAATAATTGATATCTTCTGCAAGGAAAATATTTCAAAAATACGGCTAAAAATTTCGATATTTTTTGTTTTCTAAATTACTTGTTTGAATTGTAAGAAACTTACGGCATATAAGATCTATGTAGGCTATCTATGGAAAATATTTTAAACCTCTATCTTTTTGATCTTGGAAAATACTCAATTCTGAAATTTTCGATTTGTGACTTTTTGCCCCAGTCTTCCCTAGTCTCTAAAAAATGTCAATATTTATGGTAACTTTTTTAAGTGCTTGAACTCCGCAGGAGTGTAGTTTCAATAATCCAAATATTTTCAACTTTTTACAATTCTGGTTACTAATCGGTAAGGTATATTGACCTCCGCTCTTCGGTGAACCAACACACTCAAATCACCCCTCACCTCTTTCATCATCAACTCTGAAAACATGTTTTTTGACCAGCTGAGCATTTCGTTCTTCGGATTTGGTCAAATTTAGATTTATTTGAAAAGTTTTGAAATTTTGATAATTTGTTTCTACTATTGTGGATGTAAATATTGTCAGAAAATGGAATTTCGGTCAGCTTTACTTGTTCTTCTCTTTATTTTATTTGTTTTTCCAAGGTTTCATGATATTTTATATATAATTATGTAGGCCCTGAAGAAGGTGTCAACCAAAGGACTGAAATGTTGGCAAAAATAAAATAAAGAAAAATTCAAGTAAAAAGGACCGAAATTATATTTTCCTGACAACATCTATGTTTCTAAATTCCGAACCCAAGTACATCGATCACAATCGATAATGTATCTGTGAATTATCGGTAATAGACTTATTTTGGAAATACTATTTTTCGCGTTTTTTTCTGTCTTCGAACGCATTTAATATTCAAACGGTAACAGATATCACGTCTTCAATGACTCCTCCTAAAATGACATTATCTCTTTATTTCCCCTCTCCTCATTTATTCCCTATCCCTCTAAAATACGTTAAAAATAAGATTTTTCTAATTCTTCTCAAAATTGACCCTGGTGATACCTTTCATTTTCGGACACGTTTTGTAGCTACTCTAACTGAACATTTCGTCTACAGACACCTTTCATCGGAAAAATCGCCATCTTGAATGATTCAAAATTGAAGATCAACCAGGCTGCAGGCCCTATATTTTAAACAATATGGTCTAATTTGGATTTATTTAAAAAGTTTGAAAATTCCAAATCCGACTGCATCGGTCGCAATCGATAATGAATCCGTAAAGCTTGGATATGATTTTCTAAAACTGGTTTAAATGGCAGTGATCAGTTTTCAACTTCGAAATGGATTTATGATGATTTACAAACAAATTTTAAACGATATTAAACTTGTATTACACCCGAAAAAATTGAGAAAAAGAATATTTAAGAAAAGCTTTTTCTTTTTGGGAGTTCGAGCAGCTTGCAAAAGCTCGAACAGTTTGCCAGCCCTTATATTTATGAATTGATATTAATTTTGTTTTCTGGATTTAAAATAATCATTTTGTATTCCCTGAGGATGTTCTACTGAAAAAGTAAGTGTTTTAGAGATTACCGAGGCGGGCATCTCGTCCATATACGAAAATCCCGATGAATCTTTCCTAATAACGGTTTTTCAAGGTCAAAGGTTAAAAAGCTACTAGAGAGCGCAATTATCAAGCGAATAGGGTCATGTTTAGGGTCGTTGGAAAGGTCTTGGAAATTCCGACAAAACTGAACCAGTCCCAATCGGTTTTGAACCGATATTAGACCGGTTCATAACCGATAACTAATTTTTATGCGAAAATTAATTCCATTTCTTTTAAAACTGTTTTTGGGGATCTTTTGAGTGATTTATGAATCCGTTCAAATCGGTTGAGAACCGGTAAACGGTAAATGATGCGAAAGTACTTTTGCGAAATAGCATCTAAGTCACGAGTTCAACCATTTCGCAAAGCCTGGGATGCTTTGCCAACCCTTTTTAAATAAATCCTTGTGAATGAATACAAATTTTGGCTTTTTTAGGTATTTGTTCAAGCCATTGCACAACTTGTAAGAACAGACGTAAGGGCTGAAACAAATTCAAAAACTTGACTTGAAAGCTCTCAAAATTAACCCCAAATACCTTCGTGAAAGGAAGGGATAAGGAGACGTTGATGCCTAAGTTAACTGACATAAGCTCGCTACCAAATCAAGGATAACCGGTTAAAAATGAAGTCTGCGTACTGATACTAAAATCCCAAGTATCCTTTTAAAACACACCACTATCAACGTACAAATGAATCAATTCCTTAAAATATTTTAGTCCTATCATATCCTGAAATTTGTAGAGCAATTCAAACGCTTTGACTATTTTTAAGCTCTAGGGGACAGTACTCTCTCTTCGAACGTTCATGCCTTTGAATAATGTGAATTTTCTTTTATTTTTCCTAAGAGACTTACACATTTCTATTGAATATTAGCATATTATCAATTATTGATAATTATCTAATAATTCTGTGTAAGTATCTTATGAAAATAAAAGAAAATTCGCATTATTCAGAGGCATGAAAGTAAGTAAGGAAGAGTACTATCTCCTATAAGCTAATCAGAGAATGCTTTTGGTCTTAAAAGTTTAAGTATATTAAACATTTAATTACACGTGGTTAATGCCTAAAATGATAAATTGCCCAAAGAAAATAATTGATGTAAAAAATTAACTTTCCATTTCAGTTTAACCTTTTTTTCACAAAAAAAAATCCAATATGTTTATTCACACTTTTAATATAAAAGCAAAACTTTTTTTTTGACCAAGAATCACCCAAGTGAGTGAATTAAACAAGAGTCTTTTGGCTGAAGACACCTCAATGGTGACTTTGAATTGAATAATAGATTTAACCAGTTGGAAAGAAACTTTCACCTGTACCTTTTGTAAATGTAGATGGAGAGTCCGATGGTGGCAAGAATGAATAGTGTTAGGACAACTCCAAATGCCCCAAGCACGCCAGGAGCCCAAGTTGACTGAGCCAGTGCCAGACCCTCCATCCGCACCGATACAGGAACTGATGTGCTCTTCGGAGGATTCCCATTGTCCGTGGCTGTGGCAATTAGGTTGACCATCGTGATATTGGGCTTCTCCCTGCGTAGCCACAGTACACCCCTAGAATCGATGCTGAAGAGATCAGAAAGGGCACCTTTGAGATCCAATACTATTCTATCATTGCGATCACCATCAGCTGCTTCCAATTTTCCCAGAGCTACGGGCTCTGCCGTGAGCAGAGCTTTAGGTACGATGAACTCATAGTGTGATTCCCGGAATCTCGGTTCCCAGTCATTCACGTCAATCACTTCCACTGTCACTTGAGCCGTGGCATTGCTCACACCATCCGTAGCCCTCACATCGAAGGTGTGTCTTGTAGCATTCTCATAGTCCAGTGACTTCTGCAGTAAGACCTCTCCAGCATTGGACACGGAGAAAAATGTAGCTTGGACCTTATCCAGAATTTGAAAACGAAGATGCCTAGTGGGACGGTTAGTCGTGAGGACTAGGACTCGACTACCAACACCCAAATCCTCCCTCGCTCTAGCATGATACCGGGGCTGAAGGAAAGCAAGTTCTGCCCCAGTCTGCTTGGAATCACGCCTCGAAAGCACAAGAGTGGTCAAAGCATATCTATCTGGATTGTCAACTTGCGTAGCTTTTATCACGAGAGTCACAGTCTGAGCCACATCAATAGGATTCAAAGGTGTTATCAGGGACAGAACACCTGTCCTGGGATTAATTGAGAAATACTTGGACTCAGGAGATGGAGCAATTGAGTACTGAAGAGTGGCTCTGAGACCTTCATCTTGGTCCAGGGCTTTTATTGGTTCTGGCTGAATCTGAAGTTCACCAGTCTTCCCGTCTATCGGTAGGTCTCCCCGATAAGAGTCCTTTAGGAATTTAGGATTCTGATCATCTGCATCAGTGATCGTTACTCGAAGAGTTGTATCTGAAAATTTTGGAGGTGTTCCTTGATCCTGAGCCCTTAGCTTTACAGTGAAATTCTTAAGGGTCTCATAATCCAAAGCTTTCCTTAGGATCAAGGTACCTTCCAAGGGACTGACAAAGGATACAACATCTGAATGAGGTCCAGGCAAAACTGTGTATTCCACAGTTGAAAAAGGACCCTGCTGATCCAAATCTATAGCCCTAGCACCCTGAAGGATTCTCGTGCCAGGTACCGTGACTTCGGACAGAGTGAGGGAATAGGGGGCACCTACCCATTGCGGAGCATTATCATTGACATCCGTCACACGAATATTCACAGGAATGACGAAACTCTAAAAAAAAAACAACAGAAATTACACGCATTAATTCAATAAATAAATATATACAAGACGTTAAAGTGCAAAGCTTAAAGTAACAGATCACGGTAAGGAATGCAGATCAAAATCACCCCAAGAAAAAAAAAATAAGTGAAAGTCCACAAAAAATCTAATAGTAACGAAAAAAAAGTTGGCAAAATTTCATAATGCCAGCAACAAGACGTATAAACAAATACCGTAACCATCTGCAATAATAAAAGGTGGAATAAAAAAAGACTTTGGTCAAAGCTATCGTCAGTATGAATCTGGCAATCTTTCAAAACTAAAACGAATTCAAACGCACCTCAAGCATGAATTCTTTTCATTATATTTTTGCCAAATAAAAATCAGCGCCAACCGTTGGAAATTGTGGCCTCAAGAAGTGAATCAAAACTCACCGGATCGTTGGAATGTCTACGGTCGCAAATCACATTTACATACACCGACGATGGTCCACGGACGCCCTCCTTATCCAGTGGTGTCACCAAGACAATGTCCTTGGAACCCGGAGCAATTGCCACCGGAGAATCGCGTTCACGGAGAGATAATTTGATGTCACCATGTTCAGCACTGGGATCACCATTGATCCGCAACTTGCCAATCACAGCTCCCACGGCCACATCTTCGCTGGCCAGAAAACTCTCAGCTGATCCACCGCCGTCCAGGTAGCAGCGAGAGTCCAATAGAGCCGGTTGACCTAAAACAATCATCCCAGGAGAAACTTATCTTAGCTGTAGATTGAACTGACACCAAAGCAAAGGGGAACAGTTAATTTGGCTCAACCACTCCGTTGTGACGAGAAATTTTCCAGGTGCACAGAGTTGCGAATGTAATAGATGAGAATATAATTTTTCGCAATTTTAGAAAATTATTTTGTTCCTAATCCACTCTAAATTGGAGCTATTGAATGTAGATTTTGTGATTTAAAAAAGCATAATACATTTCTTTTTTTTGTGGTCCGAGGTTTTACTTTGATCTCAAAAAATAAATACATATCTGTCTAAGAATGAAAGTACTCTATTAAAAAGTGATTTTTATAAAGCGTTAGGTGATAAATCTATAACAAAGTTTCACCAAAACCCTTAAACATCTTATAATCTCCATTTAAAAAATAAATAAACAAGAAATTGGTTTTATCCAAATGCTTAAAAAGTCATTAAGTCGCTCATGAATGTGCCACTTACAAGTAAAATAATGGGCGTGGTTTAAAATTATTTCAGAGAGGTTCTTATTCAGTAGGTCAGAATACTAGAATATTAGAAATATTAGATATATTTAGATTAGATTAGATATAGGAGAATATTAGATTTATATCAGAACAATGTTTTATGTATAAGGATTTTTTCACTATCTTATTACAAATTATACACAAAACCATCACTAATGCACAAATTTCGAAAAAAAAATTGATAAGAAATTGATAACTTTTGAAAATATTTTTTAAATGTTTTTTTTTGTTCTTCAAAATTCTTTGCTTGAAACTATTAGGGGAGACCGGGGAGGTTTGGGACAGGGGTAGT
Source organism: Phlebotomus papatasi (assembly GCF_024763615.1). Classification (NCBI taxonomy): domain Eukaryota; kingdom Metazoa; phylum Arthropoda; class Insecta; order Diptera; family Psychodidae; genus Phlebotomus; species Phlebotomus papatasi. Next base: position 78,028,230 of record NC_077222.1, read on the forward strand.
GTGGGACAAGGCGATTTTTTCAATTAATTTTTGAAATAAATGGGATTTAACCATTACTGTATCGTAGGCAATATTAAGATGTATCTTGACTAAAAGAATGGATATCCTCAGTTTTATTGTTTTAATTCTATGAACATTTCTTTAAAAATTGATAAAAATCGTATATTTTGACGTCTCAGTTTTTCTCTTTGTATTTTATATCAGCGATATATAATCAAAACTTTTTTATCTCATTAGCTAGCAGTCTAATCTGAGAACATATTTTTATAAAAGTTTCAGAGATTATACGGTCTTGGTTTTTGCATAAAGGTTTTAAATATCAAAACTACACATGGGGATGTTTGGGACACCTGAAAGGGGATGAATGGGAAGTTGATTTTCGACAAGATTGTAGGTGGTATGCAATTGTTTATTGTCAAAACTAAGAGTAATGCCCAGTTTCTACTGAAAATCCTCCTCTTGTGCAAAGTTTACCAGTGGAGCAGAATTCTAGAACTACAGAGACAATTAAACCATAATTGTCTTGGGAATCAATAATTCCTTTTCAGAGGATATTCGATCTTTGCCCAATCTAGTTAAAAACTATTTTTTCGAAAATTTCTTGAACAAGTTCTCCAGAAAAGGTAAGGCGAGAGCTAATTTAGAGAAATAATGAGAAAACAGGTACAATGCAGTTGTCGTAAAATCAAACAGGAATCCATCAATGAGTCCAAAACTAAGAGTTGCAAGAAAATCTACTCGCCTGAGGAATTTGATAATCATGATTGCAATATTTAGAATAAAAAAAAGAAAAGAAAGGTAGATGGAAAATAAGAAGAAAATACTTTAAATAATTGATTGACAATAAATGGACTCTACTACAAATAAAATTGATATTAATTTCTAAGTGTAAATAAAAGATAAAACATTTTCATTTCTATCAGAAATATTTTTAATCTGGCATTTAAAAATAATTAACGTGTTCCAGTAATACAAATTATACGAGAAAAACTCGTCCCAAACATCCCCTTTTGCGTCCCATACTGCCCCACATCGGGGAGGTTTGGGACAAAGCGTCAAGTAAAATGTTTTATCTTCTCCAAGAAAACTCAGTTGTTTTCCAAGTTCTATCGAGTAGTTTTTATAAAGTCAATACCCATAAGTATCCTATAGACCGCATAAAATTGTAATACACTATCGTGGTTTTTTGGAATAGTGTCTCAAAGTCAAAACATGAAAAAGTGTCCCAAACCTCCCCGGTCTCCCCTATAACTAACTTACTTTTAAATTGTTATTTATTTAAGGTGCGTGATCATGGAGATGATTTTAAAATATCTATAAATATTTAGAATATTGTATGATAATGTAGAAGCAATGTTTGCGAAAATATTATTCTATCCATTTAAGTGTTTAGTGTATATTTTCTGAATATTAAATCTAAAACACTTAAAGTAAGATTTGGAAAGGCGGACATTTAACCTAATCACCTTAACTCATTCTTTACTTCAGCATTACATATCATACGCAAATTGCTCGTTTTTGAAAAATCATTTCGTCAAAATCGATATCCGAATTGCTGGCGGGGATTTTTTATTGGATGGGGAAAATAGCCCAACAGAGGTAGGAGTAGGAATACATTTTGATCACTTTGATGATTATTTTTTTCGTTTTGTAGAAAGTCATACAAAGTTTTTGTTCGAAGTGATGCACTTAAAGCTCAACATCCCGTGTAATTTGTTAAAATTTTCTTTCATTCCCTTTTCTAATTTGAATTCTGTTTACCAATTTATTGTCTTGGGTAGTTACTCTACATCTATATAGAGTTTATGAAGAATTAATGGAAAGAATTTAGTGACCAGTAAGACGTGGGTTAAACGGGGCGGCTTCCCGAACCCCCATAATAATGTACAGTGGATGTCAATAGTTTGTTGCTTAAAGTCAGTGTGAAAAACCAAATTAAAAAAAATACTTTTGCAAAATTTTTAAAAGTAATCCGTAGATCTTATTTATTTATTTCTAAATAAAAATTATTTCATATAAAAAAAATCATTGTTTTCCAAAAGTTGATCATTTTTTATGAGTCAAAAGTTTGTTGCCTCATTTTAAAAAGTAATTCAAAATGGTTAAAACATGCAACTTACTTAATGTAAACCGGTTGTATTTTGAATTTATGTCATTTGAGAGGTAAAATATTGACACCCACTGTAAGTGAAGTCAACACTGAGAATCAGATCGTCTCTCCAAAATTACACGACCTTTTGAAAATTATTCATCGTTTTTTTCAATTGTCGTAAAATTCGTAATTATCGAAAGTAGCGATTTATTTTTGAAAAATCATTTCAGTTTAGGGTTATAGATAGATAGATAAATAGATAGATAGATAATTTATTCATCACAATGTCTGAGAAGTACAAGTCAATAAAGATGCAAGAGTGTGTAGTGTTTTCTGCGGCCACCGCCGTCTTAGTATTGATGACAAACGTCCAGAGTGAAAACGGTCTGAAACGGTATGATCAGACTTTTAGATTGATACATGCTTCACTTATCTTCGATAATTTTTTCTACTCAAAAAATCATCTATTAATCTCTAAGTAAATAATTCCAAATTAAGAACATTCTATATCAAGCATTTCCAGCACACTTACTGAATGGGTTAAGGGGTTACATGAAAAAAAGACTGGACAACAGCATATTTTCTCTATTTTTTTTTTTTTTCAACATAATAAATTTTTAAATTTTAATTCAAATTCTTAAGCATATAAAAGTACAACATTTAAACTACATTTTCTGAAATTTTCATTTAAATTTAAAAATATTAAAAATTGAGAAAAATGCTTGATTTTCGAACACATTTTTGAAAAAAGAACGTACATTTACGGTTGACAAGATTTTTCAGGGTATATTCGCCTGAATAAAAAAAAAGAAAAAAAACAAAATACTTCTTGTCGGAAAAGAGTTAAACTCCTACGTGAACGGAACATTTTTTAAGAGAATTTTATAAAAAGTACCATTTAATTTAAATGATAGGAAACTCCGTCGTCTCTACATACATTTCTGTACACACATTTCTTAATATCAGTAAGGCTCATTTAAATAAATTTATATAAAAAAAAACCTATACGAAGTGTTTACAAGTCATCTTGGTGTTTACAAGTTATTAAATTCGTTATGGTCAGTTAAAATATAAATCTTTACAAAAATTAGGCTAATCTTAATTTCTCATCTAAGATAAGATTGTTGTAAAGCAAATTAAATTCTTAATATAATATTCACTTTGCTAACACTTATAGGGGGAGGTGGGCCTATTATGAACTGTGGGGCAATATTTATATACGACTTTTTCAAATATTTCAGAAGAAAACTGGGCCTTACGATTATCTTATTTAGTTCCACAAATGTTTTGCAGAGCTACATTACATTAACATTACGTCAGAGTCCAGTTACCATTACAAATATCGAAATCGTATATCAATATAGCCCACAGTTCAAGGTATCCGTCCCTACAAAGATTTCATTGATTCTAAAGTTCTAAGTCGTAAATAATTTTTATATTTTCCTGATCAAGCCATTCAATAGATATTTGAGCATTTGAAAAACCTGAATAAATAGATTTAAACTTAAATTTATTATCTGTAATTGCTTGAAACTAATTTATCAACTCTGGTCATAGACGATGGCGGCAAATCATTTGCCATAATTTTTCCTCAAAGGTGTGTATATGTTCTTTTACCATATTAGAAACAAGTCGACGATATCGTCACGCTCTAGTGTAATTTTTGGGCTCGAGTGATCCAAATCCATGTAAGATGATGACGCGCTTTTAACCCAAATGCTCAATCACAAATCCAAGCAAAGCACTGATCATCTTATTCAGAGATAATGCTTTGAGTAAAATGTTAAAATTGCATAACATTGCATTTTGGCGACATTGCATGCATCTCACGGTTGTCTCACGGATAAAAGATGCACCTTCCGGAAAAAAGGGCTTTCGAATTAAGGCGTGCAAAAAGAGTGTCTTTTCTTGGCTTCGGTTCGTCAGCCAGACAATAACAGGGAATCTCATTTGAAATTAATTGGATTCAATGGATTTCAACAAGAGAGATGCAGGGAAGGCAAGAAAAACAATATATAATAAATAATTAGATACCAATTAAATGCTTATGCAATATCCGAAAAACTTGTGTGCGTTTCGCGATGAAAGAAACAAAAATATCGCAACCGCGACAAAAGACTTTCCACCAGAATAATAACCACCTTTGTGGTCAATTGTTAAAGAAATAAGTCATAAAGAGAAATCACCAATGAAACCCTCTCGTATATGCATTCATTCCTTATAACTTTCAATGAAAAAACGTGCCAATGATTTTAGCCCTTAATCGACTTATCGTGCTAATTTTTTTTTTTGTATTTTCTCTTCATCTGCACAATATTAGATCACGTTTCATGCTCAAAATGAGATCAATATGTGTGATTTATTAAATTATCTGAAGTGTGAATTTGTGGATTTTTCCAAACCAACAAAAAAAAAGACAAGCAAATCTAACGAATCTGAAAATGGCAAATATACTGTGAACATGAGATTAATAAAACTCTTCCCGAAATAATCACACTTTCCACCTCAATGGCTGTTTGAGAGACCAGCAAGTGCCAATAAATCTACCACTATTGGATATTGTATTTTCTGGCCAATTGCTCACCTACCACAATGACCTGAGAGGAAAAAGCTAACGCCGTGTTTTTGTTTTTCAATAAATAGCCGAGACAGAATATAAAAAAAAGTCTCAATGTTCCATTAGAATTCACATGCGAAAAGGGGAATTTGTTGGCATGGAAATCTATGTAAAGCGGATCCCCTCGATTTCAGGAAGCTATCCAACACAGGAAAGGCACTAGAGGGTTCTTCAAGTTGAATCATTTCCGTAACATCTACCGGTGACATTAAATTTATTGAGGGATAAGAGGAAAAGAACAAAACGACAGATTGTTGTAAAAAGATTTAAATTTATACAGATGTGCCTTTTTGGTTGCTTTTTGGACTTTTCGATCAGTATTTTGGTAAATTTCGTTAAACGGAAATAATATGTTTTTTATTCAAAAGAAAAATTTAGATGTTAAAAACCATCCTGATAACTGAAGAATGATTTAAATTTAAAGCAATTTTTGATCAATTTTGCTTATTTACTAAACTTGTTTGTTTAATTGATTATTTCGCTATTTCCTGACACCTCTTAGATAATGTCAATTTCAATCTCAATTCAATTTAATCACTGCTTTTGAGCTTACACTCTTGAAAGCCTCATTTATGAATGCTGAGAAGTTTAATTTATTCCCAAATTAATTTGATCAAATTTTGATCAGTATTCAAATCAGAATTTTACAATTTTAAAATTTTAAAATATAGAGAGATAAAAAGTATTTCATATTCGTGCCTTTAAACCATCTTAATATGTTCGTTATAAGAATTTAACTACTCTTTCTAAAGAATGAAATCTAGATTTTTCAGTAACTAGGGTAAAATGAGGTAATTTGGAACCATACAATTTGGGACATTTGAGATTTTCTCACTGTTTAGAGAGTCAAAGGGAAGAAATCTGTTCTGTTTTCTTCTAATCGTCTTTTTCTTCTATTTTGCAGTTTGTGTTTTCTCTTTGCTCATCTGAAACAGTGAGATAATCTCAAGTGTCCCAAATTGTAAGTGGTTCCAAATTACCTCACTTTACCCTAAAGTTTAATTTTTCCCTAGTGAAAAAAAATACAAATAAAAGGACTAACGAAAAATTGCTTTTTAGTTCTTTCACTATTTTATATTTAAATAAAAATTATTTAATCTAGAAAAACAAAACCAAATTTGAATTAAATTGAATTTATTTCATATCATTCTTGATCTTTCCAACCCCCTATGCGTCCACCGCCGTCTTAACTTTGATTCCATCCTCAAGGACTAAACGGTGGAAATCTCATTTCTCTGGTTGTATGTTTCGGTTTAACAATATATTTTTCATTTCATTGGGACTAGGCCAGTCAAAAACAGAGAGCAAGAGTGCCAATGTAATCTAATCAGCTGTATGCTGTATGGAAATTTAATTTTAACCTAATTTCATAACTTTTCATATTCACCAATAAATAAAAATTAAAATTTTTCACATACAGCTGATACTATTATATTCATATAATTTTTTGCTTATAGTAAAGTATTAAAAGAAATAAATTGACATAAAATGCCGCTTATATCTTTTAAGTATTAATCTAATTGAAACAAAAAAAAATCTTTGACATTGGTTTTCAGTTAATATATAAGATTACAAGATCAAAAAAAAAACACGTATAAGGGATAAATATTTTTCAAATACATAAGAATCTGACCGGAATTTTATACCATCTAATTCAGATTTAATACAGATCTAATACGGATGGGACTGACAACCTCATCCCGTACAAGAAAAAATAATAATGCATGTCTAGAAATCCCCTTGCGGGAATGCCTTGTTCCTTCATGGAATGTTGTGCCAGAATTATTATTATTATTAATTCGGATTTTATATTTCTCGAATAATGAATTTAAATGAACTGAAATAATATAGAAAATGTAGAATTATATTTTCAGTATTTTTTGGATTACTTGAAGTCAAAAGACACGATCCAGAAAATCTACTAAAGAATAATTCCAGAAACCAAATTTAAAAACAAAGGAAAAAAGCAATAAAAATAACCCAATTTTCCAAGAAATTTATTAAACATTACTGCTGAAATAGGCAAGGTTTCCAAGCATCTCATCTAGTATTAACTTGTTAAGTAATTAAATAACAAAATCAAATAACAAATATTGAACGTTATATTTTATTTTATTAGAGCGTCAGTCAGTTATTTTTTATGTACGGTAATATATTGAAAATGTTACTGATTGAAATCTAATATAATTTTAGAATGAAAAAAATATATAGCAAATAATCTCTGCGTTTCCTTTAAACATCAATTTTCACGGCTTCTCTACATAAATAGGGGAAAGTACTCGTTCATGCCTTCGAATAATATGAATTTCTTTTACTTTTCCTAATAGATTTCCACATAATTTTCACGTTATTATCAATAATTGATAATATACTAACTAATATTTAATAGAAATGTTTAACTCCCTTAAGAGCACTTAAAGAAAATTCTTATTATTCGAATGCATGAACGTTCGAAGGGGAGAGTACTTTCCCCTAAAGCTCTAAAAATTAATTATTTACGTTATTATTTTCATGGAATTTTAAAGTTTGTTCCATTCGATGCCTGATTTTTTTTATAGTTTTATAAGTTTTATATTTAATTGACATCCTTTAGAAATATACCGTAGACGCGGCTGCTGCAAATGACTTTGCTCCCAAGCTGTTCGTAAGCTTTTTTAGTTCGATCATTAGAAGATGGTCTTCCCATTCATCGATCCTATCTACCATGTCTGATCGGTTAAAACTATCCTTAACTGTGTTATCACACTTGCCCATTAAAATTTTAATATGATTTACATTAATTGTCGCTGGTGAGAGTCCAAATGTGTAATTTGTGTGTTTGAATCATTTTATATTCAAAATTTGATAAAAAGGTAGACTTGGCCCGCAAAATTTGATATAAATTGATTTATAGCATTAATGCGAAAAATTAATGCGATTTTCTCTTTCATTTTTTAATGTGAAAAATATTTATGCTTTAGGTAAATTTAAACTTATTTTTGCAGGCCAAGTCTACTTCTTTATCAATAAATAGAAAAACCCCAAATATTAAGTGACTCAAAAACACAAATAACATATTTGGACGCTCACAAGCAACAATTAATGTGAATCACATTAAAATTTTAATGTGCAAGTGTGATAACGCCGTAAGTCCTAGAATTAGAGAAAAATGCTTGCGAAGAGTAGGAGGGTAAAATAACTCCTGTAGACTAAGGTCACACTCACACGAATCTACGGTATTATGGTTGCATTAATAATATTTCAAGACTTGTATTTGTAACCAAAAGTTTCTCGTTTAAAATTCATTTTCAATTTTAGTTTTTTTTTTAAATGTTTTTTCTGTTAATTTTATTTTATACAATTAAAAAAATATATTTTGAACCCTTAAGATTTTATTTTAAAATTAAAGTATCATAAACATTTTTACAAGGAAGCTGATTATGCAAATAAATGGGTAAGCAAAACTACTATGACCCTGCCATGGCTCTACGTATAATGACCAACGCACAATAACTTTTATTTGTAAATATGTTTTCAAAATTCCGCATGAGAATGAGCGAGATGACTAGATCTAGATCTGACTCACTCTCATTGAAATGTCAAAAACATGTTTACTAAACAAAAGTCATTGTGCGTTGGGCATAAGGGATAGAAGTAACGAGTCGGTACTGGCAATATAATATAGTCTACCCTAAGAACTATTTCTTCGAAGTAATATACAATTCCTACTTAAATTAGTATGCATGCCGACAATTATAGAGATACAACTGAAGATATTTCTAAAAGAACCATAAACATTGAATAGCAATGTTTCCGAGTTTAGCAACGTGTAGTGTCAGTGATCCAGGAAAAAGACACACCGCACCTGCCGCTTTCTGTAGGCTTCCGTGAGCATTCTAAATGCCAGAATAGTGGTTCCTGTTGAATGCCCACCGAAAAACTCGAGAATGTCACCTCTCCTGAGAAGGTGACACAAGCACAATCCAAGGGGAGAACCATTTTAATGGGTGGGATAGAGGTCATCCACCGATGGATAAACGAAAATTTACAATTATAGACCAATTCACCTGAACAAATGAGAAGCGACTGTCGCATGTATTTTTTTCTTGTCCTGAAACGAGGGTTGGTTTCTCTGTGTCACCAGTCTATGACGATAGCGCGATAAAAAAAAACAGAAATTCATTTCTAAAAGTGTCTCAATCCCTGTGAATTGCACCACATTTCCCCCAACAATATTTCCACAACTATTTGTGGAACAATTATAGGCAATAGAATATGTGTAATGTGGGTAAATAAAGAACCGGGAGAAGGAGACTGTCGATTCATACATAATTGATATCTATGGAGACATTAATTGATATGATTCCACGATAAGTTTTAATGACCAAATTTAATGCAACTTTCAGACAAATCATATGAAGTCAATTAAAAACACCCCTCTACCCTACTCTTTAATTGCTTTTGAGGATGAGTCAGTCGTTAATATTCTACATTCGTGACAGTAGTTTTGACCCAGGTCATGATCAAAATCCTTATTAAATTGATTTGGATTATGGTTCTTGATCTCATGTAAGGATTCGGTCATAATCTTTTCAGGAGGTTTGTCTAACTAATGACCCATTAGAAAGTTGGTTTGATATTATTAATTATATTTCATTTATTAATACTAATGGCCTTTGCATACTAGAAACAATTTTCGTCAAAAATTGCTTTTTGATAAAATTTTACTATATAGCATATAGGTGGAGATTTGCAAAAAATATCCTAGATTCCTTCAACCTTATACTTTGCAATTACGTATAAACATAAGAAGAATATAACTTTAGGTAGTCAGGAAAAATTATTTTCTTTATGGGACACCGGTGTTCCAATCGTCCTTAAAGGGTTAATCATTTTAAAACTCGATTTTCTTTCAAATTGAAAGAGATCAAGGTTTTAAAATTTTTACCAAAAATGACCTTCAAGGATAAGAAAAATAAATATTGAAATTTTTAGTATGTTGGCGAGATTTTCCACCAATAGCGAAATAGAGCCCGGCTGGTGGATTCCCTTCCCTGTTTGCGGGAAATTCATATTTCCCGCCTCTCGCTCCAAGCAAGGCCTTTTACTGGCGGTATTAGTTCTGTTGCCCGTCGTGTGGGGGATTGGCTGACAGGCGACACTGTCAGTCAGTCGGTAACATGGCCTGGAAGTGTTCGGATGGGGGCACAGAGCTGGGTCGCTGCCGGGCAATTGGCCGCGATAAGCCTTGGTCTCTCTGAGGAATCTTTCAGGGCAAAAGCCCGACAACAAGTCAGAAGTGGGATAAGTATCCTCCCACAAGTGTAGTCTGTGTAGTAGTGAAAACTGTGATTTTCTGGTCGGGAGGAGAATGGTGGATGGCGTCGGCAAGCAGCAAGGATGAGTACAATTATGTTTTATATTTCATTCAAGAAAAAAACGAATAGAACATCTTGGTTTTGGGAAATTTGAGCAAGGGTTGTGAAATCTCTCTAGATATTATTGGGGTTTCAAATTGGAAAGAAATGATTTTTTAGATCTAGTAGAGGGTGACATATGCGCTCAAGTCCCAAGAGTTGGGGAAATGCAGGGGAAGTAATATTTTTAGCACATTCAAGACTCACAGCATTTTAGAACAGTTTGAATGTGCTGAAAATTAGATGGCGTTGTCGGTGATGTGGTGAAATTGTTTGACATTTCTGAAATTAGCAATTAGTGTTTACAATTGTTTTTTTCCTGGTTTTATAGTCAATTTGGGAAAGTCTGCAATAAAGAAGGATTCAAATCCGGGTAGAAAAGTTCTGGGAAAGTGTTGTGGTGTAGATAAGTCATGGCAAAGAAGAATTTTACGCAGTGCGTCACGTGAAATGATCATGTTTGGGGAAGGCTTGGAGGGAGAGTCTTCACCTGAGGAATTGAATCATCTGAGTAGAGAAAATGATAAGCTTGATGGTTAGCTTAATCACTCTGCAAAGAAAATGCAGCGGTTTTTGTCATGGAAGTCTCTTTCTCCAAAATATAAGCACATGGTATGGTCAAGAGGAGGCGGTGTACATGACAGTGGAAGAGTTGAGAGTGCTGAATGGATCTCTTATTGTGCACCATGGGGCCCTGGATCGGAGATGTTCTGTTGTAAATCTGTGATGCTGATGGGGTTGCTGTTAGATGAGATTCTTTTAGACTGAGGTGATGGGATATGATTAGAAGGGGTGAGTTGATGGATTTGGAGATATTCTGGGTTAAAAGTGGAGGCTTTCTCGGACACAGTTGGTGACAGAGAGTGATAGCCCAAGAGTATTGAAAAAATAATGTAAGATTATGGAAGAATTCGTGGAAAATTTACATGATTAAGTATCCCGATTCCTTTTAAAGTGCTTTTAATGAATTGAGGGAATGCATAAGGTGCTGATTGGGCATAATTGCGGAAATTTTGTGGGAAAAGGGATCATTTCGTGGAGTGTGATTTATCTTGATGAAACGAAATTTAAAAAAAAAGGTATTCAAAGAAATTTTGCACCGTGGTATGGAGAATAGTGTTGGTATGAGAGAGATAGCCTCTGCATCTCATTACACCTGAGTGCATCTGAAATCTTGTTAATTCTGAAGTTTTAGGTCGAAAGGAGACGCATGGAGGAATTTTCTCAGGAGATTTGACAGAGAACAGCGCAGAATCAGCAGGATATGATGATTTATCAAAGTTTTGGTGGAATTCCGGGGAAAAATTCGGTTTTAAATCAGTAGAACTCTCAGAAATATTCCTAAAGACCAAGAGATCGAGAAAGATGAAACGAAAGAAGGGAAATTTTGGCTGGCAGCAGGAAAATTTGTTTAAGAAATATTAAGTCTCTTGACAAGAATTGAGAAAAGTGGTGGTTTCTAAACATCTTTAGATAGGAATTAACCTTCTGTCAAAGCCGAGGGTATCAACAAGAGCTTGGTGATATTCGATTTCGTTACAGAGAAAAGAATACATTGCTCGTAAAGATATAATCTGTTCCGGATTTTTTTTGTTAAAGCTAGTGAATCGGATTAATATTCAGGCGAATGAATTATATTATCGCAATTCTTTAAGAGGGCTGTCATAGATGTTCAGCAATTTGGGGGTTTTGAGGAAAAATTGATGAACTCTTAAAGCATGTAAGGGATGCGATGAGCTAAGAGGAGTCAAATTAATTGTAGATAAAGTTATTGATGACACTTAGGTGGAGTTGGATTTAAATTCTTTGGAGGTTAAGAATTTAGGTGTATTTTTGACACTTAAATCATGATGCAAGGGTCGGAAGGCGCTTTATTTCTAGGAGCCAGATTTGGAAGGAGTGATCGATAAGTTATAGGACAGTAGAAAAGTTGACATGTTTCCTTTTCCATTGTTGTAGCAACCAGAACAGGAGGTATTCAGAGAGGGAAATGATGAAATGAGAAACTTAGGGAGTTCGTTGAGTGGACATTTATCGGAAGTGTATTTATATTCTGGAACCTGAAATTCCCTTGTAGTATTGAATTAATCCAATTATAGGGGAATTTACTCGGAAAATTTTACGCCAAAAGTCCTTGAGAGAAGATACTAAGACATTCACGAATTCAGACTGGGTCAGAATGAGAAACAATACGGTGTCAGATATAAGCACCAAGGGTGAGCTTTTCAGATGAATGTCGAAGGGGCTTGGAGTGTGCTGGTCCACTTTATGCTTTCATGGATTTGGAAAGGCATGTGAGTGAGTGCTGAAAGAACAACTTTGGGATGTATTGCTCGAGCAATGAGGAATTGGTGGAAGTCATCCACTCATTGTACAGATACTGTACTAGGTGTGTTCAGGTTAGAGGATCTTAGTTGGAAGGTTTTTGGGGTGGTGTTGGACTGCGTCAGGGATGCGTTCTATTACCATTGCTGTTCATATTATGTATGGACGGGATGATGGAACGCGGTCGTGGCAGAATGTGATTCGTATTGGGAATTTCATGGTGTGCCATCTCCTTTTGCAGATGATTTGTTTTTTTTCGATCTTCCGACGAAGAGTTTCAGCGCGCACTTGACCGATTTGTAAATGTAAAATTTTCTGCCGAAACAGATATAGTGGTTAACATGAATAAGTCAGATGTAGTGGTGATTTGCCGACAATCGGTACAATGCACTCGGGATGTTGGTGGAGACCTTTGGAAAGAGTGGAGAAGTTCTAGTGTATCGGGGTGTTGTTCATGAGCGAGGGTGATATGGACACCGAACTATCACCGCGAATTGGTCGAGCTTCTGTGGTGATGAGGGGATTGGCGGAAGTATGGTTAGGAGGGTCAAGCTTGGTCGTTCGGCTGAATTGTCGGTTTTTGGGGTTGTATTATTCCTGTTCTCACTTATTGTCATGAGATTGTGTGATGACCGAAAGATGGGATCGCGAATGCAGGCTGTTGAGATGAGGTGCTTCTGGACGGCTAAGAGAGTCACTCGTCGAGATCGATTGAGGAACGTGGCCGTTCGTGGAGAGCTGGGAGTCGGGGAGTTGCTTCTTCGAGTTGAGAAATCACGACTTCGATGGTATGGACCTTTTTAGCACATGAATAGAGAGGGATTCCCTAGAATGCATTTGCAGGCCATTTGGGGGAAGGGCGTCAATCGCGGGGCGGACCTAGGACGGGGTAGCTGAATCAAGTTCAGTATCTTGTCTTGGAGCGTTTTGGGATTGACCGTGAGCACCTTTCCGAGGTGGCGTAGGATCGGCAGGCATGGGTTGCTAATCTGAATATCCTAAGCCGCTACCCCAGTGAGGATAACCGGTAGAAAATATGATGATGGTGATAATATTGAATGAAAAATCCAGATTTAGCAAATACTACTGCCATAATGCACGGCACAAAGTAGTTCTTCAGAATATGGTGAATTGATTGAGAATGAAGTGATAACGTTGGCAATGCAAATGGTTAGCAATACTGTTCGAAAGCAATACTGTGTCCTGAAATAATTTGAGAACTAATTGATTGAATCAATTTCACAAGTTGAACATTCACATTTTATTATTGACTTAAAGGGTACCAATTCAAAGTTGGATGGGTTGGTTAACGGTTGAAGTCAATCCAGGGTATTTGAAATTAAGTAATGTGGTATGTTATGCGGTGTTTCGCTAATTAATTGCAAACATTAACAGTGGTAATGTGACCCACAAATATTCTGAGTTACATTGGATAATTGTTATTGTATATATATGTTGTTTTCAATTGATGCTGATTTTCTAACACTTTATAATCAACTACCTTGCATTTTGTTTAGAGACATAAAGGGAGGTGGTTCAGATGAAATGGACAAAGGTAGAGGTCCGAAGATCTGTGATGAAATTGGAGAAGTTGGAGAAATATATCAAAGAGGGCATGAATCTCGAGAGGTTTTCAACAACCAGTGCTAAGAGAGGATTCCAACAAGTGTAATGGTGAATGCTACAAGAATCGATGACTGGTAATCACTCCAGACTTGTACACAGTTTTGAGTGATCCCGGCAATCAGCTGCAGAAAAGCATGGATGAACACCACAGCTGATGTGGTAAAAGTTCCAATATCGTACTGTCGATCTGGTAAAAATACCAGATAGACGCACAGTTCGTCTGAAATCCGTGTAAGCAGTTACGGATATAGGGCGGCGGATGGACGCAACGGCTAATGCCGTAGAAGCCCGATGCAGTACTGTCGGTTTGGGAGACGTCCCAGACAGGTGTACAGTTTTGCTTGAAACCCGTGTAAGCAGTTACGGATATAGGGTGGCGGATGGACGCAACGGCTAATGCCGTAGAAGCCCGATGCAGTACTGTCGGTTTGGGAGACGTCCCAGACAGGTGTACAGTTTTGCTTGAAGTCCGGGTAAGCAGTCACGGATAATGGGGCGCGGATGGTCGCAATGGCTTATGCCATAGAAGTTCCCCGGGCAGTTCTGTTGGTCCGGTTGGCATTCCGGATAGGTGTACAGATCTGCTAAAACCCGGGTAAGCTGTTACGGGTAAAGGGGCGCGGACGGTCGCAATGGCTAATGTCATAGAAGTCCCTGAACAGTTCTGTAGATCTGGTGGGCATTGCGGACAGATGTGCAGATCTGTGGAAGCCTGGATAAGCAAACAGAAGTAAGCGGGGCGCGGACGATCGAAATGGTTTATGCCATAGAAGTCCCCGGGCAGTTCTGTAGGTCCGGTGGACATTATGGACAGGTGCACATTTCTGTGGATTCCGCGTAAGCAGTTACACATAGGGAACACAGATGTGTGCTGATGTAAAATTCTGTATGGTATGGTGGAGTTTCCGGGCAGGTGTGCAGTTCTGTTGGAATTCTGAGATGCAGTTATTGGTAATGGTATGCGGAGAAGTTCTCAACTGTTCTGTAAGAGCAGTTTTGTGAAATCTGGGAAGAGGTGTAATGGATAGTGAACGCGGAGGGTAGTAGTGTATAGTACAGCAGAAGTTCCTTAACGTAATTGTGGCCTGGTATTCGCTTACAACAGATGGATAGTTGTTTATGGCAAGCATTCCGAGCATTATGGTGGAAGTTGTTTGGAATGGATTATGCTGACAGTGAAGAATCATATTGCATGTCACATATTTGGGAAGCAACTGCGGCAGCTGTTGGAGCTGATTTTATAATGGAGTTTTGAGGCCACTCCCAGTCACCTTAAGGGTAAATAGATTTGGAAGTAGTACCTAGGCAATAGTGCTATAGGTGCTATACATCCCTTTGGTACTGACTACACCGAGGACGGTGAGTCGTCGGATGGCCGAATTGTTGGCGAGATTTTCCACCAATAGCGAAATAGAGCCCGGCTGGTGGATTCCCTTCCCTGTTTGCGGGAAATTCATATTTCCCGCCTCTCGCTCCAAGCAAGGCCTTTTACTGGCGGTATTAGTTCTGTTGCCCGTCGTGTGGGGGATTGGCTGACAGGCGACACTGTCAGTCAGTCGGTAACATGGCCTGGAAGTGTTCGGATGGGGGCACAGAGCTGGGTCGCTGCCGGGCAATTGGCCGCGATAAGCCTTGGTCTCTCTGAGGAATCTTTCAGGGCAAAAGCCCGACAACAAGTAATTTCCTAAAAATATTTTCTTTACAGGATAATGCGTTTTATTGGAATGATTTGGGTTTGTACTTCAAAATTTTTAAAACAGTTTGCACTACAAAAATGTTTTTATCAAAAATGTCCAATCGTGAGTTGCAAAAGGAATGGGGTAAAAAATGACAAAAACCTATACGAAGTAACACTAACAGCCTAACGTCTCCAGTTCGCCTTTTCTGCTCAAATTCCCGCTCTTGGGAAATGACTCGAACAGCCTAACCCTCTTTATTTTATTTATTTTCTAAATTTATTTATTTTCTTGGATTTATTTTCTAAAAGAATATATCAAATAAATATTCCCCTTATTACGAAAATTCGTAATAAAACAAATTAAAATGTCACAAATTTGCCTTCGAGATTACAGTAAAATGGTCTTGAACCAAGTTGAAGTGCAATAAATTTATAAATATTTTCTTATCCAGAAAATATGTGAGCCGTAACAAATAATATGTTTGTTTTATCGATTTTACCAGAGTATTATACCTTTCAAGTAATGTTAATGTAAATAAATAAAAAAATTAATAAATTTTAATGTGGGGCAGTTTCATGAGGCTCAATTTTTCCTATTCAATCACTTTCTTGGCAAAGGAATATGAATGAACTATATTAACCCTTTAAGGACGATTGGAACACCGATGTCCCATAATGAAAATAATTTTGCCTGACTACCTGAAGTTGTAGGATATTTTTTGCATGTCTCCAGCTATTTGCAGTATAGTAAATTATTAAGCTAAAAAATGACGAATATTTAAATTCTAAATAATGATAATTAATTTTAATTATTTTTTATACTTCCAAATTTTTTTAACCAAAACAATTTTTGAAAAAAAACAAACTGTAATACTCAAACACAATATTTTTCAATAAAGTGAAAATTATCATTCGTTGGTATTGTCAAAAAAATTACTTAAATTTTTAGGCTATTTTTGTCCCTATCGCTCATAGAGGTAAAAATACACCGAATCAGACTCTGTTGGATTTTCTAAACTAATTTTCTAATGTAAAACCTGTTACTGGTTTTGTTTTTCGGTTTCATTTTTACTGCTGATTTTCGGTCCGCGAAAACTGTCTCGTGGTTAAATGGTTAATGCTTAGTTGTGTGCATTAATTACAAAAGAACGTCCGTGATATCTTATTTCCAGCTTTTCAAAAATTAATAAAACTTCCCCACTTACCCTTAGACCATCTTCAGACTAGAGGTTTAGCCCAGTTCCCGAGGGTCTCAAAACCTTTAACAGTAACCGATTTTATTGATTTTTCAAAATGTAATAGGTCATTTGCCCTTAATAAACCAATCCTATGTCAAAATTTTCCAAAAAATCTTGACTGATAAGATATTAGATTAGTTAAGCCATATGGCTAAGCCTTAGCTCTGAAGCCCGTATTACTATCCCCAAATTTTAAAAGTTTTTCGTACACAAGCATGATAATTTTCCTTCAATATTCTAAATATTGACGAAAACTTTTATAGTAAGTAGCGACCATCAGACTTCAATAAGAGCGAGTCTCAAAGTTGGATAATATAGTTAATTTTGTCCCATTGTTTATTCGTCAATTATATTTTTCTCAATTTAAAGTTTTTTTTCCAATGTCTTTGATATTGACAAATAATCTTAAATTACAATGTGTGATATTTGTAAACAGCTAACACGTAAATATCACATGTAACTTAATAATAAATTGCTGCTTGAAGACAAATTACTGTTCTTCAGCACCTTCATGGTGTTTCCTCTATAAAAGTAAGTACAATAATTGACAAAGTCTTCCTCGCACTGGATTTAATTAGGGTTACTTTAAAATGTATCCAAAGAAAAATGAATTGCTATAATTACGACGAGACGAGTTTGAGGTAACCCCAGATCATCTGGATTGAATTGTTTGCCAAAAACTACGTGGAATTTTAATTAAATTCCCGACAAATGTGGATAACGTGGGAACATTCCCAAAAATTCACCCACAATTCCTCACTTTCAAACGGAGAGCGAGAGTGAGTGTGGTAATTCTAATCATTTAATTATCTTACCAGACCATTTGTTCTTCATCTTGAGCGACTGATGGTAAAATTAGTGCGAGCATTTTGGAAGGTTTATTTGTCTATTTGGAGGGTTTTTTTTTTCTTAGTTCTATGGGGAATTCTTTGAGGCGTAAATCCTGTGTGGAGTCTCAATAGAAAACACCCATCTTCAAATCTAATATACTTCTGGGGAGATCTCACTGAACTCATTTTGAGACTCATTTTAAGTCAATTTTTATTGGTGTTTCACTCAGAAAAAAAGTCAAAAAATTCATGAGTTTTCTAATTTTGCATCATTTCCCCTATTGTTCTCGTCATACGCATTTTGTTAATATTTCATCTCAAACTCTCTCAAACTCCCTTCAATCACCGAAGAATTGTATTTTGCCATTTGTTTGACACTGAAAAGAAATTTTTCCACGGTCTGCATTTCTAAAGAGACATACCATTCCGTACTCTTTTCCATGCGTCGTTATGTTTTTCCAAACGTATCATTTCATCGCTCTGGGCTGATGATGACACTCACCTTGAACAGCAATTTGGAGAGACAGAAGAATCAAGAGCCCCGGAAGCATATTAATCAGCAGCACTTTTTTGTCTTGTATATGTACAATTTGAGATATGACTCAGATATCCTCATTAATAATCCTTTTATTAAGTCACCATAAGTTACGTCTTAAATTGTTGAGTCACAGCAGAAATCTCGATGAAATAGATGAGTTTCAAGAAGATCTGAAAAACATTGGAAAATGTTATTATTACTTTATTGTTAGAAGAAATTGTAAATCAGAATTTATTTCTTAGTCATCTACTCATAATGTAATCAATTTCTTATTTTATTAACCATCCCAGGTTCAGTGGTTTAAGTTTAAACAATTGGAATGATCATATTATCATAATTTATCATGATCATAATAATGATCTAATCATAATATCATAACGTAAATATCAACTATCAAAAAGGAAAATTAAGAAGTTATGAACCATTTTAACATCAAAAATAAAGTTCGAAGTTATTCCTGGACATATTTACGTCTCTTAGTGATTTTTCTTCTCAATAGAACATAAATAAAAACACTCTTAAATTTTTGTCATAAAAAAAAAAACGATTTTATCTTCTTATAACGTCTTGACAAAAAAATTAGTTCAAAAATGTTTTACATAAAAACAGTTTAAATTTCTTTTACCTATTTATAAACGATTGGATCACCGCTGATCCAAAATAAAATTCCTTAGACCATCTAAATCTAAAGTTATATTTTCCATTAGTCAAAAAAAAAAGATTTTTGAACCTCTCGTCCTTAAAGGATTAAACTGATACGTACAAATAAATGAAATTAAAGATATCTTCATCTAATACACAATCTCTTGTATTTGTCTAAAAATAGTTGGCAAAATCTCCCAGTGTGTAAACTTGTGGATTAGATGATTTATCATACATCAAAAGTACTTTCGCATTATTTTACTTATACCTATTTCTAAAGCTATTTTGAAGTTCAATTCATGGAGAAAAGCACAGTATTCACAAGTTCCAGATATTTCCCACTGCCCAATTCCTTTTAAAGCTTCCCGCTTCACAACCAAATTGAATCGATTTATAAAGTAGTCTTCAGACCTAGAGGTTTATCTTTATTTCCAAAGATGTAGAATTTTTTAAATAGTGCAATAATTTTCACTGTTCTGCTTAATCAATTATCTCTAATAACCCAAATCCAAAATTTTCATAAAATTCTTGCATATTCAGGATTAATAGCAGTAAAACTACATTGCTAAACCTTCAGTCTGAAGCCTATATAAATTACTTAAAAGATCTTACAAAATACCTTAGAAGTTACACAATTGAATTTTGGTTTTAGTTATCTGTTAATAATACAGACTTCAGATTAGAGACTTAGAACTGAGACTTAGTGTTAAAGTCAGAGACTGAAAAGATATGGTTGTGGCTAAATCCAAAAATTTCAAAATTTAAATAAGTCCTCTTTTACACGAAGGTTTATAAGGGCATCAGACCTGAGACTTAAGCGGTCTTCAGACTAGAGATTTAGCCCAGTTCCCGAAGACCTCAGAATCCTATATGGCAACCAATTTTATTGCCTTTTTAGAATCTAATAGGTCATTAGTACTTAATAATCCAATTTTAAGTTAAATTTTCCGAAATATCTTGATTGATAAGGAATTACAACAGTTAAGCCATATGGCTAAGTCTTAGGTCTGAAGCCCGTATTAGACATACAACTCCATTTTTCTAAATTCTTATCAATCTAGATCAAAGGTGACCAAGAACCATTTGAAACCGAACAAACGTCAAATCAATATTGTACGTCAATGGTCGAAATGCTACCGGACAAACTTATTTTGACTTTTATTCGATTTCAAACGGTTCTTGTTCACCCTTGTTCTAGATTTTTTGGAAAATTTCAAATTTCAGATTAGATGAGAATAAATAACCCATGAAATTCTAAAAAAAGCTAATAAAATTGCTTAAGACCTTTAAGACCTTCAAGACCTGGGCTTAACCTCAAATCTGGAGAACACTTTAGTCCTTTAGTGTATTGTTCGTAGCATTCTTGTGTCATCATCAATTATACAGTGAAACAAAAAGTCAGCCATTACGGAGGTGAAAAAAATAATTATGCCCATGCTCCGGTAATATTTTATGCTATTTTAGATGGACAATTGTGATTTCAAGAAACTACAAAATTAGATAAAAGTCATTTGACATCCTTTCAGGTTCAATTTAGTCGAAATTTAAGCATTTATAGTCTCAATTTAGGTATTAAAAGTTTTCTGGTTCATCCTTAATCACCAAAAAAGATATTCTTTTTATGAGAAACTGGCATGAGTCTCACATCTGAAATCTACTTAACCAGTTTACTTTGAATGACTTCAAATATGACGCCATTCGATTAAGAAATACGCTGTAGTTGTTTTTTTTTATTTTACCTTGAAAAATCCTGGAATGATTAAACAATAATAAGTTATGTACCGAAGTTTAACCGTCTCAAAATGCGCGAATATTTTTGTTATTTAGGATCGAACAAACACCTATTCGGCAATTTTATAAAAATATTGAAATTTAATTATTGTAGGGGGAAGTGGGGCACCTTTGAAAGTGAGACACCTTTAAAATTGAGATTTTTCACCTATCTTTAAATAAAATTGAACCTTATCGTGATATAATTCAGCTGCACAAACAGAATGAGAAGCTAAATTACATTTTGATATGGCTCAGTTCCACTTAAACATGGGAGAAAAATCCCAATTTCAAAGATGACCTACTTTCAAAGGTGCCCCACTTCCCCCTATCTAATGAAATACAAGTAGGGTCGAAGGAACATCTATCGGCACTTAAAGAAATCGTATAGTGACCTATTGGCACCTATTTTGTACTATTTGGGATATAAAATTTGAACATCTATCCTTATAAGAAAAGGTAGATTAATGAAGAAACGTCATATTACTTGGATTTTATTAGATAGATTAATGAAATTTCAATATTTTGACGAAATTGCCAATTGATGTTCCATGCCGAACAAGTGTTTCTTCAACTATGACGTTTGTCGTTAATTTACCTCTTCCTATATGGACAGATATTCAAAATTCGTATACCAAATTGTACAAAATAAATTCCAATAAGTCCATGACACAAGTAGTTAAATACCGGCTTCAGACTGGAGGTTTAGACCAGTTCCCGAAGGCCTCAAAAATCTAAATAACAAACAATTTTGTTGATTTTTCAAATTATAATGGATAATTTGCCCGTAATATCCAATTCGAAGCATGATTTCCTAAAAAATCTTGCCTGGGAAGGAATTAGAGGATTTAACCCGTAAAAGTGTATTTAGGATGTTCTTTTCGACCCTATCTACTACAGGTCTATTGTGATGATTTTTAGTTTCCATTTTGTACCGCTCAAAGGACCCAAATAGACTCAAGCTGATCCCCAAGCATATTTAACCTAATATTTGGCAGTAAACGATTAGGTAAAGGAAATTTATGCAAATGATATGTAATTGATGATCAGTCTATTACAGTTTCGAAATAATTCTTTATTGACAAATTTAACAAGCTAAATATTCTCGAGGATCAACTTGAGTCTATTTGAACTCTCATTCAGGTATCAGGCTGAAGGTTTAAACCAGTTCTCAAAGGTCTTGAAAATAAAAATCAATTTTAACTATTTTTTTGCGAAAAAAATCCTATATCAAATTTTATAAAAGTTAAGCCACTTGGTCAATCTTTAGGTCTATAGGCCCGTACTAACGACATTCCTAATCCTTTTGCTGCACTATAGCCTTAATAGACTCAGAATGATTTTCGAGAATATTTAGCCTACGAAAGTTAGCGATAGAGGATCAGAAGAAGGAAATTAACGTAATCTCTAATTCGTGATCCTAAGAGCCTTGACAGACCTAAGAATTAGCCGAGGTAGCATAATTATATTTGAAATAATGATTTTAGACTTCATTTCCATCATTTTCCACTAAGTCGTCTCTCGGCTTAAGTCGTAAGTGTGTCTAGGGCATAAATTCTTAGCGTATAAATAGTTTCGGCTGATCTTTTGCGTCAAATTTTACGAGCTAAAATCTTGAAGCTCAGCCTGAGTCTATTTAGGCCTTTAGAAATATCAATATCATTGCCGTTTTATTGGTGATAAGCTAAAAGTAGGACAGAACTGTTGTCCATTTAGAAATTTTGATTGTCACTTTTAATCAAGAAATATCATATCTTGACTAATCCAGATTATTCAACTCTGATTGTCTGTTCCTTCACAAGAAATTAATATGTTTTATATTCTTAGCATTTTTAGTGTAACGAAAGGTCATTTAAACTTGTTTGTTTTGAATTAAGTCATGAATTTAACAAAACAATTGTTTATTTTTAAATAGCATAAAAATTTCTAAATTGAGTTATATCTCCTCCACTCAATGACTTTTCTTCTACTTATCAAACATGTAATTTTCCGGCAAATTTAGCAAGAAAAAATACAATTAAACAATTTCTAATTAATCAAATAAGCATTATTTTTCAGTCTCTACTAATTAATCGCCCTATGATGGCTCTGAAAGTCATCATTTTTTTGAGCACCATTTAACACAATTGTCTCAGTAAATGGAAAAGTTGTAAAAGTCGCTAATACAACGCCTCCCTTCATATTTGAGTGCAAAGTAAATAATATTTGATGGTTGCAAGAAGAAAACAATAATGGCCAAATAAATTATTGTCTAAAGCTGGATGTTGAATGAAAGTTTTTTTTTAATTGTTCCGTACAATGAAAGCGTGCGATACAATTTCTCAAAAATATTTCTTCCCTCCCTGTTAAAGGTAAAATTCCGCGAATGTCTTTGGAATTTTCTTTTCATTTGAGAGACCCATTGACTCAAATTACCTATTGAAAAGCCACCTAATTATATACCTCTTCTCTGGATGTTGGATAGGTGATAAATCAATTATGAGAGGTGAAAAGTATTCCAGGTGAAATTGTGTAATCCTTATTTGGAGGTTTTGTATTTTCCAACACGAACTCTTTTTCGTTAAAGAGTGGGTTTTGCTGAGGTAAACACAAAAAAAAAACTCTGGAGTATTTTTTTGAATTAAATTAATCCACTTTGAGTTCTGCAATTTCACATTTGTGGATCGTTGTTCGGCTCTTTGGAAATTCTTGCACAAACTCTTGGGCTCTTTCACTCAAACAGAACCAACAATATTCACCCTCCACTGCATTCTGAGTTGCACACAACGAACACGAGACACTGGGCAGGAAGTTCACATGAAATGGTGAGGGAACTGTACAAGAAATTCAAGAGGAGTAAACACAACCGTCTTTCTTAGCAATCCGACTCCAACTGACTCACGTTACCTCAACAAGAGGAGAGGTACTCTTAACCGGAAGCAATGGGTAAGTGGGAGTCGGAAGGTACTGAAGCGGAACTCTCAAATACTTGCAGTACAAACTTCTCTGATCTACAAGTCTTTCATTTAATATCAAGAAGACTAACATAATTTCTCGATAATATTACACAGATAAAAAGTTATGCTCTTCGGCATTGCTTTTACATTATGTTTATCTGCTTTTTTATTATTATAAACATTTCTGCCAAGTTTTCTTTCGAAGGCGATACAACTGTTTTGTACATTATTAAAGACATGAAAACAATTCCAAAGAAATTTGACTTCTTTTAAGTGAAGGAATGAAAAAATATTTTTATTTTGCGAAATTTTTCAGGAAATATTGCAATTTTCTAAATATGAATTATTTTAAAATTTAGAAACATTGCAATATTGAAATAATTATCATTAGGATTTCGCGAAAATTGAATAAATAAGTCAATATAGCATTTAGATGGAATTATTTGCAGTTTTATGCAATCGATTAACTCTTTCGTTTGTTTTGAGACTCAGAGTGCTTAAGAAAACTTTCTTCTTGAGTATATTTAACATTAGAAAAAATAGTTCTTGTGGGTAATAGTAAAGTAGAAAGACATTGAAATTCAATATAATTCTTACAAACATCTGGGCGAATTTAAAAAAAAAATTTAAAAACTTGTTTTTCAGAGAAGATTCTTTTCAGTCTTAAGGGGCTTCCCCTAAATACAAGGTCAAAAGATCAATTTTTTATTGCTCATCAAATTGATAGATAATCTAAGAAGATAAAAAAAATTATGAAACCAAATTGAAGTATTTTTGAAGATACAGATACGGAAGCAAAAGAGCACCGAACAAGTTTGCAAGCGCTCAGACAAAAATCGAAAACTTTGAAACACTTACTCCACTTATTATAACAATTTCTTCTAATTTTCGAGAAATATTAAAAAAAAAAACTTATTAACTGAATGAAAAGAATAAAGCCTAATGGCTAATTCCCTTCGAATTAAATTGCCTTTTAGTTAAGCTAAACAAAATGTTGATTATCCATTTCTCGTTTTCTTACAGTATGTTAAAATCAAAATTTTGCCTTTAATGCTGCTTTTTTTAAACCCAGAAAAAAGCTTCAATTTCTCAATTTTTCTTCGGGTTTTCTTAATTTCGCTATGAAATGCACTTATGAAAGTTGCAATTTTTCTAATTTTTTTTATGAACTGAAATTACAAGCTGCACATAACACGACAATTAGATACTGTTATGTGCTATCAGGAGGCACTCTAATAAACTAATTTTTTTAATTTTAATTCGTTCGAAAGAAATTATTTAAAGTCTTTATTTATGTAGAAAAATATACTGAAATTTCAAGAAGAATTTCACCACACTTAATAGTAAAATTCTGGGTTTATGACTGAATAATAACTTAATAGGGGAATGTAGGCATGGTTCGCACAGAGTGAGCTTTCAAACAATGTGACTATTTCTCATCTTGATTCATGAGCTTAATAATGATTTATCTTATGGCTAAGAAATGACGAACTAGCTCTTTGCAAATAAAGAGAAAATTTGCGTTCTTTGAAGGTTCACTCTGTGCGAACCATGCCAACATTCCACTAAATGACTTTTTTTTCAATATAAATTTGATTGCTCGAAGAATGAATGATTTTACTTTTAATACGAATGTTTAAATATTTAATTAAATATATTGGCTTGACTTTTATTTCAATGAGTGAAATCGAATAATAGTACTTTTGTCTAAATCCCAATAATACATGTACCATGGATACACGCATTTTCAGAATTTTCAGAATATTGTTGTGATGGATTTTCAGAATATTGTTTAAAAATTTAATTTTTAATCCAAATATCAAGTGACCAACTATTGAATTAATTTGTTGGATATTTTTGGGAATAAAATATTTATTTAATTTAAATGCAAAACGGTGCAATCACACTAGGATTTTTCACGTTTCAATTTTAAATTCAATTGAGCCAATTGGGCATAAAAATTTCTAGAATTTACTTGAAAATTCCCACAGTCAGGACACATTTTGCAAGAAATTTGCTCAATTTTAAATAGTGCCGCGAGGTTCTTGATGGTGAATGACTTCGGAAAATGTCTGATAGTACTTAAAATGTCTTATAAGTCACTTATCTGTTATTCAGAAGGATCCCCAAAGCCAAAAAAAAATATTTGTAGGCAAAGGACTCATGCAGCGACTATATCATACAGTCTTATTGAAAATCTGTATGAAGTCGTCCCAACTCCCAACTGAAATTTCTTAACATAACAATTTCCTTCGAATGGCTTTGGAGGAACTTAATGAATTACTTTCGATACTTAAGCTTCACTTAATGCAAGTTCATCACTAAAACACTGTACCTATCTTATATTTTCGCCACAAATAATATTAATTACTAGTAAATAAATTTAATAAGGACAATTTTCTTCAAAAGACTACTTGTTTAACTGCAATAAAATTAAAATTAATGAGCAATTTTAACTTTTCAATTTGCTGAATTCATATTTATTTCGGCAACCACATTTATGCTATTTTAACATATTTAAACAGGCTTTTCTGAACCAAGTATTAGTTTTTATTAATAAATAAGTGAAGATCTATCAATTCAATTGGTTTTTAGTGCAAAATAACGCATAGGAACAATTCATCTTAAAATTAAATTGAATTTACAAATTGAAAAAATATAGTGTGATAGTACGGAAAGAATTATAACTGAATATTTGAAATGTTTTTCATTTAAATTAGAGAGAACATTTGTTTGCTGCAAAGAAAACTGTTGCTTTTATAGCTTTTATTTTAAAAATTGAGTAACCTGATTTAAAGACATATTTAAATTATAAATAGTTTATTTAAACATTTCATGTGTGCTTATAATTGAATATTTTGGCATTATTTAGACTCCAAATGAAGTAACCACAAGTTCAAATAGTTCTTTTTTCATTTAATTTTATGGATTATGATGCAAATTAGTTTAAATGTAAATATTGACACATGAATTTGGCTGTAACATAATTTTAAAAGATTCTAAAATTTGATACTGAAAATTCTTTAGTATTTAAGTGTTTATTTTAAAGAATTTATTAATTGTGCTTTTTTTGGGATACTGTCAGCTTATTTATTTTATTTTAAAAAAATATCCCTGTAGAATGCCCCACGTGTATTTGCTTCCATTGGAATATTTTGAATTAAACGTTATACAAACTTTAATTGAATTTTCTTAGTTTAAATTTTAGGCCTATAAAATAAATTAGTTTTTCAAGTCTTTTGGATTCAAGAATTTTTTAGTAGTATATTGCAGTATTACAGATTTCAGGTCTTTGAATATCATCCTGAACCTTTGTAATTCGTCTCTAAATCTCCCTCTCTTGGGCGATTTTTTTTACATTTTACATAGTTACATTATATTTTAAGCGAATAAAGTTAAAATTTGACAAAGTAAAATTGATTGATTTACTAATTTAATTAAAAAAAGAAATATTTAAAAATTGTTTTTTGTCTTGAAAGAGACGACAAAAAATTTGTCTAGAAATATTAATTAAAGAAAATTAAATCCTAAAAAATGAATTGAAGTAATAAAAAAAATTTTTAGATTAATTTGGCAATTTTTGGCAATTTTGTTTTTCCAAAATTAAACTTTTGTTTTTTTTTCTTTTTTTTCCTTTAGTTTGATCAAGTAAAAGGATTCAAGATCTTTTTTCAGTGAGAATATTTTTATGAAGGATGCAGGTAGTCATACTCACCGTCTTTTCATGGATTTGAAGAATATTTAAAGATTAATGACTAAAACTTAAAAATTTCAGGGTAAGTAACGATATAGTGTGCACTAGTGAGCTAGTCGAGCTAGTCTTAAGTCATTTCCTTAAAAAAAATAGGTCATATTAATTACAGATGGAAAAATATGAAGTTTTTGAAGCCAGAGTAAGTGTGAAGCCTGAAAGGCAATTCCTTTTTTTTAATTCTGTGTTTTTAGTTCTAAATATTTTGGTAAAAATCAAAAACGGTAAATAAAAATAAAAATAGTATTTTTAAATTTCGCCACAATTTCCAAAAAAAATCCAAATAGATTTTTTACTAACCATAGGGGGTAGTACTTATACTTCGTATGGTCTCAAGCTTCGTAATGACTAATTTTTTCTTATGTTTTTGAATAAATGTGACTCCGCAATGTAATTTTAAAAACTGAGTATTTTTCCCTAGTTTTTAAAATATAGATGCAATAAGTCACATTTATTGAGAAACATAGGAAAAATTGCATTTACGAATCTTAGAATCGTACGAGCATAAACATTTTCCCCTAATTGAATTGTTTTACTTACCAAATTTAATAATATACTTACCAAAAATGTTGTTCCCAAGATTTATCTCACATTAGAATATATCACAACGGAAAGAAGCTTATTTTATGAAAAATAGAATTGTTGGAACTAACGAATTTGTGAAAAAGGCGGGAAAGCGATAGTCAATCTTGGTTAACTGATTTGGGACAATGCAATATCTGAGACACATATAAAGCGAATTTGAATAGGCTTTTTGCAAGAACCACCATCGCCATCTGTAGTACAAATCATTGACTATGGATGATCGGCAGTTCGTGAGGTTCTTCGGCATCTTGGCTCTTCGCTTTTTTTATTAATGGCGTAGCCATTGTGGAGTGCGGACGTATTTGTACAAGTTTCTCTGGAGCTGTTTCCCAGAAACATCGCAGCTGCCCGGGTCTGCTCAGCAAACGTGCTAAAATCGGTGTGAAAGGATAGTTTTGAGTAGTCTAGTCGGTGGATTTGGGTGAAATAGTTGCTGTGGCGATGTCGGATACCACGGTATCGCCCACACGAGGCCACCACAATCGGAGACAGTTGGTGAGTTGTGATTTTTCGGTGTACAATGGAATTCTCTCTTCGACGCCATAATGTACGAAACAAGTGCAGCATTTTCCATTGCCCAAAATTACCCAAGAAAATCCCTCTGGAGAGACTTTCTTGGGGTCAGAAGGCAATGAGGACCCCGTACAATGTGGTCAGGAGCCATTTCGTGGGCATCGTAATTAGAATTGTCGCAGCAGACGTGACAATTGCGGCGTCTGCATGAAAATTACTGCCCGTCTCGACAGTTGAGGTGAATCTGAAAACCGAGGTGGCCTCCCGCTTGAGAATCGCCCCACACTTGCGTCAAGTGACATAGTATCATCTCACTCTCTCCCATGAAGTCAAGTAGCTCTTCATGACTATTCTTATCGCAGACACACAGAAGTCATGCAGTAATCTCAATCTCTTTCTCCCTTCCTCCAACTCCCTGGATTTACTAATTGCTTCTTTGCAAATTATCCCAATCCTCCCCTATATCCTAGACAGAGTGAGAATGATGTAGTATTATACTATCTTCTTAGTCTAGCAAGTGAAACTTGCACGAATAAAGTTAATAAGGATTTATAAAATCTTTAAGAAAAGGATTCGTAGATTGGCAAACACATTGTCACACTTCCTGAAGCAGGAAGTGTAGAGAGAGATGAGCATAAAATGAATGAAATGTTTCATCATCAGATTTTAAAGGAGAGGCCATTCCAGAAGACACTGTTACAGCAATTGACTTTATTCAATTCTAACTTCTTAAAATAGAATCCGATTCCATACTCCCCCATACCCTGGGAATCCTAGACAAAAGAAATTTTTATTTCAAAGAAGACCGTTTAATGTCTATGGTTTTGTTTCTAGTCGCGTGGGAGGACGCTGGATAACGGAAGGCATTGATAGGAAGTCGGTAGGTAATGACCTAGACCACTTACGACTTAAGCTAAGATACGACTTAGTGGAAAATGATGTAAATTAAGTTTAACCATTATTTCGAATATAATTACGCTAAGCCGTCTCTCGGCTAATAATCAGGTCTGTCAAAGCCCTAACATGGCCTGGGAGTATTTGGACGGAGGAACAGACTGATCCTCTGCAGTGCAAGTGTTGCACGATAAGCCTTAGTTTTAATTATGAATTGTTCGGATTTCGTAGAATGTGGAAATTTCATCTGCCACCAAAAGCTAAAACAGAAGTTTTCAATCGACTTGATGGCTCTCCGTAAATACTCAGAATACTTTAGAAACCGGGAAATCCGGCCAAGTTCCATTAGACAAATGGCCGCAGTATATATAAAAGAGATGAGGAGGAATGATCATCCGGAATCAACATGGAAGAAAAGTAGAAGAAAGTTCCTAGACAGAATTGGTTACTCCGAAATGATAGTAAATACAAGTTTAAACGGAGGAATGGACATTTGGTGCGAGTTACAAAAAAGAGATCGAGAATGGGTAGATCAGGAGAGATATAACGTACTGACAGATAAATACAAGCTCTTATGATCCCGTTGGATACCGAAGTTTTTGAAAAAAGGGATTACGACAAAAATACTTGCAAAATATAGGCGTGAAAACAGGGAAATGGCATTGGAGAGATGGAGGAATTAGGGGGACAAAAATGTGCTTTTTGTAATACAGGGTTAGACGAATTAAGACGTATTGGCAGGATGCAACAGGAATGTAAAAGGGAGGGAAGATAAAAGGGAAATTCTGAGCGAAGATGGAAGAGGTGTAAATTATTTGGGAAGATTGGAAGCACCTAAAAATATCAATGTTGACAATGTATGAACTTTGTATTTTATAAGGTCCAAAATTTACGCTAATAAAGAATTATTGTTAGTACAACTGCTAGAACATAAAAAGTCAATTAGGAATCAAGCTTCTGACCCTCTTGACGTAACTAAATTTTATCTGTTCTAGCAAAGAACATTATAAGGGCTAAACTCTTAACAGCATATCAAAAGGACTAAACGTCTTGGTCACCATAATTTCTCTAGAACCTTCAGCATTCCTTCTAACAATATACGCCCTGTCACAATCTAATTTGAACAGACTATTTTGCTTCACCCTCTATCATATCTTTAAGCACAGAATGCCCTATCTAATTAAGGATGATCTTATTGCATCTATACATTATGAGAATTTTTCGTCAAAATAGAGCACTTTGAAGAAAATTGCTTTGGAGACAGATTTATAATGTCTGTTCAAATTAGGAACTAGTGTAGGGGTCACCGGGGACCCGTAGAAAAAATTTTTTTGAGCAATCTTAAGTTATTTGTTTTTTTTCTCTAAATAAGGTACAGTGCCCTGTAGTCGGTCGGTACCTCAACTAGGCCAGTAGCGTTATTTATTCAATTTACTTAGTAGACTTGCTGTAATATGGTCTAACCGGTCTTACATTATAAGATCTATTATACATAATCCAAATAAGTGAAAATTTCACAAAAATTGACCCTGTCACGTTATAAAATTGGTCAACAGCCGACTTGATGACACTTTACCTTAGTTGGAAAAAAACAGTTTTTGAGTCATCGGCGCTGCACTGGTTATCAAAACACTACCCGAAGAACACAGTTAACATTTTACTAAAAATTAAGATACAACCACAAATTGAGGTCGCGCGCGAACCTAGGGCACCCAGGTTAACAACCTACGCCCATGCAGAGGATCAGATCCTTCACCACTTCAGGAAGATATTCGCGTTCGGTCCCAAATCTCCCCAAGGCAAAATCCTAAATTTGATTCAGCCACCTTGTCCTAGGTCTGCCCTGAGGTCGAGGTTCCTTTACAATGGCTCGCATTGAATTTTCAACAAAACTCGTAAACTTAATCTACTTCAATATAAGTTCTTATCGGTCAATACAATTTCTTTACCTATAAATGCGTCCAGCGAAATCTTAATGTATCTTCTAACCCTACGAAGAAAACGATAAAGAAGACCCTTCTTAAATCGTCCTTATAAGGGGCCCAAATACACTTATATTGGAAGAGACCGTGTGTGTGTTTCTTCCATGCTTCCGAAGGAACACCAGAAAATCTTTTAAGTTTCAAAATTTTCCACCTCTATATAAATTGTTTGATATATTAGGGTCAAGGAAAAACTAGAAACTAAAAAAATGGAACATGGAAAAGTCGAATTAGAACGTCGCAGTAGAATATATAGAAACGTAAAATGAGGTAATCATTGAAATTTCTAATTCATTCTATTAATTTTTAATACAAGAATTTTTTAATATGAATTGTTAAGGAGTAAGAGCTCCTAAAAGGGAATATTGAAAAACTTTTTCTACTTAAAAACAATAACACACTTTTCATTTATGAAATTGCTAAATCGATAGTGTTTTTTTTTATATTTTTTTAAAATTGATCCGTGGTTAAGTTTATTCGCTAAATTTTAGCTTATAAGGGTAAAATTTCTATTTTATCAACTTTTCAAGAAAATTCTATAAATATACCGAATCAGCTGACTGTATAAAAATTTGATAGCACTTCAGTATTGCTGAATAAACTTCAGCCGTCCAAGTTTAAATCGACTAATTAATGCATTCTGACTTCCGTCGTGATAGAATCTTACACGCTTGAGTGAATTCTCCTTAACAATCTTCTCGTATATTTGTGCCTTTCAGCGCGAGAGGAAACAGAGAAAACTGTACTCTGAGGAGTGGACTCTGGCAGATGATGAGTATGAGGGAGGCCGTGGATTCAGTGTTGCTGAGAAGCTGGAATCAGCACGTTTTGCGCAAGCGGGAATGGTGCGCGAGATGAAAGGATCAGACTTGACTGTTGCGTGAGTGAGATGTGAATCTGTTGCTATGTGATCCAATAATTCACTGTCGTATGTCCCTATTTCAGGCATCTGCAGCAGTACGGCTTCAACATTCCGCTCCTGTTCAAGGAGAAGACAGGACTGGGTCTTCGGGTGCCATCGCCCTATTTTAGCATAAATGACGTGAGAATGTGTGTCGGATCGAAGCGAGTGCTCGATGTTATGGATGTAAACACACAGAAAAACCTCGAGATGACCATGAAAGAATGGCAGCAGTACTATGAGGATCAAGACAAGACACGTCTGCTAAATGTTATTTCGTTAGAATTTTCCCATACGAAACTCGACAATTACATTCAAAGTCCGGAACTCGTGAGACAAATTGATTGGGTTGACGTTGTATGGCCCAAACAACTCAAAGAAGCCCAAGTTGAGGGTACAAATTCTTTGAATGACATGATGTATCCCAAAGTACAGAAATATTGCCTGATGTCTGTGAAAAATTGCTATACAGACTTCCATGTAGATTTCGGGGGTACTTCGGTATGGTATCACATTCTTAAGGGCAGTAAGGTCTTCTGGCTCATTCCACCGACAGAAAAGAATTTGGCCTTGTATGAGAAATGGGTGTTGTCAGGGAAACAGTCGGATATCTTCTTCGGAGATACAGTGGACAAATGTGCCAGGGTGTATTTGACTGCTGGTAACACATTCTTTATTCCAACGGGATGGATTCATGCAGTGTACACTCCTACAGATTCCCTAGTCTTTGGTGGGAACTTCCTTCACTCTTTTGGCATTGTCAAACAACTGAAGATTGCCCAGGTGGAGGATACAACGAAAGTACCGCAGAAATTTCGATATCCCTTTTTTACCGAAATGCTGTGGTAAGTGTCAGAATTTTACCAACGTTTTAAGTTTTAGTCATATGCTCAACATTCTTATTTTTAATTAAGGTACGTCCTAGCAAAGTACGTCTATACACTACTGGGTCGGTCCCATCTTGACGGTGAACCCGAACGTGTGGATGAACTTACGGGCCGACCTCATATTCATCTAACACATTATGAACTGTTCGGACTGAAAGAGATCGTGATGTATCTATATGATTTGCCACCGAATAAGAAGAACGTGCCGGACTTAATTAAGGACCCCGTGGCCCTGATTAAGGATGTTAGAACACTGGTTGAGAGACACTGCAAAGACAGCCCAGAACTAGCCATTACAGGACGTCCAGTTCTCAAAGCCGAACCCGATAGCACAGAACCCGCAACGATGTCCACGTATGATCTTGGCGTGGACAGCAGTGATAATTCTACGAGCACAAGTCATCAGCACGGAGACTTTCTCCCACCGAGTGCAGCATCCGCCAATCGAGGCGGACCCCGAGGACCATACAAGAAGCAATCCTTCCCACAGGGAGTACAACAGCGCTCCCAGGGCAGCACTGGGCAGAACAATGCATCAGGCGGTCCAAGGAGACGCAGAACCCGCTGCAAGGTCTGCGAAGCCTGCCAGAGGTCTGACTGCGGCGAATGCAGTTTCTGCCTGGATATGGTTAAATTCGGAGGACCTGGGCGTGCCAAGCAGACCTGCATGATGAGACAGTGTCTGCAACCGATGCTACCAGTAACTGCACAATGCATCTACTGCCACCTTGACGGTTGGCGCCAAACTCCGGTAGCGCCTCAAGCCAAGCTTCAGGCTTCGCTTGAGGGTCCGTCATCACTTATGGAGTGTTCAGTGTGTTATGAAATCACCCACCCGGACTGCGTCCAACGCCATGCACCCAATATCAGTGGAATTGTTAACGAGGATCTACCAAACAGCTGGGAGTGTCCCATCTGCTGCAAATCCGGCAAAAACACCGATTACAAGGTAAGACTAGCTTCTACAAAGGAAACTGTGTGGAACAGACTTTCCAATGTTTAAACTTCTACATATTATCAAAAAATTCTTTAAAAAATGACCTTAAAAAAAGTTTTTTAAAAAAATCGCCTCCACACTAGTGAAAATTTCTGTAAAAAAATGGATTTTTTACAGAAATTTGTCTACTGTGTAGGCAATTTTGTAAAAAACCGACCCATTTTTTTTTTTTTAATCAAGGCTTTTTCTTTAAAAAGTTTATTTTAAAAAAGTGCCTCTACACACTGGGACAATTTTTTACAAAACACTTTTTAAAGAATTTTTTTTTTTTTAAATCACAGCACCTCGAGACTTTGGTTTCCCGGATTCATAAGCATTCTCAAGTGTTCCTAATGAGTTCTCTGGGTTTCTAAATATCCCTAATTGGTTCCCTGAGTCTCCCAGTGTTCCTAATAGGATCCCTGGGTCCCTAAATCTTCCCTAAAGAAACACAGCCCTCCCCATTGATTCTCTGTTTCCAGATTTGTTGTCTATGTTTCCATAACTTCCCTGAGTCCCTAAATATTGTCCATAAGTGAGAATTTTCAAACTTTTCGTTCAGTATCAAATGTATTTATGTATAGAGAATCGTCAATCAGAACAAGTGACTCTCAAATCACTTAATCTTCTCCAAAATTGACAGAAAAAAATTCCTTCCCCCCCCACGATTGGTATGAGGCCATGTAGTAATACCTTCCATATTCCCGAGGATTCTCCGAGGATTCCCGAGTTTTCGCGAGTCAGTTGTTTCTTAAATGTTCCTGCTTTATTTCTCGCGTTCTAATTCCGTTGCCGTAAATAGCCGGTCGTATTAGTCCAGCTTCCTTCCAATAAGTTATGTTCTGATAATCAAAAACTTAAGCTCCCATTAAAAATCTTTTGAAAATTTCAGAGATTCAGTTTGATAGTACTGATTTCACTAATATTTCCATGAGATTAATGTTTGTATTTTTTGCAGCCACGTCATTTCCGAGCACGGCAAAAGTCTTCAGAGATCCGTAGAATGTCCATAAGCAGTGACGCATCCTCAGCTATTGATCACAAGCCAATTGAGGCACATGGTGACTTTGGAGGAATGTCCAGTGGATCGGATTCTGAGACACCAGGAAAGTCAAGTATTCGGAAATTGGGGGTGATTAGTCCGTCGAACAGTTCGAACACCCCCATCAAGTTCGAAATCAAACAAGAGCACGATCTCAATTCGCCCACGCAGGAACACTTGACTGGAGGTAGTATCGTAAAGCGTCGGAAAAGTGACGATGGGGGCAGTATGTGCAGTAGTATGCATGAGTCTGTGGAGACAGTAGAGCATAGTGTTCCCAGGAAGAAATCTTCACTGAGGACTCAGTTGGCACATCAAATCATTAGTTCATCTACAAAGGTGCTAAAAAAGCCAGTTTATGTTGTGAGACCAGCACAAGCTGGTGGGACTACGCCCTCCCCCACTGGACACTATGCCCTGGATCCCACTTGTCTTCTGGCGATTTTCCGGTATTTGTCACCAGAGGCACTGATCACATGCTCTTTGGTGTGCAAGATCTGGTCCACAGTGTCCGTAGACCCATCTCTGTGGCGTCGTATGAACTGTGCCCAGTATAAACTTTCAGCAAGTCTCCTCACAGCCATTGTTCGAAGACAACCTGAACACCTGATCCTAGACTGGACCAGTCTCGCTAAGAGACAATTGACATGGGTGATTGCCCGAATTCCGGGCCTCAAGAACTTGAGCCTTCAAGGCACGCCAATTCAAGCCGTTGTAGGCCTCCATACGTGTCTCTGTCCCCCACTACAAATCCTCGATCTCAGTTTTGTGCGCGGTCTCAATGATTCCGCCATCCGTGAGATCCTGTCGCCACCCAAGGACTCTCGGCCCGGCCTCACGGACTCTAAATCCCGCCTGAGGAATCTCAAGACCCTCAAGCTAGCCGGCACAGAGATTTCGGATGTGGCCCTACGCTACATCACCCAGGGCCTGCCATCACTTCTCATCCTCGATATTTCGTCGTGCCAGAGAATCACAGATGCTGGTATCTTTCAAATTGGCACGTCGACAAGTGCCATAAACACCCTGGTGGAGCTCAATTTGAGCAGTTGTAAACTCGTGACAGATCTCTCGCTCGACTACCTGGAGAAATGTGAGGCTCTGACGCGTCTCGATCTGAGACACGTGCCACAAGTGCCCACACAGGCTGTAATTAAGTTTGCAGCCAAGTCAAAGCACAATCTCCATGTGCAGGACGTTAAGCTTGTCGAAAGGCGAAAAAATGTCACGTAGATTTAAGGCAGAGAGACAAAATCAATTTTACCTCTTAATCAATTTGCATTTAAGACAGGTATTTCTTAAGGGTATTTCTCTATCATTTGTCGCTTCAATGGTATAGGCAAGAATTGATCGGGATTTGTGTATTGTATAGGGCTCACTTTTAGATAATTCTGAGAAAGTTTTTTTTTAATATTCTAACAAAAGAATATTTTCAACTTTAGCAAAAAAATAATGAGCCCTTATATGAGATAGAGTAACAGACCTGAGACAAAAATACTGAAGCAATATTCGAAATTTCAACCGAATATTCGAATAGTAAAGATTACGTCTACAGTCAAACTACGAAGATTTACCCTAGTAAAATTTCGGATGTTCGTCTCTGGCTAATGAAAAATCTATGTATGACCGATCTCTTCTCTTTTGTTGTCGCCACTGCGAAGAACGTGCATTCCACTGAAAGCTTTAGTCAAACGAATTTACTCAGAATTGACACAATTCTTCTATTCACACTTCTGGAAAGGACATCTAGTATCCGGCTTTCAAATAGTAATAATTCTCAATCAAGGGAAAGTTGTTTAGAAGAGAAATAGATAAATGAAATGATAAGATTTGTGCAGAAGGAATACCAAATGGACATAAAACTGAAGGTCCGAATCAATATAGAATAGATGACAGCGATAACGCAAGGTGGAGCTACATTGAGCTAGGACTAGAAACTAGAACTGCATTAAAAACGCTATTTTTTCGCACATTACAAAAAGAAGCTGGACCTAGCCTTAATTTATTGTGGATTCGCAATTGTTTTGTCTATTTAAATTGCATTACGTTAACGTCCAGATTCCTTTAAAACATCATCATATTTGCACTATAGTTTATCATAGGACCCTGGCCTCACTTACGACTCATCTCCAGTCCGTCCGGTCTCACGTCAACTTCCTCTAGTTTCGTACTTTTAATTTATCCAAATTGCCCTCTACCTGGTTGATCCACCTTCTTTTTGGTCACCGAACTGATCTTTTTCAGGTGGGTTTCCATATAATGCTCTTTTCTTCGATAAATTTAGCTTTATTCTTAGCACGTATCTGATCCATCAGGAAAAAAATCACTTAAAAACTTAAAGGGAAGTAAGAACTTTCTTCTACAGTCTTTTAAAACAGATTACTGTTTGGTTCTTAAACGTGCGTATGACTACACAATAATTCTAGAATAAATTAACTAACGTCACCAAGTATACTTCTATATTGTAAAATGAGAACGTTGAATGAAGCCTGGGAAACAGTCCATCAGCATGTTAAAGCTACCACAAAAGATTGACTCATAAGCAAATCGATGTAATTCCAGTTTATGGCTCCTGGAAAAAATGTATGGGTTTCCAAGGGTTCCCCGTAGGTTTCTTTTGTTACAATCCTTACAATTATCCGTTCTTCGATTTCATTTTTCTCCGGAATTCTGACACTTAGCTCTTCCCAGCCCTGGCGATATATATTCTTAATATTGTCAGTTGCATCGACCGTTGTCGTATTTGCATTTCTATTGTGTCAGCATTTGACGCAAGATGCGACATCTGTATCGTAACTTGCACCAAATGCAAACACAAAACAAATGCAGATACGACAACGGTCGACGCAACCGACGATATATTAGACCTGTTCTTAATATATTCTGTAAATCTGTACGCCTGTTTTTTTTTTTGTTGATTAAGAGCATTGAGGTCGAAAATTGCCCTGAGTAGATTCCATGTTGTAGTTTTGTCTTCTGGGCCACAATCATCAAACAAAACTTTGGGGCTTTCAGCAAAGGTGGCTCTCAACACAGCACACCATTTTCTCAATTACCTCCAAATAATCTATTATTTTTTTTGATTCAAGTCCATCAAATTTTCCATTACTCTTTAATTTTTTCCGCTTCCAGACAAATTTGTGGTCTTTGCTACATCTGCTGGCTTGGCTATATCGGCTATATCAGTTAGAATAACTCGGTTGTCTATCCAATAGACAACTGAAGCCTGTGTTTTTATCACCTACAAAGTTTCTTTTTGCGTCAACTCTTACCTGCTTAAATGGCTCATATTGTCCTAAAACATGATAGGGGAAAGTACTCTCCCTTCGAACGTTCATGCCTTCGAATATTGTGAATTTCTTTTACTTTACCTAAGAGACTTTCACGAAATTATCATTAATTGATAACAAGCTAACATATATTTAATAGAAATGTGTAAGTCTCTTGGGAAAACTAAAAGAAAATTCACATTATTCGAAGTCATGAACGTTCGAAGGGGAAGTACGTTGCCCTATTAAAATTACGTAGAACATTCTACTGTGGATATTGCGTTCAGCAGCTTCTTAGCTTCTCTATTATTTTCTTTAAGTACCCGGTATCGCAAATCTCGTATATCGTCCATCTGCGTAAAGTCGCACATGGTACTTGTGAAGTCTCCTGAAGAGATCAGCTTCTAATATCAATGCGATGTTTATTTTAGTTGTCCGTAAGCTAATGGTCCAGGGCCTCGAGTGGGTCAGTGGATAGAGTAGTAGCTCTATGACTGCGAGGTCTGGGGTTCAAAGCTGAGCAGCAGCAGAAAAAGATTTCTCATGCCATATCGGCTTTGAATTCGTCCAGTGAATGAATGAATAGTAATGTCAATGGTGCATATTGGCAAAAAAAAAAAAAAGTGAACCGCCTAAACAATAGAGGCTGGTACGAAAACGAGTTTCGACATGAAAGCGGTACTTCAGTCGATACAAATATTCGCTGTCACTGATCCCAAACACACACCGAGAAGGGATGCTGTGATATAGTAGCGGCACTGACTGCTCACAGAGCTGTGATATTGAGCGGCTACCCGTATCGGGGGATAAGATAGAATAGGAGTGGGGAAGCATAAGGGGCCCAATTGGTGGCCTGGATGCATCGGAATATCCGAAATGGAGAACTGACCCCTGGCAAAATCTTATCTTATCTTAAGCTAATGGTCCTTCTGAAAATTATGTTAGATATGAAAATATTATTTAAAGACCAATAGGAAATAGCACGCTTGGGCCGATATATTGCACTGTCATATCTTCTTGATAAAAAACCTAATGGATTTCCTGACCAAAGGTCTTCTTATGTCTCCTTAAAAAAGTTTTCCATACGAGCCTGTACGGATTCTTTCCTGCTAATTCAATACGTGATGAAGAGTTCGAGTTAAGCTTCTCGCAGATTCTTGCAATATAAACGAAAGCAAAAGACTTTGAATAATTGTCTAAAAATAAAAATCGTAAATCTTCAGGGTTCGACGACATCCTGAAAAAAAATACTAAACGATCAAAAGCAAAAAAATAATTTGAGACAAAAGGTCCCTCAGGAGTTATTTCGCTTATTAAACAAGTTAAGATAATTAAAAAAAAATACCTTTTGAATTTTCAATTAATAGATTACTAACAAAATTGTGCAATATTCATTATGTACATCTCAATTTCAAGAATTCTATTTAATTTCTTGATTTTTTATCATTAAATATTAAAACAAAAAATTCGAATGGACATGAACAGCTTCTATTTAAAGTTCATTTTATCAAATATAATCCGTGCTTCACTATTTTTGTATCTGGTCTGTTGATAGATTAGTGTTTGAAGAATTTTACAAGCTTTTTTCTCCCTTACGGAATTTGGCATATTTTTGCCATTTTTTCCAAAAGTCAGGTGATTTATTGTGAAAGATAGTCACAATGTTTAATAGAAGTAATAATAGTTTGCAGTGCCCCATATTTCCGCAATTAGTGTGTTATTTGTGAAAACGATGTATGAAAGGGAGCAATGATAAGTCCTTATAAAACATTTAATTTTAGTTTCTAAAATTACGAAGAATTTTACCATTAATAAGACGCATAGAAAAAAATTGAAATGTAATTTTTAAGCATTAGAATTACGATAAATCTAATAAGATAAAGAAAATCTGTAACTTAGCGAAAAAAAAAATAAAATTGTTGAATGCGGAGAGATAAAAACCAAAGATAGTGCAGCATTAGATTAAATATTATAAAATGAAAAATCGTGTTAGATTTATTTTTTAGGCATTAGGACCAGGCACTGATTTGCAATTAATTTTCTTCGCCTCATTCAACTTTCAGGACAATTATTCAATTATTTTTTTTCTCGATTGAATGATAAAAGTATTTTACAATTTATCTTTTTTAATGGTAATAAAAAAAATCTAACAGAATTTATTTTATTTCGTTTTACTTATCTTGGAGTTTCCTCTTGCAGAGTGAAGACCAAAAGTCAACGATATGGCCGGATGCCGATGGTTTCACGGGATTCCTAAGTGCTGAACTGCATTCTGCCTTCAGAGCATCATCTGAAAAGATGAACGTACCTTTGGCATTCTTAGGATCCTTGATGCGAGGTGGCGGAATGGCTGGATTGAATGCCATTGTTGTGCTATCGAATTGCTCAAATAGTTCCTCGGGATTTCTGAAAACGGGAAATTTCTCCGTGAACACAAAGTTTATTTAGCTTGAGTGTATTCGAGACTGCTACGGAAAGCACTGACTTTTTTTTATTGCTTAAGCTCCGCGTTTTGCATTGCAATTTTATTAAACTTTCAATCTGAGCTTTATTCATTCAAAAAAAAAGTTACTCCTTTTTTAGACACCCAAGCAACAAAAACTAGATTTTACAAATGAGAAATAGGTAGATATTCACTTATCTTTCAAAAGAGTTTTGGGAGTAGAAAATAGCTTTTTTCACAATAAAAACGTGTTTTCAAAACAAAAAAAATGCCG
Organism: Phlebotomus papatasi; assembly: GCF_024763615.1. Classification (NCBI taxonomy): domain Eukaryota; kingdom Metazoa; phylum Arthropoda; class Insecta; order Diptera; family Psychodidae; genus Phlebotomus; species Phlebotomus papatasi. The sequence continues at coordinate 78,069,435 of NC_077222.1, forward strand.
AAAGTAAGTTCACTTACGAAAATCTTACGTTATTTTTACGTTTAGGATACCATAGTCTGGCGTTAGCTTTAAAACACTCCTCCGACAGTAATTGAATGTATATGATAATTATTAAACCAGGATGAATTACAATAGAAAAGCCAGAATCATGGTGATGGTAACACAAATATCACTAGAATAATTTTCTTTTTCTTAAGAGGAATCTCGTTTCAGGGAATTCGAGAAAATCTGGCCAGGGAACCCGCAAGGAACTCACGGAGAACTCGGGCTACTCACGGGGAACTCGGGGAACCTGTACATTTTTTTCTTCGGGAAACTCATTAAGAACTCGGAGAATCCCATAAATTTTTGGAGGAACTCTCGGGCTCGGGGACACCGGGGAACCCACACATTTTTCAGGGAGCTCTCTGGGAACACAGAAAACCCATAAATTTTTCAGAGAACTCTCCGGGAATTCATATATTTATGGATAATATATGGAACTCATATATTTTTCCAGGACACCCAGGGAACTAATGCATTTTTCAGGAAACTTTTCAGGAACTCGGAGAATCAATCAAAGGAACTCGACAGAGAAACTGATGGACGGACAAACAGTGTGACGCCATTCCGTAGAAATAATTTAAAACGCAAAGATATGTTGAGAAAGATGATCCCCGGGGGTAGACATTTTGGGAAGTGAAAAAGAGGGATTATATGTATATATACTGCTCTCTCTGTAGAATTCCAGAAGTAAAATTGTTGGAGATTAGATAGCAAGGGATATCAAGCCAAAAGTTGATGCCGCTGAACAAATAATGAGAATTAAAGGTAGTAGTGATCCGATACCAGAAATTTACATAAGTTAACTTACAATAAATTTACCAAAAAATAACTTAGTAGCGATTGAAACTCTCTCCCTAGTATCGTTTTGTGAATTATAATATTTTCAGTTAACAGAATAATAGAGATAAGTAAACGATTCTTTTTAGCAAATACGTATACAATGAAATTTAAAAAAAGAACTTCATCATCTCGAAAAGTTGCTACTATGACGTTATAAAATAACGTAAACTTTCCCAGGAAAATCAACGCAATTTTGTTCGTGAAATTGTGAAGAGCGGACCAGCGCACAATAACTTTTGTTTGTAAACGTGTTTTCAAAATTTTCCATGAGTATGAGCGAGATAACTAGATCTAGATTTCACTCACTCTCATTGAAATGTCAAAAACATGTTTACTAAACAAAAGTTATTGTGCGTTGGACATAAGTCTTGAGAGAGGTGCCGGAGATGGCACGTCTACCAAAGTTGGAAGTAATTTCAGTAACGGGAAAATTACGTTTTCCTCACGTTAAGCTTCTGATTTGGTAAAAATTGTGACTTGGGTTATATAAATCTACAAATTCTTTATTTTTTTCATGTATCTGGATTCATGTGACACCCCAAACACAAGTCTATCCTACAAATTTATTTGTGGGAGGGGCCTAGAGTATTGTCAATCAACAAATAAGCCACACATCATGGTAGACTTATTTCAAAAATTAATTATTCTATAATAAATTTGAAGAAGTGCAAAGAATTCGGAATATTTCTTCAAAATTTGTGTTTTCTTTGTCTTTTTAGTCAATGTCTGACTAGGAGGCGTGGCCTAAATTAAACTTAGGGAGGAGCTTACTCACTGAATCACATTCTATTGCAAAAAAACATGGCTTTCCGTAGCTATGTCAAGGATTCTTACAATTTCGCAACGTCCACGCTGAGGCTTCCCTCGCCACTTATAGGTGCTCCTGCTGCAAGGTGCCTGGCCATTTTGACACAAACCGGATGATAGTGCCTCATTAAAGCGGAAACTTCGTAGAGAAGAGTGCAGTTGGCATTGCAGTACTCTGGATCAGGCAATTCAGGATCATACCTTCCAGATCCCACAAAAGTTTCCGTGTCCAGGAGCACATCTACTGCCTTGGATGTCAACTGGAGCATATTCTTAGCTACACAGATGCATCCCAGAGATCCATTGTGAAGCACCTGCAGAGATGCCGTCATAATGCGCTTGGTGAAGGCCAGCAATCTCTGATAAGTCACATCCTTTCTTCGTTTCACCAGTACTTCCGTTAGTGTCTTGAGGATTATCAGGAAATCCCCATGATTCTTCCCAGCATGAACTATCAGGAGGTTCCTGTATAGATGATTGTAGAAGCGAATTGGATCGATATTGAGGACTTCTCCCTGTCCTGACAGCATAACAAAAACTGTCTGGATGCAGTGCAGTTGTTCCCTGTAGTCGAGTTCTACAGTCTCCATGATACTGTTCAGCACATTGACCAGATCCGAGAAGAACTCGAGATTGATGACATGGGCGAACTTAGCCAAACCTTCCAGGGTTGTGGCCAGAAGCTTAGAATTTGGATCATTTTTGAGGATCCGGAAATAGATGTTGAAGATGAGCTTGGTAATTTCTGTCAATTTGTGCTGCCTGGATTCTTTGTTCTCCTCAGCTTTTGTCTCTAGCAGTTCTTTTTCCAGCTCCTTCATCTTCTTCTGACGCTTCCGCTCCCTCTTGGAGAGGTTCATCACGCGGCTCTTTTTAGCTTCCAGCTTCTTTTCCTTGATCTCTTTCTCCTTTTCTGCATCCAAATTAATATCCTTGATGTACAGGGACGTCAAGCTGGTCAGGACTTCGGGATACACGTTATTCTGCTTCGTCTTCACGAGATGATTGATCCTCCGGATGATGTGAAGGGTCAAATCCAAACGTTTGTCCGTTTTGAAGATGGTTCTAAAGCACTGATTGACCTTCTCCCGGATCTGAGGGAAGCGACTGTTTGACAAGTAAACTAGCGTTTGGCCGATATTCGGGCTGAAGTTGAAATTCGGATGAGCTAGGACGAGTTCACAGAGACAATTTGTCGCCACTTCGCCCAGGCTTATCTGGACTGCAGTTACTGGACCCTGTCCAGCTGGCTTTTTCTTAGACAGAGTCATTGTGATCTTCTCCAGGATCTGCAGGTACTTCTTGTACTGCTGCAGGAGGACATTCTCAAAGGTTACACGGATTAGAGTGTCTTTCTTGAGCTTCACCGTCTCAGTCTCCACATGTCCGAGCTTGTACTCAGGAATGATGTCCTTGAAAACTTCCAGCGCTGACAAAAGCGCTACTTTCCTGATGGAAACCAGATTGAGACTCCCGGCTTTTGTGACACGTGTCATAAGGTCAAAAAGTGAGGTAAAATTCTTAATTCTCTCCTCTGGACGCTCTAGGATTCCCGAACAGATGATCCCAATCCTGAACTTTTGCTTTTGAACTTCCTGTTCACGGTGTATCAGCAAATCAGCCACTGACACTGCTGTGTCTTCTTTCTTCACCTGTACATCATCGTCTCCCTGATCCCGGATGATTTCTTCGTCAGAATCATTGACTTCTGAATCTTCCTCTTCAGGTTCATCCTCCTCCTCTCCGTTAAGGGGTTTCTTCTCATCCTCCTCAGTGACCACCATAGATTGAGGGATAAATCCTTGCTTTGTCTTTATGGGCAGAAGATCCCGAATTTTACCAGTAATAGCACGAGTTCCTTCATAGTCTTCCCGGAATCTCTTCTCATGGCTGTCAATATCGTTCTCCAGAAGATTCTTTCGTTTCCCCCCGACCTTGGCGTTACTAGCTACCCCATTCACTTCTTTTCTATTGAAATTCTTAGCCAGGTATGTCATATCATCCTCATCAATCATATCCATCACATCATCAACATCACTTGAGACTTCTCCGTGAATCTCAGGCATTCCCATGTGCTTATGCTGCTTTTTCTTCCCCTTTGACTTCTTACCAGGTCCATTGACCTGTGCTTTATTAGATTTTTTATCAAGAAGCTTACCTTTTGCTCCCTGTTTCGCTGCCGCTTTCTTCTTGGACTGTCCGGGAGCCACATTCTTCTTCCCGCGAAGATGTGTTGACCTCTTGGAAGCACTTATTTTAACCTTTTTCTGCAAAGAAGCAATGGTTAATAAGATTACTGAAAAATCAGAAATACCTTTGATAAACTCACACTCCCCATTTCTGCTTAAAATGCCCAAAATGAGAATTCTTTCCGGGAGCACAAAACACAAACCACGTGAGAAAGTTAGGTTAGGGAACGCAAACTGAAACGTCAAAACAAATCCCGTCAAATCATTGCTCTACCTGCCGATTTTACATTTTTACTCGGAGGTTTTTTGAATTTTAACGGTATATTCTAGTACATTCAGAGAAAATCTGCAGATTCTCGGCAGAATTTCTCCCTAGAAAATTTGCATAACCTCCATTACTTCACAAAAATATTGTTGATTTATGAAGAAACTGTAGAAGTTATAAAGAAAATTGTATGCTCTGCTTAACAAGCATTACCGAGTACACATTTTAGATACGTAAAAAAACTGCGAGCAAAAATACTAATTTCTTAAAAATCGCCAATCGAATGATACAAAAACACGAAATTTTGGTCGACACTCTGTTTAAAGTTTTCACTTCACTTTTCTCTACTTGTAACACGGCGTCGCAGAATTCTTTATTTTATCACCGTGATATCACTAAGAATAACTCTATAGAATTTTGCAAACTTCAGTGAAAAATTTTTCCATTCTCTTCTGACACATCTTGTCTGGAAAGTCTGGAATGTAGAAAAAATCTACAGAATATCTACAGAAATTCATCAGAGATTCGTCATAAATCTGCCGAAATATTCTGACGAATTTTGTCCCAAGCCCAAATAAAATTCGTAAGAATATCTACAGAATTTATCTGCAGATATTCTGTAGAGGTGTAGATTTTCTCTACAGAAATCTTAAAGATATCTGCAGATATTATTTGACGGGATCCGGCAGTATTGTTTATTATTTTTGGTGGTGCTGCCCGAGCTTCCTGAAATTCCTGATTTACGTGCTTCCTATAAGGAAGGAATCCAGTGACTTTTTATAATGTCTTCAGATGAGGAGGATTACATGTCGGATAAGTTTTTGGCGCAAAATATCCCAAATGTCCGGCCAGGATTGATCAGGAACCGAGAGCGTCAGAGGGAAGTGGAAGTAGAAGCGAAGAAGGCCAAGTTTGATGAGGAAACAAGGGCCAGGCATAAGCCCAGCCACGTTAGGGAGAAAGAGCGTCTTCAGGAGGGACTTAGCAGTGCTCTGAGTACAGAAAACAAAGGATTTGCCCTTCTGGCCAAGATGGGATACAAGCAGGGTGAATCAATTGGTAGATCCGGAAGTCAGGGAATTGTAGAGCCAATTGGGATCACTGTAAAAACTGACCGAGGGGGTTTAGGACGCGATGCAGCACTCAAGCAACTGGCAGAAAAGAAGCAGGAAATAATGAGGCAGAGATTACTGGAAAGATCAAAGACTCAGCCAGTGTCTGCTGAAGAATTTCGCAAGAGAATGTTCCAGAAAGCGGAAAATCGACAAATTGAGGGCGATTTGGCGTAAATAAAAGTCATTCTGCTCCTGAGATTTCTTAATAAAATAATTTTTATTTCCAGGAAATGTCAGAGAACGTGTGAGAGGCTTGATCTTTCGCTGGACGTTGCTGAACCAGAAATGGAATGGTTCTGGCCACCAAAGCCCAAAGAGCAGAAGAACAAAGAAGAAGACGCCGACGAGGATGAAGAAGATGAAGAGGAGGAAACAGAAGAAGACTTTGAGGTATTGATGATCCAATTGGTAGCTTCTCTTTCATAACTCATAAAATTTCCTTCCCCTTAGCCGGCTGAGAAGCTCGATATGCTGATCAATTACCTGAGAGCCATGCACCTCTACTGCCACTGGTGCGGTGTAAAGTACACAGATGTGGATGATCTGACGGGCAATTGTCCAGGAGCGACGAAAGATGATCACTGAATTTCGTCAGAGGTAACAACCAAAACCAATTAATTTGATACAAAACGTTTTCCTCTTTGAGATTGATGTAATGATTTGATTTGGATGCTGTGAATGTTGGAGCGCATCTAACAAATTTTAATTATTTCCCATCTCATTGAGTGACCAGAGTATTTCGTGCGTCAGGACAGACCTGTTTAATTTGATAATTTCATAAATCTCTTTTTTTTATGTTAAATTAAGTAAAAAAGCTTTTTTCATTGTGATTATTGTAGAAGTAAAATGAAGAACTTTTTTTTTGAAAATAAAATTACAACAAAAAAAAACGGAAAAATGTGTGAAGAAAGCATCCATGGTAACCCCGTATTGCAGAATGCTCGCACTCACGAAATAGAGCACTCAACAATATTTTCCCTCTTAGGTTCCCACAGGGTTATTACATTTCTACTAGTTTATCATCAAAAATTGACCAAAACATTAATAATTTAAAAACAGGCTTTGCGAAATCTCAAAAGTACTTTTGCATCATTTACCGTATACAGGTACTCAACCGATTTGAATCGATTCATAAATCACTCAATAGATTTCACAAAATTTTAAAGAGTAATAAAAATTATATTCGAACAAAAATTACTTATCGGTAAAAAACCGGTTCATTACCGGTTCACAACTGATTTGAACCGACTTATAAATCACTCGAAATATTTCCCAAATTACACTTCCGGAGTAATTTAATTGAATTTCTTATAAAAATTATTTATTGATTATGAATCGGTTCATTACCGATTGGAACTGACCCGTGAAATCATTGCTCTACTTGCCGATTTTACTCGAAGGTTTTTTGAATTTTAACGGTATATTCTAGTACATTCAGAGAAAATCTGTAGATTTTCGGCAGAATTTCTGCGTAGAATATCTGTAGATTTTCGGCAGAAATTCTGCCGAAAATCTGCAGATTCTCGGCAGAATTTCTCCCTAGAAAATCTGCATAACCTCCATTACTTCACAAAAATATTGTTGATTTATGAAGAAACTGTAGAAGTTATAAAGAAAATGGTATGCTCTGCTTAACAAGCATTACCGAGTACACATTTTAGATAAGTAAAAAAAATACGAGCAAAAATACTAATTTCTTAAAAATCGTCAATCGAATGGTACAAAAACACGAAATTTTGGTCGACACTCTGTTTAAAGTTTTCACATCACTATTCTCTACTTAGAACACGGCGTCGCAGAATTCTTTATTTTATATAAACACTGTGAAATCACCAAGAGAATCACTCCATTGATTTTTGCAAACTTCAGTGAAAAATATTCCATCTTTTCTGACACAGCTGTCTGGAAAGTCTGGAATGTATAAAAATCTACAGAAAATCGGCAATATATCTACAGAAATTCGTCAGAGTATGCACCAGGATTCGTCAGAAAATCTGCAAATATTTCTGACGAATTTTGTCCAAATCCCAAATAAAATTCGTACGAATATCTACAGATTTCTCGGCAGATTTTCGGCAGAGGTGTAGATATTTTCTGCAGAAAACTTTAAGGATATCTGACGAGATTATTTGACGGGGATTCAGTTTTATTGGAAATTGCAAGGCATTTTCAACGAGCCTAAACATGACCCCATTCGCTTGATAAATGCGCTCTCTGGTGTCTTTTTAATATTTGACCTTGAAAAATCGTTCTTAGGAATGATTCAACGGTATTTTCGTCTAAGGACCAAATGTCCGCCTGGATAGTCTCTAAAATATATCCAAGAAAAGAAAAAAATCGCACGACGCGTTTTCGACCAATCCTAAATAAACATGGTTTTGGATGGGTAGGGGAGGGGTGGCGGGGAAATGAGGGGCATGTTAACGATCCTTGGGTCGACTTATGGGGGAGTCCATCTTAGGTTCCAAGTCGCTTTCTCTAACCGTTTGGCCTCTAGAGCTGATGACAGCTGGACGGACAGACGGACAAACAGCGTGACGTCAAAAAACTCGAAACTTCAGATTTCCAAATCGACTTTTATTTATGTTGGTTCCTGTCTCGACTGTTTTCTCTAGTTCTAAAATCACCAAACAGGCGTGACAAAAACCAATATAACTAAAAGTCGATCATATAGAAGCACTTGAGAACAGTAAAGTATTAAAAAAAAAATGTTCATTTTTCATTGACATAGCACTATTACGCGCCATGAAAATTTGCACTACACGCAGGAAATTTCCTTCAAGTTATTGAAGCGCCTTAAAATATGTTAATCATTTTTTGTGCTAATTTTTCTGTCAATTGTCAGTGCTTAATTTAATAGCATTTTATGTCCTCTACACGCTAGAGGAATTTATTTTCAAGCTTAGGAAAATTGTTTCAATATGAGCATAAATTTCTTCAGTGTGTAGAGGCCATCTATATCTGTTCCTGAGAAATAATTTTCAAGTTTACCGCATTAAAAATATTTACGTACATTTAGAGTTAATTTCAATAATAATTTCATAAAATAGATAGGCATAGATGCAAAATTAGGTTTGCATAATCCCGAAGTGTATCTTCCTGAAACGATGCCGGACAAAATCCCAAACGCCAAAATCCTAAATACAGTAGACTCTCGCTTATCCGTGGACTCTTTTTCCGGGTGACATAAAAAAATCCGTGAGGCAGTTGAATTTTCAAAATTTTGATGACACATTGTTCCCGTTTTAGGTTTTTTTTGTAAAGCAAATGTGCTCTATCTATTGTAATTCTTACTTACTGTAACTTTTTTGGACAGTACGCATGTTTAAAGAGACTGTCGGATTCAGTCACGTCAGGATTCACTCCATAAATTTTTTCCATAAATTCATAAATTTAAACAAAAAAATCGTTGGATTTCAAACAATTTAAGGGGTATCATTCTCAAAATCCGTATGACATTTTGGTCCCGCTCTCACGGATAAGCGAGAGTCTACTGTAGTCGAAATCGAAACCCGAATAGTCAAAATCCCGAAAAGCCAAAATTCCGATAGCCAAAGCTCGAATAGCAAAAATGCCCAACTCCAATCGGTAAGCCAAAATCTTGAAGGCTAAATCCCGAATTTAGCTCAGGAATAGTAAAAATCCTGAAAAGAACGAAGTTATACAGAGAATAATGCGTAAAATAATTTTCCGCAAAACAGAAAATTTCCATTTGCGTGAGTACAATCGTGGAAGTTGCTATGACACTTTTAAAAATTCAGGATTTTGGCTTTCTGGATTTTGGTCCTTTCGGGATTTTAGCTATACGGGATTTTGGTTTTCGGAATTAATGCGCTTAAGATCGGAATTTTGGCATTCGGGATTATGACCTGGACCCTCCTGGAGCGGAACACCCTATAATTTTAATACATACTGGCAATCTTGATAATGAAGTAATTTTATAAAGCGCTTCGACCATTGACAATGAAAACTTAACAGGAATAAAGAAATTTTGTTGTGGAACCGACACTTGAATTTAGGCTCTGGAGAAAAAGAAAAAACGCTCCTAAAAAATTTTCATTTACCGAAGAGGGTCAATTAAAATAAAAATTCAATATCTTATACAGTTTGACCTCTAATTTGCTAACAGCATACTCACAAATGTTAACAGAAAATTTCCGAAATATAAATTAAATTCTGGTACCTTACCGATTTGATTGATTGAGACCGAAGCAGATGCAATGGAAATTTCAAGACCTTTAAAAAAATCAAATTTAACCAAATCGGTTAAGAAATTAAACTCAATTTTGACCTTCAATATTCTTTATTGTTTATTGATTTCTCTGTTAATTATGTTAAAAACGATAGAGTGGTTAGAGTTACAAGAGTTACAAGAGTTGTTATAGGCATTTTTGAAAATCGTTGCGAGATGATATTCTGGTCAACGGTTAGTGGCATTGCCGTAAGTGATAAGTTGCATTAGAACAGACGAACAGGGGATGCCTGAAACTATATATCCAGCTGATTAAATTTTTTTTTCAGCACTATAGGCGCGATTCGAACATTAGCGTCGCTCATACTAGAGATCCCTGCACCGTAAATCCAGCACTCTATCCACTTAGCCACAAGATCCCCAATAATTCGATAAAGCAAATTTTTAAGCTGTAGCTTTAGATATCAATGGTTCATATATCCGCACGTGTTATTCTTAAAACAAATTTAAAAATTAAGGACAATTAAATCGACAATTTTTAAGTAAATAAGGATCCCTGTGATATCTACACTGAGTGAAATCCGAAAAAGTTAAAATAACATTCCGGAAATGTTAATTTTACCCTGCGGTATTGATCCAAAAACGGTGTAAATATAACCCTTTTTAGGTGTATTGGGGGTTAAAGTTACCCTTTCTCATGTTAATTTTACTCTTAAAAAGGTGTAAATTTAACATTAAAAAATGTTGATATATTTTTACACCTAAAAAGTGTTAAAGTTATGAGGAAGAAAAGTTAATTGTAGCCTCTTTTTTTCTCAGTGTATGAATTCGTCTCGTCTTCTGAAGTTTAATAATCTAATTAAAAAATCGTAATTTTTAAAACTACTATATGTTTAATACTGCCCCCGCTGCCCCCATGTTTCCCCTTTTCTTGTACCCAAAACCCCTATATTAGCCACAAAAATTCATAAGAACTTTTAATCAAAGAGAAATGATCTGATTACAAAAGTGCATAATGTGGTGTCCAATAGCCCTGCCTTTCAATTAAATATTAAAAATTTAACAATTTCATTTGACCTTCTTTTGAAAGGGGCGTGAAAGCTTAATCGGTAGGTCTAGGTCTCCCAGAAGACATAAAAGGGCGCAGTAATTGTTGAAATAATTTAAAAGAAGAAATGGAGTGTGGCGAAAGGAATAACATATTTCAATGTTTTCTGAGTATAAACTTAATGAAAAAAGGTTCTTCAAAGTTCTCCAAACGCTACCTCATATTGAATTTTGTTTAAACATTCTATAATACATTCTCAAACTTTCCCTTACCTGATATGAATTCCAAAGGACACAAAGGAATTAAGAGTAAAATCTGTATTTTTTCTGTATTATTATGATCACTTTAAATTTTTTTATACTATTTTAAAACTGTCGTACTAAAAATGAAGTAGATTCTAAACCTGTTCAGTTTTACAAAATTCAGATAGGTTAGACTTCTCATTTCCATCAGAAATTTTTGAAAGAGACTAATTAAGTGGCTTTATAGGCTTGATACATTTATATCAAAATTAACTTTCCTATTAACAATGATGCCTGTTTCTAAGCTGTCTCTATTAATATTTAGTATAATTATATTAAAATTATTCAATTCCATCATTTGAGTTTCGTACTGAAGAAAAAATGATCTTTGAAAACTTATTACCCCATCATCTTGCATAATAAAGTTAAGTGAAGAATCCAAAAATTTTCCTGTGCAAAAATCAAGCCGTTATAGTCGACTTCAGAATAAAGAGAACAACTTGATCATGTTTTCCAGTAACATGGTCTCTTACTTTGAGTCTTATCTCACCGAAGGAAAAGAAGACGAAAAGAAGTGTTATGTAAACGAGAACTGTGTTGAATTGCTCCCAAAGATTTGTGTTGGTGAGAGCACGAAATTCCCACTAGAGAAGAGTCTGTTGTGGCTCCAAAGGTGCATCCATATAAAATGGTTTTGGTTATATTTAACGATGGTTGGTGTTCAAATTAATGTCAAATTATCATTCTTTTGTATATACGTTCGCAAATGCAAATTGAAGCGTGTCTCTATCAATGTTCTCTCCTTGTTGATTGTTTTGCAAATGACAAATTTAATTTCACGTTGATGCCTCTCTCGAGCCTCGAAAATCAATGATGGAGATGCTCTCGATGAACCCCCACATATTTTTGTGTCTCGACAGAGAAGTGAGAATTGCATTTCACAATGGCAAGAGCGAGAACCAAGTAAAAATAAGATGATCCTTTAGATTGTCTTGTGGAGATGCCAATTAATGGCATCCAACATCAAATGGAATGTATAGAAATCAATCGATGATTTAATATAGAAAGTCAACATATTTCTTGTGCCAATTCTTATCGTGATTTCACGACACAATCCCTTTCAATCCATCATTTGATCTATAAAGAGTTGCGCATAGAACACTTCATGATATTTTTTTTGTTTAGGAAATATGTCGATCAATCGATATAAAAGGGGAGTAATTTTAGCTTAAACGTAAACGCGTAAACTACACGATTTTAATGCCAATGTTTATTAGATCTGTTAAGATTAGATTGATCTAATTTCAAGATCCAAAAGAAATATTATCTAAATAAATCTTAATACGCTAAAATCAATACTAATCCAACATAAAATCTATATACCCGGACACACAGAAAAATGGAAAATTTTTAAACACAAACACCCAGAATTTTAATTTCAAATCCCTTACAATGAATGCTAATGCCCTAATCCGAAATCCTTGATCATTTAGTTTCAGTTGTAATTTGCAAATCCCAAGACATTTTTAATGCTAAACTTAAACTCCCGATCTTGTAGCTTCAAAGAGATAGGGATTCTAGCCCATTTCATTGGCAAAGAGCTTTTGAATTGAAACGCCTCGAGGATTTCACGTCCAATTTAAGTTCCCGGAGTCTTAGACCGTCTTGAGACTAAAGGTTTAGTCCAGTTCTCGAGGGTCTCAAAAACTTAAGAAGAAACCGATTTTATTGATTTTTCCAAATGTAATAGGTCATTTGCCCTTAGTAATCCAATTCTGAGTCAAAATTTTCCAAAAAATCCTGACTGATAAGATATTAGAGAAGTTAAGCCATATAGCTGAGCCTTAGGTCTGAAGCCCGTATTACATTCTTAAATTTAGTTAGAGTATTGTCTTTGGATCTGGTTAGAGTCAAAATTTTTCTGTGCGACCATAATAAAAGTTTGTGAGCAAGGGGCAGGGCACTTCATCTTGCCCTATATGATCAATTTTGTATGTACATTGAGGTGTCCTTTATTCAAGATTGACAAGAGATGCTCTAATTATTGTCACGTGTATAGTCAGAGGGATGAAAATGAAGAATTATTCCCAAAATAAATCGTTTTTCGAACGCAAAGAAAATGACTATTCTCGAAGATTTGAAAAAAAATTTAAATTTTTATGAACTTGAGATTATTTTAAAATAAAGGGTCCCAGCTTTCCGAAATGCTTTAACTCACGAGATAGAGTTCTCTGTGAATTATCTTTTTTTGTGTGTATACCGGTTTATTACCGGTTAAATTCATTCGCAAATCGAAAAACAATTTTGAGCTAGAAAATTGGCTAAGAAGTAACACACTTACGTGTAAATAAAACGGGAAAATCAAGAAAAATAAATCAACTACGATTACTTGACCAATTAGAGAGAATTGAAAAGAAATTGAATTGATAAGAAAAGTCCAGATTATTTTTTAAAAAAATCCAAGTTTAACCAAATCCGTTTAAAATGAGCCCTCCAAAGTAATTGACTTTTGACCTTCTATAATTCAAAATAATGAATTTTCCGCTCATATGTATGTTTGGACGATATGTTCACCTTGCCATTTGACCTCTAGCACGGGAACAGACTTAAGGTCAAGTAAAACCATAATTTCCGAACAAAAAAATATTCAAAAATCGGTACTTAACCGGTTCATCACCGATGAAGACCGATGCTTTCGGGTTCGAAATTTTAATATCTTTCCAAAAAATCCAAATTGAGCAAAATCGGTTGAAAAATGGGCCCTCCAAAGTGATTGACCTTTGGCCTTCAATAATTCAAAATGGCTAATTTTTCGGTCATAGGTATGTTTGGACGAAATTCAGCCTGGACGACCTCTAAAACATATCCGAAAGTCATTGAAAAAGCTTGGGCGAATTTTGAGAAGAACCAACGAAAACATGGTTTTGGATGGCATAGAGGGGGGAAAGAAAAAACTTCTGAAGGTATTGTTTTTTTTATTGGGGGCCATCGAAGACAGGAAGGCGATATCTTTTACCGTTTAAGCTCTAGGACGGTGACAAGTTGAAAAAAAGACGATTACAACTGCTCTCTCTTTGAGTTTGAGCAGTAAAATGCTCTTTACGAATCTCGAAAAGTTTTTGAAAGTTTTATAAACTATATAATAAATGAAATAATAAATGAAAAAAATAACAAGAAAACTAATACAGTTTTATACAAAGCAAACTTGTAGGCCACAATTTGTGCCTCTATCATTTAAAACAAGCAATATATCATCCCAATCTCTTTTCAATCATGAGACATTTCTAGGCGACATTATCGGTAAACAATAAAAGAGTCAAATTGCATAACACGAGTCAATTTAATATTTGATAATGCAATTTTCTCGTTATAATTTTAGTTTTGTTGAATGAAAATACAAGAAAGAAAGTCAATAATGTTGTAAAGATTGCTGTAATTTTATAAATATCTTTCTCTCTATCTCCCTGTTTCTCATTCTTTCACAAACCAAAATACCTATTTGTCACGACCTATACTTTTGATCTACAATCATTCACATATTGTTTGTACAATTGCAATTTCCGTGTAATTCATCATTGATCCCAGAAATTAATTGAGGAAGAACCACACCATTTTTTTTTTTAAAGTTCTTCTTGAAATCTGTGCAAGGCGTTTTGTTTGGACTTCAAGAAATTGCAATTTCATGCGTCTATCATTTCTAACTCCCTAAGTCAATATTTATTGATTTTATCGCAAATTGGCATCAATCAATGAAATTTAATAGCCCCGGGTGACATAATAATGAATTATTGTGAGAATTTAATAAGCTAAAATGGTGTACTTGCCAACAAAACATTTTGCAATACCAAGTAAATCTTCCCAAAAGTCATTTAAGATTTTCTTGATATTTCAATTGTAAATTTCCTCCATAGTTGAAATTACAAATTGAATATTTTCCGCAAAATGAATATTCGATTGATTGCTAATATCTCGCATTCACATTGTGGAGTTTAAATGAATTTTTGCAAATTTTTTGAGGCAGCTACTGTCGTACTGAAAATCTTGCTTTTCTTTTAATTGATTTTTAGTAAACTTTAAAAGGTTTTAAAAGTTATCTTTTTTCAAATATTTTATTAAAATGTTGACAGATTGATTAATCTTTTTGCCATCTATAAAGTGACCAAAATAAAATTTAAGCCACGCCTCCTTCAGAATTTTTGTTCAATAGAAATTGATATTATTGTATTTTTGTATTTCCCAAAATTTTAAAAGAAAGCAATTTAAAATTCTCGAAGTAAATCATATTAACTGCTTCAATCGGAACAGAAGTCGTATGGCCCTGCCCATGATAAACTACGCCCCTATAAAATTAAAAATTTATATATTTGCGAAATTTATAAAAAAAAAATAGCAAAGTGAGTATCTATTTTTTTGTTGAATAAATTTTTTTAAAGTATTGAATTGCTTTTCATACAAATTTTTGAAGTGCCAAAGATGCAAGCATAAGTGCAAGCGTAGTAGTGTACTGTACATATTTAGGAGAAAGCTCCCATGCTTCGTACGATCCCAAGCTTCGTAATGACTAATTTTCTTCAATGTTTTTGAGTAAATGTAACTCCGAAATATATTCTAAAAACTGGACATTTATTATTTTTAAAATATAGGTGCGATGAGTAACATTTATTGAGAAACATTGGAAAAATTCGTCATTACGAAGCTTGAGATCGTACGAAGAATGAGTACTTTCCCCTATCAGTTTTTAAAGAAAAAATAGGAAATATGCATTTTGAGTCACTATTGGGATTGCGTCTTTTGGCTTTGTTATGCTAAAAAGTGCAATTCACTTTTTCGTTTAAATACAGGATGGGATTGTTGCACTAAAACATTTAAAAGAAACTTACTTAATTTTGTTAATAAAACTTTTTTTTTATAATGTGAAGACAAAAAAATTTCTATTGATAAACCTTGAAAAAATCGTTTTTACATAAGAAAACCATGTATATGAGAGTTCAGTTTAAGTTGTTTTATTGAGAAATATTGGAAAAATTCGTCATTACGAAGCTTGGGATCGTATGAAGAATAAGTACTTTCCCCTATCAGTTTTTTATTAGAATTTTTTATTTGCTCAAAAATTTTCTTCAATTGTTCAAAAGATGTTGAATAAATTTGGAGCTTTTCATATGAACAAATGTACAATATTTCTTCGTTAAATTTACTCTACTCTTGGTCTTATATTACTTCAAAACCGGTATTTTCTCTCTGCAAAGCATATCTAACAACTGAAGGAGTAGATTATCTCAGGAACTCGAGTCAATGTGGACTGGGAACCCACGAGGCATCTGGGGATCCCATATATTTTTTTGGAAAACTAATGGAGAATGGAGAACCAGTAGACATTTTTAAGAAACTCTGTAAACCTATTTGTCATTTTTTGGGAATTTGTGCGTTTTTAAAAAAATTCGCAGACTCTGTTCTTGAAGAAATCTACGGGAACTTAGAGAACCCATAAATTTTTTTGAAGAACCGGAAAATTGATCCGGCTTGACTGCTTTTATGACTTTACCCCATCACTTTTGTAAGTTTTAATGGAGGCGTCGCTCATTCTATCATTGGTATCAAACGGAAATTTCGTGGAAGTTTTAGCGAAATGCGGAATATTTCGCGGGTTTTCGTAGATGGCGGAAATTTTCGCGAGTTTTAACTTCAAATTTGACTTCAAAGTTTTTCATATACTTATGTGCAAATTGAACCAAATTACTATTATTTTCAAATAAAAAAAATCCTTGAAGTTTACCCACAAACCGAATTCACAATGTAAGAATAACATATAAGCTCACCCAAGCTTATCGCTGGTTTCTTAAACAAATGAATATAGGGTAAGTGTGCCAAATTTCGGCATAGTTGCATGCAAGCGTCAAAATCTCATATTTGAAATGTAATATTTTTAATACAAATTGATGTTTTTATTCCTTTTTTTTAAGGAGTGTTGCTTGGAAACTTGTTAACAATTTAACGTCTTTATTTTCTTTAAAATCATTCTTAGTACATTCTAAATTAATAAAAATGTAAACATAGCTTTGGTCCCATATTTTGGCCACCTTCACTCTCACAGTTCCTTGCCCTTCGGGATTTCTTCCAATGTTTGTTTCACGTCATCTCGTTTATCGAAATTACATTTTCTGTTTTTCTTTTGCGTTGTATGATCTTTAGAGTTTATAAAAACTAAAACTTCATGGAAATTCGAGGAATCAAGAAGGTGGCCGAAATCGCAAGCTGGCCGAAATTTATCACACTTACCATATATTGGTAATTAACGCAAGAGTCACTAATCTCTAATCCTGAACATCGACGGCTCAGAAAATCATTTTATTATCTTTTTGGTTACTCCTTTACACCCCCTACTCCCCCCTACCATCTGTGAATATTATACCTGAAAGTTAATTATTCTCAAAGTTATAGAGATTTTTACTCTTAAAAGTCCTATGCACAGCATGTAAAATCTCAGCTTTAAATCGCTCTCCTGTAAAATTTGCATTTTGCGAGTTATTCGTTTATTATTCTGCGCCATCGATATTATGTAGTCTTCTAAACTGATCCCTTACCGTAAATTTTTAAGCTGAGTATTTACGAGAATTAGCCTGTGTTTATTTTCGGCATGAGATCGCTTTATCGATGGCTGAGGACGCTGAGGATAAGTTAGATAGTCTTTTTAGACCTAAGTGCTGAGAGGTTATTTTATTCTGACAACATTGAATTTGGAGGGCTGTCAAATTGCTTTCACCGAAAAATAAACAAACTTTCGCACACAAAATTATTTCAGTTTTAAGCACGGTAGATAGTCTCTCAAACACGAACATTTTGGGCTTTCCGTGCGAGCACAGTTAACTGAAAAAAGCTGCATTTTCGGCATATTTTTGTTGAGTCGATCAACAAAAATATGCCGACCGGTCAGCAGTTCTCGAACAAAAAGTGCTAACCCAATGTATGAAAATGGCACTGGCTCACTAATGTCGTTTTAAGGTTGTCAAAATTCAGCTGAAAATACATATATTTTCAGCTGAATTTAACACGGTAAGGATTTTGTGCTCTCTGGGTATACATAAATTCCGTAATAACCGTGTATCGAATTTTAAAGAATCAAATTTGAAAGACTCTACTGTACATAAAAAATGTTATTACGTTTTTTGTCACTGACCGCGATGAATCGAGCGATTTTCTTAGAGAATGTCGATCGACATGAGCTTTAAACATTCGGATTTAAAATAATATTTTGGTTAAATTGAGAAGAACATAAAATTTAGTTTGTACGTATGGAAGCAATGAGAAAAATTCTAGTTAAGTAAATCATCATCAGTCATTTTTAGGAATTTTAGTCAACAGATTTGTCAGGTTAGGTCAGTAATTTCTTTTATTATATGGTCCCATTCAGTAATTTTACTTCTTTTCATGTTCGCGTGATTGTAAGTTCCACCCGAAAGTAAGTAAATATATACCTACTCAAAGAAAAGTCGGTGAATTTGGAAGTCGCGACGTTGTTCCAATTCCCCATTGTGGGTGTTAAATCGTCTGCAACGGCTTCTGACTGGGTTTTTGTGGGCGTTTTGGCGCTCGTGTGACAAATTAATTTACAATTTATGGTTTTTAACGAGAGACGTGAGAAAAAAATAACATTGGCGCAGGGTATTGCATTAGGAATATTAAAGTGCTAGAAGGTGTGAATTTGAGCAAATATTTGAGATTTGTACTTTTCTTACTTCATCATCTCACCTTGCTCCCTTCTTCCCATTATACTTCCCATTCAAACACTTTTTTTTCTCACAAGTATTTAGCTCATATTGTAATTTTACATTTATAATTGTTGATTTGATGAATTGATTGCTTTATAGGAATGTTTGTCGCATCATAATTAGGCATTGAGATGATTTATAGCTTCGATATAAGACAGCCTGTAAAATCTTTGATTTATTTAGATCGAGTGAGGTCACTTTTGCTCATCTCAAGTAAATTAATTGATGGTCTTTTCCACTTCTTCACCTCGCATATCAAATGTAGTGATGATTGCTGCTTCAACATAATCCCATCATAATGCTTCCTCAGGAAGAAAAGATGTGTCCAAGTAGAAATATTTGGTAGGCAAAAATTATGTTGATGAGCATGACCTCAATGTCTTTCAACTTGCATTAGCCAACAGCTTAAACGGCGTTGTTACTTAATGGAAAGGGATTAGAAGTGAACCTTCATTGCTGATTCTAATTAAAATGATCATTTTTAAAAGTTCATCAATCGATCAGTGAGGATTTGTGGTGTGTTGAAAAAGTCCATTACCAATTTTAGACTTTTGCTAACTCATCGTGGAATTTAATGATAATCCCATGTGCAGACTATTCATTTTGGTGTAATAATGTTGAAGTGTTGATAGGAAAGAGAGATGCGTAATTTTTCATTTTTTATTTCATAAAAATAACTTGGTACTACGACCTGAATCATCACTTGTTAATCTGTCACGTTCCATCATCGTCTTTTTCACCACTTCTAAAATGCAATGCAATTAAAAGTCGTTTTGTCAAGATTTATCACACCCACTAAATTGCAATAGAGCAGCCACATAATTCAAATGGTTAGTGAATTATGCATGAAATTTTCTAACAGATGCAAGAAAAAATAGGAAATATGCATTTTGAGTCACTATTGGGATTGCGTCTTTTGGCTTTGTTATGCTAAAAAGTGCAATTCACTTTTTCGTTTAAAAACAGGATGGGATTGTTGCACTGAAACACTTAAAAAACTTACTTAATTTTGTCAATAAAACTCTTTTTTTATAATGTGAAGACAAAGACAATTTCTCATTGATAACCTTGAAAAAATCGTTTTTACATAAGAAAACTATGTATATGAGAGTTCAGTTTAAGTTGTTTTATTTTTATGTATTATTCAGACATAGTATGTTAGAGGCGTGCATTTATTATAGACATCTTTTAAGAGATTTAAAAATTAATTTCATTTCCGTTACTATACTTAGAAGTTGTCCTAGCAATTTATACTAAAGCTAGTAAGCTATAGTAAACGCTGAAATTAGTAATTAGTAATTACTATAATTGTTGAAACCAAGTACTCTTAAATACTGTAGCACTAAACATAACAATCATCAGAATTACCAGATTACTAAATCTAGTTGTCAGTAAACTACCACATCGAACAAGTAACTATAATATCTACAATAACTAAATCTAGCAATTGCCAGTCATTTCTAAATTCAGTAGGTGATACTAAACACCCGGAAGATTAAAGGAACTATAATATTGCAAATTATTTATTAGTTAGAATTACTAATTAGTACTAAACCTAGTAGTAGTAATCACTAGAAAAATAAAGTCAGGTAAAGTAATAAAAATGTACTAAACTATTTCCAATTTTAGACGTGAGTACATCAATAGGTCAAGAAAGACATTACAATTAACAATGAATACAGTTTTCAACACTAGAACTAGAATTACTATTCAGCCATTACTAAATTCACTAATTACTAGCAATTACTAAATTGCCAAATCTTTTAGCTCTGAAATTACAACTTCAAATATGTAGCTAAGAGATCGAAAATTACTAGTAAAAATTTACTAGATACTAGTATTCAATAGACTACGTGAAGAAGAAAGAATCTACAATATCTCAAAATATTTGTTAAAACCACAACTAGAATTACTGTTTATTACTAAATCTAACAATACATTGATTACTTAATCCAATAATTATTACTAGAGATTTCTAGTTCAATTAATCTTATTCTTGAAAAAGTACTTTACTTAAAGCTAGTAATTATAAGACCTTGAACTACTAGAAATTTTAAATACTAGCTAATTAATTGGTCAAAACAGACATATAAGTATCCTAATATATTTTTTAACACTAGATCTAGCAATTACTAAATCACTAAATCCAACAACTAGTGATTACTAGATTACTAAACTTTATAATACTTAAACTAATAAGTCATTAATGTACAAGGTCTCAAATTATTAGTAATTGCTATGTGTTGTAGATAGTAAACAACTAAAACAATATAATTCAATATTTTAAATTTATTAGTAATGATATAGAATTATTACATATCTCTAAGTAATAGGTTATTTTTAAATCTAACACTTTCCAGATCGTTAAATCTTGTTAGTAAAAAACTACGTAAAGGAAGTAACTAGAATATCCTAAACTATTCAGTTACTAAATCCAGAATTATAATTACAGTTTGGAGCTACCAGATAGTTACTAGATAACTAAATTTGGTAAAATAGTAAATGCTACTAATTATTAATTTACTATATCATGTATTCATAAAAATTACTAAATCTGGTATACCAAAGACAGATCAACCAATTGTGTAACGATTGTGAACAAATAATGACTCATCACTTTTCTAGATTACACTGCCCTCTAGTTTCGAAATTACGAATATTTATGTTGATGATGAACTATAATATTAGTAGAGATCAATAGATTGGCCTGCAAGAAAAATCGGCAAATCCAAAGGACCTTTGTAATGATCTTCAGATAGTCACGATCCGCGTTTTGTTTTAATTACAGTTCAATTGATCCATTCTGTGCAAACTGAAAGGAAAAGTGCAAATAGTCATGCAATTTCCAAGGAGATGAAAAAAGGAGAAAAGATACAGAACATGACTTAATTCACGCATTGAGTCATGCACAAGTTCTCAATGGAAGATTGCATCCCAGTGTTGACTACTTCATCTATCATCTTTCTTAGAATGTAGTACCATAAGTCACCCGCGTATGACTCTTTAATCATCACTCAAGTTTTCTTAGACTAAAAACAGGTGATGATTTGCAAGAGTTTTTCATGAGATTGTGATTTTTCTCTAAACTACTGTAACGACGTTAGTTAGTCGGACAGAATTGGATAATCCATTAAAGTGTGTCATATTCACACGTAATAATTACACACCAATTACACATGGCATTGATGCCTTTATATCGTGCGCAAATATATTCAATTAGGAAAATGTTGACTTCTGCATATAAAAAAAAATGACAAAAGTGTACAATTTCTTAAAGTCTCTGTGAGTCTCACATTTTTTTTTATTATTCCAGTAGTATATAAATTTTATGTAATTTGTGAAAAACAATTCAACTAGTACAGAATACTGTGGGCATCGTATTGTCGTCCAAATGGAGAATGAGTCTCAGAATAGTTGAAAGAGGAAAACAAGAAAAATCTCAATATTATTGTTCGAATTGCCAAAGAGTGGCGCGCGAATGTTGATGGCACAGGCCCTCCTATAACAGCTTATAATGATTTATCTTCCTTCGATGGCGCAAAAGAATGTCTCAGATATTTGGACAAAAATTAAATGGAAGTAACTCGATGACAACATGAAAGTGTTCATCATTGCAACATCCTCAATTGTAGTCCCTTCTATATAGGGCCAAGTTCCCCTTTAAGGCCTTTAAATTTATGAAATCGTCTGCACTGTAAGACAATAACTTTTCTAATTCATTGCTTAATATGACTCTAATTTTATCCAGGTATATAAATAAATAATTTTTGGACCTGTTCAAAAATTACTGTTTATTGAGCAACTTTTAAGATAACTCTGGAACCACCTTATTTTCTCCTTATAGTTAGAAATTGAAAATCATTTAGTGAAAAATTAAATTCTATTAATAAAACCTCTGGCACAACTTTTAGATAGATAAAATTTCATGAAATCAAAATTCGCGTCCCTTTCTTTCTCACAATTTTTGCATATGTCTATCTCATTCTTTCGCACTCCATATTCGATTGAGCTAAATTTAATTTAGTGTGATGTTCAAAAGAAGAAGAAGAGTGTGACAGAGTAGAATAGACATATGCAGTATGCAAAACTTTTAAGAAAGAAAGGGATGTGAATTTTGACTTTATGAAATTTTTCTGATCTAAAAGGTGTGCCGGAGACATAATAAATAAAATTCGTCCAGTAAAAAATAAAATTTATGCTTCCAGCACACCTTTAAAAGATCACTAAAATTTCATGATATCAAAACTCATGTCCCTTTCTTTGTCAAGATTTTTGCATAAGCGTATCCCATTCTATCGGACTCAAAATTGGGTTGAATTTATTTTATTTGCTATGATGTTCAAAAGAAGAAGAAGAGTGCGAAGAAGTAGGATAGACATATACAGAACCTTTGAGAAAGAAAGAGATGTGAATTTTGACTATGAATATTTTCTGATCTAAAAGATGTGCCGGGACCATTAGAACTTAAAAATTAATTTTAATCTGTAGAAAATAAAATTTTGTTTAGTAGAAAAATTAAAATCAAATTTAATCTTTCTGTTGATCGAATTTAATTTGATTGCAAACAAGATTTAATTTCTTTTTCACAAAAAGATGACAAAAAGAGGTATCGAATTTCTGTTTTAGGTATACCCTCATAAGCCGACATTATCTAGTACAGACTTTTTCTTTTCCGTCCCGCCCCTCCTCTTCCTCTAAAACCATTTTTGTGTCTATTTCAAAAACTATTTCTAGATGTTATTAAGTTTCTGGATTTTTTTGGTGGAGGTAGAGAAGGGTAACTCTTCATTCATAAACACCTATGACCGCAAAGTTTTTCGACATCGAACTTTCGAAGTTAAAGTTAAAGCACACTGGATGGCCTATTTCTCTCCCGATTTGGTCAAATTTAGATTTTTTGGAAGATCCTGAAACTTCCAATCCACCTACATCGGTCCTACACAGAAAAAAATATTTTGTAAAATTGCTCGTAAATGTTTGTGAAATCCTATGGCAGACTTACGAAATGCTCGTGAATCGTATAAGCCACAAACAAGTTCGTAAAATTTTGTACTTTTTTCACAAACATTGTTCGTAAAATGATCATTTGACGAACAGTTTTTGTACTTTTACAAACATTTGTTCGTAAATTTTCGTAAACACACAAAAAATGTTCGTAAAATTTTGTTATTTGTTTATTGATTTTGTCATTTATTGATTCACGAGCGTTTCGTAAATCCTCCATAGGATTTCACAAACATTTACGAACAATTTTACAAAATATTTTTTCTGTGTAATCGGGAATAGATTGATAAAGTACCTGTAATTGATTGATCATTATCATCAACCGTTTGGAATCGCAGGCCAGTTTAACCGCATCCAGTTTAACAGCTGACGTCTGTCGATCCTCCTCAACTTCAGGAAGATGTTCGGGTTTGATCTCAATTCGCTCCTACGCAAGATCCTGAATTTGATTGAGCCATTTTGTCCTAGGTCTGCCACGACCCCGAGGTCGAGGTGTCACAATGGCTTACATAGCTTTTCTGAGGAGTCTTTCTTCATTTATACGCTGAACATTATCATACCATCGAAGTTGTAATAATTTATTGATGTTTCTACTAAAATATTTCTTCTTTTTGAGCTCATGTTTGTTACCAAAAGAGGCCAAACGATAAGAGAAATCGACTTACAGTCTTCGGTAACCCCTTATAAGTCGATATAATATAGAGACTTCTAGCTTTCTTTTTATTTGCTGACAAAATTTAATTTTTTTCTGGTCAAAGAAGCATTTTTTTTATTCAAAAAGAGAATGCAGTGCGGTGGACGAAAAATAGACCTTTCTTAATTTTTTCTCTTTAATTCTTCACGAGGATGGATGCACTCTGCATCAGGTTTCTAATGTGGAGGAAAAATCACGTACAGGTGGGAAAATCTGCTGCTGCACTGCACTTGGACTTTTTTACAATTGTTCACTCTGAAGTTCACTATCCAATGGAAACCTGATGAAGGGGACATTCATGCTCGAAGCGTCGTGAAGTATTAAAGAAAAAAATCAAGAAACGTCTATTTTTCTAAGAATGTCTGTCGAAAATAATAGCAAGTCAGTAATCCTGTAAAATTGTAGGACATAGCCATTTAGGGTAGGTTTGACCCTAAAAATATCTTAGTTGCAGCTCAATGACAATTACATAAAATTGATTCTTTTGCTATATTTAGCAACAATGATGGATCATCGAGATTTGATCTCATGGATTGACCATGCTCTGTACGTGAGATTGAAGGCTTTCCATTGAAGGAATTTTGCAAAAGGACGTGAAATGAACTCCTCAAATTTGCGCTTAGATCACTCCGTATAATGTCTTTGGAATTGCTCTCAATTTGCCAAGAAAAAGATGATCTCAATTTATGTGAAAGATCACGGATTTCCATTATCTAAGATATTAATTGAAGGTCTTCGAAATGTCTCCATTAGCATATTAATTTGTGCGAAGAATTTATGAATATGGTTCAATCAATTTTAGATTAAGTCACTGAAGTCACTTATATCCAGTGATTCTTTGTAATTTGATTTAGTAAATGGCATCATGAGAAAATAACTAAACACACCCAAAATTGTCAATTGAGTCATAAAATAGAATATGACAAAATATTTGTCTTTAGTGATCAATTTTGCAGTTGTGGCTCTAAGAAAATTAATAAGGAAATATAGAATTATCGTGACTTCTCAATTTCATAACGTTCATAACGAAGTTGAAGATGTTTGGATGGGACACTTATGAAAAAATGCGGATATGAAAAATCGGTCTTTTGCACCTTTCTGAGTGAAATCCATCAATCATATCCATGGATGACGTATTTATTTTAGCCCCAGGTGGACATTATTTTCATATGTTGGAAAAGATGCATCAATTTTCTAGTGCAACTCACGGTCTGAGGATATATCAGGTGAAAAAGTCATTTTCCATGTCCAACATTGAAGTCTTGGAAGAGTAGATCACCATAGATCATGATCTTCTGTCCAAAGTCTATGCAATATTGCACAATTCTTGCACTCGCATCTGCACTAGGGAATTTACCTGCAAGTCTATTTTGTGATTTCTGCCACAATTCCACTCCATTCCATCGTCTTGGAGCTACTGTTGTGATCCACTGCCTCAGTTGTGATGTGCAAGTCATCTGTCTTCTCTAAAATGAAACATTTATATGATGATTTGTAATCAAATGTTGCGCTATAGCCCATTTCTTCTGCAAACACCCATACTGTCTGGCATCTCTTCCCAATCTCTTTTTTTATTTATCCGCTCTTCTTCACCATAATATTCTTTTAATTGCCAATTAATTTCATCATTAATGACTTTATTGTTTCGATTTATTGGTGTAGTGAGTTTTTTGTCTTCTCCCACCTCGTGCCACAAGCCATTGCAAATGTAGAGTTGTGCATCATTAAATGCAATTGTAAAGTACTATATTACATGGACGGTATCGACTTACCTGACCTCATGGAGAGTCTTTGCCCAAGAAGGAGAACATCGAGTTATGTGTTTTGGCGGGAGATTTCGCAAAAATTCCCCTTCGTATTAGAAAAAGATACTGATTAAATCAATCAATCTCAAGCTACTTTTTCATTATCTTATCATACTTTCCCTTTCCCAATGGATTCCTTTTGCAAAGATTAATTTGAAAATTCTTACGGCTTCTAAAATTGAGTAACACTAACCCAGAGAAGTGAATCATGCAAGAATACCAGTAGTGTAAAGGTAATTCTTTCACCTAAGGCACTGGTCTATTAACACAGAAACATTTAGATTTTTATGGCAAAATATTTTTGATCGGCTAAATATTAAATTTTAATCAACACAATCTTAAATCTTTACAAATACATATTGATATTTGTTTATGTTGGTTGAAAAGAAAACTTACAAAAGTCATGCAGTCGGGCTGGAAATTTCAAAATCTTTAAAAAAAAATCCTAATTTAAGCAAATTGTTTGAAAAATAGGCCTACCAAAGTGTTTTGACTTTGACATTCGAAAATTCGATATCGAAATGTTTTTTGAACATACGTGTCCAAGGACGAAATACTCACCTTGACTACCTCCAAAACATAATGAAAAATTAAAAAAAAATCTTGGGGACGTTTTCAAAATAAATCAAAAAACATGGTTTTGGAGAGGAAGGAGTAAGGTGGGGGGGAGAAACAAAAAAGACTGCCCTAGATAATTTTGACATATGGGAGAGGGGGTTCGTCGAAAACCGAAAATCTATATATCTTACCGTTTGTTATCTAGCCGTGCCACAAGCTTTCGAACAAATAAAAAATATTCTCGAAAAATATTTGAGAAAGATACATTAATTACGGGTACTATACCGACTCATGACCGATTAAGTCCGATGCAGTCGAGTTGGAAATTTCAAGATCTTCCAAAAAAAAAATCCAAATTTAAGCGAATCTGTTGCAAAATAGGCCCTTCAAAATGGTTTAACTTTGACCTTCGAAAATTCGATATCGAAATGTTTTTCGAACATTTACGAACAAAAACGTACAAAGGACGATATATTTACTTAACTACTTCCACAGATGGGAAGGAGTTTGATGGAGAGTGGTGGGAAAAAGGACACAAAGACTCTCCTGGATAGTGGTGATTTATGGGGGGGGGGGGTCGTCGAAGATCGGAAATCGATATCTCTTCCCGTTTGACCTCTAGCCCCTCTAGCCATGTCACAAGTTCAAAAAAGTGGATTATAAAATTGCTCTGTCTTTTAGTTCTAACCGTAATAATACAGTTCTGACATTAATTAAACAGTTCATTTAGAGATATTATTAACGCACTTAGGGGAAATGCTTATAATTTTGTCCAGTTTCTTATTTTGGACACTTTGAGGATAACATTGGACACTAAAAATAAATTGATTAAAATGATGGATTTTTATTCCAATATTTGATGAATAATGAATTCTATCTAAATATTTGTTCTTTTTGGAATATTTTAACACTAAATACGTTAAAATTTGAATATGATTTGAGTTGAAATTGCTTTGTTGAAAATTCAGTGTGAGCAATTGCTTACGAGAAATATGACAGAACTTCGTGGCTTACTTCAGTCTTATTTAGTTTTGGTGAAGTACTAACAAAGTTTGTTCGCTGTTTTTGAGTGATATTATTGAATATTCATTGAATATTGTGTTGATTCACGTTACTGATGATTTGTACATTTGACCTGAAGTGAGATTTGCCTTGTGAATTAGATTTTTCGTGTGAAAAATGGGAAATTTTTTAAGACATTCACCAGTGAGATGATGATTCTTATTTTGGACAGGTGTTTTTCTCACGAAATTTCGTGAAGTTTTAGCTTTTGTGATGACTAGGTTGGACAAATGCCTGGAGAAACAAAGGAGCATCATCTCTACGAAAGAGATGCAGTGAGAAATGCCTTGAAAGGCTCCCGGAAAGGGCAGGGAATGAGCGAATCCGCACGTACTTCTAGTACCGAAGTCAACTCACTTTAATGAATGATATGGAAAGTTTCTGGGCTTCTTGTGACATTCCACGTTTCCCTTACATGACCAGGAAGAGGACTTGGTAAGATTGGTTCATAAAATGAAGAACAATGGGCATCCTGTTGAGGCGGATTATCTGTCCAAATTTACAGACAAGTTGTAAAAATTAATAACCAAGTTGTCCAAAATAAGAGTCAAATTCACCTCTACATATCAATTCATTTTTAAACGTATTAAAACTAATTTTAGTAAAAATGAGATGATAAATAGCTTGCCAAGTTTCTAAACAATCCTTCTGAAAAGAGAGTAACAAGAAAAGTCAATTAGTATTGAAAATATGGCACTTCAAACTTAGGATATCGATGCTTATATGCAGACTGTCCAAAATTATGAGCACTTCCCCTATTAAAAATTGCAAATTATTTACAATTCAAAATATTGTAAATATTTATAAAAGAGGGCAATTATAACTGCAATCTTGCTAAAAAATGGAACGAAAATGTGTTCTACAATTTCTTTTATAGTGACACCCTGTAATAACACAAATTTGAAAAGTTTACTACTAATTAAATTAAATATTTTTCGGCCAAATTAATAAAAAATGTTAGTTAAACACCGATGAACTTTCAGCTTTCACTCCTTGTTATTCCTCACAATGTTTTACAGATTTTTTTTCCTTAGATTTACAATTAGCAATACAAAAACTTAGAAAATTTAAACACTGAAAAAAACACAGAAATTCATAGCAGAATAATTTTAACAACTAAACTTGCAATCAGAAAACAATTTCGAAAAGTAATCAAAGTATATATTTACAACTCTTGTGGAATATATTAAGGAGAAAATTGCTTTTGTTGGAGGTAAAATTTTTGCATTATAAAATAAAGTAATTTTATCATCAAAATCCAAATAGTAAACTTAATAATAATGATAATTATATCTTCTTTAAAATAAACGAACATAAAGTCAGATTTTTCCACAAGGCTCATTTCATATCCAAAATTCTTATTTACAAAAGTTTTCAATTACGGCTAATTAAGGCTAAGTTGACTGAGAGGTGTAAGGGAAAAGGTTCATGAAAATTAGTTAAACTTAGACTTTGACTTAGGCTAATTATGTTCCATCATTCTCAATAAATAATCAAAAAACTTCACCCCTAAATAAAAACCGAAAAAGTATTGTAAAATAGGAGGTTGTCGGGTACCTTTGAATTGGGACAATTTCAAATAGGGTTTCTTCACTATTTTTAAACGGGATTGAACTTCATTATGATGCAATTTAGCTCAATAAACTAGTCGTAAAACTAAATTATCATATGATACGAATCAGTTCCATTTAAAACCTCATCCAATATGAGAAATGATCTATTTTAGAAATTCCCCGCAATATAAAGGTACCCCTACTTGGCAAACAATTTTTTTTGACAGGTCCTATATAAAAACACATAAGTATTAAGATCTTAATTAAACTCCTTTACGTGTTAAATCCATTATTATTAATTACTGGGAACTTTGGAAAACATTCAATCTTTTGAAATTAGCTCCTGAGGCACTAGGGCCGGTCAAGCATTTTGTAAGCTACCTGTATTATCCGAATTAACCATTTCAAGCTAGAGCTTAGATTTTCATGATATTTAGCTCAAACAGAAACATTTATTACATTCTGAAATTCATTTCATCAATTTTATGTTTAATATCGATCATACTTCATTAACTTATTTACTGGATATCGTTAATATATAGTAAATGCCATAAATGTATTAATACATAATTTATTTAAATATCAGTTTATTAATGGTTTGGTGACTTTTAAACACTTCATCTCATCTTTATTGATTTTCTGTATGTTTGAAAAAATATGCGAGCTGATTATGGTATAATTATCACATTTACTACCACACTGTACTAAATATTTCCCTAGAGCTTTTAGTGTTTTCAGAGAGCTATAGTCTCTCAATTGCATACTTTACTATTGTTGGTATGCCTTCAATGGGATTCTTTAGGTTGCAAAAAGTCTGAAAGATGCGCATTTTGTTTGGCAAATCGTGATCAAAGTTGAATCTTATTTACTCTCTCAGCATTTCCTTTCCCTCTCATTCCATCATCACAATATATGTATGAGTAATATGTATTTTTGTGGTGAATTTAGCAGTTACAAAATCCTCTTAATTTATATTTAACTTGTTTTTCATTTGATGAATGTATCTGAATTTCATTCCTCTTGTATATTATCTTCCTCATTTACGAATCGTTTGTCTCACTAATTTTTCACGTTAGACTTTATTGCATGTTGCGGGTGTTACCAAAAGCACAACATAATATATTCCCAAACATTGCTCTTTTATATACCAAAAATTTAGTAAAAATATCGTGATTTCGTGGGCAATTCTCAGAGGTTTGAAATAAAGTCGTTTGACGCATATAATAAAATGATCATATTTTCACCTTGACGTGATATTCATGCACTTTAATGTTTCTCTTGACGATCCACTTAGCATTCTTCACGATATCAATTTGCTAGATACAATGTGGCAAAAGAAATACAAATAGCAATATTTGTTTTTTTTTTTGTTTTGAGTTCAATCAATAGGTCAGAAATTTAATGAAAGAAGGACAATAGTACAATCAAGAGTCCCATTTTATATGATTGGTTTATGTCAAAAAAAAAGTTATGCTTTTTGATGTGCCAGTGACATAATAAAAGTGCACAAAACGGAGTTTTCCATGTGCATGGATTTTTTTCAAGGTGTGTACACCAATGCTTTTCAAAGATCGTGTGGATTCTCAGGCAAAAGTTTATAGACGTGGATAGAACATCAATTTGCAATTTTTCTGACCTTTAAACGAGTTCAGGTTGTTTCAACTGCATTAGCGCTCTTTCTGCATTTTCATGTGAATACCAATATTGGAAAATGATGATGAAGAGTGACTCTATTGTCAAATTAACAGATAAGAAAAAAAATTATTGTACAAGGAAAAAAATCTCTTCTGCAGAACCAATATCGATTGGGTTGTTTTTTGCCATCTTAAAAGCTCAATGGCTTACGAAATCATACAAGAAGCACCGTCAAATAAATTATATTATCTCTCACTCAACTTTTTCTTGCCCATCCCCTCTGTTTACTGATGCTTTGTTAAATGCAAAAGAAAATTAACAGAGTTAGGAGTTTTTCCAACCCATTCTGCAATGGCTAATTACTTTTTCATAGAATATTGAAATCGTACCGTGGAGGAATTCTTAGATCAATGGGCTTTTCAGTAATCGTATTTTAAGCTCATTTTCTTATGTTCATTGCTCAATTTTCTAATTGCAATGCTTAAGTATTATACCCTTAAGAACGAGAGGGTCAAAAATTGGGGGTCATAAAAAATCACTTTTCTGACTTTTTAGAACAAAGCATAGCTTTAAAAGGCCGTAGAAAAAAATTTTGGGACACCGGTGTTTCAATTGTCCTTAAAGTCTTCCTTTTGAGTCTTATGCCAGACCCAAAAAATCTGAGAGAATATTAATGTAATGGCTAAATGTAGCTTATAATATTCTGTAATAAGAAAGAGTGTTGTTAGAGAACAATAGAAGGATAATTAGAATCAAACCTTTAGAAATTTGGGATCTCTTCCGATCTCCTTACTGTTTCAAATGAGCAAAGAGAAAAGGTAGTCCACGAAGATACAAGCCCTACACTGAACGGTAGAATTTTTCCTTTTTTCTGGTATTTTTCACTTTTCCCCAACTAAGTAGCGAGGGAAACTGGAAAATTCCTATTTAAGCCCAGTTCCGAATTAGGTTTCGGCTTCCAAATACGCCAGCTTTAGAACATTTTAAATCTAAATTTTAGGATTCTTCAGGAGAATTTATTAAATATTATTTATCATTATTTCTTGTTCGAAAACTTACCGCCTGTCCCTGTTAGGAAAACTGAAGCAGTCTTGCACTAAGCACCTTTAACTCTTTCGCGTCCATAGGGTCATATATGACCCGGGGAAAAAAGTTTCTTTTTGGCTATTTACATTAATTGAAATCTAACTGGAGTCTTGAGAAAATGAGCCAAGAATCTTACATCCTTCTATTATGATGTCGTGCACGAACAGATAGATTTCAATTAATGTAAATACCCAAAAAAAACTTTTTTCCCCGAGTCATGACATTACCCTATGGACGCGAAAGAGTTAAAACTGGGGTGTTTTACTCCCATTTTTAAATAAAACTGTACCTTACTATGATATCATTTAGCTCCACAAACCAATTATGAAGCTAAATTACAGGCTCAGTTCCATTTAAAAATCGGTGAAAAAGCCTTATTTTAAAGATGCCTCAATTCAAATGCGCTCCACTTCCTCCTAGTTAATAAAATAGAATTTTGTGAGAAATGTTTCAAAAAATTGCAATTTTCGAAGAACTTTCAGAACCTGGCAACCTTCCTCTACCCCATTGTACCCTTCATTAGTTCTTGAGATCAAGATCTCTGCTTAAAATTTAGGAATATTACATTTTTTCCATTGCATTCATGTCGGTGTTATACGGGCTTCAGACCTAAAGCTTAGCCATATGGCTTAACTTCTCTAATTTCTTCTTAATCAAGATTTTTTGGAAAATTATCACTTAAAATTGGTCAACATGGGCAAGTGATCCATTAAATTATGAAAAACCAATAAGATTGGTTGCTATTTTGAATTTCGAGACCATTGGGAACTGGGCTAAACATTAGCTCTGAAGCTGGCGTTAGAGTCTGTCTCAGTTGGACATGTCTTTTTCAATTTTTGATAGTTTAGACAGGAAATATTAAATATTATTCTTTAAATTAAAATGTATTTGAAATGACTACCTGTTTATAGGTGACCATTAAAATAATGATCTGCGAAATGCAGATACGACAAAAGTGGATGGAAAGAACGATTTTTAAAATTAATAACGTCTCCTGTTTAGAACTTTCAAAACATCAGTTGTTTGAAGATGTTCTACTCTAATAAAGAACTAGGGGAAACTGGGGCACCACCAAACACGGGGTACCACCAAACACTGCGACTTTTTAATCGGATATTCGACTTCAGAGGATAAGACCTAGGAATTTATAGGCAGTACAGGGATGTTTGTCCACTGAAGGAATGGTCGAGATAGTCCAAGTAGTTTAGAAATAAAAATTAGTGTTTGGTGGTACCCCGTATTTGGTGGTGCCCCAGTTTCCCCTAAATAAGTTTTGCAGAATTAGAACTGCAATTACCTATAAGTAACAAAATAATATAACCAAAACGATACCTTGATTATAAAAGGTGCGAGAACACAAATGCAAATAGGAATTACAGCTATAAATAATTTCGTAAATTATTAAATGGAATTATCAAGAAAAATACAAATTGCCCTGGACACAAAATCATCCTTGTTCATCAGTGCAATTTTTTTTAACCAAATGATAAACGAGAAACGTAATTTTCACGTTATTTAAGTTACTTCCTCGCAGGTAACGCAATTAACGTTAATTTTAGAATTTACCATTTCAATGACTTACGTTAGAATTCAATTGACTAGACCTACTTTTTCGAAAAAAATTATTGAAAACTCATCATCTTCTTCATTTTCAATCGCTTGTCCCTATTGGGGTCGCGGGCCAATGGCACCAAGGTTAACAGCCCACGCCTTCCGATCCTCCGCCACTTCAGGAAGATGTTTACGATCCCAAGGCATTTCAAAGCAAAAACCTGAATTTGATTCACCCACCATGTTGTAGGTCTGCCATGAGGTCGACGCCTCCTCACAATGGCTTGCATCGATCATTGAAAACTAAATCAATTAAATGCTCTTTAATCAACTTCGTAAAAAGAAAGTATAAGCTTTAAAAAAATTCTTCATAAGCCTTATGCTATCTGTTTAAGATGAACATGTGGTTTTAATTCATGTCAGAATACTTTTAAGTTGTTAAATGAACATGATATCCATCATTCGTTCTTATATCTTTAAAAGGATACGAATAAGTCATCATAAAAGTTGAATAATTTTGGCTTCACGAAGACTTCACAGGTGTTTTCGTTACCCATAGCCAATGATTTATCTTTAAAGGAATGAAGGGCCAATGCACATTACAGTTTTTTTGTTAATTATATCAAGATTGCAATTACGATATCAAGCTATCGGAGTTTTTCTTCAGTACATCAGCTCGAAAGTATTTAAGTAGTGCTTATGCTACAGATCGCATATCCCATTGGCCAGATTCATCAGCAATACTCTTTGCCTAAAATCCAACAGCGACCAATTTTCTCCAAGCCATAAGGACAACAGCTCCTCCTCAAGGAGCCTTACGATTGAGGGCAGATTATTTAAGAATATTTTTTAGATAAATTTCTGTTGAGGAATTTATATTCTAGACTTTCTAGAGACATTTATTCGTCGGACTGCGAGATTAAAAAAATTATTTTCTGGATCTTGAATTAAAATTCTCTCGAGGCAATCCCCAGGGATAGCATACAAAAAGGAGTATTACTGCCTTAAATCGAGTGGTTAAGGCACCCGTTACTAGAGGCCGTGAAAACAGCCGAGAGTCAGTCGTGATAGAGAAAGAATTCCCAAGAATATTATTATCAGAGCAAAGAAATAGTCAAATAGGATTCGGATTTGTTTCTTCCTCTTGTTTTCGACTCTTCCGCTAAACGGAGCCATTCCACCATCTTTTTATCGTAATTTTTAAGAAACCACTTGCGTAATGTTCTTTAATATTATATTAACTTTCCGAATTTAAAGAGGTATTTTACAATTTTACAAATGTCAGTAGTGAATTTGAAAGAAAATTCTCTTTACAGCTAAAATTATTAAAATTATCACTGAGAAAAATTAGAAAAAGTGAAAATAGCATTACGGAAATGTTAATTTTACCCTGCAGTATTGATCCAAAATCGGTGTAAATATTACCCTTTTCAGGTGTATTAGTGGTTATAATTATCCTTTTTCATGTTAATTTTACCCTTAATAAGGTGTAAAATTAACATTAAAAAATGATAGCCGTACTCACTATGGCGCTGTTATCTTGTAATATCGTTATCTCGTTATCTCGTTATGTTCTCGTAATGTATTTTATAAATGAAAAATTATAACAAGATAACAGATTACGGAGATTACGAGATAACAACGCCATAGTGAGTACGGCTGATGATATATTTTTACACCTAAAAATGTTAAAATTCTGAGAATAAAAATGTAATCGCACCCTCTTTTTTGTCAGTGATAAAGTCAATTTAGTAAAAATCTTATCAAAACATTTTAAAAATATATACCTTATGAATTCAACGCTAAGGCAAATGCAAAATCAATTTATATTCAAAAGAAAGTTATGTTATTTCTTAATTAAATATTTTACTATATCTTATCAACCTTATTAGTAATCACTATAGTTTAATTAATCATTTGCCCTTTCAAAGATCTCAGCAATAGATGGAGACATTGTGGGACTGTTGATGCTTCTCTTTTTTCATCAATATTCCTCAATATCTCATCGTGTTGATAGTAATTGTTGTTTCTTTCAAAACATACCGACATATCTTAAATGAATTAATTATGCAGAGGTAACATTATGCAATGGCCAACAATTGAAAGCGATGAAAATGAATGCGCTTCATATAGTTCAATTTGTTCGAAGGAGGAACATTTGTACTTATTCGTCTTTTTTTTTTAGTTATTTCAGTGCCATCAATTGTAAATGGTATTTTAACATGGATTTTTGCTGATGATGTTTGGTTGTTTGTGACAAATTTGTTTTTACCTCTAATATCAATTGCCAGTGTGAAATATTGCAACTGCCACAATGGTCACATCCATCACATGGTCTCTCCTCTTTTGTGGATGATGTGCTTTTGTGTTATCGATTTTTCTGCTCTTATGAGTTTTATGGACAGCATGAGAAATTGGTCAAGTAGGGTCAGAAGAGCAATATGGAATAATGCTATGTGAACATTACTTTTACTCAACACGTAATTTCGTCGCCTCGATAGACAATACAGTACCGGTCAAAAAATTCACTGCAACTTCTCACACTATACCCAGACCATATTCGAAAGGTTTTGCTTTCAATGCCACGCCATGAGACACTTGGAGGAAAGTTCATTTAAAAAAATGCAGAATATCTTGTGCAACATTCACACTGTGAGACATGTGATTGCTAATCGTGCAAGGAGGTTATAAGAATAGTGCTGAGAATTGCACCAAATGAAGATGATTTCAAGGAGCCGCAGCTTCTTCGGGACAGATCTGCTGGGTGATTGTAACGTCTCTCTTCAGGTTTTCGTAATACTTCCACTCGGCACTGTATCTCATCTGATGGGTGTAAAAGATTAATGAAATGGTACAGAGATGAGTTGTTTTAGTGTTATATCATTTTCTTATAATTTAGTTTTTTTGCCTCGATTTTTGCTGGATTTTGTAATGCCATGCGGTTAAGGCATTAAACGAAAGACTTAGGCGACGAACCTGACTATTAATCAATTTGACTTTGTTATCAGTGATGAGATTTGCTGATTCAATACTGAAGTTTGAGGGGTCACACCTGGGGGGTTAAATATTGTAAAGACACTGTAGGTAGGGTGCGTTAACCTTTACTCTGCGTGTTAAGTACTAATTAATCAGTATCGTTGTTTTCCCCGTTTTCATACGAAGATAGCTAAAAGATGTGGATAGCCCAAAGAAAATTCCGAATAGTGGAAAGATAATTGCATAAATTAGAAAAAAAAAGTTTTTTGTCATTTTGTCTCTATTGCCCATACTTTAATTTGAAATTAATACTTTAATTGAAATTGAACAAGGGTGGATATCCCTGGAATATCTGCTTTCAAAGTATGCTAAAAGACTAGATTGTTCATCAAGGATTGAGATATTTTTTTTTAAAGACTCTAAAGAATTCTATTACTCGATAAATGAGTTATATTCTTTTTAATTCTCTGTTTTCTCAAGAAAATTGCAATATATATTTTGACGATTCTATCTATGTAAGAGATTTAAACACGACAAAAAGCGGTGAGTCTTACAAACACTTTTCCTCTACGCACCACCCACATTTTACTAGTAGTTTCTTCAAGATTATACAAAATTTGCACTATAGCTTTCGAATTATTTATTTACATTTTATTCGGTTTATTTAGTTTATTTTTGTACGGAAATTTGAAGAGAAAATCTCAAGGAAATCTGAGAACATACACTGAGAAAAAAAAAGAGGGTGCGATTAACTTTTTTTCCTCAAAACTTTAACACTTTTTAGGTGTAAAAATATATCAACATTTTTTAATGTTAATTTTACATCTTTTTAAGAATAAAATTAACATGAAAAAGGGTAACTTTAACCCCCAATACACCTAAAAAGGGTAATATTTACACCGATATTGGATCAATATTGCGGGATAAAATTAACATTTCCGGAATGTTATTTTAACTTTTTCAGATTTCTCTTAGTCAGTGTATAAACGGAAATTGAGACTAAATTAGTGAGAAAGTGAAATTTTTCTTGGCTTATTATTTAGTCACATTTTTTCTACGACAAACCAAAAACTCCCTCTATACTGTCTAATTTTACCCATGTTCCCTTTTAATAAAGTAGAAGTTTATTGATGTATCTCAATTTTCCTTCAAGATTAATCCGGATTAATCAAAATCATAAACTTCCAATCATAAAACATTGTGATGAATAAATTATCTATCTATCTAATTTCCTTGTGTATGATCGACATTTCCTAATATTTTGTACCCTTATCTTCAACTATTGATCAATTTAAATAAAATTTAAGAACACCCTAATTTTTAAAATCTAAAAAAATCTCTTCTTTGAATAAAGTTTATAAATCTCGGTATTAATTTATTTAATTTTTTATTTTCATTTTTATCCTGTTGTATTAATTAATGGACCATGTGTAGAAAATTGTAATAATTTATCAAAATTTTCAGTTACAGAGATGAATTGATGCTGATGATATTTTTTAACTCAAGTGTTTAGTCGAAAACTCCTGAAAAACGAAATTTAAAAAATAAAAAACATGAACATTTTTTAGGCTCTCATTTTTTCTATAATTGCGACTGGGAAAATTATTAAAACGAATAAAGAATAGATATAAAAGATAGATAGAAATATAGAGCAGATATAAATAGAAAAATAATAAGGAATTTTATTTTTATTTATGACACTATTACGAGCAAATTAATGTAAAATTTGAAATTGTAAACAATGCGGAATTCTGTAACGATATTATAATGTCATATAACAAATTTTTGTTGCAAATTCATGAGAAGGACTACAATAAAAGCTAGCAATAAAGAGTATCAAATTGCTATTGCAAGAAACTCTGTGAAACGTCCAGTATTTGATAAAATAATCGTTTTCTTAAATAGTTTTCCAGAATTTTCTACATAAAAATTCTAAATTTGTCATATGACAACGTCAAACAATTACAAAATTCCCTTACTGGAAAACCAATTTAAATTTGGACTAGTCTTTAAAAATTAAAAATAAGATCGTTCATTGAATTTATTAATTTACAAAACTATAGAATTATTATTTATCTATTAAACAGAATATTACAGATTATTATGATGTAAAAATCATAGGTTATCATAGATTGAATTTTAATATTGGTACATTTGATTACACGTTGCTCAGAATTTTGTATTTTGCTCTTTTCTAAGCCCATGAATTAATGACAAAACCCTGCTGGGGAATTTTGTTTATCAGTATGACAAAGTCATATGACTTAAACTTTTTTATTGAATAAATTCCTGGAAACTATTCAAAAATGCGGTCCGTATCAATCACTGAGAGTTTCATAGAGATCTTTTCAATAAGCGTTCATAGAGCTTTTAATTTTGTCCTGTTTCTGAATCTTACTACATTGTCAGACTGTTACAGAATTGCCCTTTTGGACAAAGCCGCAAAGTGGAAAACCATTGCATAGATATAACAAAAAATATTTTTTTATTTAATTCTATGATAAAGAAAACTGATTAAACATATCGTCGGTTGCATCGATCGTTGTCTCATATCTGCATTTTTTTGTGTCGGCTTAGATACGACAACGATCGATAAAAGTGACGATGTTCACGAAATATTTAATATGATCATTTCGATTTTTTTCTAAAAAAATTTTCTTGCAATATACTGAGCTTTTCTGTTTTGAAAGTAAAAACATCCAAATTCCAAACCCTTGCAATTCAGGTCACCCTGAGAGACATTTCGAAATTAATGCGTAAATTGGAATAATTTTCATTGGTTCTCAAAAGATTAAACATATCTGACCCCTCCCCCAATCATACTGATACTGTGATCTTTTGGTCTCTCGAATTCGTCTCCACCTTTTGAATGCATTTAAGTCCACCATTCAGCAGAGGCAAATTGTTGATTCTTAGTTATGATGCTGTGGTGCTATTGAATGTATAAGATTAACGCACCGGATGGAAGCAATTTGAACTTGAGATTTTATTAATTTTTCTGCAATAAATCAACCAAGACTCTGAGTACATCCAAATGGATATTAAAGTCATACGGTGTTCAAGTGTTCAACCATAAAGTTAGCGTACTTATTACCTTCACACAATTTAAGTAAAAATTTCGCATTGCGGTTTTTTTCACGATTCTCGTTCACTCTACAATCGCTTTGGATGTCTTGTTGACTTATTAATGAGGGGGTTTTTATTGAACATCTCATATATTTGCATTTAGCGGTGTTGTCTTGCAAACCTTCTTTGTAGTACATCAAATTTTTTTTTGTAGAACTTAACGATTAACTAATGAACGGACACAGTGTTAAACAGTCTCATTTACAATATAGGATTAATTGAGATAAAGTGATGCGATAGGCTGTGTTGTTTTTGCAATATACCTCACCTTTGTTTTTTTCACATATATTATATATGTGTTTTATATTATTAATAAAATTGCAAATAATTTTTATGCATTTATTGTCATTGTGAGGGAATTGTGACAAGAATGAAGTATTTTAAAGTAAATGTGTTGAGATCTTTTACAACATTTTGTACTGAAATGTGAGAATTAAATACTTATTCTCAGTATTTCCACATTTCAAGAAACCTACCGTGGCTCATGAGTTCATGACTTGAAGAAATTATTGCGTCAAAGTGTAGTAGGAGAGACAGAAAATGATTTAATTAAATTAAATGGATTAAACAAATGGAATGGTTGGCAGTTTGGGGCAATAATAAATGTTGGTATAAATTGAAACAGAATATTAACTCGCCAATTTCATTTTAATCAAAACTGATCTTATTTTATCTTTATAAATAGTTAAAGTCTTCATTCGTCTTTATTATCTGTATGAATCTTTCCTATCTCTGCATTAATGTTATTTTTATTTTATTAAAGCTTCAATTATTTAAAAAAAACAGTTTGAAAGTTTAAAGAAGTTTAAAAAATGATTAAAGAATTATAAAAAAATGAGAATTATAGAAATGTACGAAAAATACTGGAAGTAAAATATGCATAGGACGAAGTGGGACACCTTTGAATCAAGAAAAAGTTCTATTTTAAAAATGCCCCACTTCTCCCTATTTTAGAATTAGCTTCTTACAAATAATTGAGACAAGAAAAACATTTGATTTACAGTCAATTAATTGGATGTACAGAAATTATTGAACTCGGTTTTACCCTTTGTTTTTTTTCCTTTCTTCATGTAAAACCGGTGTTTCAATAGAATTTTTTTGAGTGTCACAAAGATTGTTAGGGGGAAGTGGGGCACCTTTGAAGCTGGGGTACCTTTGAAATTGCGATTTTTCACCTCTTTTTAAATAAAATTGAGCCTTATCGTGATATAATTTAGCTGCACAAACAGATTGAGAAGCTAAATTATATCACGTTAAGGCTCAATTTTATTTAAAAATAGGTGAGAAATCCCAATTTCAAAGGTGCCTCAGTTTCAAAGGTGCCCCACTTCCCCCTTATACGAATTCTTAGAATTTGAATATTATACACTTCTACATGCTCAACATAGTCTCTGCAAGGCCAAGAATTAGTGTAATGATCTTTGTGACAAGTTCTTTCCCAAAAATTACCATGCCTGAGGAAGCATAGGATAGTTCTGAGAATGTGTAATCCTACTATGTACTTTGTATATGAGCATGAAAAAATAAAATAATTCAATTTAAGCAGAAAAATCCTTCCGAAACGTTCGGTTTTACAAGAAAACTCCTTTATAAAGGAGAAGAAAGACAAAGGCTAAATCTCTCGAAGTAAAACTCACTGTATCCAATTCAAACACCTTCAGCTCCAGAAAAATTTCTTTTGACCAAACGGAATTCTACCGCGGAACACTTGCATCATTACGGGGAATTGGGGCATCTTTGAAAGTGAGGCACCTTTGAAATTTGGATCTATCATCTATTTTTAAATAAAATTGATTATCGTGACATAATTTAGCTGCACAAACAGATTGAGAAGCTAAATTACATTATGATCTCAGTTCCACTTAAACATAGGAGAGAAATCTCAATTCCAAAGGTGCCCCACTTCCTCCTACAAAGAATGCCCTTTCTTTTGACCCATACCAAATGCTCACAATGGTGAAATATGTCCAATACTTTCCAGAACAAATATCTATTAAAAGGGCGCTGAAAGAGACGCTTTCAAACACTTAACGGTCACTGTATTTAAATTATTTACATTAAATTCTTAAAATCGCCATTTATTTACATAGTGTAACTTCTAAAAGAAGAATTGGTCTCTGGAAATTCAAATAAAAAAAGAGTGTTAAGGAAAATATTATCAAAATCGACACGTTGTCGAACTTTCAGTGCAATGAAATGTATTTTTACCCATGTTTGACTGTTTTCTCACGCAATTGAAGGATAAAAATAAATAAAAGCCTTTTCTAATGAACAACTTAAATTAAATTGAGGTTTATCCCATTTCCCGAAAGTTTCCAAATCTTAAATAGCAATTGATTTTATTGGTTTTTCAGAATCTAATGGATCAAATGGCCTTAAAATACAATGTTTATACAAAATTTTTCGAAAAATTTCAAATAATAAGAAATTAGAGAAAATTGGCTAACCCCAACACAGAAAAAACTATTTTGCAGAATTGTTCGTGAATGTTTGTGCATTCATTTTGGATATTTAATAAATGCTCGTAAATCGCATAGCTCACAAAAAATTCGTAAAAGTTTGTAACTTTTTTTTAAACATTGCAACAATATTAAATGACGAACATTATTTGTTATTTTCTAAACATTTATTCGCATATTCGTTCGTAAAATTTTGTTATTTGTTCGTAAAGTTTTGTCATTCAAACAAAAATGTACAAACAAATGTTTGTAAAAGAACAAAAAATACTCGTTAAGTGATCATGTTACGAACCGATTTACGAGCATTTCATAAGTCCCCAATATGAATTTATAAAAATTTAGAAAAAATTTACGAAATATTTTTTTTCGTGTATGTCATAAAGTCCATAAAGTAGTACAAGATACATGGTCATTTTTAGAACTTTGTTGAGGGATGTTGACGCAGAAAATTTCCAGAATTTGTAGTATATCTCTGTGTTAGTTTTATCACTACACTCTCGAATTTTTTCCATTTTGCTCCTCCACGCTCTTATTTGAAATTATTTCAGAAAATGTATTTGATTCTTCTCTTCCAATATTACCAGACGAAAATCAATGTTATAGTACTCTACATTCGTAAAATTGATCTCAGACTGATGATATCGTCTTGCAGACTAATTTTTTCCTCTTTTTTTCAACACATCATCGTCTTCTTTCAGATGGACAGTTGTCTGAATGCATTAGCGATGAGAGATGAGAATAATGGAATTTTTGATTATATTTTTTAATGTGGCACATATTCAGACAATTGTATTGAATAATTAGAGATGAGACGTTCTGTCTGAAGTAATGTGGATCAATTGATGCAATAAACACGTGGGTTGTGCAGCAGGAAACGAAACAAGAAAACTTAAAATGTTGAAACTTTAGTAGCATATTTTTGAAACTGAATTTATCGTTGTGGATGACTTGAAAGGAGGAAAAAAAATTATGAATTGAATTGTGAGGTATATAAGAAACACTTGGACATTTCCCAATAGATTATCCATTAAATCTATTTTATGCTTTAATAATTCTTCCACTTCACCACTATCACGTTTGATGACGAAAGGTTCCTTTTGGCTTCAACATGGAAATACTTGGCAAAAAAAAGATGCCACTTCCATGTCCTTGATTCATCATCTTTCAATTGCTTCTTAAATCACTTTTGAAATATTTGCAATATTTCTATGAGATTTACTCCAAACTAAATGTTTATAAACATGGCATATTTGAGCACTAGGCATCTCGAAATTTTACTGCGTGAAATTAATTAAAATTGTCCGAGAAAAGAAAAACGAAATAATTGCAAACATTCTCAATGGTATTTTGCCATACTCTCGAAAAATATCACAATCTACCGTATAAAATTTATGATTTTATTATCTTAGGATTATACCTCTTCCATGGGCAAGACTCTCAGGAGATGTTTAATTCATCAGTATAAGTCATGTCTCTTTATAAAGTCTAATTTGCACAAGTATTTAGTATACTAAATATTTATCAAAACCTTTGCTTATAGAGAGAATGAGAAACAGATGCGAAATATTTGGAAAGCTCTCTTCAATTTCACGAAAATAATTATGTTGATTGTTTCGATTTATTTCCTTATGAATTGCTTAGAAATAATTTCTTCTCTATCTCGTGCTTTTTATCACTTTCGCTCCATGTGTGCTGAAATAACTTCCTAAATGCGCATATGGAGCAGTAACTTCTTTGCTTTATGTGACACAGTGTCTAAAGAATTTTTAAGGACAAGAAAACGAATATTATGAATTTATTGAAAGTAATGAAACTCATTAAACACCAAAAATCCAACTAATTTTAGCATTCAGAAGCTTCTTGAATGAAGTAAAAAATTATATCCTTTTTACTTAAAGATCATTTTTTGCACATATGTATAGCGAAGACAATATCGCTTTTTCGTGCTTATCGAAGAGTCAAACTGATTCGCAAGATCTTTTCTTTTGGATATTGAAACAAATGTGCATTTAAGGAGATTTTGCGCTTGAAATTTTTGGCCTATTAAAAGAAAGTAAGTAGGGTAAAGTGTATAATTTGGAATTAGTTTTACAAGTTGGACAATTCGCCCGTACAAGTTGGACATGGCTTTTTTCTTGATAAATACAGTACAAAATTTGTTTTAAAGCACAAGGAACCAAATTATAAAATTAAATCATTAAAAATATACAAATAAAAATGAAGTACTAAATTTATCAAGACAAAAAGCCCTGTCCAAATTGTACCATTGTCCAACTTGTACCACTGTCCAACTTATACCACTTTACCCTACAGTAGAGTTCCTCAAATTTGAACATTTGGGGGGTATAGATGACATTTCTCACTCCTCAAATTTGAACGATATTTTCAAAAACGTAACGGAATTCATGTGAAATCCGCTTTCCGTAAATTAAGATAAACAACTTTAGAGAATATATCAATGTAATTTATTGTGAAATAAATGGAATTTGTTGCGGAAGTTAATATAAAACGTTAATATTGAGGAAATACCAGAGAAAAATGGCACTCCACGTAAAACTTTCTTCACATAACCTCAAATTTTACATTTTGAACTCAACTGTCGTTCAAATTTGAGGAGTTCAAATTTGAGGAACTCTACTGTACATAAATCATAAAGGAAAGAAACAACTTATTTTCTAATGGCCTCTATATACTGATAAATTTCTGTCAATATTCTTATTCATATAT
Organism: Phlebotomus papatasi; assembly: GCF_024763615.1. Taxonomy (NCBI): domain Eukaryota; kingdom Metazoa; phylum Arthropoda; class Insecta; order Diptera; family Psychodidae; genus Phlebotomus; species Phlebotomus papatasi. The sequence goes on from NC_077222.1 coordinate 78,114,180, forward strand.
TCAATATTTGGCATATGGACGTAAATTTGCTTCAATATGCCAATGCATAAACCTTCTAATAGTGTATAGAGGCCCTAAAGAATGCTAAATTAATATACTTTCTATTTATGTCGAACAATTGATAATATTATAAAAAAAGACAAATTTTATAGCAATAAAATTGAATTAAGGGCAGAATTACATTGACAGTTAATTTAGACATTTTTATTGGAATTCTTACGCAATTTCTCGATTACCGTACTACCTTATCTCATACTCGGTGGCACTAGGTGAAAATAATATAAGAAGATTCAAGAAATAAAACGATAATTCGATAAACGGTTAGCAAAAAAACTGTACGAGAAATTAATCGTACATTTTTTTGTTCACCGTTTATCGCATTTTCGTTTTATTTCTTCAATTTTCTTATAATTATTTTCACCTAGTGCCACCGAGTATGAGATAAGGTAATACGGTAATCGAGAAATTCTCATAAGAACTGCAATGAAAATGCGTAAATTAACGAAGTACAGTGAGCATTTTACTGTCAGTGTGATTCTGCCCTAAAGGGTTAGCGGAAAACTGCAGACATATTCATTTTAGTTAGCCGAGACACACTGTGCTATAAAAATTGATTAGTTAACAATTAAAGGACGGTATACGTAAAGTATTATTATTATTATACTGTTTTAAAAAGAAACCAAAAATTTAAGATGTGTCTGGTGACCGCCAACAATTAAATTAATAATCTTATAATATTTTTGTACTATAATTTGCTTGTCTTCGCTTACCGGTTTTTATTTTTAATTATTAATTTATTTGTTTATTTATTTATTTAATTTATTATTAATTGTTATTTTCGATATTACTTTGGATTCCTTATCTTTAAGTTTACGAGTAAAACAAATTTTGATTGAAAACAGAAACGTTAGCTAAGACACATACCAAATAGCCATAAAAATTCACAATTATACACCACTCAATAACTTTTTTATCTTTTATATTCAAAAGACTGCTTTTATTTGAATTTTAGTTTTGTATCTTGAAAAATATTTATGTTTCATATAATTTAAATATTGCATTATACTTCACTTGGTGGTTTTTCCAAAAATTATTATTGACAGCAATAGGTAAAAATAGAAAATAGAAATTGTGAAAAATAAGGTGTTGGTCATAATAAGCCGACAGGCTTCAGACCTATATCAAGGAGTAAGAACGATAAAAAAGGAAATTATGAAAGCCAAAATTAAGAATAAGAAACATATACCTAACTGACCTAGTTAGGATAAGTGTGCCAAATGTTGGCTTAGTTACATGCAAGCATCAAAGTCTAAAGTTTGAAATAGTTTTTATACAAAGTGATTTTTTTTGTTACTCTTATGTGGGAGTGTTCCTTAGAACCTTGCAGATAGCTAATCGTCTTTGATTCTTTCTAAAATAATTTTAATTTCTAATAATTTTTTGTACTATTTCGGCCACCTTAATTCTCATAATTCCTTGTCCGTCCGGAACTTCTCCAAAGTTTTTTCACATCATCTCGTTCGTGGAAGCGACTTTTTTGTTTTTTCTTGCATTGTATAACCTCTAGAGTATGCAAAAACTAAAAATTCATTGCAATTTGAGGAACAAAAGAAATGGACGAAATTGCAAACTGGTCGAAATTTGATACAGTTACCCTAAAACTCAGAAAAATATTTTTTTCTAATTAGAAAACAAAATTATACATGGCTAGTCGTATTTAATGTGATAAAAAAGACAAAATTTCAATAAAGAAACTGTATTAAATTTCGGACATATCACATATTGAGCTGCAAAATGTTTGAAATGTAATATTTTTAATACAAAATTGTTTTCTTGTTATTTCTTTTTCATAGATGTCATGTAAAACCTCAAAAATTCGTTTGCCATAATTATTTTGTCTAAAATTATTCTTCTTCATATAAAATCGTATTGTGTGCTACATCGGACACAAAGTTGAATTGTGCGAAGTCCCTCACATTTAATAAACCCGTCCACGGAGTTTTCAACAGCATCTTGTTGTTAAAAGTGACAATTTTTGTTTCCATTTTTTAATTTATAGAACTTTATAAAAAGCTAAGAAACCAAAGTAGTGTCCGATATTACAAGTTATACGAAATTTTGCACAGATCAGATAGCATCAGCTAAGCTAAATGTTATATCTCGCCTTCAAATTTTCAAATTTTCCCGGCAATTTATGTAAATTTTATTATTTCATGGTATTACAATTCGTATAGTCAGTGTTGAAAATAGAAACAATCACTATCAAATCGTGCTTCCTACATTGTCCACAAAAGTGCAAACTCTTTTATCCTGATGCTGAGAAATTTGCCAGTGAGTGAAATACGCCGAGCACTGTCTTCCCTCAGATCTTCAGTCACAGTTCAAGCTCCCAGGCTTTGAAAAATCCATGAAGTAACGAAAATGAAAGTGACACGATGCGCTATGTGATTAACTTCGGAAGTTGAAGACGCTGAAGTGAAGACAAATATGCAATAGCTTATAAGAAAAATTAATTAGATTCTTCTTTTCTCTCTTTCTCAACGTCTTCCCTCATCAACGTGTTTTGGGCATCTTCTGGTGCTACCATCAGCAATTCCATGCACAATGAGCTATCTGGTCTGTCTGCTCTAGAGTTTTAGGTCATACTGATGCAAAAGTGGCACGGAATGAAAGTCAATTTTACGCAAATTAGATTTGTTGGCATCACCGAGAGGCGTCCATCTGTTTATTGTTAATAGTAATAACAGTAATTAAATCATTATGCATAATAGTGAAATAGTCATTCGACATTTAAACTAATATCTTTTCTGTGGTTTTCTACGTGAATAACTTATGCTCTAAAAAAAAAATAGCATACACAAGATGATTTAAGCCACAGAAAATATGCTGAAGACCACTGAAGACGTTTTTTTTACCTCGTTTCAACTATGACACAAGAGTGAAATAATCGGCTTTGCGGTAAATAACAACAAATTTTTGTGATAAGAAATATGAAGTTTATGACCTTTTTCTCTGTAATGAATTTTAGCATGATGACCAAACCACCAAACCTACAAACCCATTCCCCTGTTCCCATATCAAGAATTCACTTGCTATTTCAAGTGCAATATTCACGTCAAAATTAATTAGGTCTATTAGATATATTTTGTAATTTTCCCCTCGAGATATAACCATTATTCCTTTTTGTCTTTACACTCGAGCAGTGTGAAAAATTTCACGAATTTCATTCACAGACGATAAAAAACACTGACCTCGACCATTTTCATTTGATGTTTTAATTCTAAAAGAGGAAGAAAAAGAAATATTTATAAAATGTCTAGCTTGCATTATGTTCTGCTCCAAACGAAATTTTATTCAAATGTCTCAATGGTCTCAATAAATTTACTGTCAGAGTGTTGAATAGAACGAATAAAAAACACAAATTTTCGAAATTTACCAGAATTTCACAAACTATTAAAAATATACAGTAGTAAGAATAATTGTGTGATCGCACAAAAAATTAATACCCCTATTATTCTAGTTTGAAAGGCATTAAGAAATGGGAATTTTAATTCTAAGATGACTTTTATCAGTGTTGAAATATAACTAATATTGACATATTAACATATTAAATAAATAAGAAATGAGTTCTTTTAGCTAAAAAAGTATTAAACACTAAAAGATTATTTTGTGGTTTTACTATGACTTTTTTTAATATAAATTTAAATATAAATGCAATGTTTGTGTTCAGATACACATTTGTGTATTTTCTACACATTTTACTTAAAATCTAAGTAACTTTACTCGAAATGTAGACACCTGTGTAATTAGTTGCTAATTATGGTCTCTGATTACACAGTTTACCATTACAAAATTCTTATTACACATTTTCGTGAAGTATATATTATTAGCACTAAGCTTCTCATAGAGCTCATAGAGGTATCTCAAAGCGGTACCGATTTCTCCTAAGAACGTTCCTATTATTTTCCTGTGAGTTACCCCTTCGGGAGGGGTATCATAGAAAGGATTCGTATTAAGAGTTAATTCAGGTGGGATCGTCATAGGGTACTGATTGCTAGGAGACACGCTGAGGGTTCTGGAGAAAACTCTGGCGACTAAGGGACTCTTCCACGCGATTGCTTTAAGGGTTCCGCCTTTATACCGGCTTCAGACTGGAGGTTTAGCCCAGTTCCCGAAAGCCTCAAAAATCCAAATAACAAACAATTTTGATGATTTCTCAAAATCTAATAAATAATTTGCCCCTAATATCCAATCCAGAGCAACAATTTCCTCAAAAATCTTGTCTGATAAGGAATTAACGGATTTAAACCATATGGCTCATCCTCAGGTCTGAAGCTCGTATTACAGATTACCTGACGGATCTAACAATATTTAAGTAACTTTACAACAATAATTATGGTAGAAAAGCAAACAAACGATTACCACGGTAATTTTCTTTTTTGCTATTCACTTTGAGGATCTTCTTTAATTAATACAACAAATGAGTTTTAAAACCGTAAAGAAATAGTAGAAAATTTTGACAAATATCTGGTAACGCATAAACTTATCTTTAGTACTCTTAAAAATCGTATCGCACAGTTAAGCTATTGTGAGTAATCTTTTGGAATAATTTCAATATTACACAAACACAGTAAAAAGCAGTAGAGGGAAGTGGGGCACCTTTGAAATTCAGATTTATCTCCTATGTTTAAGTGGAACTGAGCCATATCATAATGTAATTTAGCTTCTCAATCTGTTTGTGCAGCTTAATTATATCACGATAAGGTTCAATTTTATTTAAAAATAGGTGAAAAATCCCAATTTCAAAGGTGCCCCACTTCCCCCTATTATTAATTCCGGTAAGCGTCGGGGAATTGATGCAAATAAGATCAAATCTCAGATAAAATAAGCGGGTTTTCGCAAAGCCGAAGATTCAGGCCTATGACCTTAACCAAGAAAAGAACAGATTCGACTATTGAGGGACACTTGGAGCCCGAGCCGAAAGTTTTGCGAAAAACCATTTTTTTAGCTGACCTATCCCCAGACTCTTATCGGAATTGATAATACTTAAATTGCCAGTTCGAAAACACAATCAGTAAAAATAAGATTATTAAGCTAATCATTAGTTTGCTTTTTTACCATTTTTTATATTATTGTTATAAACTTATACAAATGTGTAATTCAAAAAAACGTGTAATCTAAAAATGTGTATTGTGTATTAATTTTGTGTAATGTTAAACTGCGTCGTTTACTGCTCGAGAGATTTAGGATCACGTCGTCTTGTGAAATCGAGGAACGCTTGGAAACCACGGAAAATACGTTGAAACCATTGAAACCCAAGACATTTTTCAAGAGCCAGTGGGATTATCAGGACATCCAGGGTAGCAGCCCATGCCTGCCGATAATTTTTCATTTTAGAGCCGATGGTAATCTATTGAAATTTTTAAGAACTACAATTGAGAACCTTAAATGGTCTTCAGACTAGAGGTTTAACCCAGTTCCCGAAGGTATGAAAATCCCAAATATCGAGCAATTTTATTGGTGTTTGAGAACTTAACAGGTCATTAATAACCCAATCCTAAATTAAATTTTTCCAAAAAAAATCGTGATTGATAGGAAGTTAGAATATGTAAACCATGTGGCTAAGCCTTAGATCTGAAGTTCGTATTAAATAACCCAAGGGATTCTCGTGAATTAGAGAAATATTTAGGAACTTGCGGGAACCCTCTGAAAATTCAGTAAATCTTGAAACAAAAAAAACCCTCAAGAATCCATGGAAATGCGAAGAACTCTTGGCAATCCTATATTAATATATACGACACAATTATTACACATTTTGAGTAAAATTTTATTAATTTTGAGGTAAATTATATAGAAGTACATGATAATTACACATTACTGTAAATTTACAGTAAAAATCGTGGTAAAACAGTCGATTTTACTATGTATGATTGTAGGACGAATGCTAAGCACCCCTCAAAGTTACCATCCCAGCTGAACAGTGATTGGTACCATTGGCTTATAGAACAGTCTCCGTCAGGACGGATTTTATCCCTTAAACTCCCCCAGGTTCAACAGTGCTACTACATGATTGATAATTAACTTCCTACGTATTCTCGTTGAGAGATTATTGAAATATATAAATCGTTTTAACTTTGCAAAATGCTCGAACTGGCGAAACTGAAGTCTTCGTGAAAATTTTTTTTGCGTAGTTTTTAACTGTACATAGATATGTATTTTGTACTACCGATTTTAATTGTTTCATACATTTTTTGTCAGCTATTCAAAAATTGAAAACCATGTCTGAAAATTAAAGAAATTCTTAAAATAACTTTCAAATGAAATCAAAATAATATAGTGATATAGGAGTGACGGGGGAGTGAGAAAAAACAGTCCGTGGATAATACTAACTTACGTTAGGGGGTGATCGAAAGCTGGAAGTTAATGTCTCTTATTACTTGGTTCGTCCTCAAAAAAAGATCAAAATGAAATATTTTTTCAGTCGAATTGAAAATTTTAAGTCTTTCTAAAGTAAACCAAGTTTTAAGGAAATTTATTAAAAGTATGCAACCAGAGTGATCAAGGGACCTTTTGGTGCACAGAGTGATTTAACTTTATCCTTGAAAAATTTGGCATCAACAATAATTTGATGTCAATTTGCAATAAGCAGATAGCTTTAACGAAAAAACGTTTTAACTTCCTTAAATTAAAACTTCAGAGTGTTATTCACAATAAACTTTCGCTCATTCGGTTCTTTTACGATCGAACTACTTTTTGACCTTTTAAGAACGAGTGGGACACTTGTTCCGGTATGCCAAATGCAAAAACAATTTTTCTGACTAAAGACAGTTCTTTTGTCCTTTAAATAGTCAGAACAAATTATTTTTGTATTTGAAACACTGATGTCTTACTCGTCCTTAAAGAGTTAAATCGGGCGGTAGTTATTTCAAAAAATAGTTTAATATTTATTTATTTATTTTATTTATTTATTTATTATAGGGTGAAAGGAACACCTGTAGCACTTCAAAAAGTCGTGTCAGGACTTATTGGGATCCTACTCTGTACCATTCGGAATACGAAATTTGAACATTTACCCTGATCAGAAAACGTAGACTAAAGAAAAATGGCAAATTTAAAGTATCTAAAAAATGTAAATATTTTTTATATACTTTAAATAAATTTGAAGATTTTGACAAAAGTGTCAACAGGGGTTCCCTATCGAAGAGCTGTTCCTTAGACCCTACATTATTATATTATTTATTTATTATTGAAGGTTTTTCATGCCATTTACTATTATATAAATAAAAAAAAATATTAAAAATCGTAGCGTTTCAAACAGTTTCACGCCTAAATTTCGCTGTAATTCGGGTGGCATTTCGGTGCCATATGCCAAAATTTGAGATAGTCTAACTGTATATTTTTGCGAATATAGAAATTTTAATTTTAAACGACAGGTTAAACAATTTTTCATAGTTGTTTAAATACATTTTTAAAGACAATAAATGTAATTTATTAATATCTTCTGAAGAATTTAAGAAATCATTTTATACTTGATTTCTATAACATTAGGAAGGCATTGTAACAAGAAAAATCTTCAGATTGATCATTCATATTTTACTTTAAAAAGCACTATTCAAAAATGTTACAATTGAGATATTAAAAAATTGTATAAAATGTAAATATTTACTAAACCATCATAGAGATTACAATCTTTAAAGTTGTGATTGCGTATTTATTTCCACAACTGTGTCTAGCTCGTGTACTACCACTGCCCAAAGAGTTTGGAATCTCTTGCAACTGTTGGTCACAAATGAGCTCGAGGGTGTTAAGCCAGAAAGAAGATCTCAAACTCTATTGTAATTTGCGTATAATAATCACAGTGAAAATGCCCTATAATTAAAAAAAGGTGTGTATAGTCTAATGGTTCACGTTGAACCTAAAAGAAGCATTCTATCTACACGTGGTTGAGCAATTTCGCAAGGAAAAAATTCACAGTCCGTTTAATTGAAAATGTATGACGGTGAATTTTGCAATTTTTGGTTTTTTTTCTTATTTTCAAAGGAGCTCTACATAAATTGTGAATTTTTGGGTTGTTGCCACGAGGTTATTTATTTGATTAATCGGTGACACCAGAGGGTGTATTGTGGTATTTAGCAAAATGCATTGTCAACATGTGATATGATGTCAAGATCATCAAGATCACCGTGATGGATGGCAATTAAGCGTTAGATCACAAGAATAATGTAGCAGAAATTTTCAACTATATATGAATGTCTTGCATAGCACACGATATGCATCATAGGACAATAGATGATTGGCTTGCGTAAAAGATGTTTCCAATGTATCAGAAAAATATTGAAAGAGGGAATATTGAGAATTTTCTATAATTAGTTTATCTTCGTCATTGAAAGAGAATTCACGGGCACCTGCCCTAAATTGCAATACAAACTGCAACAATAGAGTCTCTATTGTGCCTTATGATGTGAACTTGGAAATAACCAATTTGATTTCATCTTTTTTTTTCCTCGAACAAAACATTCACATATTATATTTTAGTTTATTCAGCATAAAAAGCTCTTTGATGAGGCACCGCTCGGCGCCCAGAGACGCTACTTGTGGATGGAAAAGCTCTGCTTGGCTGGCATAGAAAGATGACAATCATCCACTTGAGAACGAATCAATTGCACACTTTTATGCTTAATTTTCATATTATCCGATTAATCTTTTTTATCCCAGCTACAAAGTAGCTTCACGAACTATGACTTTACTAGACATGTCTTCCAAGTGTAACCAATTAATCTGTTTTCGCTGCCGAATATTGACACTGTAAATGGAAAAATTCCATTTCCTTGATAAATCATTGGCTAATTGATAAATTCTATCTCACTGGGCGTGGAAAATATTAAGAAGAGAGGTGGATTTGCTGTTCTCTCAAGGCAAAAACATCGATAAAAAGATGAACTTTACTCACATTTCAGAGATTCGCAGTGAATTCTTCTTTGATTGTTTATTAAACATTTGATGGGGCGTAGTACTCCAAAGAGGTAAGATGAAATGCACACGCAACGCAATGAGCTTTTTGTAACAGATACCTCTATTATATACATCCTAATTGAAAATTGCTCAAAAACGATTTTATTCCAAACACAGAGAACAAAATCAAATGTTCAATTTTACATTTTAGCACTGAAATTTTGGAAAATTACTGTTTGAGCTCTAAGAAGGGACAATATACTAAACTAATTGTAGAGCTCGGAGCAAAAATGGCACATATACTATGGCTAAAGAATAGCATATGTGCCATTTTCGCTCGGATCTCCACAATTTACAATCTCGTGAGTTTAAGAGCTTTATTTGGGAGCAATATATATTGATAAGGGGTGACAAAGCGTCCCAGACTTTGCGAAATGCTCGAACTCGTGACTTAGATGCTATTCTTCAAAAGTACTTTCGCATCATTTACCGTGTACTAGTACAAAACCGATTTAAATCGATTCATAAATCGCTCAAAATAGTTTAAAGAGTAATAAAAATTATATTTGAACAAAAGTTACTTATCGGTAAATAACCGGTTCATAAGCGGTTCATAACCGGTTCCCAACCGATTTGAACCGTCTTATACATGACTCAAAATATTTCCCAAAATACACCTCAGGAGTAATTTAATTAAATTTCGTATAACAATTATTTATCGGATTTGAACAGGTTCATTACCGATTCAAAACAGATTGGAACCGGTTCAGTTTTGTTCAGGAAAGTGTTCAGAGTCGATTACAAGACGGTCCAGTGAAAATCCAGAATTTACTTTATCCGCCCTCGTCTAGATTTGCTCCAAATTCTGCGCCCTTCAAATTCGCTTGCAAAGCCTTATTGAAGTTTCGAGAACAATTACATCATGATATTTGTCCACTTTTCCGTCAGTTTGTTATAGGCCTAAAGGACAAGGAATGTAAGTTCCAACTTTCGGTGACTCCAAATAAAAGAACATATTCTGTTAAGTTTTTTAAACCTAAAATGGATGCATTCTAAAGGTCATAAACCTTAACTAATTTACATGAGGAGTCTGAAATACAAAGTCAAAAAATCGTTCTTTTATTGCTTAAATTTATAAAAGAACTATCTAAAAATATGCGTAGTTTTAATCAGACGTTAGACATTTTTCAAATATTTAAATATTTGTTAACAATTATTCTCAAAGCTTTAGTCATTTCCTTCTCCTTCGCAAAAAAAACAGAAAAGTAGAATCCTTGAACCAGATTTGAAATTTGAATTGTTAGCGAATCAAAAAATTGCTCTTTCTCTCAATTGAAAAATTAAATTCTTCCTTCTTAAAAATAAATTATAGTGTATTATTTAAATTTTACTTCTTATGTTTGCTTTTAGTTACTGAATTTAATTTCTTTAACTAAATTTAGAAACAGTGATCAAATTATGAAAACGTCATCCTTCGGATATTGTAATTTTTGCCTTTTATTCACAAGCTAAAATTCTGTTCTATTTATTTACATATTATAGGCAAGTGGTTTGGTTTCAAGAGAGAAAAAGGAAATTTCAACAAGTAAAATTCAAGTTTTATGGTTTGTTGGCTCAACTTTTAAATCAGGAAAATTTCATGCAATCGAAATCCAACTTTTTTCTTTCTTAATCTCACTCATGTAACTCATTCTAATGTTTATCTCACTCTTTTGGACTCTTCTTCCTTTGAGAAAAAAGGGGCGCGAATTTAGATTTCATGAAATTATACTGAGCTTAGGTGTGCCACATGCATTAGAATTAAATTTGATTATTTTAAAACTGTTTTCTATATGCTTTACAATTTTGATTTAAACTTAATAAAATATTTATTGATTGGACATAGAAGATAGAGGAGATCTACGATATTAGCGATGTGCCTGATGTCAGAAACATTAAGTTCCTTACAAAATATATTAATAGGGGAAAATACTCTCCTTTCGAACATTCGTGCCTTCGAATAATGTGAATTTTCTTTTAGTTTTCGTAAGAGACTTACACATTTCTATTAAATATTAGTTAGCTTAACATCAATTATTGATAATTACGTGATAATTATATGTAAATCTCTTTGAGAAGATAAAAGAAATTCACATTATTCGAAGGCATGAACTTTCGAAGGGAGAGTACTTTCCCCTACCTTTGATTTTGAATTGCAATAAATATTTTTAAATATAGGCAGTGAATAAGGAAAGCCAACAGAGCATAAGTTCAGAATAAGGTAGAAAAGGTTATTTTAGAACATGGTGCAAATGGATTTTTTTTATTAAACTTTATTCAAATGAATGGATCTTCGATTAATTTTTAGCGCAAAGAATCAAAGTATAAGGTTGTGACATAGATAACATAGATAGAGATGGGACACTTTTCATTTTGGGTGCTTTGAAATTGAGCTCTTTTCTTTCCGTTTTTTGTATTGTATTGTATTGTATTTATTTTTCATTACCATACCCATTTTAAAGGGAACTCAGCTTTATCATAATGTTGATTTAGCTTCATAAGGTAAAGTGCCCTCAGTCGATCGGTTCCTCAACTCGACCGATTGAGTTATTTATTCAATTTATTTATATTTGCTATAATATTTAGCGTATGATCTAATATTAATAGGTAAGTTTTTACATCAAACATTCAAAAATTGACCCATATTGGTCGAGTCAAGGAACCAGTCGAGTGAGGACACTTTACCTTATGAAGCTAAATTAAATAGATTATGATAAAGCTGAGCTAAGCTAGATCAGGGTAAGGTCCAGTTCCATTTAAAAATAAAAGTAAACCCCTATTTCAAATGTTCCCAAATCAAAGGTACCTCTCTTTCTCCTATTGTTAAGGGAAAATTCTGTAGGGGAAAGTGCGGTACATTTGAATTGAACCAGATTTGAAATTGAACTCTTTTCTTTTAGTTTTAAATGGAATTAAGTATTATCATTATGTATTTTAGCTTGACAAATAGTTTGTGTAGCTAAATTAAATCACGCTAAGGTGCAGTTTAATTTAAAAATAGGGGAAAAACCCAATATCAAAGCTGGCCCAATTCAAAGGTGCCCTACTTCTCCCTACTCTGAAAAAAATGTTTTGTCAAATTAACAAGACAAGTTTGAAAAAAGGATGTTCTTCCAAACCAAATATGCAAAAGTTTTGTCAAATCGGTGGCCACTTGAATTTTGTTAAAAGTTTGTGAAAAAGGTGATTTTCCATATAAAATGCAAGAAAAAGTTTTGTCAAATTGGCAAATAAATTTTGACAAAATTTCAGCAAAATCCATTTGTTCGTTTAACAAGACATTTTTTTCAGAGTAGTCTGTAAAAAAATCTTATTTTGAGCAGGTTCTGAAATAGGATAATCTATACTAAATGTAATTTATTTATTTATTTATTTTATTATTAGCATTATTATTATTATTTTTTTTTTAACAACATATTCGTGTAGCAAGACGTATTCCTTGTATAAATCATTCTTTATCATATTCTTTTGTAATTTGCATGAATAATTTTAAAAATGTCATCCTCCATTAAAATTTAAACTCATCGAGTCATTTTGATTGATTTATTTTTGAAGCATTTCAAGTGCCAGCCATCAACGACTTTGAGGAATTTGCTGACAGTAATATTCTGAAAAATTTCACTGTTAAGCACAAATTACTCGCACTGACCATGGATGGGTTCTTCCTCTTGGCGAGCCAACTTCAAGACAAAAAGAAGAATCAAAGTGAATTGCACTGACGGAAAAAATTGTGCAAATCAATTTCTGGTGAAAAATAGAAATTATCTTGTCAGTTAATGTTGGTATTAAGGGTATCTCACTCACTGTATTTGATTGCCATGAGTGCTTTATGTGTGTGGCCTTGGTTTGGCCTGAGCTCCAAAGGTTGATCAATTGTGGTGAACTTTTCGCCGAAGGACGAAATGTCCATATTCCCAGTTGATGTGCCCAGGCTTTTTTTTGCTATTCACTCAGCGCGCGCATATCAAATCAATTGGTGAATTATTAAAATGGATTTTATTGTTAATATATGCAGGAGTTGAAGTTGCGATCATTAATCAATGTTGCATGGTTTGGTGAGATAAGGGATTTTAACGAGATGGCACATCCAATTAGGAATGAACTACCTTTTCTTCTGTAATTTTTTTCTGTAATTCTATTTCTTGTTAGGCTAACGCGCTTTTTGTCATTTGCAAGTGGGACAAATATTCCGGTGTGAGATATTGTTAAACTTTCAGTTTCAATAGAGATATGGGGAGATCATCCTCGACATTTTGCGACCTTGCATGGGGAAGAATGGACGCCTGTGTCTGAGAATGGACCACCAGTGGATGATGATGTGTGAGAAAAACCAATAAACAAGGAGATCATCTGGGTGATTGATTGATGACAAATTGAAAGCACACGCATCTCACTGGACAAATGACGGAATTGATGCTTTTCTGGGCTAAAGGAGCGGATTTTTGCACGCGAGATGGGGAGCTGCTATTTGCAAATGTATTTGGCATGGAGGAGATCTGGCATCTCACCTGGGGAGTACCCCTTCTCTTGCGATCATCTCGACACTTGCACGTTACTTTTCCACATTGTTTCAGAGCTCTCTGGCGCACTCTTCCACCAAGAGATTTGTTTTAGCGCTGGGCTTATGGGCTTTTTTTTGTGCTTCTCTGAACCAGGTGGTGGAGTGGGTGGAAGTAGTGGTGGCGAATGTTTCCATAGCAAAAGCACAGAGGATGAATTTGGATTGGTGACTGTGAATCATTGACGCGGGAAGCTCTAGCTTCTCTTTTTCATATAAATACCCATCAAAAATCATGGCAAAATCAGTCCTCTGTTAGACTTTGTCTCATACATCCCTTCTTTTATTTCAAAAAATATATATATACCCATTGCACCTAACTTCGTCAACAGGCGAGGTAATATTTATTTTGCAAAAAAAAATTTAGGATTTTTTTGTGTGATCCTGGCTAGTGATTAAGGATCAAATAGAGCCTGAAATTGTGATCGTGATTGTGATACTTTTGGACTAAAAAATCACCCATGGAATATGATCAATGATCAAGAGTGTTAATTTGTAAAATCCTTTTTCCCTTTTCCCGAACAGGTCGGTTAAAAGTACTTTAAGTAAATTCCCGTGATCTGCATCAACACCATGCATAAGTTGTCAATTCTTATTGGTGAGTTTAACAAGAACAAAAAAAAATTGTTACAAAAATCTCAACGCGGAAGACTCTTTTGTTAATTTGATCTTCTCAATTGAAAAGAAGTTACGAAAGATCCTCAAATTTGAATTTGTTTAACGATCTACCCATTGTCCCAAAAGTGCTTTATTGATATGCTAATGATCGGCAGATCTTCCTTTTTGCTGAGAAATTGTGTATATTACCCATAAGCGATTAATCACAAACTAATCACCGCCCGCATTGGCAGGAATCATTCATCTTTCTATTTAACAAGTTGATGGACAGAGATTATACCATTGGAGACAAAGTGCCAGATGGAGAACCTTTCTCCGCAAATTGGATATATTTCACGGATAGCTTTACAAAATGGGGGAAACAATTAAAAAAGACCCAGAGAAATTAATAGAGATTATGTAAAAGTGAGGAATTTCTTCGGCAGCTGAAGATATTTCATTTAAAAGTTTTTGTTATTGCATCTTGGTCAAAGTTATGCAATTTATTGAATGAGAAAAGAAATCGGATATCCGTTTTATATCTCAACGCACTTCTAAAAAGCTCGATCATCTCGTTAGTTTTTTTTTTCTTTCGCCAAGATCATCTTCAGCATCTCGCACAATGAATTATTGGCAAGTTGATACACCATCCTAGAACTTTTTCTAACATTCAAATGAAAATCCAAATATGCAAACGAGATTGAATTTTTTCCCTGATTTTTCCATCTATTTCCAATGTTGCGATCACCATGCCAGAAGACACAATGTTCTTCCAAGTCATATCGTAGTACAAGATCTGGAAGCCACTGCTGAGGCTTGTAGGTTTAGCAATAAATTTTCCGATGGCAAAAAAAAAAAGAGAAAGAAGATTCCGATCATGTGGCATATATTCGCACATGCGGTGGCATAGGAAAAGAAGCAAAGAAGAGAGGTGAATTAGTAGTTATTGGTTCTTTTTGGGATACCAACCATTGACTATTGCAAGTCCATAAATTCTCCCAGTCAATTGATTTATTGTGTTGAAGGGGAAGATGGTGGTCCATGACACCAAAAATAGCTCAATCACACTTCCTGTTAAATGGCCAATATTTAGTGGTTTTCTAAAGTGGAAGAAGAAAAATCCCGCCAGATCAATGAGATCACATATTGTGCAACATTCTCGCGCCCTCGTCCAATTAATGTCAAGAGATTCGCTGGTGGTAACGTCTGCCCTAGTGCTAAATGCAAAACATTTGAGATGAAAATAGGGTTTATGGCGCAATCATATGACGCCTCGATGGGAACCGTTGGTCAATGAAATGCCTTTAAAAAAGTCGCGCAATAGACAACGTGTCTTTTAACTCCCTGATTCTCTCCAGTTTTGTATTCTCTTTTGGAGCTTTCAGTCCACAAAAGAACCATCCATTAAAGTTTATATTTATACATTGCAACTTTAGCGGCTTAGGCTTGCGACTTAAAGATCTTTTCAATGAAAGTTTCACTTTTGAAAGTAAAATAGGAATGAAAATTTTTGGTTGGAAAAATCTTCATATTTTTTGTCAGAAAATAATGTTAACATAAATGAAAATCATTAGGGAAACCAAGGTGGTTACTAACTTCCTAATTTTCAAATTTTTAAGAATTTTCTATTGCAAATTCGATTTTTAGTGTGATTTTTCCGATTCTCAATTTAATAGTCATCGGATCGATAAAAAAATTACAAAAAAAATGTTTTAATAAAAATATCGCCTGTGTAATTCTTTGTTGCAAATATCTCTTCAATCTATTTAATTCTGTTAATTTAAAAAGAAAACAATTTATACAGTCCCATGACTGTACGGAAATTAACTGAGGCAGGGGAAAGAGGGGTACCATTGATTTGAAATAAGGGAAAGTAATCTTCCTTCGAACGTTCATACCTTCGAATAAAGTGAATTTTCTTTTATTTTTCCTAGAGACTTATACACAATTATCACATAATTATCAATAAATGATGATAAACTAACTAACTAATATTTAATAAAAATGTGGAAATCTTTTAGGAAAAATAAAAGAAAATTCATATAATTCGAAGGCATGAACGTTCGAAGGGAGAGTGCTTTCCAGTGCTTTTAAAAATTGACTTTTTCCTCATATTTTTAAAAGGAAGTAAAGCTTATTGCAATATAATTTAGCTTCTTAATGGGTTTGTAAAGCTAAATAATATCACGGTAAGGTCCAATTCCGTTTAAAAAATTAGAAAAAGTCCTATTTTTAAAGCTGCTCCAATTTAAAGGCGCACCATTTCCCCCTACATATAAGTTTGTAAATAAAGAAATAAATAAATGGACAAAGTAAAACTCAGAAAGATCTCGAAAAATACAAATTATAATTCATAATTTTTTAACAAGCTAGAAAATCACAGCTAAATATTTCAAACTGTTTAGTTCACGGCTTAGCAATTTCATACATTTTTTTTTACCAAAACGTGGATGATTTTAAAAAGTTTGCAGACATATAAGGTAAATCAATTGCACATTGTGTACGTGAAATGAGTCAAAAATATTCCATTTTGACGAATCTTACAATCTATAACGACCATAAAAATTATTCATTTTTAAATATTTTTTAAATGAAATAAAAAATTTCATAATATGAATTTTATAGCGACTGCTTACTAACAATTAGTCTTAAAACACGTTAAAAGAAAAAATGCATATTACTTTTCAATCTTTTTAAAAAAAATAACGGTTTTAATTGAATATGTTAATCAAACATTCAATTTAATAAAAATATAATTGCCTGAATTTATGATCGTTAATTCAAAAGAAAAATTAAATAATAATAACTTAACATCTGTGTAGGAGGAAATACACTGAGAAAAAAAAAGAGGGTGCGATTAACATTTTTTCCTTATAACTTTAACACTTTTTAGGTGTAAAAATATATCAACATTTTCTAATGTTAATTTTACACCTTTTTAAGGGTAAAATTAACATGAAAAGGGTAATTTTAACCCCCAATACACCTAAAAAGGGTAATATTTACACCGATTTTGGATCAATACTGCAGGGTAAAATTAATATTTCCGGTATGTTATTTTAACTTTTTCGGATTTCTCTCAGTGTAGGGTACCTTGAATTGATTCACCTTTAAAATAGGGCTTTTTCTCCTATTTTTAAATGGAACTTGACCTTATCATGATATAATTTTTCTCCATATTCCATTTGAGAAGCTAAATTACATTATGATAAAGCTCAGCTACATTTAAAAATAGGAGAAAACATCCCTGTTTTAAAGGTACCCCACTCCCTCCTACTACAATGCTATATTTGTTATACAATCTTCAAACCTGAGGTTTATCCATTTTTTAATTTATATCTCAATGCACAAGATTTCTGGGAAAATCCCTCACTGTAAATATTTACTATTTGGGTATTCAAAACTATCGGGAACTGTTGGGGGGAAGTAGAGCACCACTGAATTGGGCTAACTTTAAAGTATAGGTCTTTCCTTTATTTTTAAATGATTCTGGACCTTACCGTTGTATAATTTACCTCAACAAACCAATTGTGAAGCTAAACTATATCACGGTAAGGCACAATTCGATTTAAAAATAGGAGAATAGTTTTTAAAAATAGAATCAGCTTGGTTTTAAGTTTTTTCTAGATTCGTAGTGCAAATTTAGCGTTTAATAATTTATTAATAATAATGACTATTTTAATATTTTTATGACTTTAATATTCTTGAAAGTAACATATTTTTCTAATCTGCAAAAATTCAGAAAAAATGTTGTTTTTTTGCTATATAAATGTGGAAATAAAATATTTACCAAATTTAGTGCTTGAAATATATTGTGTTTTCTACTAAAATCATTTTACTTTACTTTAAGAGGTGCGAAAATTGTCATAAATCGCTTAAACTTCCTTATTAAACATGTGCTTATACACTGAGAAAAAAAAGAGGGTGAGATTAACATTATTTCCTCATAACATTAACACTTTTTAGGTGTAAAAATATATCAACATTTTTTAATGTTAATTTTACACCTTTTTAAGGGTAAAACGGGTAAAATTAACATGAAAAAAGGATAACTTTAACCCCTAATACACCTAAAAAGAGTATTATTTACACCGATTTCGGATCAATAATGCAGGGTAAAATTAACATTTCCGGAATGTTATTTTAACTTTTTCGGATTTCTCTCAGTGTATACGACAATAACAGCGCACTGCATAAGAATTATAGAGTATTATTTCTCCCAAAAATTAAATTTTCAACATTTTATATTTGTTGCAGAAATTAAAATTTTATTAATGCACTAAAACTAAACAATATTTATTGCCACAACAAGATATATATATTCCGTGGGTCTATTTTAAACATTCTTCTACCATGGTTAAGATATTTATTTAAATTTTCTTATATCTTGGCAAAAAGATAAGATTAATTTACAAAGTTCATGGATGGAAAAAATTCCTTTAGAAACTGAAAAATATTTCCTTCTATCAGCCAATATCTTGTCGTAGGTACAGGTTACTTTAGACTCCTGAAGTATCTTTGCCCCTCTGCTTTTCTTAAGCTTTCTTTAATTTGAGCAATAACGGATGGTCTTCACTGATTGAATGTGATAGATACGATCGAAAAAGATTATATTTAAGGAAAAGGTTACGAACAGCTGGCAAAATTATCCAAGAAGGACAATATCATCCGCATCCACGGTTAGTTATTTTTAAACCGCTTTTTAGAATACAAATCGTAAGATACAAGCAATAAGTATTCGTCGTGCGACTGTAAAAGCAAAATATTATGCAAATATGCAAAAATGATTTTATCGTACTCTTTTTGTTAAAAGAGTATCCTTGTACAACGCACTTCTCCGTGAGGCTCGACACTCCTGTCTGGGAATTTAAAGGCATTTCCAGACTGGGATTCTTCGCTAATCTTTTTATTTATTTTATTTATCTAATTTAATATTGTCGCACTTTTTCTTTATTGTCTACCAGGTATAAATGTAAAAAAAAACTGTATCCTCTTTGTTGTGGTATTTCAATAAACTTAAACAAAAATAATAATTATTTCTGGATTTATCAAGCATAACGAAAATGATTGTTTCGAAAATATATTGTTAATTTTGGCGAGAATCAAAATTAGATTTAACTGTCACCATTAATTAAAAAAAAGTAATTTTAAATTGAACTTCGTAGTAATCGATTGTCAATGAAAATGTGTAATGATCTTGTAAGATTTTATAACGGTCATCACATTGAATATATTTTTGTAGAGAACTAATTTAAAATAAAATAAAGTTAAAATATTTCTTTTAATAATTGCACGAATAAATGTCGGTCTTATAAATTCGTTTTTGAACTTATTATTGTTCAAATGGAGCATTTTGAAGTAAACAGCGTGAAATTCACTAAAATTGAAAATAAGTGTGACAATAAATTGCGAAAAATATGCTAATACGTTCAGAAATAGCAAAAAATACGATAATAGTTGAATGGAACTATTTAATTGAGCGGTGTTCCCTCTCCGCGTGGTCGAACCCTTGGACACAGTACTTGGAAAAAAATAAAAGCAGAAATGTGCGATTTCTTTTTATAGAAAATTATAAAATCGCATAGACATGGAAGAAAATATCGTATCAGAAAAAAGATTATAGTTTAAATCAGGGGGGTGACATTAGCTCTGAAAAATACGACCGGTTTTAGTGTATTTTTTTTACTGTTTTCGTACACACTTCACGAGATATCTCCAAAACTACGTAGGTTGCCAATTTGGGGTTTTCGGTTGCTTATTCTATATTAAATTGGCTTTTATTTTGTGTTTGTATTATTTGCTAATTCATTCTACAATGACAGAAAACAGATAATAAACTCAAAAGTTTTTTCGGAACGCTAGAAACATATGGGAAACATAGAAAACGTCATGCCCCTGCTTTAAATGCCCTTTAATTATATTAGAACAATAAATTTGCAATCTAATGGCAGATTCATGATCTTATAATTTAGATTGAGCAACGAATAGTACATAGAATACTTTTTTTTAAACTTTGAATGGTAATCGCGAGGTATTTGTTCAACTTTATTTGTTAAATAGAAAATTCTGACAATTATGAAGTCACCATGATTAAAAACCCTGTCCTGAAACCAAATTTAGCCATGATCAACACCAATTACCTTGTACACCACACCATTTTCCATTTATCAGAGACACTTTTATAAACACAAAAAGCACATTTAACTGGACAATTACGAAAAAAGGGGCGGAATGATAACTTTTCGACACTATCGAAAGGATAGTATCGATAAAGCTATATCTGTTAGATTAAGCGAATGTCGAGTTTTTACGCACTGTAAAGCCATTCATTGTGACATTGTTAAAAGAATGTGCCAGCTAATAAATATCTATATTACTTACAGGAAGTGTAGATATCACTTAAAGTTTTCAGAATCGACAGTCGATAATATCGAAAATAAGTTATCATGTCACCCCAGGTTAAAATTTAGCCTAATTACGTTTGTGAATTTGGCCTCTGCCTAGAATTAAAAAAAAAAAAAGGAATTGCCTTAGGGGAAGGCTTTCAGACTCCGCACACACTCTGGCTTCGAACACTTTATATTTTTTCCATATTTCTTAAATGAATCTGACTTAGTTTTTTTGAGGAACTGTGTGACTTATTACTAGCTATTAAAATAATATTGTCATAAAGTCAGATTCATTAACAGAATGTGGGAAAAATATGAAGCGTGCGAAGCCAGAGTATGTGCGAAGCCTGAAACAACATATAACATGCTTACTCATATTGTACAGCATTAATTCTAGGCTAAAATAAATAAAAAGAAATAAATTCAAGATTCAAGAGAAATGGAAATTGCTTTTAAACCTCTCCCTGAGTGATGAATAATTTCACAGGCATTTTCATCACAATTTAAATTTCATGAAAAATTAATGTCCCACGCGAGAGTGATCATACAATGGTTACAAACTCCCCCATCATTCCGGGACGATGATAGTGATCTCTATCTTGTGTCTTTTCTCTCTCTCTGCACACAACATTTTGACTTAATTAATTAATTGGAGTCACACTCCTCAGCGTCACTGGCAGTTTGGTGTACAAGAGGTGGAGGTGCACTAATTTTATTGCCACCCGCAAATTGCAGCATGTGCAAGAAAATTGGTAGAGGGACTGGGTAATGTTTAAGCATGAGGTTCCCATGTAAAGAGTCAGGGTCGCGTTGAAATACCCGCACAAGAGAGATGGATTAATTAGATGTCTTTGTTCTACTTGTTTCATCTCATTACGATCTCACTTCTTCTCTTGCAGCACTCTTTGCCATCTGTGGAGCGGCATTGGTGAGTAATTTTCCCGTGCTTTTAGCCACATCTCTATAATCTCTCAAGTTTGGACCTAATCTCGCTTGATTTTTTGCTGTTTAGGCACAAAATGGATATAGCTACCCTAGACCAGATCAGGCCCTGCCCGGAAGTCAGAGCACTGTTCGGCCTTTAGGTGGTGTTGGTACAACCCCTAGCTATCCCGGAAGTACAGGATACCCATCAGGACGACCAGGAGCTCCAGGCGGTTATACACCATCAGGCCCCAGTGGAGGTTTCCCTTCAACAGGAACCGCTCCAGGTGGTGGCTATCCTTCCGGTGGACCCACATCCCCAGCCACAGGACGTCCAGGTGGCTTCGGAGGACGTCCTCAGGGTGATGACTACCCATCTGGTCCCAGTCAACCCGGTGCCGGTTATCCCGGATCTGCTCCATCAGGCCCCTCCACCTATCCAGGATCAGCACCTGCTGGCCCAACTGGTGGCTTCCCCTCCCAGCCTGGAGCTCCCGGTGGATTCCCCTCACAGCCCGGAGCTCCTGGTGGATTCCCCGGTGCCCCAGGACGCACCCCTGGTGCCTCAGCTCCAGGCTTCCCAGGCAGTTCAGCTCCCTCTGGTCCCTCAGGTCGCCCAGGAGCTCAATTCCCAGGTGCTCAGCGACCAGGTGGAGCCCCAGGTGGACAATTCCCCGGAACTGCTGGTGGTTTCCCCACTGGACCCTCTGCTGGTGCCCCAGGAGCTGGATTCCCAGGACAGGTAGGAGGACGTCAACCAGGAACAGGTGGTAAATTCGACGATGGACAGTACGAAGGTGGGGACTATTCAGCCATTCCCGGAGAACCTGGAGTGGACTATCCTATCTACACTGAAATCCCCGTGACTTCCTTCGACTGTGTGCAACAGCAGTGGCCAGGATACTACGCTGATGTCGAGGCTCAGTGCCAGGTCTTCCACATTTGTGCCCTCAACAAAACCTTCAGCTTCCTCTGCCCCAATGGCACAATCTTCAGTCAGGAGCACCTGGTGTGTGTCTGGTGGAATCAGTTTGATTGTTCAACTGCCCCATCACTCTACGGAAACAATGCCTACATCTATGACTACAGCAAAGTTGGACAGCCAGGATCTTCAGTACCTCAGGGACCAGGAGTGACAGGACTGGCCGGACCAGGTGTTTCTGGACCTGGAATTCAAGGACCTGGTGGTTTCCCAGGAGCTCAAGGACCGTCAGGCCCTACAGGTGGTTTCCCTGGTAGTGCCCCAGGACCCCGAGGACCAACAACTGGATCTGGCGCCTATCCAGGTGCTCAAGCTCCAGGAAGCCCCTCAAGTGGTTTCGGCCCATCGCAGCCCGGCAGTGCTCCAGGTGGTAGCTATCCAGGATCTGGACCTACAGCCACCTACCCAGGCGCTGGACAGACCCCATCAGGCCCCGCTCCAGGTGCCCCAGGATTCGGACAGACTCCCAGTGGCCCAGCTGGATACCCAGGAGTCACTGGTCCAGCCCCAGGCTATCCAGGTGCCAGTCAGCCCTCTGCTCCCGGAACCTACCCCCAGGGTCCATCTGCAGGTGCCTACCCAGGTGCCCAGCCTGGATTCCCTAGCACCGGAGCATACCCAGGTACCCCAACTCCTGGCTACCCTGGTGGATACCCATCTCAGCCCGATTCTGGCTATCCCTCGTCGGCTACACCACCCAATCGCGAGTATCTTCCGCCACGCCGGCAGTAGAGTACAATGAGAGACAACTCAACCGTTGATGACGGATAGAGTTCCTGCCAAGCAACATTTGAGCATTTTCATCCCCTATCCCCCCTCCTCACAAATATACCTCCCACAATCCGTGAGTGATGCCTCAAAAAGTTTCAGCACAATTTTCTTTTTTGGCTTTTGTGCCGAAAGTTTTAGGTGGGAAAAAAACTTGTGTGGATTAGTTTGGGAATAAGATCGCTAATTTAATTATCTTCTATCATTTTACTGGAAATTTTTAAGAACAGAAAACAGAATCAAGCGACATTTCATGTAAATTTGCTCTTTCGCTGCAAAAGTACAAGTAATAGTGGCTACATAATGCTTTTCATGCTAAATTCTATATCACCTTTTCCTTCCTGCTAAATATCAAATGATATTACCCAGTATTAAGCAATCAAGATCAGTTTTAATTTAATGAAAAAATAGAAAAGTCGAATCACAGATTTCCAATCATTTATAATTTTTTTGCGTGTCTTTTTTTAACGTAAGAATTCCGCCATGTTTTTAACTAAATAATAAAATAATTTGTATATTAAAGGTTAGAATATGTTGTGAGAAAATTGTGTGAGTTTCTCAAAACACAAATCTATCAAACGGATGAGATAATGTAATATGAAAATTGTATAAAAAAAATGAAGACGTCCAATAAATAGAAAATTAATATTAGTAAATTACTGTGTATTATTTTCAAGTGGAATGGCAAGTAAAGGTCTTGGTGCGGAGCAAAATATTCTTTTACATTTTCTATACCATCCAATCTTCCCAATTGATCTCGACCAGCCAGTGCGCCGGCTGTGGGAGTTTTCAGTCCGCATTACATCGTATCCACCCAAAGAGAGAAGCCTTGTGAAGACGCGTTGCATGTCAGTAAACGTGTCCGCCGGTTAAATGGCAATATCCAACAAAATAATTGCAAACCGTCTTAAACACAGATAATTGGTCAGGCTCGTGTTTGATTCTTCTCTCACATACGGAATCGCATGGATGTTTGTGAGAGTGTCTCTCTGGTGGATTAGGAAAGACCACCATCAAATGAATTTTCTCTAATTTTCAGCTTGGTTATTGCGAAAAATCCCCACGAATGTTGGATCAAATCAAAATACAGAGAATTAGATTTAAAAAAAAGACACGCTCCCTTATCCCCCGCGAATATCAATCGTACTCCAAATTGATCACGCCAAAAACCTCTTTTCGAATTAATCCAATTAGCATCCAACAAAAATTGCTCACATTTTGTCGTGATTTGTACTTCATCCCGTAGTACACCCTCTCTTCTCATTTAATGCACATTTCAAAACTCTCCATCAATAAATCATCAACTAATTGGGAATTTGCTCAATGGAAGATTCTTTCAGATTCTATTTATTTATTCTGTCAACAGGTAAAACTACTGAATATTAACGGTTTTAGCACAAATTGGTCGATATTAATGCACTTGAAGTGTTTCTGATGTTTGCAAAGCGATTTGTGTAAAAATAGTCATTGAATTTGTTAACACAAGTGTTTTCACGATTACCACTTGGTAAATTCATTAATCTTCCAATGGATAAATCTATATTATTAACATATTTCATGGAATAATAAGTTGATGGATTGCAATAATGTTTTAGTATGTTCAGCATGAACCTTCTGCAACTCTACATAATTGCCCTAATCGCTCATTCAGAGTATACAGAGATTCAAATCATTTTGATAAAATTTTCAGAAGGAACGATAATATATTGAGTTTGTCGTACTTAATTATTTACTACTCTATATCTAAATCTTTACTTTTCTTTTAACTTAAGGGGTTACGTGCAGGTGGTGACATTAGCTCTGAAAAATGCGACCGGTTTTAGTGTAATTTTTTCCCTGTTTTCGTACACATTTCACGAGATATCTTCAAAACTACGTAGGTTGCCAATTTAGGGTTTTCGGTTGCCTCTTCGTTATTAAATTGGCTTTTATTTTGTATTAATACTTTTTGCTAATTCATTCCACAATGACAGAAAACAGCTAATAAACTCAAGAGTTTTTTCGGCTCGCTAGAAACATATGGGAAACATAGGAAATGTCATGTCCCTGGTTACATGGGTATCTCAAGTCAAAAAATATCATTTTTTTTATTTTTTTATTTCATAGTAAAACATTTTAAAAATATTTTCTGAAAATTTCAAGTCAATCGGAGTAAAACTCTCGGAGGTAGAGCAGTTTTAGTTACGCATTCCGCCCGCGCGCGTAGGGGGAGGTGGGGCTACTTTGAG
The DNA here is from genome assembly GCF_024763615.1 of Phlebotomus papatasi. Lineage (NCBI taxonomy): Eukaryota > Metazoa > Arthropoda > Insecta > Diptera > Psychodidae > Phlebotomus > Phlebotomus papatasi. The sequence continues at coordinate 78,139,617 of NC_077222.1, forward strand.
CTGTGGGGCTAGATTGTTATACGACTTTTTCGCCTATTTCCCAATGAGGCTGTTCCTTACAATTATTTTATTTAGATCCACAATTATTTTGTCTATCCAAATTATATCAAGTTAAAACTCAGTTTCCATTAGAAATATGCGAAAAAATCGTATAACAATGTAGCCCCACAGCTCAAAGTAGCCCCACTTCCCCCTATATTGTTGTAAAACTTTAAACGCGCTTTTCTCAAAACACCGTTTTACAATGCGATAGTCGAGATTACTCAGAGTCTACTGAACCGATCTTTCTGAAATTTTGCATACTTGTTTTGAGAAGTATTATCTAATGTTAAAACGAAGGATTTGCACTTCCTTTTATCAGAACCATTTTTACAATGCAAAATCTCTTGAAAAATAGGGTAAAATTGGTACTTTTTTCCAAAAACTTTTGCCAAAAATCCAAATTTTGTTTTCTACAAAAATACTTCGTTCATCCACTGGTTCAACTAATCCTCTAAGAGAGTATATTCGGTTTTTTGAATTAAGATGAACCTACTGGAAGAAATCCTGCCTACCGCAAGGTCTGTTTTTCGAGGAATGGTTCCGAAAATCTACTACCAATGGTCGAATTTTCAAAATTTTTCAAATTTTTTTAATTTTGTTCTAAAGTTACTCTTTCATATCCCAAAAGTTTGGACTTCCAAAATATTTTCAATACAATAAATAATTATCAGAAAAAAGGCCTATTTTTTTACCTGAGAGACCCATGTAACCCCTTAATTTGTAGCTATTGTTTTTGGAAGTTAAAATTATTTCGAAACTTTTCAATGGATGCAACTCGATTTATTTGCCCCCATTGAACAAGTGAGATCTTTAATGCCTGGTCTACTCAAAGTTTAACCATTTCAGTTCCAAATATACGGGCACAACTAACTGAAATAAGAGTATTAGGGGCATAATTCCCTGCATGTCCCTATAATTACAAAGTCTGTAAAAGATAATGATTCGAATGTTTCTTAACCCTTTACGGACGAGACATTTTTATGGATTGTAGTTTTTATTTCCAAAAGGGTTTTATTTAAAAAACATTATAAAGAATAAAATTGGAGAGATAAAATTGTAGAAATGTAGAGAATAAAATTGTGAAAATCAAGAAAGGTTCAGTATCTCCGTCTATTTCCTGCTACATTCTGTCGAACCGAAATTCTTCTGAAACATTATAAAGAGTATAAAAATATCAATTTATTAATTTGAGAATTTAAAAAATCGTCATTTTTGAGCTTAAATATTTACTACATAGCAAATAGCTAGAGACTTGCAAAAAAATATTCTAGATTCCTACAACCTTCTACTTTACGATTACGTAATTAGAAATAAATAATTTTAGCTAGTCAAGAAAAATTATTTTCTTTACGGGTCCTTACTTTCAAATAGCGTAAAACATGTCATGTTGATCAAACTGTTAAAAGTTTTTTTTTGCAATAATTTTTAATTTTCATGCGACGATGACCCAATGTCACTCATGAATGGGATTTGGGACAAAAGTATCCGAACATAACCATACTAAACAGCAAGCATCATTTTACAATCAAATTTCGGTGAAAAAATCACTTTTTCCACTGAAAAGCAACACTGTTAGAGGCAAAAAGCTCTTTTGGCCTCTAACAACAGAAGATTTTTGACCCTTGGGGTACATTAAGAGGCACGTAAGGCGGATATATTGATAAATTTCACAATTATCTGGTACATCCTAGTCATTATTCTCAGTTCCTAAGATCCATCGCCACCAAGACTTTAATTTTTCCTTTATTTTTGTTTGTTAAACATTTTTACACGATATTTCGGCAAAAATTAATGCAAAACTTCAGAAAATGGAACTTAATTTATTAATTATAATTAAAAATGAAATTATTAAAAGATATTAACCTAAATTTGGTCAAAAATAAATACCCTAACGCTCAATTTATTGAGTGGAATTATACTTATTTTCACTCTAAAAAACAAAATTCTATTATATTTCTAAAAATACTTAGAAGAAAAAATCAAAATGTCGATTTTTTATGTTGGCATGAAAGGACGTTATGGTCTACGTATGAATTTTTTTCTACATTTCTTTTTTTTTGTTCAGTTTTCTTAAGGATTATGGGGTGTAATTATACTTATTTCCACTAGGGTAAATTAAGCTAATTCAAAACCTGCTCCAAATGGAAATTTTTCGCTACTTCAAATGGAAACGTCATTGTTTTCATGATAAATAGAGTACTAAATTATTTTATTTATATATTTTCTATACCACAGTTTCATTATTTAGTTAATTTTGCTCCAAATAAAACGAAAATCCATTTATATTCACAAATTTTATTTTGTTATTTTTTTTAAAAAAAAATTAAAAGTGTACCTTTTCACCATCGATTTTTTTTTATCAATCGACCTTGTTTTTCAATGAAAAACACAATAAGGTGACTGTTGTTTATTCGTTTTGTTTAACGTTTATGTCATACTTCTGGCTCATTTTAGTTAAATTGAGTGCTAATCTTTATTGTTAACGGTACGTGAAGTTTTCAAATGAAGTAATTACATATTTCGTGAACAAAAAGGGTTTTCCTAAAGTGTCTGCAAATGCTTCAATAGGAAACCCCGGAAATATGATTTTTTGGAGAGATTTTCTTTATTGTTTTAGATGGGAAAGGAGAAAAGACCAGGAATAAGAACAAATCCTGCACTCAAGAGCAACTCAACAAGGTTTTTTGAAGCCTTTCGTCGCGGTTTCACTTGCACTGTGTGTCTCCAATTAGAAACTTTCCCTTGTCTCCATTTAGATTAATTTGTTTCCAATAGAAGCATTTTGCACTCGCGTATTTTTCTTGTATTTAAGAAGTTTTCAAATTATATCTAAAGAATTTTCACTAAACAGTAACATTTTAGAAGAGTCTGGGAGCAAATTTATGTAATTCTCTTCAGAAAAAATATGAACTTAATGTGTTGAATCTTCTGTCAAAGTTAAAGCGTCTGGAAATGGTTTTGAATTAGGACATTTACCCTACTGCATACCAACTTACGTAAGTTTAAATTTGCCCCTTTCCTCTGTTATTAAAATCCTGGCTACCCCTTACTTATAATTACCTCTTTAAAAATTGTTTTAGGTTCTTAATGAACAGAAAAAGTTTAAAGGTTTCACATTTACCCTAATACCGACTTCAGATATGAGGTTTAGCCCAGTTCCGAAAAGCCTCAAAAACTTTAATAACAAAAAATTTTGTTAATTTTTCAAAATCAATTGACCAATTTGTCCTTAATATTCAATCCAAAGCAGCAATTTCCTCAAAAATCTTGCCTGATAAGGAATTAGAGGATTTAAGCCATATGGCTAAGCCTCAGGTCTGAACATCTGAAGCCCGTACAATAATGATACTATTGGAGTCGTATTGTATTTTCGAATTAACAAAAAAAAACTAGGTCAACTTCGGCCCAAATTATACTCCAATATAGTCAACTTTTTCTTTATTATTGTACTAATAATATAGTCATTCGAGGAGGGATGGAACGGAACACCTTTTTTATATTCAATATTGCCGATACATTTTGAATACGAGACAAAGACGAATCTCACTGGTTTATCATTTGAAGACTCTAAATTTAAGATATCAATATTAGAAAAGCCTAGATGAAAATAGTCACTTCGAAAAATAGGATTTAAAAAAAAAATACATTTTGAGGCACTCAAAAAAAGTGCGCGTGAGATGGAACACCCCTAATTTTAGCAAAATATTTATTAGTTTATTTTAATAATTTAGAATAGGAGGGAAGTGATTTTAGACATGAACACTATTTCATTGAATTTATTGGAGTTTATTTTATTTCTTCAGTATAAAATGATTTATTTATGTATTTATTAATTAATGTGAATCACATTAACTGTCGCTTGTGAGCGTCCAAATATGTTATTTGTGTCTTTGAGTCACTTAATATTAGGGGTTTTTCTATTTATTGATGAAGAAGTGGACTTGGCCTGCAAAAATAAGTTTAAATTTACCTAAAGCATAAATATTTTTCACATTAAAAAATTAAAGAGAAAATCGCATTAATTTCTCGCATTAATGCTATAAATCAATTTATATCAAATTCTGCGGGCCAAGTCTACCTTTTTATCAACAAATAGATCAAATTTTGAATATAAAATGATTCAAACACACAAATTACACATTTGGACTCTCACCAGCGACAATTAATGTGATTCATATTAAAATTTTAATGTGCAAGTGTGATAACACAGTAAGACGACAATATTTAAAGTGTTAAATGGAATAAATGATAAACTTTTATACATTCAGAATTAAAAACACAAAGATAATTACCTTTTCATATTGCACCTTTCCATCTCATGGCATCAAAGTTTCGGATAGAACACATTTTAAGAAAGAAAATGTTAACTAAAGCAGTTAATTGAAAAATCACATTTTTTGATGACCTGATAAAATTCTGCAGAATATATTCCTTTCAAAGCACAAGAACAATACAGTTTTTTTTTTCATCTCTCTCAAGCTGAATTAGTTGACACCAAAGTCATCAGATAATTTCTCCTCTTTGCGCGCCAGAACAAACGAAACACGCGAGACCTTCAAAGTTGATTCGTGTTGCAAATGTTCGGGAAAAATTGAGACAAATTGCCAAGTCTCTCAACGTTGGAATTGATGGGAAATTCTGCAGCGGAGAAAAATTCCAAAGAAAACCTCAAAAGGTGAGGAAGCACCTCTGGGCCTTTCAGTTGGAGGAGATACACTTTTATAAAATTCACACCAATAACTCTTTTACACACCTCTAACTTCAGCATTTTCCATCAAATCAACTCCCATTAATCACACGGAAAGTCTTATTTTTTCACTTTGTATTCCATTCTTCTTTCCCTTCATTTCTTCGTCTTTTTCTTCTCTCTCTCTTGTTCTTTCTCCGACAGCGAATGACAAACAAAACACCCCATAATTGATATCATTTGCATAATTTATATTTCAATTAACTGAGAGTATAATTTCTTCCATTACATGTTGTGCAAAAAGGAAAAAGAAATACATTTCAAATGCTACTTTGCACCTTTAGGAAGAAAGTTTGCCCATTAAATTGTATGCTTTATAAAGTGAATTATTTATTATGTGATTATATATTTTTATTATTGATACTTGCGCTTTTATCGCATAAATATTTAAGCTGGATTTTTTTTGAAATTTATTTTTTATTGTAATTTAAAAGTGAAAATTATGAAGGATTTATTAAATTGAAAGCATAAAAAAAATAAAAGAACATTGAATTGTTAATTCTTTAGAGAGATATTGGCTGTATAAGAGAATTATTTTCAGCATAATTATCTGCCCTTCACTGATCGTGCAATTTTCTCTCTCTCTCCAACTTTGAAGTTGTCAAAATTGCTCCTCCTTCCTCCATTCGCCCATCAACATCTCCTCCCCCCTCCCGCTTCCCATTACTTTTATCATAAATGTCTTAACTCTGAGAAGAAGAAGTGCCATACCTTTTTTTCTTTTTAATTGAGTGCCGTGGACGTCAGAACAGCCACACCTCGTTCGTAGAAACTATGAGGATCTTGGCCAGGTGCAACGGCCAAATCCACCGTGAAAAGCAGTTCCGTTCGCGTGGAATTCAAGTAGACGGGCAACGTGAGTTTACCAGGGCGCTGCTCAGCCGTGGATCGTGACCACTTGAGGAGGGTCAAGGGCAGGTCCATCATGATTGTTGAAGTCAAAAGCAATTGGTTATTCTTGCACTGGGCCCCTTGCAATTTCAACCCAACAACACCAAAGCAACTATCTTTCTGATCAGCCTCCGAATTTGTCTCATTGATCGTCACCTCCAGCATCAATTCCTCCAGGGACCAACTGTTAGCCTGAGCCACGCACTGTCTCGTAGCCGTAATGTAGGCTTCCGGATTGAGCAATCCACCCAACCAAACTGGAAAACTCTGGAGTTCCTTAGCACCAGCCTGAGACACCAGAGTCGACACTTTCTGCAATTGCTGCACCCTGTGACTAAAATCCGTGATCCACTGAATGACAGTGCATCCAGCTGGAACTGTATATCTTCTCCATCCAACAGGAATAATTCCCCTGACCAATTCACTCAACATACTACGATGGTGATTTGTCTGCTTCTTCTCACCCTGACAAATCAGCACCACATCCTGCAAATCCGAAATCACTGTCTGCAGCAACTTGGCTCCAGAAGCAACTTCACGCTCGAAATATCTAGAAAATAGCGCAAGAGAAAAAGAAAAAAAATATTTTGAGGGTATACTTTCTGATTCCCAATCAATTTGGACTAGAACTCTGAGGATCATTGGGATCATTTAAATAAATTTATTAACCCTCTAACAGTATTTTTTTTTAATATGCAAAAAACGAGTTAAATCCTGTTGTCTAGGGTAGTTAATGGTCCAATAAACTCAAAAACAAACCATCCATTTTTCATTATCTCTTTCCGTATGGGCGCCAGGTGAAAAAAGGTAAAGATCCCCTCCAGGCGGTCATATCGGTTTAATCCTTTAAGGACGACTGGGTCACCCGTGACCCATAGAGAAAATAATTTTTCCTGACTATACCTGAAGTTATTTCTTTCTAATGTTTGTACATAATCACAAAGTAGAAAGATGTAGGAATATAGGATATTTTTTGAAAATCTCCAGTTATTTGCTATATAAAAAATATTTGAGCTAAAAAATAGCGAATTTTCAAATTTTCATGTTGGTGCTTGAATTTTAATATTTTTAATATTTCTAATTTTTTTAAGCAAAAACCTCTTGGGACAAGAAACTATAATAACTATACATAATATTTCTCAACAAAGTAAAAATTATAGTTTATTTGTATTTTCAGGAAAGCTTCATAATTTTCATGGGTCATATATGACCCAATCGTCCATAAAGGTAAAAAAACACCGAATCTGTCTCTAGTGGATTTTAGAAGATTTGAGGTTAGACTGTTTCATGTTTTTGTGTATGTGTGCGCAAAATAGTTAATTATTCGTGTAATATTGTGTGATATATCAATTAGCTGAGATTTTCCAGTGCAATACTGACTGAAGAAGGTAATATTTTGATAACTTATAAGATACTTCTACGTATATGATTTAAATTCATAACTTTTTACTCTTGTACATGACTTCAAAAATGGAAAAAAAATGTCATGATCAATGAACCCGAAATCATCCACATATTATGCCCGGAAGATAGCGATGATGCCGACAATCTTGTCCTGAACAAAAGCGACATAATACATTTGGAACAAGACGTGGATGAAGTGGACTTTGAAATTTTCATCGAAAACGCATCAACTCCGAAAGAACTCCCGGATCCACAGAAATGTGCAACTGTACGTCTGAAATTCCCAGAGACAAACAACATTGCACCTACCCATTACCATCCAACATGTTTCGAAGAAAACTGAAGTGCACATTACCTCAGTGTTACCTTACCAGTTTGCGAAACTTGTTTCGATGAATATCATAAAAATTAAAAATGAAGTAATCAATAATACATTTTTTTCATAAAAATTTTTGTGTAACAGTCTTCAAGATTCTTTGAGACCAAAAATTGAATGAGATTTTTTAAAATTAATTTTTGATCGTTTTAATTTTTACTCGTACTCTAAATATTATTTTTATTATTACAAATATATTCAAGTTATTTATCCTTCAAAAATAACAGAGCAAACGAGTAAAACTAGTCGTCTGGAAAATTTTGTGCTTTTTTACCTTTAAGGACGATTGGGTCATATATGACCCATAGTTTTCCAGGACTCCTAGGGATGGGAAAATTTCTTTTTAACCGTAAATCTCTTATTTAGGCTAAAATATCGAGGGAATCTTTATTTCATTGAATTTCGCTCAGCGGAAAGCTTCTCGTCCTTAAAGTGTTAAACGGCAAAATCGGACAGATAGCGTAGTCTGAGCGGAAAATGATGTATGGACGAATATACACAAATGTCCTCTGTCTGTCAAAATCGGTTCAGCGACAGTCGAGATAATTGGGGTTATGTGATATTGAAATTGGTTTTTCGACTATGGCGCCCCTGGTGTTGGTCCCACGAAATTCAAATGTTCTTTGAACTGCGATGCATTTGGTGAGATCTTTCATTTGCGCCCTCACTAATCAAAATCGGTCAAATAGAACCGCAGATATAATTTTTTGAATTTCGTGAACTTTGACACCTCATATCTCCGGTTCTATTATAATCACAGCGAACCCACGCCTTTTAGAAACGTCTTAAACTAGACTGCAACACTCTAAAACTTGATTAACTTGCACAATGCCGTTTTTGAGAAAAATGAGTTTGAATTTTGACGGTATCGCAGCGCCACCTGTGGTGACTTTTTGAACTTCCATCTGAAAGTTCTCATCGAGGCGAAAGGGCTGTCTTCAGTTTTTTAGTCATCGCATAAATTTGGCCAACAAATTGTTTCTTTTGGAAAATTCAAATGGATTTCTTTATTGTGAATCCCATTTATACTCTTCAAATGAACAAGGTAAACGTTGTTTTCAAATTATTGATTTCAGTCAAAATGAGTGAACATCCAATCCTCAGTTCTCATCTGAGACAGGAAAAATTCCTGCCGCCACTCGGACTTGAACTGAGGACCTTTTCGCTTTTTGTTGTTTTTAAGTCACTTTTGTCTGATATGCGATTTCTGTATCCGTCCTTCAAAATGCCCAAATCAAATCTTCACAAAACTCTGCGAATTTCAATAAATTCCAAGATTCATCGACATTTCTCATTGCATATATTGGAGATTAAAATGAAACAAAAAAAAATCATATTGAAAAATTAACGCAAATTGAGAAATAAAAATCAAAATGATGAAAAATGAGTCACACGTGCCAGAGATTACAATCTCTAAAATCGCGTCGCTGCTTCTAATTAGCAACACCCACTTTCGATTTTGGAAAGGGATGAATTCACTTACAAGCTCATTATACAATCTCATCTACCGACTTTGAGACCCTAAAGAGTCATTTTTGTGATAGTGATCAGAGTAGATTTTAATTGAATTTCCAAGTTAAATCTGAACTTTCAAAAATTTATATGAAAAAGTTCCCAAGATCGAAAGTAGCAATTATTTATGCAATATGTAGTCTGGGTCTTGTGTGATTATTGCTAAACTATCACTAAACACCTCGCAAAGAATAATTGCTTCCAGCAAAGTGATCATTATTGAAGAAAATGAGGTAATTTGTTAATTGACAGACACATTTTGCACATTTCCCCAAAAACAAGATGAGTATCAAATTTCAAGATTTTTGTTTGCACAGCACATTTTTGGCATCAACATTAACTTTTACAACCGCAACAAATAATAAATCTTTCATAGGAATTGCATTTATTAATTCCTATTCACACTGATGGAGAGAGATTGATTGCTGTTTATGGACTTAATCTCCAATTAAAAATTTATAAGCTCTAACAATAAAAATAAAACTGAGAATTTGATGAATTTCCTTTTGTGGTATAAACGATAATGACGTTTTTATTAATTTCAAAAGAAACTTAACAGATTGTTAGAAGAAACGAAGTAGTAAATATTTTTGCATTGTTTTAATGAACTTGGTTTTCTTAACACACTTATTTTTTTTAAAAAAAATCTTTACTTTTAAGATGGCTTATTTTTCAACCGATTTGAAAATTAATTTAAAGTCATACGATTCACAAGTACAAACTCCATAACTAATCTCAGTTCCTAAGTGATCCTAAGTGAAATACTATCTGTCAGATCAGGTCCAAACTTGGTAAGTTTTGACACTCATAGATCATGAATATGATACACCACGCTAAAAAAAATTAATTATCGTAGACGTTTATCAGTCGGTCTGTCATACAACCGCTTCTGTATAGAAACTGAGAGAAATATCGGTTAAGTGGTTTTCGATAAAGGTTTAATGTCGGTAATGTCGATGATGTCCGGGACTTTGACCTTTCGGGATTTTGACTGTTCTCGATTTTGGCTTCCGGGGTCTTGGCTTTCAAGATTCGGGATTTTGGACCTATCGAAATTTCGGGTTTTTTGGATTTTGGATCTTTCGAGATTTAGACCATTTGGTATCTTGGCGTTTTGGGATTTTGGCTTTCGGGATTTTGACCTTTCAGGATTTTGTCTTTTTGGGATTTGGGTTTTTCGGGATTTCGGCTTTTCGGGATTTTCGCTTTCAGGATTTTGAACATTCTGGATTTTGGCTTTCGAGGTCTTGGCTTTCAATATTTGGGATAAATCCTTTCAGGATTTCGAGCATTTGGGATTTTCGTTTTCCGGAATTTTGGTCTTTCGAGATTTTGACTTTCGTGATTTGGGTTTTGCAGGATTTTGGCTTTCGGGATTTTGATCATTTTGGATTTGGCTTTTCGGAATTTTAGTTTCAAGGATGTTGACGTTGGCTTTCGAGATTCGGGATTTCGGATCTATCGAGATTTTGGTTTTTCGGGATTTAGACCTTTTGAGATTTTGACTTTTTGGGAGTTTTGACCATCTGGGATTTTTGCTTTTCAGGATTTGGAACATTCAGGATTTTGTCTTTCGGTATTTGGGTTTTTCGGGAATTTAGCTTCTGGGATTTTAGTTTTCCGGGATTTTGGACTTTTCAAGATTTCGGCTTTTCTGGATTTTGGATCTTTCGAGATTTAGACCATTTGGGATCTTGGCTTTTTGGGGTTTTGGCTTTCGGGATTTTGAAAATTTTGGATTTTGGCTTTTCGGAGTTTTGACTTCCGGAGTCTTGGCTTTCAATATTCGGGATTTTGAACCTTTCGAGATTTTGGCTTTTTCAGATTTTGACCACCCGGAATTTTGACCTTTCGGGATTTTAACTTTCGGAATTTAGGGTTTTCTGGATCTTGACCATTCGGAACCTTGGCCTTCGGGGCCTTGGCTTTCAGGATTTTGGGCTATCGGGATTTCGGCCTTCCAGGATTTTGACCATTCTTTTGATTATAAACAGATCTTTATAATTTAAATAAAGGTGAATTAAATCTAGATTTAGTCATCTTGTTCACTTTTATAAGCAGTTTTGAATACTTATTTACAAAATAAAAGTTTTTAGGGTTTGGGCAATATTTAGCAAAAAAATTGATAAAGACTAACCTGTAAAGCGGATCCTTGATGTTTTCCACAGTCCTCTTGAGCGTTGCCAGAGATTTCGGTAGCAATTCCAGCCAGGACGTAGCACTGTTGTGTAGAGTCTTCATCCATGATGGGCGACCATCTTCCTGCTTTGTCTGCGTGATGTCCAAACTCTCATCTGCCGAACTGTAAGCCAATTCATCATCATCCTCCAATTGCTGCATCTTCAGCATTTTACTGATCAGATCCGTTCCGCGAGTGGTCAGTAGAACTCTTTCAGCATTGTTTGGCAATCCCAGCCAAGATGGCGTCTGCCTATCAGCCAAACCCTCAATCCACTTGAGGAAATGATCACGCCTAGTGCCATCGGGCATTGTAATGTGACGCTGACCATTTGGTCCACCGGCAACACCATCCACATTGGCCACAAGTGCAAAATCACCCTCAAAGCTGCGGGCTGTGAAGAGTTTCGCGAGGAAAGATTGCAAGAGACGCTGATCGAAATCATTATCTATCTTTCCACCATAGATACTCTGAGACAGAAGAGTCACCAGGGCATCCCATGGTACCTTCTCGGGAGGGAGATTTGTGCGTCCCATGGCAGTTGCATCAATCCATGTGTCAAGTGTGTCACATGCTACACGTAAATCTGATTCATTGAATTCATATTTCTTAGCCCATCCCAATGGGGCATATCTTAGACGTTCCTGGACAATGGCATGGAACCAGGCCAGGAGGAAGTAGAGTCTTGCTCTTTCACTGGGTTGCTTCATCATTCGTCCAGCTGGGACAGTTGAGAAGGTTCGGAGGAGATTAGCACGAATACCTGGTGGTGGTTCGTAGACAAAAATCCTTCCAGCTCGGAGGAGATTGACTGGAACCCGTGGACTGATCTCCATGGTGAGGAAGAGTCGGAATCCTGCATGTGGCTGCAGGGAATGGAGTTTCTTTTCCAACTGCACAAGCCACTGTGGAGCGAGATGGACGTTCTTCAGAAGAACCCATCGACCACTCTTGCAGGCAGCATTGATAGCCCTTTCAGCTTGATTGAAGCCCTCAGCTGACCCAATGGCAATACTAGAGATTTGTTTATTGAGCTCAGCCGCTAGATCGTCCACTCGGCTTGATGCATCAAAACCAGGAACTGAGCAAAGCAAAGCTGGGGTGTTGGAAGTTAATTGCTTCTCAACGCAAGTTGCAAAGTCTAACTCTTTCTCAGCCAGTGGCATGAAATCTTCTCCAAGAACTGTTGCAACCAGAAGATTAGCCGCTGCTATGACACGATCAGGTCGGAAGGCTTGAATCAAGAGCAATTGATGCATAGCAGCTACAATGGGAGACAGAGCCTTGGATTCATCCCAAAGCTGGGGTACACATTGCTCTGGAGAACTTTGCTGAAGCCAAGCTCCAAGTTCCGGCATAGATTTTACCTTTTCCAGAAGTTTCCGGAAGATTGGTAAACGTGCAGCCAGGCGATTGACACTCTCGAGTTGTTCTCCCGTCAAACCTTCAACTCTCTGTTGACCACTCACGAGACCTTCTTTGTTCCTCAAGAAGAAATTAAATTCTTGATCCATATTCGATTCGGATGTTCCTTTCAGATGAATCCGACACAGCAACAAGGCAAATGTCAAACGATCTGCATGTAGCATTCCCCTAGCTACTCGATCATAGCAAACGGCAAAGAGATCCTTTGTAATAATTCCCAAACGAGTTGTATAATCCGTAATCCCTTCCAAACGGTTATTATTGTAGAGAACCGTACTGAAGATATCCAGGAACATCTTCAGGGAATACTGATAGAGGAAGTGAACTTGATTCAAACTATCCATTGTGAAGTAGATGTTACTACAAGCTTGCGACAGGGACAAATATTGCTGAGAAACTGTTTCAATTTCTGCAATAACCTTATCCGTTTCCTCAACCTTCTGACCAATATCAGCAGCCTCCTTTTTGAGTGTCTCCAAAGTCGTAATGACAGAATCATCATCGAGAATCTTTCCTTTGGCATCATTGAGTGCCTGAAGGAGACTCTTTTCCAGTTGACGCAATCTCAAATGGAATTCACCCTGTAACTTAAGCAAATCCGACCGTTTTTCATCAATATCCGGACGTTCTGCCTTCAACACTTGATTGAGACACTGACTCTGCAGAGAACTCCTAGTCACAGTGAAATTGACAAAAGTCACCCTAGAACAAATATCTGGTGAAAATTCCACCGTTGGATCTCTCGTAGACAGAAAGATGACAAATGACGGAGATAAATCAATATCCTGATCACCAAGTGAAATCAAAACACGTCCACCAGTTCGTCTCAATTCCTTATTGAGTACCGGATTGAGAATTGGATCATAATTTTCAACATCTTGCACCAAAAGTGGATTACCAAATCGCAAAGCAGATTCCAGATTCTTCCTGAATGAATCATCCAAGAAGCTTGTCTTTGTTATCTTCTTATCCTTAAATTCATTCATGATGAACTCAGTAGCCTGACCCGATGGATCAATGATCAATGGATAGCGATTGAATCTCTTCAGCATTATCGCATTTTCCGTACATAAATCATCCGTTGGCAGAGCATTTGCCTGCCAACGAAGTCTCTCATCAGGATTCGACAAATACTCAGTTCTTGCAATATCAGCACGATACTGAATACTTGCAGCCTGAAGATGTTGACACCATGTTGTAAATAAGTTATTTCTGTAATGCTGATCAAAGTATCCACCATAAGCAATAAAAGCTGCAGAGAGTAGGACATCACCAATAATTGTGGACATTTGAGAACGGAAAGTCTCACTGGTTGCCTCCCAGCGATCTCTCTCAATATTGAGACTCTTCAACAGTGCAATTGATCGATCTACCTTAGCCTGAACATTCTCAAGGTCCGTCTTAATGGCCTGAGCTTGGGAAATCAATTGAGCATACTCTTCCTTGTACGCAGCAATACTCTGCTCAAGCTGAGAAATAAGATCTTTGATATCTTGAGCATGACTCATATTGACTTCTGCTTGATCTTCCAGAGATTGCAATTCATCACGCAGAGGTTCAACCCTCTTTAACATGTCAGCATATTCAATCTGCAAGGATATCAAGGAATGCTATACCAATCGCAAGCCTCATTTTAAAGGCTATTATATCTAAGGGCTTAGGGATGCTGATTCACAGGTAAAAATAAAAGGGTCAAATTGATCCAAATGGTAAAAATGAAAGGATCACCGAGGATCCTTTGAAAGTGTCCCTGTTTTGACACTTATTTACCTCCAGAATAAGAGAACAAAAACAGTGATAGTCATCTTTGATGTTCGCTCAGATGAGAGAAATATGATATCAGTAATATGTTCGTGATAAAACATAATCTAACGTGACAAATTTGCATACAAAATTTCAAGAGACACTAGTTTCAAAGGTTCAAATATGATCCATCCTTTTGAAAAGGATGGAGCATAATCTAATTTGATTCTTTCATTTATATCAGTGTTGTTAAACTAAATTTGTCCAGCTTCATTGTTACTTTAAATTTACTCGTGCTTCAAAGAAGAATAAACTCAAATAAAGTTAAAACACTCCCAAAAAACGGAATAGAAAACATAAAGAACTCAGTAGATCCCGCCCATAAGAAATTATAAGTCACGCCCACATCATAAACTATCCGCAAACATAGTTAAAATCTAGGAATTTGGAATATTGAGAAATTCTCAAAGAAAAACACCCAAGTCACTATTGGATTACGTTGATAAAATAAGAAAATCGTGCCTTTGAAAAAATACGCCACGCCCTTTGAGAAAGTATTAATTGAAAAACTAAAAATTTACTATTTTTAAAGACACAAAAAATTTATCATTTACGAAAATCTAAATATAAAATGAAAATATATAGGTTTCGCCCATAAATATTTTAAGGTCACGTCTCTTTCAGGAGCCACACCCAAATCGAATGGAAATTCTTCAAATTTCAATATTTATTTAAAAAAATAAATAAAAAGAAGACATAAAGATAAATCCAGAAATCCGTGTATGAAAATAAACCACATTTCCTACAAAACTTTAAATCGAATAGTCATTAATCAAACGTAAAACTTTCGAAAGCATAATGTTAATAAATTTTATTTTACCATAAAATGAGGTATTTTATAATATGTAACAGGAACAATCCAACATGTAGGCGTGGTCTAAAGACCGGAAGATCACTGAATTTTCCTTTTACACGGAATTTCTGGAAGTAATATTATTTTTATTTTCTAGATAATTTTCGATACTTGAACCTGGACGAATTTGTATTCTTAGGCAAGTTTTTTTTTCTAGGGTAGAGTAAGCCCTTTTCGCCACCTTAAGGTTTTGTACCCTTGTAATTCTTACAATTTTTGTCGAAATAAAAAGAAATTTTCTCTACAAGTGCTTTGAAGCATTGTCTCTCTAATGAACCAGGAGACTTTCCGGGAATTTTTGGGCATCTAGTTGAAAAAATACATTTCCTGCGACAATGCATGTTTCAGTACTTTTCGCCACTTTGTAAACACTTTTTCGCCACTGTGTAAGCACTTTTTCGCCACTTGTTTTTAATTGATTTTTAAGAAACAGCAGCTTTCGAAAACCCGCAAAAGTACATTTCACAGTACTTTTCTTATTTAACACCTATATTAGACAATTATTAGAGTATTTCGAATGATTTTTTGCACATTTTTTGTTTGCGACAAAAATCAATTGACAATTACATCTATTTCAAGTAAATTCCGCGAGGTGCGCCACTTGTAAAATGCTTGGAAAAATGAGTGGCGAAAAGTACTTACACAACCGAAAAAGTAAGCCCTATTTCACAACATCCGTATTTCTTTATTTTTTTGTAAAACATTATTAAATAATGATAGAGCGAAGCTTAGTAAATAACAAAGCGACTTTCAGTGAAAAAATATCAAATACTGTACTGCAAAAACATAAAATATTGCAAGACAATTTGTCTGAGCGTTGACAAGTTTATTAAGAACTCCATATTTTTTTGGTGACTGTTCACCTTGTCGACAATTTCTTCAATTAACTTGCAAATAATCTAGTCGGTGGAGCACCAGTTATGGTTTTCTGATCCGTTGGACTAGAGGTTACGAAGTAATAGTCATTTCGTAGTTCCAGGAGCTCATAATTCCCTGAAAAAGTGATTTTATTTGTAGGTGGCGAAAAAGTGCTTACTGGCGAAAAAGTACTGACTCTACCCTACTACAAATTACTTAAAATCATAAATAATTCTTGAATAGGAATGTCACTTCAGGGTCCTCCCTAACTTGAAATTATGAAGTTAGTTTGATCAAAATGTGTAATAGTTATTTTTTCTATCAATTTCCCTATTAATTAATCGTACTATTCCCCTCTAATAAGCAAGTAGATTAATAACTTCAAAATTAATTGGTCGTCTATAAGGGCGTGGCTTCTCGGGAGGGCGTCACTACAAATTATTTATGGTATAAAGCCTACTCAGTAGCATGGTCAATTTTCACTGAAAGTTTATTTTTAAAAGCTATTAAAATTTAAATGCTTGTAATTTTTTTTGGCACTGTACAAATGAGCAGTCAAAATTGAATTTCGATAGCAAAACATCAATTTTGATCAGTATTTTAATTTAGGACCTTAATGATTCTATTGGTTTTGGCTAAGGAAAATATAGAGAGATTCATTTTATCTGCACCATTTTAGATGCTAAACATATTAGACGAGTTTTTGTAAAAATTTAGATTTTTTACTAATCAAAATTCAAGATTGTATGTCTCAGACAGGAAAAACAAAATTCACATCCTATTCATTTTCAATCGTTTGACCTTATATCTATTCTAATTTTTCGTACTTTTCTTCTTATGAACATCATAAGAAATTCAATTTAGATTTGAGTGTCAAAAAGTGGAATCTTCTTATTCTTTTGAATGTCACACCAAATTTAATTAATTTTAATCCAATTTTATGTCCAAAAGAATGGGATATACTTATGTAAAATTTTAAGATAAAAAGCGAAGATAATTTTGATTGCATGATTTTTTTTATCTAAAACGAAGTGCCAGTGACATTACTGACCAAATTTGATTATTTACTGATCATTTAGTTTTTCTCCCATTTTTGAAAGTTTCAAATTTTAAATCTTATGTGCTGGCACACTTTTTCAATTTAGTGAAATTCAATCGAATGAAATTTTATCTCTTTCTCTATTAAACTGAAATTAGATATAATTTTGTTTCTTTTGGTTAAATAAAAAATGAATTCGAAATTTATTTTTCATTTGACAGAAATTGAGAATTTGCGTGGCTATTTTCACCGCCGCCGCATTGGATGGAGATTGAATTGTTCCAAAATCAGTTGTAATGGCTTCGGCATACCTTTTAGATCAGGAAAATTTCATGAAGTCGAAATTCGAATCCCTTACTTATTAACATACTTTGCATATATCTATCTAATTCTCTCTCACTCTTCTTCTTCTTTTTCGGTCCCGAAAAATTCTTTCAAAGCGGAACTCCCTGTAATAACTCCAACACATCTTTAGATCAGGAAAATTTATTGAAATCAAAATTCACATCATTTTCTCCCTTAAACGTTTTGCATATCTCTATCTCACCATTTTTCAAGTAAAATTACAGTGAACTAAATTAAATTTGGCGTGATGTCCAAAAGAATAAGAGTGCAAAAAATTAAGATAGACTTAGGCAGAAAATAGAAGGAAAAGGATATGAATTTCGATTTCATGAAATTTTCTTGGTCTAAAAGGTGTGCCAACGCCAAAATTGGCCAAATGCGGCGTAAATGACTTGTATGAACCCATTTATACCGAAGATTGAGATTGAACTGTCCCAAAAACTGATTCTTATGGCTCCGACACATCTTTTAAATCAGGAAAATTTTATGAAATCAAAATTCACATCCTTTTCTCCCTTAAACGTTTTGCATATATCTATCATCCCATTTCTCAAGCAAAATTAGATTGAACTAAATTGAATTTGGCGTGATGTTCAAGAGAAGAAGAGTGTAAAAGATTAAGATAGACTTAAGTAAAAAATAGAAGAAGGAAAAGGATGTGAATTTCGTTTTCATGGACTTTTCTTGATCCAAAAGGTGTGCCAGCGCTATAATTGGCCAAATTCGGCGTAAATGACTCCTATGAACCCATTTATGCCGAAGATTGAGATTGACTTGTCCCAAAATGTGCTCCGACAATCACGAAAATTTCACGAAGTCGAAATTCAAATCCATTTGTTTCTCACGTGCTTTGCATATGTCTACATGTCTTTGCATATGTCTTTCGCACTCTTCTTCTTCTTTTCAACATCACAATAAATTCAATTTAACTCAATCGAATTTGGAGTGCGAAAGAATGAGATAGACATATACAAAATGTGTGAGAAAGAAAAGGATGTGAATTTTGATTTCTAGAAATTTTATTGATTTAAAAGGTATGCCGGAGCCATTAGACTTTCAGTTTGAGGTAAAATTTCGATAGATTACATTTCAAAAAATTGAAATGGTGTGCCAGTGCCATTAATTCGAATAACTAAGAATTGTGATACGCAAAGTACACTGAGAAAAAAAGAGGCTGCGATTAAATTTTTTTCCTCATAACTTTAACACTTTTTAGGTGTAAAAATATATTAACATTTTTTAATCTTAATTTTACACCTTTTTAAGAATAAAACTAACATGAAAAAGGGTAACTTTAACCCATAGCAGACCTAAAAAGGGTAATATTTACACAGATTTCGGATCAATACTGCAGGGTAAAATTAACTTTTCCGGAATGTTATTTTAACTTTTTCGGATTTCTCTCAATAAAGGTTTTTTTTAAAGGGTCCTGAAAATCTTAAGATAAAAATAGATCATACCTGAGCGATGGCCCATTTCACCATAGGTCCGCAAGCCATACTAGCCCGATTAACCTTCTCGAAGTTATACTCCGGATTCGAGAGATAGCGAGTCTTCATCTTTTCACGAACATCATCCCTAAAGTTCGAGAAGAAAATTCGATCAATTTAAAAATTTCAAATTCCAAACTTAAAAATTAATAGCGAAAGCAACAAATACGACCATCACCAGCAAGCTTCATGCGACACACATTTTTTTTGGAGGGTGTAAGAGAAATTTTCAATGATTCTAAGCTGATCTTTCAAGCAAATATCTACAGCAAAATCATAAATAAATAAATCCAAGGATTTCAAGAAAAAAAAAGAAACTCAAATCCAAAGATTTAACATCTCTCTGAAGTTGGCCCCATAGGATTTATCCTCAATCCAATTGATAATGTTTATCGTGTGTAATTTTTTTTCTGTGGTGTTCTTCTCTACGAAAAATTTATGCGCTCTACTGAGGTGAAAACAAACGAAAATAATAATAAAAAAACAATAAAAGATCACAAAAAGAAAAATCTACTTCTACATTACTTTTTTTGGAATGTTGACCACACATTTAAGCCCAATGCACAATAAATTTTGTTTGTAAACATGTTTTCAAAATTTCATATGAGAAAGAGCGAGATGACTAGATCTCGATTTCATTCACTCTCATTGAAATGTCAAAAACATGTTTACATAGCAAAAGTTATTGTGCGTTGGGCATTACAGAGACACTAATAGTTTGCTTTTAGAAAATTACAAAAAAAAGACAAAGTCCAAATATTTGTAATTTTGGCTTACGTTATATCTTCAGTACTGAAGTTAGACACAATGGAATTAATAAAGTTTTCTCGCATGATCACAGCTCGAATCGATTTCCAATCGGATGCATTTTCACCAAGCAGCAAACATATCGATTCGAGTGCCAATTTCACAACAGCCGGCGGATTCGCCATTGAGCGAACTTCGACGAGATGCTGCTTCCTGATGGACTTTACAGCTAGAAAAAGTTATTTATTTTTGTCGTATTAGAGTGTCAGTAGGTTTTTTTCTTCTCCTTTCTTCTTTTTTTGCATTAATAGTGAGACTTTTCATCACTATTCACTTTTGACTTAATGTTACATCTGGCCAGAAGATATTAAACAGTATTTCCTAATTAAAAAATAGCAAATTCAAGGAAAAAAATCAACTGAAGACGTAACTCTCAGATTGTTTCCCTGAACATGAACTTTACCACTTAAAAAAAGCAATTTTCAATTACATTTTTTTTTCTCCGAGACTTTCTTAATCACTTTTTGAGGTTTTCTCGTCAAAAATTCATTTCAGTTGATGGTAAAATTTTGGCAGTGAATAATTGCATAAGAAAATGACCTTTAAAAAAATACACATCAAACAATGCAAGAGCATTGGAACTGACTGAAAAAAAAAGAAACAATACGATCTCCCCTGGAATAAAATTATAAATCTTCCTGCCAGTGTTGAAAATATCTTTCTTATAGAGCATTAGTGTGTATCATTTGTTTTCTTTCAATTTACAAACAATTTTCTGTGCTGAAATGTTCAATGGTGCATTTTCTGTTTAATTGAATTTCACATAACAAGTTAATGATTAGTCACAAAGAAGCCACAAATATAATAAATTTTGGTGAACACAAATTATTTAATTAAAAAATAAAGTCATTGCAGCATCAAAGGCAATGAGTAGTTGAGTTAGAAGTAATAAAAAAAAACAATAGCTCAAAGAATGCACAAAATTGCATTATTAAGTTAGTCATTTTATTGGAGGAACTAAACTGATTGATAAACTGCACTTTTTTCTTTGCAGCTAAAGCCATTAATCAATCAGAATTTTATTGGTAAAGTTCCTCCCAAAGAAAAAAAAACAAAAAAAAAATAAATTGATTTATAGCAGATTAACAAGTTAATATAATTGAAATTTTTCTTCTTCTCATAATCATCCGTACGTGATTGATGATGTATCGTAATTGACAATCGATGATATAAATGAGTCTTTCACCATAACTTGGCGGATTGTCTTCCAGTCAGTCGTTTCAGTATTCAACATGAGACACACGGATTCAAGAGCTAACTTTACAGCTGCCGGTGGATTAGCCATTGATTTTACCTCCGACAATTGATTCTTTTTAATGCCACTCACAGCTAAAATTATATCATACGTGTTGGTTTGTGTTTTTTAATTTATTATGGGTCATCATCGTGTGACAGAGGGTGCGCAGCAAGATAAATTCAGGATTTAATGCGATTTTTTTAAATACAGTTTGTTAACGTAATTTTTAATTATTAGCTCATCAATTGCTTGCAAGTACAAAAGGATTGCGGAATATTTTATTGTCTTTTTGAATTAATTTTTTTTTATTGTTCTAATACATTAGACCCCATAAAAAAAAGCCTGCCAGGAAAAATTTCCCTATTGATTCTTTGGGAAAAATTCATCATGTTCCCAGTGAATTCTCACCAAAGTTAATTAAATAAAGTTAAATAATCCCATATTAAGAATTTAAGCCGAATATCTTCAGAAATTACCCTTAGAGCGATGAAAATTTTCCAAGGAATTCTTTATGAATTTTCAGCCTTAGAAAATTCCATTAGCCTCTTAGGGAATTCCCATTGAATTCCTAGAGAAATTTCTGTGGATTATTTCCTCTGGAAGTCCTTGGATTTGTCCCAGAAATGTCAATGTTTCCGTGGTGAATTGCTCCCCAAATATCTGCAAGAATTCCCCTACTGGAAATTTGAGGAGAATAATTGAAGAAATTACCCTTCTGGGATGTGGAAATTTCCCAACAAGATCACAGAAAATTCCATTCGAATTTTCGTAATTAGAATTCCCACGAAATTCCCAAAGAATTCCTTGAGAATTTTCCATTTATTGTTTCCTCTGATATTCCTTAGGATTTTCAACAGAAATTTCATCACTCATGTATGTAATTTTGTCCGAGTATTCCATACATGGGAATATGGATAAAATACTAGAGAAATCACATCGCTTAAAGATAGAAATTTCCTATGGAGTTCACAGATATTTCCGAAGTGCATTTTCAGCTTCCGAAAAATCGGTAACATCCTGGAGAACTTTTGCTGATTTCTAATAAAAATCTCCTCGGGTAATTTCCAAAACAGACTGTGTGGACTTTCCCACAGAACATTCTATGTCGACTTCGAGAATTTTTCCTCAGTATTCTCCAAGCATTTTCTATCATTGGAATTCAAGTGGAATCAGTATTGAAATGTCCTTGGTCTCCGAGGATTTACATAAGAAATATTTCCTTAGTTTTTCCGAATTTTCTTCAAGGCTTCTTGGGGAAATTTTTGAAAAATTTCCTCAAGAAAGAGATATGAAAACTTCAGTAACCTGTTAAGAATATAGTTCAGTCGAGAAATTTTTTTTTGGAAAAAAATCATATAGAATACCGAATACTCATGTGAAAATAGTAAAATTTTGTAGAGAAAAAAATTGGGACAAGAAATAGAAATTTCCCAGCAGAAAAAGGTTAATATACGATAAGTATTCTTCAAGAAATCCATAATGAAATTAATTTTTATATATAATAATAATAATGCTGGAACAGCATTCCATGAAGGAACAAGGCCTTCCCGCAAAGGGATTTCTAGACATGCATTATTATTTTTTCTTGTACGGGATGAGGTTGTCAGTACCATGCTTAATTTTTACTTAAGGATATACTTCAGTCGACATGTTTTTTTTTTGGAAAAAGTTTATATAAAACATCGAAGACTTCAGTTTCTTCCGGTGTTCGTCAGAGGATTGTCTTCTTCTCAAAACCAAAAAGACTCAATTTTCTCCAAAGCTTTCGAACCTCGGTGGACCCACTGAGGAAGACCCATACCGAGGATCGAAAGCTTTGGAGAAAATTGAGTCTTTTTGGTTTTGAGAAGAAGACAATCCTCTGATGAACACCTGAAGAAACTGAAGACAATATTGGTATAATATTTCAAGCAGAGAATTTAGGTAGAAATACAGGAAATATCTCCATATAGGCTTGGAAAACTCAGTTGCCTCTTTCAAGGAAGCCCGAGGATCTCGCGTAGGGAATCAAAATTATAAATAACAATAAAACGACTTAAGAATTATTTCGATTATACAAATTGCTTAAAATTATTCCCTTAAAAAATCACATTATTTAAATAAAAAATCGCATCAAACCCTAAATATATCGTGAAAATTTAATCGCTCATTTGCTATTACAGAGGCA
Organism: Phlebotomus papatasi; assembly: GCF_024763615.1. Taxonomy (NCBI): domain Eukaryota; kingdom Metazoa; phylum Arthropoda; class Insecta; order Diptera; family Psychodidae; genus Phlebotomus; species Phlebotomus papatasi. Next base: position 78,162,792 of record NC_077222.1, read on the forward strand.
CCACTCAAGTCACAAGTTTATTTTCTTTTATCAGAATATTTTTTCTCTTTTTATTTAACGAAAATGAAGCATGTGTCGACCATGAAGGTTGGATCGTCCCCTCAAAATAAAAGTCTTTTTTTTTTTGAAAATTATTCGCTGCCTTTTATTTTTTTTTTTTTGCAAAATGTCTTCCATTAGTTATTAATGGATCTGGTGCCGACCAAAATTTCGAAAGACAAAATACCGAAAGCGAAAATACTCAAAGCCAAAATCCCGAAGGTCAAAATCCTTAAAGGAACGAGATTATACGTAGGACGATTTTTGGAATAATTTCCCAAAGCACAGAACCTTTCTTTTTGCGTCCAGCAAGCGCAGGTGTAATCCTAGGAGTAGCTACTACACTTTTACGAATTCGGGATTTTGGTTATCCCTTTCGAGATTTTGGATTTTGGAATTTTGGTTATCCAGGATTTAGGCTTTTCGGAATTTTCGGTTTTAAGGATTTTGGCTTTTTGGGATTTTGACACATTCGGGATTTTGGCTTTGGAATTTTAGCCTTCCAGGATTTTGGCTTTTTGGGATTTTGAGCTTTGGGGATTTCGGCATTCGGTATTTTGGCAATCGGGATCTTCGCTTTTTGGGATTTTGGCTTTCGGAATTTTGTCTATCCAGGATTTTGGCTTTTTGGGATTTCGGTTTTTTGTGATTTTGGCTTTCGGAATTTAGGCCTTCAGGGATTTTAGCTTTTTGGATTTTTGGCCTTTCGGGATTTTAGCGTTCGAGATCTTGCCTTTTTGAATTTTGGCTTTTTGGGATTTTGATCCATTCGGGATTTCGGCTATCCGGTATTTTGGCTTTTTGGATTTTAGCTTTCGGATGTTTGGCTATCCAGGATTTTGACTTTTTGGGATTTTGGCTTTCGGAATTTTTGCCTTCCGGGATTTTAGCTTTTTGGATTTTTGACCTTTCGGGATTTTATCGTTCGGGATCTTAGCTTTTTGGATTTTGGCTTTTTGGGATTTTGGCTTTCGGAATTTTGGCTTTCCGGGATTTTGGATTTTTGGGATTTTGGCTCTCGGAATTTTGGCTTTCCGGGATTTTGGCTTTTTGGAATTTTGACCTTTCGGAATTTTGGTGTTCGGGATCTTGGCTTTTTGGATTTTGGCTTTTTGGGATGTTGAGTTTTTTAGATTTTGACCCAACAGGGATTTGGACTTCCAGAATTTTGACTTTTTGAGAATTTAACTCATTCGAGATTTTAGTTCATCGGGATTTCAACCTAACCGGGATTTTGTTCCTTTCGGGATCTTGGCTTCCGGAATTTCGTCTTTCGGAATTTTGGATTCCCGAGATTTGGGCTTTTTGGGATTTTTTGAACTGGAACCATAATGCACACATGTTGCGAAAGATAATTCGTTAAAAGCGACTGATAATTTTAAAATTATCATTTTATATTTGGAGTACCATGGTCCCCATTCATGCTCATTCATTCGACGCTTTCTTTCAATTAATGATAAACCTTGCTTCACTCAAAGTAAACTTGTGATTAGAGCTATGCCCCTTGTGATATCGAATGAACGATTTTACCTTCCTGATCACTTTTAGGAGCAAAAAAATCGTTAGAAAATTACAAGAAACAAAATGAAAATGTGAAAATGCAAGAAAAAGTCAAACTTACCGAGTTGAGCATCAACAACAGCCGGTTCCACGAGAGCCAGATCAGCCATAACTCTCTTGCGTTTCTCCTCAATTTGCACCGTTTGCTCAGCAAGTTGAATTTGAATCTCTTGGGATTGTACCTTCTTCTTCTCAGCCTCCTGCTGATCCTTGAACATTTGCTTCAATTTTGCATTTGCTGCCTCATTCTTCGCTTGCAATTCCTGTGACTTTACTGCCAGTGACTTTTGCATTTCCTCCACTTGTTCTACAGTTTCGGCTATTTTGTTCAAGCCCACATTGAGATGTAGCTGTTGCTCCTCTAGATCACTGCGTTTCTCATTGTAAAGCTTAACCATGTGATGAATAAAGTCGAGATAGTGCCTTGGAGTGATGGCCATGGTACGTCCTCCACGTTTTGCCAGGCGTGCATTGGCCTTGTGGAGTGTCTGATGGACATAGACGCATGCATTGATTACGGCATCTCGATGATTGGGCGTAGCTGGGATCAACGGGCAAGCTGATGGGAAGAAATCCGGTGGAGACCAATTGGGTTTTTCCAAATCCACACGAATGGTAAATTCCTTGCCAACTTGGAACAGGGCAGATTCTGACCAATCACCAAACCAATTGAGAACGCAACGATTGAAGAGAGCCGGTGATGTTGCAGCTCTATCTTTGAGACCATCCGTTGATGGATTCATGGTGAAGACAACATGAAGATTTCGCATAACTTGTTGCGTAAACCATTTGTAGAGTTCATCACTGGAATCTAGCATTAATCCTTCCCTCTGAGCTCCTTCTTTGCATTGAGTCATCAGAGTTGTATATTCATCTCCTTCAAACAATCCCGGAACTTCACCATTGGCCAACAGTGTATTCATCCTCTCGAGGAATCCGGAATCTAGGACATTTGACTCATCCAGGATGAAAGCAATCTTTTCGTCTTTGCATCCCGACCTCCGAAGAACTGATCTTAAATCTTCATCAAAATCTTCACTGGTGTATTTATTGTGAACTTTAATCTGGAAGACGGAGAGTCCATTCATCCAAGCCACAAAACGAGAGAGGGTTGTTTTTCCAGCTCCTGAAACTCCAATCAGCAACAAATGCCCTTGAGGTTGCCGGAAGATTCGATCGATACGCAGAACATGCTCTAGAACTTCATCAAAGAGCACCAGAGGAACATCCAACTCTTCTTCGTAGAAAATCTTAAGGCGTGCCTTGACATAATCACGCAATTCATCCCGATTGACCGGCATGTAATCCTTGGAGAGCCAATTGCTGTAGAGAATGGGCCTGGCCAGGGCTTTATCATGATCAACCGAGGGGAAATGTTTCGCTACAACAATATCAATATTCTCATTTGTCCAACGACGTTCTGACTCCTCCACCAAGCGATCCTGGAAGAGCCGTAGGGCTTCATGAGCCCATAGGCGAACCAATCCTTCAACTGCCAGGGTATCCAGAGGTCTGATAGCTTCACAGATTCCTCTGACCCAACGTGTCATCTCTCTCGGCGAGTAAACATAGTGTGGCTGCATATCTTGGGTAAATCGATCTTGGGATGCCAAATAAAATTCCACCATGGCATTGGTCAGTGGTTCAGCATAACCCCTCAAAGATGGCATCATACGCAACATAGCTCGACTGAATGTGCCGTAAATCTGCTTGAGAGACGTCTCACCCGGATAGTCAACATAGATAATTGGGACATGTCGCAAGAATCGATGGGAAAGGGGCTTTCGACCCGGATCAGTTGGTGGATTGCAAGCTCCAACAAATTGAATCCTCTCCAGTGTCACCCAAGACTGATCGCCAGCCCTATAGAAACCCTTATGCTCAACCAATTGACGCAAAAATGAAATCACCCTCTGTGTCCCATACGAATCCATATCCGGCAAATTAATCTCATCGCAGAACAATACCAACCACTTCCCAATTTGCACCGGAGCCAGTACCACGCCATTTGGTGTCTTCCTATACTCACAGTAGTGATCAAATGTCTTCAGCAAAAGTTCAGGCGTTGTAGCCGAAGAGAAATTCAACCCAACAACTTCCATATCCGGCAATGCTCTCAATGCCGAAAACAGTGTCATCGTTTTTCCCGATCCTGGTGGACCACACAAAACAATTGGCTTATGTTCTGCCAACCAAGTGTACAGCAATGATTCATGCCGAACAGTATCCAATGTGGGAACAACAACATCCGGAGCTGCTACTTTATGAGTCTCCACCTCAATCACCGGCACTTTATTGGACCACGGCAACCAATCACCATTGATACTAACCTCATAGTCAATAATTGGTGCTCCCGTATTACTGGGTAACCCAATTGTCGTGACACTCCTAATGAAATCACCCAAATCTGACCTAACCTTGAGCTTAGCATCCCCAGCAAATGACCACAACAGAGAATACACCAAAGCCTTGGGAATGAACTGCTCAAGCTGTTCAGATGTCACAGGAAAATCTGGATGTTGAGCATTGAATATCAAAACATTTCGAGCTGCCTGATTGAGCATTGAAAAGAGTGAACTCAATGCACGCAAACGAGTAAAATCCATTATATGTTCTTGTTCCATGGCATACTCAAGGCAACGGACAACAAGACCATCGGCTGCAAAGTAGGATTGGAGAAGAGCAGCAACTTCTCTCTGGGTCTGCAAATCAAGCAGAACGATTTTTTTTGCATTGAAAATAATCTTCCCATTTGGTATATTTTCAATACATTTATAGTCAAGTGTGTTAATCCGGGCGCTTCGCTATCTGGATCGTTTATGACTAATCCATTTAGGAGAAGTGTGCCAATTTTCGGCCAGCTTCTAATTTCGGCCACTTTGAGTGTAATTTCGGCCATGGAAATAAATTAATTAAAATTATGTATTCTATCTTCGAATAGTCAATGAATTCATTTAGCTTTTAAATATTTATTCATTTTCGGATGTATTAACACAAAGACCGTTAAATTTTAGGTATAATTTGAATTTAAATTGCTTTGTAAAAACTCAGTGTGGAAAGTCTTACAAAAAATGTGACGGATCGATTGGGTTTCTAGCAGTCTTACGATTTGTGGTGAAGTGCAAAAGGTTTTTTGCTTCGGTGTTTTTCATGAAAATTGATTAGTTTTCATTAAAGATTGTTTCTGTTTATGTTAATAGCGAATCAATCTTTAAAGATCGAGAAAAATTTTCCAATTGGACCCTGTATTTCGCGTAAAAAAGTATATACTTTGTGAGCGTCTCTCCGGTGAGGTAGTGTTGCCTATTCCGGCAACATCTTTTGCTTTCTTAAATTTCTTATTAATTTTGTGTTTTTTTTTTTCAATTTCGGAGTTCTACAATGTCCAGAGAAAAAAAAACTATCGCTTCTATGAAAAAGATGATGTAGAAAAGGCCTTGGAAGAGTTCAGGAAGGGCAAATTGCTACGGGAATATACGCGTAAATTTGAGATGCTACTCTTCAGGTCTTCAGGACAAATTACACGGAAGATCTAAATATTAAACTAAACTTAAATATTAAACTAAATATTAAACTCGTTCCGTTTGACGTTTTTAAATTTTCTATCCGTTTCGTCACAAAAGGTGGTCAGAAAAAAGGTGACCGGAATTTCACTCAAAGTGGCCGGAATACTACCCAAAGCAATGTCCACATTTTTATTAATTTTTCAATATTTTAGCAAGTGATTTAAAGAAAACAAAGATGACAAACTAGTTTTCAAGGTTCCACACAACCTTCCCGAAAAGAAAGTAACAAAAAATATCAATATGAAATAAAATTATAGCATTTCAAACTTAGGATTTCGGTGCTTATATGCAACTATGCCGAAATTTGGCACACTTACCCTAAAATAATATTTTTATTTTTATTTTCGTAATATAGTCACTATACAGTAACATAATATAACTATTCAACTTTGAGAAAAAGCAAAAATAATATTTTTATCCATTAAATAAGTGAGTGTAATCGACTATCATTTCAATCTCGTGCCAGCTGGGTTCTTCACTAAAACTTTTCTAGAACTGATATTTTCGCTAATGATAGCTAGTTGATTGAAAACATTTATTGTTTTTTTCCTCGTGAAAAAAAGTATTTTAAATTCAAAGGTTTAATTAAAAGTGAATTAGCGAAAAGGCGACCCACTTAGTGCATGCTGACTTATTTTAGTATTATGATTATTTTATAAATTTTCTTTAATATTTTTGATAATATTTTTTTATATTATGTTTCTGAATGAAACAGTGAATAATTCGGATCTAGAAGAAGTAAAAAAGAATTTCATCAGTCCAAAAACAAGCGTTTAAGTAGCACTCTTCGGAAAACGATCCAGTTACCCCACCTTACTATATTGCTCTCATGGTTTTCAAGATCTATAAGCTGAATTATAACGTTTACTGATCAAATTAAAGTAAATACTGACCAATTGGTCATATACCAGCTTTCTTTTTTTCAAAGTTTATGAGGTTATGTACAACCAAACTCATTCCTTTACCAACTTTTTTCAATAAATAAATAAAAAAACATAAATTAGAGAACTTTTAATGAGAACATTATTTAGAATAAAAACGAAAAATCTATCAATTAAATATTTGCTAAAAATATTCCAATTGTTATAGATATTGAGGTTATGTACAACTTAACCTTAAAAAAGGAAGTTTATATAATAAGAAATTCAAAGTTAATGTGACAACCAATTTTCCCCATAATTCAAGACTTTACTGTTATTAGTATTTAACGAATACCGGATTTAACTAATCATAAATAAATCAGAATACTATTTTAAAATTGAAAAATAAACGAGGAGAAAGAAATTTGTATTATCTTTTACTTTTGAAGTTGAATAATTCAAGATGGAGATTTTTCCGGTGAAAGGCGTCTAAGGACGAAATGTTCAGCTCGGCTATTGTCAAGACATATCCGAAAATTGAATTAGGGGACGAATTACAGGGGAGGGAGAAAAAGAATCAGATTCGTTTTGAAATAATAGCGTTTTAGGAAGGGTCATCGACAACTGTAAGTCAATAGCTCTTATCGTTGGAATTTTAGATGGGTCAGAAGAACAAAAAAAAAAAAAAACGAGAAACAGGTATGTTCAAAATAACTCTATTATCCTGCGAACACCAAATGCTAAGAGACTTAATTTCAGCTGAATACATGTATTTCAGCTGAAATTTGCTAACCATAAAACGACACTCGCGAGGCAGTGCAAATTCTGTATATTTGGTTAGCACTTTTTGTTCAAGAACTGCTTACCGGTCAGCATATTTTATCAGCAAAAGTACTTTCGCATAATTTACCGTTTACCAGTTCCCAACCAATTTAAACCGTTTTGTAAATTACTCGAAAGATCCCACAAAATAATTTTAAGAGCAATAAAATAGACTTTCGGACAAAAATTACTTATCGGTTCATAACCGGTTCACGACCGGTGTAATTTCTAAATCACTCAAAAATTGAATTATATAATTGAATTTAAATCAAACTAATATAATTGAATTTAGAATTAAAATTAGCTATCGGTTATGAACCGGTTCATGACCGATTGGAACCGGTTCAGTTTTGTCGGAAATTGCAAGATTTTTCTAACGAGCTCAAACATGACCCCATACGCTTGATAAATACACTCTCTAGTGTCTTTTTAACCTTTGCCCTTGCAAAACCATAATTAGGAATGATTCAACGGTATTGTCGTATAAGGGCGAAATGCTCGCCTGGGTAATCTCTAAAACATATCCAAAAACGAAAAAAAATCGCATGACGTGTTTTCGAGCAATCTCAAAAAAAAGAACATGGTTTTGGAGGGAAAGAAGAACGGTGGGGGAGAATTAGGGACATGATAACAACCCTTAAGTGGACTTACGCGGAGGTCCTCCTTAGGTCCCAAGTCGCTATCTCTAACCGTGTGGCCTCTAGTGATGACAACAGCCGGACGGACAGATGTACAAACAGCGTGACGAGACATTTCACAGAAATCGTTTGAAACGCGAAGATTTGTTGAGAAAAATGGTCTGCGGTCTTTATAGTTCAAACCGTTCGAGCATTAATAAAATGGAAAGCATCTTTCATGCTTTTGAGGTTAGAAAATTGGTATATTGGAGATTTAAAGAAATTCGGGATTTTTTTCATTATTAGATAAACATACAAAAAATTTTCTAATTGGCAGATCAGCATTATTCAATATAAAATTTGCCATATTTTTTTGGTTAAGCCTCACATAACCTTAAACAAATACGAGAATGATGTCTATTTATTTAAAAAAAAAAACTTTTTTTTAATACGAACAACCCACGAAACGATAATTGATGAAAATTTGCACTTTACAGCTTAATTTACCAACATCATTTAGAAATATTTGGTAGAGGTTCAGCATTTGACATTCGTTGAAAAGGTTATGTACCGAGATAACCTCAAAAAATCACATTCTTAAATATAATTTAACAAACAAATCATCTTTCACATTTATCCAAATTTTTTTTAAGTCATGACGAATTCAATTAAAAAATTCTAGCAGAAAAAATATCTTCTGTTGTAAAATTTAAGAACAAATAGCTATATAGGTTATGTTCCTATAAAGTTATAGTGAAACAAAACTATAATCTTTTTTTTTATTTGAACTATAGAATTGAATTGATTTAATATTGATGATTGAACATAAAACTTTAATTCCTAAATAATAAAAAGTCGCTATATCGAACAAGCTCAGTCATTTTAGTTTTGTTACTTTAAAATTATTGTCCCTAACCAATAAAAATAGTCTGAAAACACGTAAGAAAGGAATGAAAAATCGCTTTAATTTTCGCAAAATGAGTTTGATTTATGTTTGACAGAAAAATTTCATCTTTTCTGACACTTAGGATACTCCTCTTTCTGAATTTTTGGTTAGAAATGTACATAACCTCACATTCTGAAACTTTTGGGCATCTAACTTTTGGTCTCAGTTTTTTTTTCGAATTTCTTCCTGAATATCTTCTTTTTTAAATTTTTAAACAGTGTTTTATGACGATACTTTATTAAACTAGCACCATTAGCACAATCCTACCAAAATCAGAAACTAAAATTCGAGGTTATGAACCATGAGATACAAATAATATTGATTATTGAATATTTTTAATCACTACGACTAAAAAAATCTTAAAAATGATAATATTTTTACGAGGTTATAATTTAGTTGAACGATATCATTTTGTGCATTTTGTAGAAAAGTGGTGTACTTTTTTTTAGGTTATGTTAGGTTATTTTTTAATCAATTTGAGACAGAGCCAGAAATTCTCGAAGCATTAAAAATTTGTTTTTTTTATCAAAACTTTTTCTTGAATTTCGGGTTCACATTTAAAATTTTCAAAGATCCTTCTTTTTTAATAAAAGAATATTGGTCATACTTTTGAGGTTATATTCATGAAATAATTTTTTTTTAATAATTCTTAAACCTTTTTTCAAAAAATTGAATAACGTTTGAATAAAAATTAAGGATCATGTAATAATAAATTTAAAATTATTGTAAAAAAATCTTACCTGAAGAGCCGGAGATGCTTCATCATCTTTCTTCTCCTTTCCAGCCGATCCAAAGTAATCATCATCAGAATCTTCCAGTGGAATATTCTTGAGGCGCATCATATAGTTATCGAAGATCATCTCAGTAGAGAGAACATCTTCGGAGAACCAAACCATTCCACAACGGGAAACTGTGGCCAGAGTTGCAAATTTCAAATCCTGCACCTCAAACATAATTCTCACATTTGGCGGCAATGAGAGACGTTCACCATTCGGTAGGGTCAGGAGTTTGTTATCATCGAGAACTGAATTCAAATTCTCCACCCATTCTGGATCTACGTCACCATCAAAAATAATCCACTGACGTTTGTTAATTTCTCCACGGACATTGTCAATGATCTTTCTGAGAATATGCGTAAACAATCCGTCTGTCCATTCACGAGTATTCGGATCTAGGACACCATAGAGAGCTTCCTTGGAGATAGCTTTGGGATCAATAACATGAGCCACTCCCTCAATCCCTTCAAATCTCTCCAAAGCCTTCAGAAGAACTTTCCAGGCTGTTGATTTACCCGATCCCGAAGGTCCAACCATCATCAAACCATGATTCAGGTTGGAAATTTGATAGAGTTGTAGGACCTAAAGGATGATCGAGGAAAAGTCAGAAGGAAACTTAACGAAACTTTACAGGAGAAAGCTAATGGCAAGCTTGGTTAAGCTGTGTTTTTTTTTAAAGATATTTTTTTTTTTCAAAAATAAATCTTTTATTCAAGGGTTAGGGTAAGTGTGCCAAATTCCGGCCAGCTTGCAATTTCGGCCACCTTTTTTGTTCCTCGAATTTCCATGAATTTTTAGTTTTTACATACTCTAAAGATTATACAATGCAAAAGAATAACAAAAAATGTAGCTTCGACAAACGAGATGACGTGAAAAATATATTGGAAGAAATCCCGAAGGGCAAGGAACTATGAGAATGAAGGTGGCCGAAATAGGGCACCAAAGCTATGTCTACATTTTTATTCATTTTAAAATGTATTAAGAATGATTTTAGAGTAAATAAAGACGATAAACTGTCTACAAGGTTCTAAGCAACACTCCTTAAGTAAAAGAAATAAAAAAAATCAATTTCTGTTAAAGATATTACATTTCAAACTTGAGACTTTGGCGCTTGCATGCAACTATGCCGAAATTTGGCACACTTACCCTAGGTTACCAACAATAAGCCGGCGATGGACGTTACACAATTTCGTAGCTAAATCCTTTATCGATTTGCAACGGACTAAATCTTATCCGAAAATGAACTCAAAACTTGTTGAAAATAAAGTTAAAGCCAAATAAGATAACTACCGGTTCATAACCGGTTGTAAACCGAATGAATCCGAATATCCGAATATCCGAAAATAAAAACCTTTGAAAATATTTCGCAATTGCTTGAATCGAATGAAAAACACGTTCTACAGAGCTGATTAACTTTTGACCCTGAAAATCCGATAAATGGAATAGTTCAAGGTTATTTGCATATATTTATCAAAAATTCACAGCTAAATCGATGAAGCTTATCAAGCAACATAAAAAACACCTGTTTTCTCCAAACTTTTACCCAATAAAAATATGAATTGTTCATGGGACAAAACAAAAGGCATTTCAATGAATTTAATATGTACAAATGTTAGTAATGGCAAACTTACTTTTTCCACCCATGTCTCTCCGAATCCCTTCATTGCGTGCATTTTTGGATTAACCTTATGTACAAAATTAGTGTTCTATATATTTCACATCAACTCACCTTTTCCATCCAGGCGCATCCCTGCTCATCTCCTTCACCGCAAACCAAATACTCCTCAGCACAGACTTTCCTGATTTCCGTCTTGAGTCCCTTCATCTCTGCCCTGGTGTATCCCACATTCGGGAATACATCGCTGAGTAGGGAGAACAGCAATGGAATATCTTCAGCCACAAGTTTAGGCACCATTGTCTCACAAACAGATTGAATCAGAATCTCCTGTTCGGGCAAATTCTCCGCAATGGACGCCTCATCGATATTCTCCTCACCACGTTGCTTCATATTGTCCTTAATCTTCATAATTCTATCGCGTTTGACATTACCAGCTGACACGAGAACAGACTTGAGGGCACGCAGGCCAAAATCGTAGTGAGATTGATTGGACAATTGTTCGTCGCAAAGCTTGAAGAATGGAACAATTTTGCAAGCAAGTTTCTCTGCAGATCGGAAACCCTGACTGAACAGCATAACTTCGGCAATCAATTGTCGATCTGGCGTTGTCATGGCCAAAGATCGGAAAAGTTTCTTCAAATTGTCCGGAAGATTGGATCTCCCAGCATAGCCAGGATTCATTGTGATGAAAATTGCCATGTCCGAAGACACTCGAACTTGCTTACCAACCAACTCGACAGTGATACCTAGGAAGGAGATTCAATTTACTTTGAAAATTCTTCAAAGGTATCGGGACTTTTAGTGAACAATGCAATGAGATTTTTATATTTACAAGACACTTAGACATTTCAAAAGAAAGCCAGGAGTAAATTACAGGGTCCATAGTCATTACTGATTTACTGATCCCAGTTATTAATGGTTCACGTAATCGAGTATGGATTACTGGATCCAGTTATTACTTATTCACTTGAGCAAGTCTGGATTATTGGGTCTCTTCATAACTGGATCACTACTGGACTAATTCATTACTGGTTTACATGACCGAGTCTTTACTGAATTACTGATCTCAGTACTGATTCACATGATCGAGCATAGAAAGGCCCAGTTATAACTGAATCACTGAACTAAGCATTACTGGATTACTGGGTCTTACTATTACTGGTTTACTGATATTACTGGTTTACTGAACCCAGTCATGACTGATTTACTGATCCCAGTTCTTACTTCATAACTGGAGCGCGGGATCAATTCATGACTGTTTTTCTGATCTCAGTTACTACTGGTATACTTGATCAGGTCATTACTGGTTTACTGATCCCAGTAATTACTGGTTCATATCACTGAGTATAAATTACTAGGCCCAGTCTGTATCACTGAATTACTGGATTACTGGGTACAATTATTAGTATTTCACTGGGTCCATAGTCATTACTGGTTTATTGATTCCAGTTATTACTGGTTCACGTAAGCGACTGGACTCAGTTATAATTGGATGACTGGAGCAATTCATTACAGGATTTCCGATCCCAGTTATTACAGGTCTACTGGACAAAATTAATTAATGGTTTACTGATCTCAGTTATTTCTGTTTCACATGATCAAGTATGGATTACTAGGCCTAGTTATAACTGTATCACTGGACTAAGTTATTACTGGATTACTGGGTTTAATTATTACTGGTTTAGTGAACCTACAGACATTACTGGTTTACTGATCCCAGTTATGACTGATTTACAGAACGCAGTGATCAGTAAATCAGTTGACCAAGCCTGGATCACTGTTTTTCCGATCCCAGTTATTGCTGGATCATATAAACGAATATAGATAACTAGGCCCAGTTATAACTGTATCACTGGACTAAGCCATTACTGGATTACTGGGTCCAATTATTACTGATCCACTGGACCAAGTCATTACTGATTTACTGATTCCACTGATCAGTAAATCAGTCAATACTGGTTCACTTGACCAAGTTTGGATTATTAGGCCTCTTCATAACTAGAGTACTGGACCAGTTCATTACTGGTTTTCCTATCTAAGTTATAACTGGATGACTGGACCAAGTCATTATTGTACCCAGCTATTATTGGTCAACTGAGTTAAATCATTAGTGGACTAATACGCTCAGTTATAATTGGTTATTTGGTCTAGAAGCCATAAATATATTACTTTTCCCAGTTATTATTTGATTACTGAGTTAAATCAAAAACTGAACAACTGATAACTAATAACTAGGCTTAACATTTCACAGGTTCTATAACTTAAACTAACACACATACGGAAATATAGAAACGAAATATTGATAGAATCAACAATAGGGAAATCCGGAAGTCATCGGGAAGAGACAATCACTCAGGGAAACACATCAACTATCTCCAGAGCTTTCGGCTCGGTTTCCAAGCCTTCATCAGTGGTCAAGTCTTGCAATTTTTCTCTGAGACTCGTTCAGGGTTTTTGGTCAGGATTACAACAGGGCATGAGAGAACACCAATACGAAACGGCCCAATTGGTGTCCGAGAGCCTTCACGGACTCCGTCTTTTCCCAGCAAATACCCAAGACAAAGAAGAAGATCCGAAAATTGTGCCAAATATTACAAAAAAAATGTAAAAAACAGTGTAAGAATAGTGCCCCCGTTCCCTCTCATGACCTGTTGTAATCCTGACCAAAACCCTGAACGAGTCTCAGAGAAAAAATGCAAGACTTGACCACTGATGAAGGCTTGGAAACCGAGCCGAAAGCTCTGGAGATAGTTGATGTGTTTCCCTGAGTGATTGTCTCTTCCCGATGACTTCCGGATTTCCCTATTGCTGATTGCAATTAACGTCGGCTTATTACAACAAAGATTGATAGAGTAATATGTCCTTAAAATCGTATTGGATCGGTTTGTTTCCAATATTTCCCTTCCTGATACAAAAGAGGCGTGGCTTATTTTCCAATGGATGACAATTTTGAAAGAATGCTTAAGTTCTGGATCTAACGTTTTTCGTATATGTTGAAAATTGATAATGAATATTTTACAACTAGCTATCAAAAACTCTGTAAAAACTCATGACCTTAAATTATTCGTAGGCGGAGTTAGTTAAATAATAATCTCCTCCCATTTGAAAATAGTTACAGAACTCTATAGTTATGCAAAAAGTAAATTGGTATCTTACTTGGAGTATCTTTGTTGCTGTCCTGATGAGATTTCAGAGCTTCCTGAATTGTCTGGATTTGTTGAGACACCGCTGAGAGCATTCTCTCCTCCAGACGATTGAATTCATCAAAACATCCCCAAGCACCAACTTGACACAATCCCACAAAGATTCTTCCCATGGCCTGAAAATCAAAGGTCTCATCGCAATTGAACACCAATACGAAACGGCCCAATTGGTGTCCGAGAGCCTTCACGGACTCTGTCTTGCCCGTTCCTGCCGGTCCAAATGGTGATCCACCGAGACGTGATTCCAAAGCTTGAGTCATCGTAAGGTAGCATCGATCTGTGAGTGGAGTCTGTACCAGACGATCCTGAACACCCAAATACTCAAAGCCATAGAAGAATTTGGCATTTGCCATGTGAATTGTCAATTGCTGCAGCACTTCAGTCTGCCGAGGATCAAAGTAGAAACGCATCTCACAGAGCCATTGGAAGGACTTGGGATTGGTCACTTTGTTGGCAATTAAGCGACGCGTAACAGTTCTTTTGTGAACGAATTCATTGATCTGGAAGTGATTTACAATTGAAGTTATTGTCGACCTGAAAGATTATAAAGAACCTACCAAATGCTCCAACTTCCTTCGCCTCAGAGCTGGCTGTTCCTGAAGCACTGAATCCGCCAGAACATTGAGTGTTGCTTCTACAGTGGCCAGAACACGATTCAGAGGATTCTTTGCTCCTGAATTTTCAGAACTCTGCTGTAGAGCAGATTCTACATCTTCTGACCACAAAATCTGAGCTGCTAGTACAACTATTTGTGCTTGATACTTGTCACACCATTCCATATACTTTTGTGGATCAATCTGTCCATCTTTGAATTGTTTGATGTCCTGAACGGCTTGAGCCAAGTACGAAGCCAGAGTGAATCGCATCTCTTTCTCCACCAGACTCAACCATTCATTGATCTTTGGGTGTTCAACGGTTGAAACGGGATGAACAAATTTAACTTCTTCACCCTCACGAGAAGCAATTCCAAGGACAACGGTGTTATCTTCATTGAGAATTATTGAAGCAACTCCTGCAAACATCTTTTTGAAGTGCTTCTGCAAACGTGCAACATTCTTGCTGTTGCCAATGATCTCGAGAAGATCTTCATCGCCCACAAAGTAGAATCGTGGGAAAGATGTTCGTTCACGTTCAAGATACTCTCCAAGGGCTTTTTGAATCTTGCCCAACAAGTCAGCTAGACGTTCCAAGGAACGCTGTACAGCTGGGATATTGAGAACATCCATTACTTTTGGAGATTTAGCAACTTTCTTCATCAATCCCAGGAATTCCGAACTGATACTCTGGAATCTGGATGTTTCAACTGGAAGCAGAGTTTTGATGTCAGCACTTCCCGAGAAGATTCCTTCTAGATACACCCAGCGTCGTTGTACGTCAATCCAAACATCAAAGAGAGCATTGATGCGATTCAGTTTCTCTTCCCATGTTAGTGTTTCCTCCTCAAAGACCTTGTAGTAGGGAGAGAGTTTCATTGCTGCCACTGAATTTATATGTTCCTTGACTTTGTTGAACAGATCATCCCATCCTCGGATGATTCGACACTTGTTCTGATAATTTATCAAATCCAATTCATAATTTTGCCAAGATTCTCGAACTTGCTTGAGGAATTCTTCAAGAGCCATTTCTCCTTGAGCCACAAGGATGATATCCTTGACGATCGCTTCATTCTTGAGGAGATTGATATCCCAGACTTGACCTAGGGTCAAATCTGACAGAATCCAGTTGACTTTGAGCTGTCTGGTGAGTTGTTTCCAGTGACGCTCTTTGAGAGCATCAGATTTCAGCTCGATGATCAACATGTTGACTTTGATGTAGCTCTGAAGGAGTTTCTTTACATATTCATAGCTCTCGTACATCCTTAGACGAGCTGGGAGTTCTTTGAGCTGACTCAGCATTGTCTCGAGGGAGTAGCGGAGCTTACGAGGCTGAACAGACAACCATGGCTTCTCACGCGTCTCATCAATCTGTGTCCAAATCTTTGACAACTCACTCCAGACTCCACGCAAATCCTGCAATTCTTCCAGCACAACATTCATCCTCTCACCGCTGTTGTTCTGAATGGCGGACTCTTGAAGTTCCAGAGCTTCCTTGGCCTTAGCCACATTGTCTCGTTCTTCCTTGAGACGGGAGAATTTACTCTCAAACAATTGCAACTGCTGCAGAGCATCATCAGGACGAATCCTTCCACCTGTAGGCTTATTCTTCTCCCAATCATTGAGGAAGTCCGCAGTACGAGTTTCAACGGCTTTATCTTCAGCAACAATCTTAGCTTGAAGACTAGCCACTTGAGTCTGAATGGCTGAATCTTTGCGTTTCATGATCTCATTGAAAGCCGACCATTCACCCTCGATATTGTCAACGTGAAGCCAAGAATTGGGAAACTGGAAGCGTTGACGTTCGAGAATTCGCTGAGCCTCACGATAGACCTCAACTTGTTTATCCCAAATCAGCATTTCCTTCTTCAGTGACTGCACGTAAGTGATGAAGCTAACGGCATCTGATGTACTAGCTGCTTCAATACTCTGCTGCTCCAGGTCACTACGAGACTTTGACACTTTTCCATGGAACGTTGTCATCTCGTTGCCGAGAAGTGTTCCAAACTTACTGAGAGCTTCCTTATGCCATGAATCGTACTTCAATGTAACTTTAGCCTGAACCTTTGCGTAGTCAATGACAATAGGTCCATATGCTCGTCTCGTATCTGATGTATCGAAGGTTGTACGAGATTTTTTGATGTCATTCAAACATTTAATCCACAAATTAATTTCCTCTCCAAGACGTCCGTATAGGATATCTGGTTGAAGATCCCACAGACTCTGATAACGCAACCATTCGTCAACATACACACGTACCTCTCCAATCTTCCCTTCAATTGCCTCATAGGCATGTTCAATGGTTTCCGAACCAGTTGGAAGTTTAGTCAGGAGATTTCTGTATGTCTGTGACACCGGTTTATCCAGACCAACTTGATACCGAGAACTCTGTAGACGCGTCTGAGACGTTACAATTGCCTGCCATGCAAACAATTGCTGCATAATCTGAAATCTAGCCTCCTCAATTGATGGATACAGATACATCTGTTGATTTGTAATACGAATCTCATGAATAGCATTCTGAATCTGTGGTTCTCCGCCAGGTTTATGAGTTGGCAAAACTGGTGCATCAGTATCCATGGACAAATCAACCTCCTTCTTATTTCCCGTCAATGCATCAGTCCATGCCTGAATACCAGCCTGCAGACGAGCTGCCAACTTCTTCTCAACCTCCTCATCCAACCTAGCCACCCAAACATGAAGATTCGAATACTGCCTGAGTGATAAATCATCAACAGCATGTTGAATCTTTGACAAAATATCCGCAAAAGTTGCTGCACTGTAGGGACATGTCTCCAGTGAACGAACATCTACATCAAGTTGCTCCTCAACCACAAGTAAATCCTCAACTTTCTCCTGAAATGCCACAACACACTCCGACAGACGCTGAACATACGGATCCAATTTGTAGCTCTCCCACACCAATTGAATCCCTTCAGAGATCAATGCCAGAACATCTTGACGCAAACCAGCCACAAGGGGAACAATACTAGCACGATCTTCAATCTATCCGCACATTTTTGTTTTTTTGTTTTGCACAAAGAGAAAAAATCCACAAAAAAAGGAATTTCAATATCATAAATATGCAAATTCTCATAAAACATAAATTGAATTGCAAATAAAGTTTTATGCTAAGAAATACCAGAAGCTATTTAACAAAATTCTTCAAACGTGCGAAGCTTTTTTATTCCTCTATTTATTTAGAAAAAAAAAGAAAAATATATGTTTTGAAGACTTGGAAAAAGAAATGAAAACTACCTTAAATACGGAATTATGTGCTAAACTCCTATTTGTTAGCTGCATGTAAAAATATACAGAAGAAAAAATGTTGTGGTACTTTTTTTTCGTTCTTAATCTCATTCTTCACTACACTAATTTCATGTGAACACATATAAAATTAGCATATATTTTTTAAAAACAATAAAGAGATAAATTTGCCATTTTCTCTCTCTATCTATCTCCTCTGTCTTCTGCCTTTGGATAAATTATACTTGAAGCAATCTAAGCTCATTTTTGTAATATTGAACAAATGATGACTGCGGTGTTTTTCTTTGTTTTCAAAAGTGTAGGTATTTATTTATAGGAAAATGTGTTTGAAAAAAATTTATAGCACCACACTCTGTGATAAAAAAATAAGATAATAGGGCTTAAAAAGAAATATTGTACTCACCTTGTCCAGAGTTCGTTCGTAAGTTCGGACACTTTCAATCAGAGAAATCGCAAAAGGATAGATTTGGTTGGCTTGATGAGCTTTATTCACAATTGCCAGTGGAACCCTGAAATCCAATTTGAAATTATGCAAAATATGTCAACTTATAAGGAAAATGACGAAAACAACATCAGGGTTTCCAATTCGAATCAGATCGATTCCAAATGAATAAGATTCCAATTGAAATTCAACAAAAGATAACTGAGTCGTGACAAGACCCAATACAAAGAAAAGTTGATTATGCAGAAGCACATGAGAACAGCCATGTACTAAAAAAAACATATTCAGAAGATTTCCCCTTATCATTCATTGGAACAGCACCATAATTCCGGAACTACTACGTCTTTAGGTAATTTAACCATTACGACGCTTCCGGTACACTTTTAGATCAGTAAAATTTCCTGAAATCTAAATTCGCATCCCCGTCTTTCTCAAAAGATTTTCATAACTGTATCCCATTCTTTCGGACACTAAATTATATTGAACTAAATTGAATTTAGTGTGATGTTCAAAAGAAGAAGAAGAGTACGAAAGAGTAGGATAGACATTCAGAACTTTTAAGAAAGAAAAGTATGTGAATTTTGACTTTATGACATTTTCCTGATAAAAGGTGTGTCGGAGCGATTAAAAACTAAATTTGATGAAAAAACACTAGAAATAAATTATTTCGAATTCGAACGAATCTTTTTTGGTCGAAATTATTTCTTTATGGCTCAGGCACACCTTTTAGATCGGTAAAATTTCATGTGATTGAAACTCAAATCCCTTCTTTTCTCAAATAATTTGCATACAAATGTTTCATTCTGTTGCACTCAAAATTCGATTGAACTAAATTTAATTTGATGTGAAGTTCAAAAGAAGAAGAAGAGTCCGAAAGACTGGGATAGATAGATATATACAAAATATTTTAAAAAAGAAAGGGATATGAATTTCGATTACATGAAATTTTCTCGATCTAAAAGATGTGTCAATATGTGTCAGAGCCGTTACTTCTATCGTTTACATACCGGATATAATCCATCTACATGTACTCTAAATCTAAATTAAAAATCAAAATTGTTGTGTGAAATTAAGTTGAAAATATTTTAATTTCAGAAAAATCCACAAATTCTGCAACACGGAAAATGTTAATTTAAAGCATCATCAAAGGTGTGCTTCAGATATTCCAAGTGGACAATGATCAAATCTAATTTTACTAAATCGAAATGGGTTGCTTGAAGCATTATGAATGTATTTTGGAAACCCATGATGAAGACTGGACTAAAAAAAACTTATTCAATTATTTAATGAATTGCAGTAAGTTTCCCTTTGCTATGTGTTTCTTAAAATATAACAAAATTTGAGCTGAATAGGCAAAAACATTTAATTTTTATGGAATTTTTCGTTCGTTTTATTCCAACATGGAACTAATTTTGCGTATTCCTAATATTTTAATCATTTACTTATTAAATTTTGATTTCATGAAATTTTCTCGATATAAATGTCGTGTCAGACATAAAAAATGGGTTTAGTCAATATAAAAATCAATATTCAAACTGGAGAGAAAAAACTATTTTTGTAAAAAAATAACAAATCTGCTTGGGCACACCTTTTAAATTAGAAAAATTTCATGAAATCCAAATTCACATCCCTTTGTTTCTCACACGTTTTGCATTTGTCTATCTCATTTATCTGATGTTTAAAAGAAGAAGAAGAGTTCGAGAGGATGAGATAGGCATATGCAAAGCGAGTGAGAAAGAAGGGAATTCGAATTTCGATTTCATCATCTAAACTTCTTGATGACTTTATGATCTTCCTGATCTAAAAGGTGTGTTAGACACATAAAAAACAAATTTGATCAGTAAATAAACCAAAGTTAGCCAATAAAAATCATAATTTCCTACTAAAAATAAATTATCAATTTTTTTCAATAAAAAGATAGTTCTAGTCAGAACAGTAGAAAATATGGTCTCTGATTTGTGATTTTTTTTGTTTCCCCCCTTACCAAGGTCTTAGGCCTTGTGGTCTATTTTGACCAAAAATCAAATGTTTAGAGATCCGAAATATATTCATCTATGTATTCAAAAATACCACATCGTCGATCAATAAAAAAAAAATCCTATCAACTGGTAAAAATAAAAAAATAACAGATATGAATTAGGACCTTATATGATTTGTGAAATATTCAGTAAAAGTTACATTTCACTGAGAAAAGAATCAATTTTGATCATAAAGGACCCGGCACACCTTTTAGATCAGGAAAACTTCATTAAGACGAAATTCGAATCCTTTCCTTTCTAAGACGCTTTGCATATATCTATCTCATACTTTCACACTCTTCTTCTTTTTTTAAACGTCACAATAAATTTAATTTAGTTCAATCGAATTTGGAGAGCGAAAGAATGAGTTAGACGTGAAAAACGTGTGAGAAAGAAAGGGATGTAAATTTTGATTTCATGAAATTTTCCTGATATAAAAGGTATACCGGAGCCATAGGAAATTTCCCGTTTGGTAAATACAAAAAAAAAATAAAATAAAATTATTGATCAATAAAAAAACACATTTTTTTAGTTAATAGTTTAAGATTTGGTAAAAAATGCATTTTCTTGTAAAAAAAAACATCAAATTTTCTCAATAAAAAATAGTAAGAAAATTGTTTCAATAAAATATTCAAACTGATCACTAATGGCTCCGGCACACCTTTTAGTTCAGGAAAATTTCATAAAATCAAAATTTACATCCCTCTCTTTTTTAAAAGTTTTGCATAATATATATCTTATTCCCTCGTACTTCAATTTCGTTTGAGCTAAATTGAATTTGTTGTGATGTTTAAAATAAGAAGAAGAGTGCAAAAGAGTGAGATAGATTATATGCAAGTTTTGAGAAAGAAAAGAATGCGAATTTCAACTTTATGAAATTTTCTTGACCTAAAAGGTGTGCCGGAGCCATAAAAATTTGTCAGTAATGGCTCCGGCACACCTTTTATACCAGGAAAATTTCATGAAGACAAAATTCCCATAGCTTTCTTTCTCACATGTTTTGCATATGACTATCTCGTTCTTTCGCATACCAAATTCGATTGATTGAAATTGAATTTGGTGTGATTTTTAAAAGAAGAAGAAGAGTGCAAGAGAATGAGATAGACATATGCAAAGGATGTGAGAAAGAAAGGGCTTCGAATTTCGACTTCATGAAATTTTTCTGATCTAAAAGATGTGCCGGAGCCATAAAAATTGAATTTGATCAGTATTGCTTTCTATCCCACTTTTGCGGTCTCGAAATTAGACTGATCTAAATTCAATTCTGTATGATATTCGAAAGAAGAAGAAGGGTGCGAAGGATGCAAAATTTTTAAGTTAGAAAAGGATGTCAATTTTGATTTTATAAAATTTTCCTGAACTAAAAGGTGTGCCAGGCGTAATATAAAAAATTACTGCTATATTTTTCAATTTATTTTTTTTTTGTTTAATAAAAAATTGTATTTTTTGTTTTTTCTTTAAGAAAATCAGGGGGTGACATTAGCTATGAAAAATGCAACCAATTTTAGTCTAAATTTTTCCCTGTTTTCGCACACATTTCACGAGATATCTCCGAAACTACGTAGGTTGCCACTTTGTGATTTTCGGTTGCCTATTCAATATTAAGTTGGCTTTTATTTTGCATTTATACTTTTTGAAAATTCATTCTACACTGACAGAAAACAGCTAATAAACCCAAAAGTTTTTTCGGCACGCTAGAAACATATGGGAAACATAGGAAATGTCATGCCCCTGAAGAAAATAGTAACAGATGAAAAATAATAAATCAAAAGGACGAAAATTTAGACTCACCTAAATCCTAGACTCTTCAAATTGCGAACCTCCTTGTACAACATGATGATCTCCGGGAGAAAGTTGACTTTGAGCTTGAGGACATTTCCACGACCGGTACGAGAGCGACTGGACTCAATGGTGAAGATACGTCCACTGATGCCAAAATTTCTCTCCTGCACCTTCCTCGCCCAATCCTGAAATACCTCAAAGGTCGACAACTTGGCACGGAAACTATCACCGTCATTCTTGAGCTTCTGTCCCTCAATATGGGACTCCCAGCCTTTGCCAAGTACATCTTCCACTCTCTTGAGATACATCGTCAGTTGATTGTCAATTTGACGAGCCCAAATTATTGATCCCGCAACTGGAGGCAAGTCCCTGACATTGGATATCCGGCAACTCTTACTCTGCGGATACTGCACTTTGAATTTCTCATGAAGTGCCTCAATGTCATCTTTGACACGTTGAATCAACTGAATCTGATACTCCCGGATGGCCCCACGAATATGCGGACGCACAAACAGAGCATTGAATCGTGAAAAGATTCGAAACATTTCATTGGCATTTTTTGCCGTGCCCAATTGATCACGAAGATGAGCTGTGATCCTTGTTTCTACACGATCAATGCGCTCCTCATAGCGCTTCACTGCTGCATCCCAGGCTTCTGTACCTTCCTTGGTAATGTCCAAACATTCAACCTCTTTGACATTCTCATAGGCCAAATTGACTTCTTCAATGGCATTGGCATCAGTAGCCTCCAAGCTGTAGGGTTGCTTGGAATCGGTAATGCTGTCCCCTTGGCCTCCTTCAGTTTGACGCGATGGACGCAGGACACGCAAAATGACAGTCCTCAGTTGTTCATGCTGCCTCCGGAACTTCCTCATATTCTCCATGCGCACCTGAAGTTTTTTATGCGCCGGCGTAACACGCCAAACCATCTTCAACTGCTCATCGCGCTTCTTCTTGACAATATCCCTCATAAGGGCCTGCAACTTGTCATACTCATCATCCCAGCAACTAAATACCTCAAAGCACTGATTCATCACACGTTCAAACTCATCAAAGGGGATATGCATGAGTCTCCTGGTGCCCAGAACCTTCAGCAATTGCTGCCCCAAATCCCTCGAAATGGCCTCAATGAGCCTCAATGCACGCTGTATCGGATACTTAGTGCTCCTGACTTTGCGCAAATGCGAAAAAATCGACTGAACAGCTGACCTAATCTTCTCCAATTCCGTGGCCGAGAGTAAATCCTTGATGGGAAAATCCTTCATCAGGGGATTGTAGTCAGCTACCATTGCTAGTGCTTGCTGCAATCCAGTGTCCGTGTCAAATGAAACAATTGCATGAAAACGCTTTCCATGCTTCAGAATATCAAGAGTAAGAGTCACTTCCAACGATTCCCTCTTCTCCTGAATCCTATGCAATGCACGTTCGAGATTCAACCAGAAGGACACCTCTTGAAGAGCCGTACCACTGGAAGGATCACGATCGAGTTTCGTCACCTTCTGTATCTCCTTAATCCATCGATTGACCCCATTTTGAAGTTGATTGAGAAATGACGAATCCTCAACTTTATCCCCAAAATCACCCACTTTTGCCTTATACCCATCATCAGCGCATTTTTTAATGGTTTGACTGACAATTGGATGGACAATCAGAGAAATTTCAGGAATATCAATATTCTGTTGAAGATGCAACAAACCCATTTCCAATTCGGCCAATTTCTTCTCAACACTCGGCACCATTTTGTCACCATCACGATCAGCACGACCTGACTCCTTGATGTAACTCTTAAAGTAAGGAGCCAGGGATTTGCTGATGAAGGCATGAAGGGTCTCATAGGGAGATCCCTCGGAAAAATTAATGAGGCGTACTTGACTGTGAATGGTCTTATCAGCCTCAACGACACTTCCTCGCTTGATACAAACCAGAGATGTCATACGATGATTGGAGTAGATGACTTCATTGCTGATGTAGTAAGTCACCAATTCCTTCTCTTCATCGCCTTCTGGCGTTTGATCATTTTCGTCCTCTGCGGAAGCAAAGGAAGAACGAAAATCGAATAAGATTTTCGATAATATCGAACTATTGTGTGACATTCCTATAGAATGTGACTTTTGAAAAATATTTGCATTAGCTACAAAAAGTACTGCTATCGTTTAAATTTTTCAAAATCGACTGTGTAAAGTCGATGCTATCGAAAAGAAGTTATCTAGTCACCACGAAGGAAGTAGGGCATATTGTTTGTCGAACATTTATAAACTAAAGCTAACTCCAGATAATTTTTCTCATGTATTGCCTATTTGAAAATATATACCAGTTTACTGACACAGGGTTTTTGACATTTACAAGGTGAGGCTGGTAATGATAAGACGGCGGTCGACGCAATCATTACACAGAATTTTGGGATAATAAAAATGTTATCTTACTTATAATAATTAATAAATTAATTATTATAAGTAAGTTAATTAATAACAAATAATTAATTAATTATACCAAAATTTTATCTTTTCGAAAGTCATTCATATCAAAATCAGCCCTTTCGTCCTTTATGTTTCTACTAATTCTAGGTATGAATCATTTATAAACCTTTAAAATTAAACAAACTAGAAGACTTGGCAGGGATTCAAAGACCTTTCTAATAGAATCTGAATTGTTTCAAACGAATGAAGCATGCCGTGAAGGGTCGTTTGAACCTTTGACCTTGAAAATCGTTATAATGCATAATTCAAGGGCATTTGCAAATGGAAAATGAAAAAAAAATCACACAAAGAGCTTCAGAAATATGCAAAAAAAGCTCAAAAAACTTGATTTTGAAAGGTGTCAGGAAAAGCCGAGGATCACTTCAATGGATCTGTTCACACAGTGAACATGGGTTTTTAGTTTAGAAGAAAATAATTATGAATGTATTTAAATAGCTAAGATAAATACATGTTAACTTTTATTGCAAGAAGAAAATTATCAATATTCAATGGGGTTTTTTTAGCATTTAGAATAATCATAGGGAATTTATTCATTTTGGGATATATTTTTACACTATTAAATCGTTAGATAATGAAGATCAGAAAATAATTTGGGTCATAGTTTGGTTTTTATTAACAGTTTACTTTTGTATGTTTTCATAAGAATAAAGTGAAAATTTCCCATTGCCATAGATCAGTTCATTACAATTTATGCTGACTTATTATATATTATTTTCCCCACATAAGGTGGGCATGTATATCGATGGCTTCGGGAATTTCTTTCTCTCTCCACTTTGTTTAGGGGATTTAGTACTAAGAGTTTTTACTTTATAAACAGAAAAAAATTGAGAATAAACGCCTTTAAAATTTCTCCTCTTGAAAAAGCAACTGCTCGTGCATATTAGCCTCTAGAAGGTAAGGTGATGCAGCAGGGAAGGAAAAATAAATTTAACTCAACTGACGTGTTTTAATAATGTTCCGGAGTTCCAGTTCTAGTTAATCTTTCCAAGAGATCTATTTGCGAACGCGGTGCGCTTGAGATAAATCTCTTTTCTTCAATACTTCAACTACGGATAAAGCGCTAACGCTCGCCAGTTGAAGTAAAACCCCTTGGTCTCAATTACCCCAAAATTCTGCTATTTCGCGATTGCTCTGCCAACCCCGAGCTATCAAGCCACCCTCATTGACCATTGCATTGGTCCTTTGAGAACCTTCTTACTTCTCCTGCCTTTAGGAGATCATTTCAGGATCAATTTATCAGAGAGTTCTTTAAAGACTTCAAGTCAAACACCAATACGGCATTATCCAGAAATCGACTGATTCCCAAAAAAATCGTGTTAAATAAACTAAATAAATGTATTTTTTGTTAGTTTTCTTTTAATTTTTTTCTCTTTATCACAATTGTAAGAGGGATGAACCCTATTTTGTGATTAAAAATGAATATTCTAATATTCTAATAAATAAATCATTAAAAGATTCAAATTTGAAATTTCGAAAGATGCAAAACTAATAAAAAAATTTAAATCGATGCTTTTCTAAAACAAAATTATTTTTCTATTTCACAAATTAATATAGTTAAAATTTTAAATTTTACTGCTTCAACCCCACAGAGAGCAGTAGGGAACATAGCGGTAAATTCGGAGGACTCAAGCTTCGGGCAACTTATTTTTAAGTTCTTAATTTAATTGACCTATGTTTCTTGTCAGTAAATTTAGCGTATTGGATTAGTTATTTAAATATAAAATTATAATAGGCCAAATTCATAAAAAAAAAGTTAAAAAAAATGACTTGTTCGCAGTTTGAGTTGTCCGAAGGTAGTGCGCTTAAAATCCTTCGATTTTTTGACCTCCCAAAATGACCACCTTACACCCCCCCCGCCCCAGGACCACTTTTCTCAACATATCTTCGCGTTTCAAACAATTTCTGAGAAATGATATCACGCTGTTTATCCGTCCATCCGTCCATCTGACCGCATGTGTGTAATTATCTCTACAAGCCAAATGGTTAGAGATAGAGACTTGGTGCCTTTGGGTGACCCCCCATTAAAACACTTCTCATTTCTCCCCCCCCCCCTTCCCTTCTCTTCTAAAACCGTTTTTTTAGTTGCCTAGGCGAAGTAGGTGGTGTATCATTGAACAGATCAAGTAGGTTTCGTGTAAGACCTGACCTGACAGATTTAACAACGACCATGTGTTAATCAATGGTCTAATGCCTATTTACGGCTATTCTGGGAACCGCATCAAGGACCTTCTTAACGGGAAGACGGCCAATGAGCACAAGAAACATTATGGGCTAAACGACCCGGATATGAATTCTGAGACAGTAAGTTTATCACATGATAAATTCATCGATTTGAAATCTCGTTTTCTAAGTGTTTCAAGAAACTTTCACAAAAATTATCATGTAAATTCTAAGATATCGTGAATATTTCACATGATTTTTTGTGCGAACACTTCACGAACTACTCACAAAAAAGCGATCAAAGAGCTATAAATTTCTCACGTGATTAACTCAGGAATTTCATATTTCACACTCTGGTCTTCGGCGTACTAAGCTAATCCTGGAACCAGACGGCAAATGGAGATGAGAGATCTTAAATCTCAACAATACACCAGTGAAAGGTGTTAGTTGGCCTGCTTACGGGACACTGTGCTCTTGGCTCCAATTTGACAGAAATGTTTATCAGCACAGATGAGGATTGCCGATATTTTCTAGAGGATAAAGAGGACAGTATTCACATCCTGTGCAACTGTTCTAGCATTTGGGATACAGCAGAGGATATTTCTGGGAGACATTATTACCCTACTTCTGGTATGAAACGGTCCCAATCTGGAGCTTTATTGCCATTTCTTAAAGACACAAAAAATAAAGCTCTAATAATTAAAGATTAATGCTTTGAGACCACTTCTATACTCTGTTAATAAAAATGATTTGACTAAAGCCGACAAACAAATTACTCAGAAACGGATGAAAATGTAATCATTTTGATTATAATTACGTTAAGCCGACTCTCCGCTAAAGTCGTAACCGTAAGTGTGTCTAGGAAATAAGGCACCAACGGCCCAACAGTTCTTTATTGAAAAAGAACTAGCAAAAAAAGATAAAGGACAGTATTGAAAATTGTTTCCCGATGATCGTAGAAAAACAATGAGTATAGTAAATAATTATAAAAAAAAATGCTTTCAATAGGTCAATTATCAAAAAGGCAATAAAAAGTTAAAATTATTAAGTACTTCACTACAGTGAAAATTTATTTAGCTTTATTATGCTAATAAAAGGAAATTAAGAGACTAATTTATAATTTAGTATCGCTTTACTGAATAATTAACAATAAAACATTCCCTAATTTTTCAGTGTTAAAATGTTTCATGATAGGTCAGCCGGGATGGATTTCAACATAAACGCTTACGTGATTGGTCAATTCTGCTGAAGAATTCCGCACATAACTAAGCTAAATGGGCTTGAAATTTCTTTAAAATAAAAAACCGTAAAAAGTATTAAAACATTTGATTGTGTCTTAATAAAAAACTTCAAAGCCAACTGCCAATAATTCCTCATAAAAAATGTGAAAATTCGTTTGTTTACATTCCTTTGTTTACAAACAGAAAACAGCTGATGGAAGCCGGCTGCCGGTCAGCTGTTTTCGTTTTCACGGTCAAAAGCCGAATGCAGCGGGGCAAGAGGCGAGGAAGCCAAAAGAGAGCCACGAGAGAGTCAAAGAGAGTGGAAGAGAGACCCGTGAGAGCGCTCAGAGAGACGCGAACTGCACACGAAGACCCCACGAAGAGTCTCTCAATTTCAAAAACTGTACTCGCATGACGTCATCAATTTCGACAACTCATCCAATATGGCCGACCATCTTGGTGAAAATTTTTCATGCAACGCCCCAATTGGGGCAGAGGCTCACCTTTGGAGCAGCAGCGCTGGATGTAGAGTGCCTGCACTTGCCCATCGCTGAGGAACTTGCGGATACTTTCCTGGTTGGTACGGTCATCCAGGGCGAGATTAAGAGCAGGCGGCACAACATCTTCCTCCGGCAGCAAGATGGTGGTTGCCTTCCGCAGGTAATTGGCAAACGCCCCGTACTCCACAATCGCCACATTTTGGGCATCCCCCGGCGTATCGGTGCTCTCCAGGGAGTCCCCCATGATTTGCACACAATCACTGGTAGATTTGAGTCTTTTTTCAACACAAAATCACACTCTGAAAACTTTTCAATGCAGACGAAACACGAAGCCACACTTTTCACAAAAGAATGACGTCTGCACTGAGAGAAATGACAGCAGTACACTGTTAAAAATCGCGAAGAGATATTTTTTACGCACGCGTTAGGTGTTTGCAATGTGATTGAAAAAATAAATTAATCGCTAAAAAGCAAGCAATACAATATATATTTTTTTTTATTTTCGCTAAAAATAAGTGAATTGTATTTGTAGTTCCGCTCAACCACGGGGCCTGTAATTTTTGGGTTCAGAAATGTGGTGTGGTGAAAGATTGGATTTTGTATTGTTTTAATTGAACCAAAAATAATTTTAAAAATTTGACTTATTTCTATTTTGAATCCGACACAAACAGCCGTAAAAAAAGTAAAATAAGAAATTGAAAATTTGTAGGTTTTTCTTAGTCTAACCTTAAAAAATCAAGACATAATTTTCTATTGCCGAAATCTTTGTGTTTAATTTGAAACTTTAAATTTGAGTAAAGAGACGAAAACGCTGATCTAAAAGTTCTCTAAATCTAAATTATTCATATTTTTCTAACCTCAAAAATTCACTCATTTTTAGGCGTTTTAACCCTTTAAGGACGATTGGGTCACCGGTGACTCAAAAAAGAAATTTTTCGTTATGGCCTTCTAAAATTGTGTTTTGCTCTAAAAAGTCAGAAAAGTCAGAAAAAATGATTTTTTCTGACCCCCAATTTATGACCTTCTCGTCCTTAAAGGGTTAGAGAATTATTATATTTTTAAGGAAAGAACCTAAAACCCTAGGATCCTAAAATAAGAGAAACTGGAGATGAGAAAAAGTGAGAAATAGAATATTGAAATAAGAATTTGATGGATATCTGTTGATAGCGAAATTTGGGAAAACGGGAGAGCAGAAATCAGAGGGATACTAGAGAGACCATCTGTGAATGCTCATGTAAAGGGAAACATAGGTTAAATAATCAATTTAACCTTTAGTTTTCCAACTTGAGATTTCAAACAAAAAAGTCAGAAAAAGACTAAAAAGAAGCAGTGAAAAAAATAGTATAAGATAGGTGAAGCACATATCGAGCGTGCATCTCGGATCGTCTGATTTGCAAGTCGGATCTGCCCTCCCGGCCCTCCCTGAGATAAAATAGATTTTTAAATATTACTAACTATATTTTGCCAAATTATATTGCATTTGTTTGAATCAATTTTCTCTTCACCTTTCAAAAAGAAAAAAAATGTAACTCTTCTTCACATTTATTGAACATATCGTTTATTGACTCCCAGATCACCCAAGCGATTCCTTCTTTACTTGATTTAACGGTGCGATATATTCACAGTGGCATATACAAAAATTGGTTTAGTTAGAGCTTGTATTTTAATAAAATTATAAAGCATTTTTCGCTTACCTTATGTATGGCGTTGTGAAGCATCTTTCTAAGTATTAAGTCTTAAACTTAGATCCCAAACGGTTTCTTGCCAATCCTCAGAACCTAGGTTAAATTTATGTTTATCCATATAGCCTTACTTCTCTAATTTTATCAGGCAAGGCTTTTGTAAAAAAATAACTAAAGCAAACAATCCATTCAATTTAAAACAATATATACAAATTGCTGGTTTTAGGTTTTCGGGCCCCTCGGGTACTAGGTTAAACATTTAGAGTGAAACCCGTTTTAGGCGGTCTTCAGACAGGAAGTTTAATCGATTCCATGCAATGGTTATTTCTCTATCCGGAGTATTTTCTGAAACCATTTCTGCAGACCGGTACTGGGCCTGGGCACGAATGTGGCCTGTGTTCGAATTACATCCGGTGAGCTTCACTGCACTTGATTCCACTGGGCATGGGACTGACAATGTCATCCCATAAGAAAAAATAAAATACAGTAGACTCTCGCTCAATCGGCTCTTTTTCATTCGGGTGAAAAATTTTGTTGACAATTTTCACGTTTGATTTTAAAGAAAATTTGCTCAAATTCGCTGTAGTTCCTCTTATTTTATCATGATTCTTTATAATTGAGCGCTTATTGTGGAATTTACAACGACTTTTATGCCAAAATCTTTCGATAATTAGGAATACATTTTGCCCCATATGCCCGATTGAGTTGGGAGAGAGTCTACTGTAATGAATATTCCGAACTTCCCTCGCGGGAAGGCCTAAACTGCTCTATGGAACGTTGTGTCACCATTATTATTATTATTATTGCTGCAAAATTCGATGATCAGAATTAATTCTCATTTCTCAATATCTTTTCCTCTTCCATCAACCCTATCCTCACAGGCTCCCTCCACCCAAGCGCCTGGCAAGTTGACCTTTTTATATGGAGCTATTTGAAGCCAATTCCTAAAATGATCTCGTACTCAGCTCACAGTGCTCCAAGGAAAACATTTATTTAAACAAAAACTTAGTATTATTTATCCCTCCATACGGAAAGGTATCTTATAATACGGAAAAATTTCTCACTTATATTTAGCAAAATGGTCGCGAGTAAAAAAATCCCATATAAATTTAAATCGAAGTATGAGAAAGTGACTTCAAACTTCAGGCAACTTGCCAGGCGGTTGCCTTCACCCAATACACACCATTTCTCATCCAATAGTTGCGGTAACTACTCTATGTTCCCCAATTTCAGTTTTTTTTTATACCCTCCCCTTTCATTCTCAAAAAACCAGCGAAAACCCATCAAAGAGATCTTCAAGTAAGGGGAGAAGATTAGTGTTAAGAAGACCCATAAAAGGTCTGTAAATTATGTATCAAATTAGAAATTAAAAAACATTTAACAGGGGGTACTTATGGTTTTTCCAGTGGTGATTGAAATGGGGCTTAGGGATAGGATCCTGTGATATTCTTTTTTGACATCTTCTGATCACCATAGACGGCTATGGAACCTTTTTGAGATCCTGTGTCGTCTTCTGGAGAAGCTCCAAAGCAGAGGTGTGCAGGAACCGTTTGAAACCGAATAAACGTCAAAATAAGTTGATTCAGGTAGCGTTTTGACCATCGACGTACATGTTTCATTTGACGTTTTTTCGGTTTCAAACGGTTATTGCACACCTCTGCTCCAAAGCCCTCCAATTCTCCGCAACTTTTCGGTTCAAGTCTCAAAATTGATTGGTTTTTGATAGTCGATTATTTTTGATAGTTGGTTTGATAGTCGATTGTTTGCCCTTAATTAAAATTTTCCCAAAAATCTTACTTGATAAGGAATTAGGGAAGTTAAGCTATATAGCTAAACGCTAAACCTTAGATCTGAAGCCAGTATATCATCGATGCGTACACCGTACACATTTTTCGGTAGCTCTTTGGTTGAGTGAGAGGTATTTCAGCCGGGTTTCAAATTTTGGCGGGAAAACATCCAATTGGAAAATTATAAGATTCCCTCAATTCCCACTAAGATAATTGGATTTTGGTGAAAACAAAATGATTTTATTTATCTTTATTTCAGTGTGATTTAATTTATAATGAATTTGAACACAATACTTGATGCATTTACCATTAAAATTGCACTATATAGGTTAGAATTTTTTCATCTGTTATGGATTCTTGTTTAGAATCTCGCTCATTATATTCTTAACATAATTCTCTATTTGGGAATAATCAATGAGGGTGCTCCGGATCATGTCAACCAGCATCACTGGCCACACTTGCTCCAGTTTGTGCAGTTTCTCTACGGCATTGCAGGTGTTTTCCATCATGATGGCAAAGTAGAGGCGTCCCTTCTGACGCACAGCCGTCTCCTCCTGGCAGGAGGTGTTGTTCCGACGCCACTGGAGGGCTTCCTTGCCGACGACACTCTTGAGTGAGGCGTCAGCTTGCATAAGCCACTCTTTGGCGCTCTTCTTACTGGCCAGGCATGTCTCATCGAGTCGAAGACGCGTGAGCAGTGGGGTTAGGAGACTCTCTGGCAGGGACCAGAGTACGAGGTCTGATAGCCCAGAATATGCCATCTCAGCTGTAGACACTTCATCGGGAGTGACATCTGTGCCGTTTATTTGTTTCAGGCCCCAATGGGACAGGCGGTAGATGGCATAACTTCGCCAATTCTTTCCACAAATCCCATTCCCTTCGGGATCAATGATTAGGGAATTGATGCCCTGGATTTCCGCCAAGG
The DNA here is from genome assembly GCF_024763615.1 of Phlebotomus papatasi. NCBI lineage: Eukaryota > Metazoa > Arthropoda > Insecta > Diptera > Psychodidae > Phlebotomus > Phlebotomus papatasi. The sequence continues at coordinate 78,195,655 of NC_077222.1, forward strand.
CATTCAATTGTCCCAGGCAATTGATGTTGGTCTCTTTGAAGATGAAATTTTCGGCATTTGGGAAGCGCACCTTGACTTTATTGAGGATTGTCGAGATGCTGTTGAAGTTAACGTAGCTGAATTTGACGGTATGAACGTCATTAGCCTTCTGGACATTCCACTGTTTATCGATGAACTTGAGAGCACCAATCCCGTAGACATTGAGATACCTTCCACAGATCTCAATCAGGTAGTCACCGCCCTGTTCTCGCTCTCGATCCGACTGCACTCGGTGGGATTTTGCTGAATTGCTGGACAAATTGCTGCCAATTCCCGAAGCCGTGGAAGCACTCATGAGGCAACTGTTCTTTGCAGTTTGTGCCCGGATTGATGTACCCTGGAAATACTTTCGAGGTGGATTTGCACTCTTGAGCTTCGTCACACGATGATCATCTGAGGAATTTGTCACTAGGGAAATGTCAGACTTGAAGGAAGTCGTTGAAAGATTTGATTTGCTGTCAGATTGATTGACGTCATCGGAAATGGGGGATTTTTCTGTATCTTCCTGCGGGGATTTTGTATCCGGACTCTGGGTTTCTGTAACACTGGCAACTTCGGCTTTTGCTTCCTCAGCAGCTACCTCTGCGGATTGGACAGGAGTGGGATTGGGTATCAAGTCACTATTGACTGGAGATTCTGATCCAAAATCTTCACTCTCTTTGGTCTTTACAATTTCCGTCAGAACTTCCTTCTCGGGAAGTTCAATTCTCTCTGGGAAATCCCTGATATCTCGATGGATATTCTTGGTGTGCTTCTTCCTGGAATCGCCATCGTCGTCGGAACTGAAGTAACTGGAGCAGGAATCGATATTTGGACCCAAACTCGATCCTGACGATGTCTTCTGCGACGGATAGGAATTGTCCAGGAATGGTGCTAGAATTGGTGGAAGACGGAAAAATTCATCAGCAGCTGCTTCCACGGCTGCCTGAGAATTTTCCTGCGATGCCGTTCTGGTATGCTTTTTGTCTCTCTTCTGGCCAATTCCACTTTTCTGGCGGGATGTCTTCTTACTGGAGGCACTCTCAGACGTGCCACTGTCCAGGTCATTGTTGACCGGATGACTTGAGTGGTTTCCATGGCTCTTCCTGGCCAATCGATTGAGATTCGATTGCTGAGAGCGCAGAAGTTCCCAATTCGTCCGGGCATTGGAGATAACTTCCTCGCGTCTGATGCTCTGGCCAACGTCACTGCTAATACTGACGTAATTCGAGTCAGAAGTCTCCTTGTTCTTCCTCCAGGCCATTGCTGCCCGTCTCACTTGCTCCGTCACCTGCATCTGGCTGAGGGAAACCAGGCATGGCAAGTAACTGACCAGGAATGAGACACAATCCCCCGCCAGGGATACCGGATTGTTCTCAATGGTCACTTCCTTGAGATTGATAGCCTTGGCAATGCAGGACATCTCCTCCACGCGCTGCAAATCATTGTGACAGAGCCAGAGTCTCTCCAGGCTCCGTAAATCATCAAATCCGGAAATTCTCTTAATGCGATTCCGTTTGAGATTGAGCTCCTTGAGATTGAGCAGCCCGGAAAAGTCACTAGCTGCGATATGTCGCAGCTGATTCCCAGCCAAATTGAGGGATTTGAGTTCCTGGAGCCGACAGATTTTCTGAGCAATGCTGGAGATTTTATTGCCATGGAGATCGAGGACGCGTAGGGTATTCTTCAAGGAGACAATGCCAGAGATATCATGGATGCGATTCTTGCCCAGAAGGAGCACCGTGAGACTCCGGAGACCATCGAGATTGGCAATTTTGTCAATTTGATTGTCATAGAGATCGAGAAAGACAAGATTCTGCAGGCTCAAACCGAAGCCACTCATGTCCACGCCCTCGGGAACTGGTGGGATGTTGGTCTTGCTGACTGGGAAGGATTCACTGCTGACCACGGCACTTCCAGGCCTCGGAGCGTCGGAAGCTGCAGCAGCTGGGAATTGTTGGGACTTTCCTTGAGCGCTTTTCTCCGTCGGCAGTGTTTTGTTGAGGAGAGCTGCTGAACTGAGAGTGGAGGACATGAAACTGTTGGATCTCTTCAGGATGTTCTTCTGGTTAACGGTCAGGAGGATGGATTTCTGAACGAGTGGAGTGACGGCATTGGGTGAAGTGAAGCCTGGAGAATTGGTGTAATTGATGCCGAGGGTGCTCTTCATTGAATTAATGAGTGGTGTGGGATTTGTGGGCATTAGACTCCTGACTGGACGCTGACTGAGATGCAATTGCTGCCTGGGAATGAGTTTCCCTGTAGCTGGTACATTTGTAGGCACTGTGGGTGTCGTCTGGGCAGGTGACGGTGGTTTAGGGGGTGATTGACTAGGAGGCTTGATCGGTTGACTCCTGGGCACATCAGCAGATTCCCCAGGAGCTTCCACCTTTCCCTCATCGGCATTTGTGACTTGAGGCACGTGAAAAATATTAATGAGATTGTGCTGCAATGACAGTAGACGCAAATTGGGCTCATTCTCAATGAACGGAATCATCGTCAGTCCCCGTCTGTCCAGATTAATCCTATCCGGAAGCTTGAGTTTATCCTGATCCGTTCTCCTGATCTTACAAACACCATTCTGTGTCTGCATCCACGACACTCCATATCCCGGGGACTGTTTCTCCTCACAACCATTTGCCAGCTGCACATTCCGTCGGGATTCATTGAGTTTCTTCACCAGTGCCACGCTCAGGGTACTGTGGGATCTCTTGGTTAATTTGCTGCTGCGTGTGCCAATTTTCGGCACCACACTCTCAATCTTCAGCAGTGTCTGGGCAGTAGGGGTGCTGTTGACTAGAATTGCTGATTTACCTCGTATTTTGGTGGCTGGCATTAGTTGCTAATCCACTAACCACTAACAACTTGATATCCCAGGGAATCCTCCAAATTCCCCAAATTTCCACTACATTTGAATGTATATCACTAAAAACTGTATCACGTGCATTAATACTGCCTGGTGAGATTCACAATACCAGGAGAAAAACCAGAAAATTCCAATAAACAAAGGATTTTGCAATTTTTTCACGAGAGAAAATTCTTCTGCCCGAGTTTGTTTATTGAGGTTATGTCGGCCAATCTTGAAAAATTACTGAAGGTTGCCCGATTTGAAAAATATCCCATCGTTGGACTCTTTGAATTTTTATTCTTGTTTTTACAAATTTTAATTAATATTCTTATTCGTTGTTGCTTAATTCTCTAATTGATAAAAAGAATATATTTTTTTATGTAAATCTGTGTTGATTTTACCTTTGGTGGGTATTTTAAAAAAGGGCGCGTTTTTACTCCGTTCATCTGGTAACACTGCAATAAAGCACGGATCATTTTGGAATTGGAAAATCGGAGAAAATTGAGAAAATAAAACAATATATTTTATAAAAAGGCTATGTCGACCATGTCTACTGGTGTTTTTATTACCTTTTAAAAGCACAGCATTTTTTAAATGATTTTTAATTGAAAAAATTCTATTTTCAAAAAGTCTTTTTGAATCATTTTAAGTGTGAAGTTAGTCAAATTAAAGAAACCGCCTGAAGTTTGCAGCAATCCCAATTTGCCAAAATATATCTATATATCTCAAATCGGCTGCCATTGCAAAGCTATCGTCTGCGGCTAAGAGACTTTTTTTGGGACGTGATTTAGTGCTTAAATACTGTGAAAAGGACACTAAAAGTGGTGTAAAGGGTGAGAAAAGGTGTCCAAAGAGACAATCACAAGTGCAGAATTGGACAAAGTGTTAAATTGTGCCGTGAAAACTTGTGGAAAAATTCATCGCAAATGTCAGCAGGCGTGTCAGATCAGGTAGAATTTCTCAGTCCTCCTTTTGCTTCCCATTTCTTTTTTTTCTGTGCCACCGCGCGAACCCCCTTGGCCAGACTTCTTGGAAAAAAAAAGATGCATCAAGATGTCTCGCTGAGGAGTCCAGTGAAGATTCCACACACTAATTGGCCGTTTTTTGTGTCTGTTGCAGCGAATGAAAGGACAAGGAAATCAAGGTGAGGCTTTTTTCTTTTGCTTTCTCAGTGACGTAGACAGAAAATTCCCCGGATCTCGGGGAGGAAGAGTCTCCGTCGCATCTGCATCTATCCGTGGCCCCCACTGTTTTGCAATTGGAGTGGTAAATCTCGTTTGAAATGCATTTGCGCTTTCTTTGCTCTCTCTCTGTGGTGACTCCAAAAGATGCCACTGCACCAACACAGACCCAAAGAGTCAAGTTGCCCGTCTTTCTCCCCCATTCCGCGATTCCCACATTCCGCGGGCAGCCTCTGTGTTGGTGCAATGAGCTGTCTCAGGGAGAAAATGCAAGTGGTGGCCAGGCGTTCGGTGAACTTGTGAGCGACTGACCTGTGTGAGATCAGAACCTCCCGCAATCCCCATCTCCCATCAATATGTCAATCATCTTCCCATGAACATCAATTGTACACCGCCGTGTTGTGACTCACAGACCCGGCCTGAGTCAGTGTGTGTGACTGTGGGAAAAATACTTCCGGCCTGACCTTCTCTCTGTCTTTATCTCTCATGGGTCTCATCGGTCTCATCGGTCTCATAGTATCACCAACACACAAATCCATTGCCATCCAAAAAGTCAGGAGTTTCCCAAAGATTCCAATTCCTTCTTCTGATATTTTCCAGTTCAAGATTCTAATTTATCTCCCCTGAAAACCATTTATAAAATTCCTTCTGAATTCAAAGTGAAATTCCTCAAATTCCTCTGCATCTGCCACGCAATGTGATGCTTCAATCAGCAAATATCGAAAGTGATTATTGAGGATTTTACTAACGCCAAGCAATTTCACATACGCATTAAATGAGAGTGCAAAGTGCGTGTGCACAGAAAGAAAACAACATTCACAGGCAAAGGGGATTGATAAGAAAATTGATTATGAAGCTTCAAATTCGAAAGAATTTGCTGTTTTTTTTTCGTACAAAAATCGGGTTGGCGTCGCTTGTATCAGAAACTGTCGTAACTAAAAAAATAAACAAATGCAGTTAAGGTCAAAATTTTATTACGAAATTTACTAGGGGGAGGCTTTGAACTTTCGCACACAAAAATGATGTTCAAGTTCAGTGATTTTTTCTGACTACCATGCAAACCGTATGGATTCTCCAATTATGCCAAAAAAATGTCTTACTTATAAGGTTCATAATCCCACCAAACAAAATCCCAGGAAATCCTTAGATTTTCCTCCAGAGGAAAATGAAAATTTAATGGCGATTTGTCCGATAGATGAATCAAGTTTCTATTATCGCACACGATTCACGCCATCATTGAACACCCCATTTTCACCGTAAATTTTGCACCGGACACTAAAAGTTGCACATCATTGTTTAAAGGGAACTCTAATCTACTTGATTAAACCATTTTTATAATGAATAAAACATTTTAATATCACTTTTTTGGAACTTTTCTGAGAGATGTTTTATTGACATTAAAAACCATTTTTTTGCTTGATTCTACGAGAATTTCACTCCGGAAACGGTTAAATCTGATGAATACTTTCTTGAAAAGTCCAAATATCACCAAATTTACACGAATCAATAAGTTTTTAAAGCTAAAAATTGACTAAAACTCAGCAAGCGAGAAGACCACACAAGATTCCACCATTCCTCCACGGAGCCGGATATGCACAAAAACGTTTGAATGCGCATCATTGAAGATTTCTCTGTTCCTGCAGCTGCAGGAATCGGGATTTAGCACAGATATTGAGCTTCAGCAGGTGAACAAGCTAAAATTTTCACAAAACATCTTCTTACGGACAATTTCTTTTCTTTGTCATGCAAAACAACACAATAGTGAGGTTATGTCAAAGATTGTCAAAAAGCAGTTGTAAACTGTATGAGCTTATTGCAGATGTGATTCTTTCATTGCACATTCAGTTTGTGCAAGCTTGAAAAATATTTTTATATCAAAGAAATCCAAAATTGCTTAATAATTACTCAACTGCAACCTATTTGAGTCAAATTACTTCTTGTTTATCAACTTTACGATTTTTAAGTTTTCCTTTTTAGTGGTGGATCAAATCGGTAGATTACAATAGATGTGAATATGAGGGATCGCATCTAAAATGAAGTTTCTTGGAAAATGTGAGAGAAGCCATGTCTTCTATGTGCGATCGATGAATCTGAGTCAAGTTTGTGAATTTTGTTCCACCCACAAAAAGTGCCTGTTCAGCCTAAAAGATTTTTACTTAAATCTGATTCCTAATAACCCTTCTACCCTCTGTGATAGTAGTTTTTCAGAAAAGTGATATTAATTCTGCACAATCGTATGAAATATTGCACAGCAAAATTACAGTTTTGGACCTGTTTTTAATTTTTGTTTCCTAAAACTAGGGGAAAAGGATTAGACTCCCAATTTTTTCAGGAAAGGTGTGATTTAAGACTAGCTACTAAAATATATAGCCATCAGTGAAAGTTATAAAGTAATACCGGAGAAATTCGAAGTGTCCGATGGTAGCGTATGTGCGAAACATCAAAGCCTCCCCCTATGTCCTTATAGAAACGTTTTTTTATGTTAAAAGCACCACATTTGCACCCAAAAAGAAAGAAATTTTAACTTAAAAAAAGTAACAGCATAATCAGCAAAGGCATTGCAAGATATTTAAGCTAAAAAATCAAACTTAACCCATTAAGTATTTGACAGTTCGTCAGTTAAATCAGCATTTGTCGTAACTTCCTTTTGACAACTTTTCAGGAGACGAAATTTTCAATTCAGCATTATTTTTCTTAAAAATGAGCCCCGAATGCGATACTTTTGAGTCAAAATAATGAAAGTGGCACTAATAAACTGTAAGTTAACTCGAGAAAATCTTTATAAAATGATTTAAAAGCTGAGATATTGAGATATATGTTAGAAGAAACACAGTAATATTTTATCGTAACTTGCATCGTTTATAAAGCCGTAACTTCTAATGTATGGAGATCTTGGAAGTTACGACAATTTTCAAAAACACATTATATCAATTTTAATTACTTTAGTGATAATGATTGCCTTTATTTCACTAAATTAGTCAATTAAACTGTGGTCCTTGTCACTAAAAGCTTTTATTTCATAAATTTTATTTAATAAATTTTGTGCGCCGCATCGCTTGTTTTGTTTTGAAATAATGACAGATGGGCAGGGATTTTTCCTCCCTTTTTTCTCACAAATATCGAATTAAAATGATTTAATGTTGCATTATTCGCACTGTCTTTGGATATATGGAAGAGTTTGTGAACGTTTTAATGAGAAATATTAAATTTTTGCTGCAAATTACAAGCCACGCAAGCGAGCTAAAAAAGTTACGGCAAATGCTGATTAGAGCAAATTTTGTATGAAAATTTGTCGTAACTTCCCCAAAAATGGAAGTTACGACAAATTCTGATAAATTTTTATTAATTAAGGGCACTTACGATAATTTTTGTTTAAAATAATTCTTAATGGGCCTATAAATGTTTCTTTTTCTCAAGTGAGTTTAATAAATAAAATTACGCCGATTCTAAATATGTATATATCCCAAAATCGCAAAAATGACGTTATGACAAATGCTGATTTAACTGACGAGTTGTCAGTCGGATATCGAAATGCCGGGTAACAGAATGAGCTGTGTATTTTCGTATACAGTGTGACCCCAGTAGTGTCAACTTAATAAAAACATCTAATTTTGCTAATTAATTAACTAAATAATAATTTTATGGTCAGAGCAACATCCAGTGGATAGTTTCTCATTTAAAAATAGTTAATTCAATAATAAAAGAAAAGTTGACTCAATTTTGACTCCAATAGTGTAGTCAAAATTGAGTCCAAATTGACACTACTGGAGTCACACTCTGTTATACAAAAAAATAGACAGCTTTATCTGATAGCCCTATAGCCAACGGCCGCAGCGATTCCACTGGATTTCCAGTAGCCTTTTCTGCCATGTCCGCTGATTTTACCGCTAAAAATCCGTGTGGAATTCCCTGGATTTTACCGCTCAAAATCCGCGTGAGCTTCCGAGATGGAATTTGACGTTAAATTTCTTCCTAGCGTTCCATGGACTTTTGCGGAACTCTGTATAGGACTTTTCTCTGACGAATATTTCCAGGGCTTTTCCAATGGATTATTAGCGTATAAGCGGCAGTCAGCCCTTTAAAAATTCGGAAAAATCCTCTATATTTCCACGAAATTATCCGTGGAAATTTCCATGCAACGGCCTTAGAGGCTTCCGTGGTTTAATATTACGGAATTCCACGACTTTTCTAGTGAATTTTTTAAATATATTTTTCTTCAAAATATTTCCAAAAATTGATTAAAAATTTCGTGGAACTTTCATAGAGAATTTCCACATAAAAAAACATCTACAAGTAAAAGGGACGATCACTGCCAATTGGCAACTTGGAACTTGAAGAGTATTCATCTAAATGAATTGAAAATATTGCTACCATATCGTTCATTTGAGTATGTCTGGCTCGCAAGAATTATAGCGTTAGGGCGAAAAATAAATGCAGAATTTTCGCGCTTACTTCCATGGAGTCTTGGTCAGAAAGATATCAGAAAATATACTCGGAATATTCAAAGGAAATTTTGAATCAATTTCCAGGGAATGCTCTCAGATATGTTGGAAGAGAATTCCTCTGACTTTTTTTCCAGGAAATCCACGTGAAAAGAAGCTGATAACTCCGCAAAATTCCAAGCGGAATATTAGCGTTTATTTCCACGGAAACTCTCGCGGAAAAATAGATGACAAATTCCAGTTAATTTTCTGTTACTGTGAAACTTTGCGGCCGATCGGCTACAGGGTAACTGCTGCCCGAATTAAGTAGCCCAATACAGTAGACTCTCACTCAATCGGCTCTTTTTCAATCGGGCGACAAATTTTGTGGGCAATTTTCACGTTTAATTATGAAGCAAATTCGCTCAAATTCGCTGTAGTTCTTCCTATTTTACCGTGATTCTTCATAATTGAGCGCTTTTTGTGGAATTTACAAAGGCTTTGACGCTCAATTCTATCGATAAACCGGATGACATTTCGCACCATATTCCCGATTGAGAGAGAGTCTACTGTATTAAAAGAGTCGAATTAGCGAGAGTCTACTATAACATACTTGGACCTGTTCAAAAGGTTTTGGAATTTCTGACAAGACTAAACCTGTTCCAATTAGTTTTGAACCGGTAATATCAATAAAAACCGATAAGTATTTTTTCACGAAAATCAATCACATTACTTCCAAGTTTTTTGTGCGATCTTTTGGGTGATTTGTCAATCGTTCAGAATGGGTTGTAAACCTGTACACTGTAAATGGTGGAAAGTACTTTTTACATATAGCATCATGAGTTCGAGCGTATCGCAAAGCATGAGACGCTTTTGATTACAGAAAGGTAAACAGGGGTCCCAGGTTTATGCAAATACGATAGTGCAAATTTGTCTAGAATTCGAAGTTATTTTTGAAATGGAGTAATCGTACCAAATTTCAGCAAGATTGCAATTTCGGCCACTACTTTTGTTCCTCAAATTTTCAGGAATTTATAGCTTTTGCATACTCTAGAAATTATACAATGCGAAAAAAACACAAAAAAAAATATCGCTTCGACTAACGAGATGATGTAAAAGAGATTTTAGGAGAATTCTGGGAGGGCAAAGGGAACTATGAGAACCAAGCTGTCCGAAATATTTACTCAAAGCTATGTCTATATTTTTATTCATTTTAAAATGTATTAAGAATGATTTTTGACAGAGTTGAGAGAACAAAGACTTTAAGCTATCTACAGGATTTCAAGCGACACTGCTTTAAAAGAAGTAACCGATGTAACAAAAAAATGTTGGTTTGTTACCCAACAAACTGTACCCCCAATGGTACAGTTACCCTATAATTTTTTTTGACTCGATGAATTTGAGGGCCATTATTTATGAACGAAATACGTACTAAAATTGTTTTGCATTTACGACGTTTCTGGAAATTATTCCAAAGAAATCTCCTACGCGTTTGTAAATTTTCTGAATGTATGAAACAATTTTGCGTTGTTTTTACTGTGTTCTGAAAAATACACATAATCTCGGGACCTCCTGTAATAATTCGTTTGAGCAAATTGTAATGTCAGATGTTGACAAGAGAAGAAGACGAATGCGAAGCAGTAAGATAGACTCAGCAAAACTATTAAGAGAGAAAGGAACGGAAATTTTGAATCCAAGATATTTTTCTGATCTAAAAGGTGTGTCAAAGCCATAAAGGATCTATATTGGAGACAGGTTTATTTTTTTTAAAACCTATTTAAAATTTATAGTTCAATGCTAAAACAGATTTCTTGTAAATCAGCGAAAAATTGGCGCTAATAAAATTCTTTCTATACGCCCGTTGGCGTTTCTATATAAGTTATTTCAAAAATATCTCCTGCGAGTATGCAAGTTTTTGTGTCACTGGAGTGAATACGCGGGCTATTCTTCGGCCCCGAAAATATTACAGGAAAGTGTGCTATCTTCGGATGACTTGAGTTTCGGACAGTTCCATATGTTCCTTATGAATTTGGCTCATGGCTTTTTCTGGAAATTTGAAGCATGGACTAGCTATTAATACATAATATAATGGTCCAAATTTATTAAAGACACATTGAAAAAAATGGTTCGAAGCCTCAGCCGTCCGAAGGTAACGTGCTTTCCTTTACTCAAAACGGAACCCCCTGTATTTAGCATTTAGTTGTTAGTATATAAGGATTAATCTCAGAATTGACGACGGTCTTTGCGAGAATGTTCAATAAACAGTTATCACATTTTCGGATACAAGCGATGCAACATTAGGTTGTTCAGAATTATCAAATTTCTGGTTTTAAAACTAGAAATTATCAAATATCTGGTTTTTTCAATTTGGAGAAGTTAGGTGAGACTTAAGTTTATAAGAAAAAAAATTGTCAAGAGAAAATCGACTTCTAGAGGTTAGGGTCTGAAGACTCGAGATTAATATCTCTTACCGTTTCGCCACTAGACCGTTAATAACCAGGCGGAAAATCAGGCAAATTCATGGGTTTCTTTTTTCTTAGAATTTCATTAATTAATTTTTAACAGCCTATTAGCTGCTTAACTATTGACTTACGCTTAGGTATTGTACCAGATTTTAATGGAATCGTGGGCGTCAAACACTCACTTGATTACCATTTCCTCCGGTTCTTCTCCACTTCAGGAAGATCTTAGGTCTTTATTCGAAGATGTTTCTATAGACAATATCAGTCTGCTTAAAATTCAAAAAAATATTGAATTGAAGCACATTTTAAAATTATACAATTTAGAAAGAAAAATAAATCAAAACCACAAAATTCCCACAATAAGAAAGTCAATCACTTTTTTTTCAAGTATGATCCAATTAGTTTAGTTTTCTCTCTTTTACATTCGATCATTAACTTTTAAATGTATTTGAGATTGCTTTTTCTCTCCATATGTTAATATTGTTACTTCAGCGTAAAGACAGTTGCAAAAGAAAAGCAGCAGAAGACAAGGGGTGTTAATTGGGAGGAATTCATCACTCTGTTGAATGTCTAGCGAGAGACAATTGATTGAATAAATGTATTCCTTGTTTTGAGTTTTCCATAAATTGCTTCGATGTTGAATGTTGAGCATTTTTTTGCTCGAGGTTTGAAAGAGTGCAATACCTCAATTTTTGAGTTATTAAACTTCGTGATTAGTTATGATTTGGCTTCTAACGAACTAAAAAATCACTCTTGGTGGAAGTTTGAAATTCTCAAATTTTGTTATAAAACGATGCCTCAATGTTTGTCCGTTTTTTCATCTTTGTGTTATTTGCAGACCAAACGCTGAGAGATGTCAATTTCTGGTTTTCAATAACACCCCTTCTAAATTGTAAATAAATCATTATTAGACCTATTCAAAACGTTTGAGGAGTAAAAGGACGTGAATTATGGTTTCGTGAAGTATTTCCTGATCTAAATGGAAACATAACTAAACCAATCAAGTTAAAATCAAGAATTTGATTGGATCATTTTGTATCCTGTTTATCAGATGTCAATCTTGGACTTAGATTCTTCAAATATTTTTGTTTTTGAATTCGTTTATTGATTCTCTTAACATTCCAATTTTGTAATTTAGTCTAAGGCCAGGGTAACCATTTCCTGCATGAAAGTGATTTTTCTTGCCTAATTCGATACTTAACGAAGAATACATCAATTTTCGAAGTATCGTGAAGAATTAAACAACATTTAAGGTGGCAAAGCGTTCAAGGCTTTGCGAAATGGTCGAACTCATGATTTTCATGCTATACCTCAAAAGTACTTTTGGATAATTTACCTCTGTTATTAAAATTCTTTATTGATTCAATTCATGAAGAAAAGAGTAATGTTCACGAGTTCTAGAATTTCGCAGTTTTTCCCACTGGGAATTTTCTTCTTAAGCTTACCGGACCACAACCGATTAAAACCGGAAAAGGTGTGATTATGTAAGAATCATACCTAAAAAGTTATCGGTTATGAACCGCTTCAGAACGGATTGGAACTGCTTCAGGCTAGACAGGAATCCCAAACCTTTCCAACGTGCCCAAATATGATACCATTCGGTTGAGAGATACGCTTTCTAGAACCTTTTAAACCTTTGACCTTGAAAACCCGTTATTGGGAATGATTTAACGGGATTTCGTTTACGGACGAGATTTCCACCTGGATAATCTCTTAAACATCCAAAAAAAAAACGTATGATGCATTTTCGAGTGGTCCGAAAAAACATGGTCTTGCAAGGGTAATGGAGGGATGGGGAAAAATTGAGAGACATATTAATGGTCCCAGTGCTGGTTTTTGGGGTATTCTCCAACGTTCCCAAACCTCTATCTCTAAACGTTTGGCTCTATACGTGGTAGAGGCCGAACGGACAAACAGCTTGATATCATTTCTCAGAAATCATCTGAAACGGGAAGATATGTCAGGTCAGGATAGTGTTTACACTGACATAATAAAAGGCAAGACTTTTTCATTGTTGCTCACAGAAGAGATACTGGATTCCTTTTTTCGTCCTAAAGTTTTTTTTTAAATGATTTTTTGGACGTAAGCTAGATGAATATTTTGGTCATATTATCTAATGCCCTTGAGATATTCCTCTCAAAATGGGCTTTAGATCTAAAGCTATTTCCGGGGGTTTAGCCCAGTTCCTAAAGATTCGGTATTTCTAAAAAAAACACACACAATTGCAGTGATTTTTAAGAATCTGTAAGGATCAATTGCCTTTAATATTCAATCTAAAGTCAAAATTTACCCAATAATCTGCCTTATTGAAGTGTTATACGGGCTTCAGACCTAAGACTTAGCTATCTGGCTTAACTCCTCTAATTCCTAATCAGGTACGATTTTTTAGAAAATTGTTGTTTAAGATTAGATTATAGAGGCAAATGTTTCATTATATTTTGAAAAATCAATAAATTGCTTGTTATTTAGATTTTTGAGACCTTCGGAAACTGGGCTAACCTTCCAGTCTGAAGCCGTCATTATAGTACTTAAGCCACGTAAGTAAACCCTAAATGCGGTTTCAGACTACAGGTTTAGCCCAGTTCCCGACGACCTCAAAATCCTAAATATCAACCAATTTTATTGCTTTTTTAGAATTTAAAAGATCATTTGTCCTTAAGAATCCAATTCTAACTCATTTTTTTTCCAAAAAATTTTGATTGTTTAAGAATTAAAGCAGTTAAGCCATATAACTAAATCTCAGGTCTGAAGCCCGTATGTATAAGTCTGAAGCCCATATAAGACTTAGCCATACCATAGATTGAATATTTAAGGCGAATGATCCATTACAATCTGATAAATCAATAAAACTGTTTTTTATTTAAGATCTTGAGGTCTTTGGAAACTAAGCTAATGTCCTATACACACTTACGACTTAAGCTTAGAGACGGCTAAACGTAATTACAATCAAAATAATGATCAGATTACATTTCAATCAACTTCTAACTAATCCGTCTCTCGGCTTGAGCTGAGAAATTATAATTACGTTAAGCCGTCTCTTGGGTTAAGCCGTAAATGTGTCTAGGGCATAAGACCGTCTTCAGACTAGAGGTTTTGCCTAGTTTTCGAAGGCCTCAAAATCCTTAATAGCAACCAATTTCATTTGTTCTTCTGATTCAAATAGCTTGCTTTCCCTTAAAAGGCCATTTCTAAGTCAAAATTTTTCAAAAATTTCCGACTAATTAGAAATAGAGAAGTTAAGCCTTATGGCTAAGCCTTAGGTCTGAAGCCCGTATAAGCCTCAAGTCGGAAGACCGCTTAACGCGTTTTCAAGGTCCAGATCCAAAGTCCTCTAAAAAGTGAATTTGTCAACCGATTATTTATCAAGATTGAATTTATTTTAAAGGTGTAGTAATACTCCGAATAAGTTAGGTTTTAAACCTGATTCCAAACACGGTTAATTGATAACAAAATACCGGCCAATCGGCTTATTTTCGAGACCGTTTTTAATCCTGTTAAGATCAAGTGGAATAAGCCATGAAACCGGGTTTCTCCGTCTATTTGAACACTTTGTAAAATTTATTTAAGCTCAGGTTTACTTAACTGATTTTGCGGTTCTCTAAATCCGGTTAACCGACTATTCTAATTCCTAATAAAACGGTTATTTGGAATCAGTTTTAACGAGTGATAGATCTTTAACTGTCTATAACTAAAATTTTAATACAAAATTCAACTTTAATAATTAGAAATTTTGCGATAGTATAAATCGGATAAAATCTTTGCATGTCCTAAATACGAAAAAGTAAAAAATTCGTACTGCTCGTACATCGAGCAATTGGCGAATTTTTTTCATCGTAGGTTTTTTTTAAAGCATCATACAAAACATTCATTTATATAACACAATATGGTCAACAAATCGGGTAGAATCATGATTACATTTCGCATCATGTTTTGTATGCAAGTGGCATTTTTGCTATATATATTCTTTTTTTTCTGAATATACAAAGAAGGAATTCTCTTCTATTCACCGTTCATCTCTTGTTTCATTCTTTCATTTGCAAAAAAAAGAAAGAAAGAAAAAAAGCAGAGAGAAAGAAAAACTGAGAAGACTGTTTTGTTGAGTGTTTTCTTTCTGTTGATGTCTTTTCTGCTGTTTCTTCTCTTATTGCGATGTTTGTATTATGTGTTGAGGAGAGCAAAAAAAAATGGGGGCTTAATACAGAGCAGAAAGAAAGTGTTAAAAATGTGGATTAAAAATAAATTTGAAAAAAATAACTATAATCTAGATCATTGCGATGAATATGAGTCATGGAGACAACAACCGGCAAATTATGTACCAACGGATCAACATAATGCAGGTGTGTTTTCTATGTAAAACCCAATCAAAAGAAAAACAATTAACACGCTAAAAAAAATGCAAAGAATAGGGCAAAATCTTTTAGACTTTTTTTGACCAATAAAACACGTTGAATTTATTTTGGGGATGATTGATTTAATTTTTTTTGTTCCTTCTTGAAGAAGCCAAAAAAAGCAATTGCTTTAAATTTTGGTGGAAGGTAATTTGATGGTTTCTTTTGCATTTTTTTTCTCTCTCTTTTATTTGTCACCCCTAAACTTTGGGATACCATTCAGGAGCTCAATTCCAATATCCACCATTTGGCGTAAGCGATGGCACCTGGTCGAGCGGAAATGAGAATTTAGCAATTCTAGGCGGATACTCAGCGCATGATAACTATGGCGTCGACATGTTTGGTCCGTCCTTTGGACAACAATCCTCCTACAACTACTTCCCTGGAAATGGCGGGGATTACAATACGTGGGGTACACAGCAGGTTAATGCCAATCCGGGAGGGCCACAGCAGCAACAACAGCAACAACAACAGCAGCAGCAACAGCATCAACGCAAAGGTTTGCAACACTATGATGACTATTACAGAGACCAGGGTGTCTATCCCCATGATGGCATCAAGGCAATGGAGCAGGGTATGCAGGGATTGGGCCTCGAGATGGGTGGAAACACCCAACAGCAACAGCAGCAGCAGCATCATCATGAGAAAGAGACGACGTCAAATAGTGTCAATTCCAAGGCTACCCACCACGATCACCATCCGCATCCGCCGAAAGAAAGTATCCCCAAAAAGATGACATGGGCCTCAGTGGCTTCGCAGCCCGCCAAACCACAGGTAGGTACATTTATTTAGGTAAAATTTGAAAATTTTGAGGTTAGGGTAAACCTAACCTCAAAAAATTCAAAGTAAATTATTTGTTGCAGAATCTCTTATCTCCCGTGTTGAAGTGATTTTTTAAATTAATAATTTATTCTTAATATCCTAAAAAATTGTTCCCAGAATCCTTTAAATTTTCCAATGTATAAAATTCTAACCTCAAAACATAACCGATTTTTTCCAATGCAAAGCTACTGAAGTGTTTGTTACATTCTGAAGAAAAGACGAGACTTTGAGATTTTTGAAGAAAACAATTGAAAACCAAATGGAGAACTTAAAAATTTCCCAATAGGATACGACCATAATTTTGAGGTTAGGTCAAACATAACCTCAAATCCTTCATTAAACTCTTTACCAAATAGGAGAATTAGGCTCCTTGTTTATAAAGGCTTAAACGATTTTCTCAAAGAGACTTTTTTTGAGAATTTCTGGAGAAATTGAGGATCGACCACTTGAAAAGTTTTCTAGGTTCTAAAGAATAGAAGCTTCCTAACCCAACTTTCTCTCAATTTCTCTTAAATTCCTTTAATTCTACATGTAACAGGATAAGTTTATTGAAATTCGGAATGCTAGGGAATTGAATACGAAGGGGTGCTTTCAATGCGTTCACAATCGGATATTATACCAATCTCAGACTGTCAAGTCAAACGGATTTGCATTCGGTAACCATGGAATGGAAGCCATTTTGCGGTAGAATTGGTAAAGAATGTTGCAGGAATGAATAAATGAAGTTTGTTACAGTTCAACTGCCTCATGTAAAGTTTTGTAAAAACATATTTTTGAAATTGCCTCTGAAGCTCAACAATAAATCCAATAAACTTTTGACAATCGATGCTGGCCAAAATGACGAAAAGGAAGAGACAAAGTCCCGAATGGGTCGAAATCCCGAAAGTCAAAATCCAGAATCGGTCAAAATCTCAAATTTAGGGATTTCGCTCCTGTCAGGAATTTAACCATTCGGTATTTTCGCTTTAAAGATTTTGGCTTCTCGTGATTTTGGCCCATTTGGGATTGTGGCTATTCGGAATTTTAGCCTATTCGCGATTTTGGTATTTGGTGTTTTGGCATTCGGGATTTTGGCATTTGGGATCTTGACTTTCGGCGTTTTGGCTTTCTGGATTTTAAACCATTCGGATGGCCTTTGGGACATTGGCTTTCGAGATTTTAGCTTTCAGGATTTTGGCTTTTTCGGGATTTTGGCCCATTCGGAATTTTCGCACATTCGGGGTTTCGACCATTCAGGAGTTTGGTCCATTCGAGATTTTAGCCATTCGGAATTTTCGCTATTCAGGATTTTTGGCGTTCGGCGTCTTGCCTTTCACAATTTTGAACTATTCGGATGGCCTTTAGAATTTTGACTTTCAGGATATTGGCCTTTTTGAGATGTTGGCCTATTCGTTATTTTGGCCCATTCAGGATTTTGGCGTTCGTGATTTTGGATTTCAGTATTTTCGGTCTTTACGAGATTTTGGAAAATTCGGGATTTTGACCATTCGGAATTTTGTCGTTTTGGATTTTGACTTTCAGAATTTTCGCTTTCGAGATTTTGGCCCATTCGGGAATTTTGGCTATTCGGAATTTAAGCTTTCAGGATTTTGGTTTTTCGGGAATTAGGTCTATCCGGAATTTTGGCACATTCGGGGTTTCGTCCATTCGGTAGTTTGGTCCATTCGAGATTTTAACTATTCGAAATTTTCGCTATACAGGATTTTTGGCGTTCGGCGTTTTGACTTTCACAATTTTGAACTATGCGAATGGCCTTTAGAATTTTGACTTTCAGGATATTGGCCTTTTCGAGATTTTGGCCTATTCGGGATTTTGCCCCATTCGAAATTTTGGATTTCGGGATTTTGTTTTTTTTTTTTTTTGGATTTAAACTTTCGGAATTTTCGCTTTCGAGACTATGGCCCATTCGGGACTTTGGCTATTCGAGATTTTAGCTTTCAGAATTTTGACTTTTTCGGGATTTTGACCGATTCGGAAATTTGGCTTTCGGAGTTTTGGCTTTCAAGATTTTGGACCATTCTGGACTTTGGCTATTCGAGATTTTAGCTTTCAGGATTTTGGCGTTTGGGCTTGTTTTCGGAATTCTAACCTTTTCGGGATTTTAGCGCTCGGAATTTTGGCCTCCTTGTCCGTGCGCCATTAGAAAGATATTTAAAAGGAAGCATCCGAAATCGCGTAGTAAGCTGTCCTTAGTTACTAAAGTCTATCATCCTTCATGGAAATGTCTCTGAAGGTGAACACAACCACGTCAACGGTGAAGAAGAAGGGACCCGGAATGCCACCACCACCGATGGTGCCGGGTAAGCACAATCTCGACATTGGGACATGGGACTCGCCATCGAAGAATGGACCGATGATGGTTCCGCCCCCAGTGGTCACTGCGCCACCGCCACCAGTTGCCCCGTCGCCCCTGGTGAACAATCAAAAGGCCTCGGGTCAGCATCAACCAGCACCCAGCACTTCCAACAATCATCCGGGCATGGGACAGCCGCAGCAGCAGCAGCAGAATCCCCAGCAGATGCATCATCAGGGGCCGCCACAGCAGCAGCCACAGCATCAGCAGCAACAGCAGCAGCAGCAGCAGCAGCAACAACAACAACAACATGGGCCAAGTGATGGACCAAATACAAATCAAAATATGCGCCCAGCCTGGCCAGGACCCAATCGTCCCATGCAGGGTCATCCCAACATGAGTATGCCACCACCTCATCAGAGATCCATGGGACACGGTGGGCAAGGTAATTGAATTTTTCTTTCTCATCTTTTGCCATTTAATTTTCGATTCAATAGGAATAATTTCTCCCGCACCAAATTTAACCGTGTGATGCGTCTGGCATCAGAATTAACCGTTTGCTGGCACATTTATTTATGTGATGTCTTCGCGGTCTTCGCCAACACTGAAGCTGTGATCTCATACTCAATTTCTCCCTCTCTCTCTTTCTCTCTTTAATTTTTTTCTCTGTCTCCCTCGCGGAATCATATGAGATTATTGAATAAATATTGCGTAAAATAATTTATAAAGTTTGCAAAACAACGTACAAGGTTGCAAATTTTCAAAAAAAAAAATATCTCTCATGATCAAAATTTGGATGAAAAGAAGCAAAAGTTTAACTTTTCTCACTGATTATGGGAATTGCAAAACAAAAAAATGAATTTGAGAGCTCAAAAAGAAATGAAGAATGAAAGAAAAAGTTTCAAAGATAAAATTATAGTTGCTCAATTAATTGATTGTTGAGGTAAATTAAATAGCATTAAAATGATTAGTGTAAAATGTTTACTACGCACAATTAATTCTCCCGGATATTGAGGCATTCAATGCATTTTCTGCAATTCTTTCTGCTTCTATTCGGTTGAAAATGAATTTGGTATTTTTTACAACATTTTTTTTTGTGTAAAAGATGTTAACCCTTAAACGATTCGGTTATCAATGGCTCATATAAAAATAATATTTCATAATAATTAATAATATTTGGTAAATAGAATTATTCGATTTAGCGTCATTCAAAGAAACATATAAGCCCAGACAGGCTTAAGATAGCTTTAAGAAGGTTTGAAACTTTGAATACGTGGAAGCAAATTTGATAGCATGCATTTGTGATTTTTTTTATATAAAGAATTACTTCGAATGCAATTTTGGTGTAGATTGATAATCTAGAATAATTTTTTTAAGTGAAATTGACCGTGGTGTCACATATTGGAGTTATCACACTAGAAAATTTTACATTAAAATTAAAGTGAAAAGTTGCTCATTGAAACTTCTAGAACCACTCGAAATCGCTGATTTAGTCAGGACACATTGCTAGAATTGCTCAATGACACGATGGCACACGGGTTGTCAGATAAGTGTTTTTTGTTGTTGAAGCATTTCAGTTGTAGGCAGTTGTAGTCCCAAATTACGGATTCCTGATGCACATCCCCAATTAGTTCGGCCACCATCTCATTTGACCACAAAATCCTAGAAGTTTATGAAGGAGTATAAAATGTAGATCGAACACATTTTTGTTTAACTTTTTTCTTCCTTATCCTCTGCACCGATCTTTTTCAAGGGCTTTTGTCCTTTCTTCATCTCGTACGCGATAAATAGCACTACTTTTTATTATTATTAATAAACAATTAGCACTACTTTTTATCACAATTTAATCGCGAATAAATTGGTGAGAAAATTGTGGTGCAGAAACTACCGAAATGACTGCAATAAAGTACCTGATGAAAAATTAATGAGCAAATTTTGCTCATAAATTTGCTCAATTCTCATTAATTTGCGCATTAATTATCAATAGTATTTATGCTATTTTAATCTATTTAAACCAATTTTTGTGACTCAAGTCCACTCCTTTTTATCACTAAATGAATCGATTTCTAAAAGCTCTTGACGAAAATTGTACATTAGTAGGACACATATCAGCAACAATTAATGTGAATCACATTAAAATTTTAATGTAAAATTCTCTAGTGTGATACCACGGTAAGATTAATATTAATATTAAGAAAAGTCGGAAAGAGAAGCTAAATTTCAAATGGAAAATCACGTGTGTTAGAAAGCGTACACTCTAGTGGAGTAATACGACGAGTAAGATATTACTGTTCGTATTAATTGTTTTCTGAATCCTATTACAAGCAATTTGAGCAATTTTCCATGCATGCCAACTGTTATTCGGTCAGTTTTCGAGCCATTGTATTGCTGCCAACTTTGTACGCAGAGGGGAAATGTGAGAGAGGCAAGAAAAAACACTTGTTATCTTTTTTTGTCATTCTTGCAGTTCAGAAAGTATTAATCTTTATTAATCTTATATGTGACATGCCTTTTTCGGGCCAGCGGTGTGATTAGCGACAGATAGTCAAGACAGCAACCACTTTCGAGTGATATAATTATTGTTTTAGTTAAGACACCAACCTTTTTTTCGGGTAGTTTTCGGCTGATATCAGCGTATACAGAAAAAAAAATGTAAAATTGTTTGTAAATGTTTGTAAAATTCTCACTGGCAACTAACGAAATGCTAGTTAATTGTGTAACCCACAAGAAAGTTCGTAGAACTTTGTACTTTTTTTCAGAAACATTGTTGGTAACTTGAGCACTTGACAAGCATTTTTTGTTCTTTTACAAATATTTATTCGTATATTTTTGTTTGTAAAAAAAACAACTTTAGAAACCAATGACAACATTTTACGAATATTTTTGCGTGTTTACGAACATTTACGAACAAATATTTGTAAAGGAACAAAAAATGCTCGTCAAATGATCATGTCACGAACAATGTTTGTGAAATAACTACAAACTTTTGCGAACTTTCTTGTGGGTTACACGATTTACGAGCATTTCGTAAATTTCCAGTAGGAATTCACAAACTTTTTTGCTTGCTGCCAGCACTTCGAGGTCGCTTATAAAGCATCTCAGCTGCCTTAAGCTTACCAGCGCTGAAAACTGATTTGCCAATTTTAAATACAGTAGACTATCTAAAATTCGGGCATTCGAATGACGAACTGTTTGAAATTTAACGATTTTTTATTTATCTAAATACATAACCTTATTAAATTTATCTATACGGGAGACTGGGGCAAAAAGTCACAAAACGGATATTTTATTTTTTTTTACCAGAGACATCAGAAATTGCTTCGCTTTTTTGTTACTTTTTGCTCTATAGCTTTTGTTACTTTTTACCCCAAGTGGCCATTTTTAATAAAAGGATTTCTGGAGAAAAGAACTTTTGCGAAATTCTAAAATAGATAGCGGATTCGTATTCAAAAAATCCAAATTATTTAGAAAATATTCACCAGTGTTGATGCACTTGGAAAATAAGTTGGTAATAATTGTTATCTTCTGCAAGGAAAATATTTCAAAAATAGGACTAAAAATTTCGATATTTTTTATTTTCTAAATTCCTTGTTCGAATTCTAAGAAACTTTTGACATTGAAGAAGGTCTATGGAGGATATCTATAGAAAAAAATTTGAGCCGCTATCTTTTTTACCTTGAAAGATATTGAATTTTGAATTTTTCAATTTGTTACTTTTTGCCCCAGTCTGCTCTAGACTCTTACTCAATTGGCTCTTTTTCAATCGGGCGAAAAATTTTGTTGACAATTTTCACGTTTAATTATGAAGCTAATTTTTTAAAATTTTCTGTAGTTCTTCCTATTTTATCGTGATTCTTTATAATTGAGCGCTTTTTGTGGAATTTACAAAGGCTTTGACGCCCAAATCTATCGATAAATCGGATGACATTTTGCCCCAAATGCCCAATTGAGAGGGAGTCTACTGTAATTTCACGAATTTGATTCAAGATAACTAAATGGCGTCTCCCAACTTCAGCTCTAAATCGAATTTGCATGCATTCCGTGATAGCACACGTTAAGAATCTCACCTACATAAGCCGGTTAGGATTATTTGTCCCTTTTCGTAGTATAAGCCGATACACAAACCATAAAATATGAATCGATAACATTACTACAATCCTTAATTTACAATATTATATCTTCGTTTTTTTTTTGACCATGAAACAAAAATTTACAGAGAAAATTTTTATAGAAAAATGTAACTGTATAATTTACGACGATTACGCTTATCTGATAATGTGTCTCGACTAGTCAAAAACCTTAAGAACGTTTCAAAATTAATGTTCAGAATTTAATGAAAAATTTGTGCTTATAAAAAAATTATAATTATCTTGTGCCAAAAAAAGTTATTTTAAAAGAAATTAATCATTAAAAACGTGAAACTCGTACATTTTGCCAAGCTATCACGCTTTACCTTCTACAGGGCTAAGAAGCTTTTTTTTAATAATCAAACTCCTAAAGAGAAAAAGTTTCAATGTTTTGTTCGTTAAGAAACAAGAAGAACAAGAGGAAAATATTTTATTTGCATTTCATTACAACTACAGAAAAGAACTTTCAAATTTAATTGATTTGGAGGAGACCTCTTTTAAATTGTTCTCTGTCGTAGAGCAAATTGAAGAAATAACAAATTTACCAATCACAATAAATCTAAAAGCTATTGCTACCAAAATCATTACGCTTAATCAATTTTATGATCAATTTCTTGATTGCTCAACAAAATTGAAGTTAAATGCTCTTTTTTTTTGTTGTATGAGTGACACATTTCAATTTGCAAAGATTTTGGTATTTGATTGTGAGAAATATTTCTCATAGGACCACCGATTATGATGTCGGGAGGATATCAAGGACCACCACCGAGTCATCAGCAAGGGATGCCACCACCGCAAGGCAAAATGCCACCATCGCCATCAGGAATGTCAGCCAGCAACATGCCCAATCCGAATGTTCTTGAGCAGTTGCGTGATAAGAATAACTACAATCCGCTGGAGCTGGACCTCGATAAAGTTGCACTGGCGAGGTAAGGGCAATTATAATTTGCTTATAATCAATTTATTTATTCATTTTTAATCAAATTTTATGATAATATTGCTTTATTTTATTACTATTTGATTTTATTTTTAATGTGAAATTATAAGATTTCTTTATTGATCTCACAGTATTTGTCCGTTTTTCCGCGATTTTTACTAAATATCTATATGGATCAAATGATAAAAGATATTGACCTTCAGTCTTCGATGACCCTCCCATAAGTCAATATTACTTAGAAAAGGATATGAGTCTACTGATTTCTTTCGTTTTATTTAATTTATTTTGGATCTAGTCTAGGGGGAAATTTTGTCTGTGTGGACCATCTGTCCGTATAACCGGAAAATTCGTCATTTTCTATTTTACAAGATTGAGAAAAACCTCCTGAGATTTATGCGGTATTTAATCGGTACATTACCGATAATTGAAATTTAATTAAAACTCAATTGCCAAATGTTTACGATCTATATTCAACTTAAATCCAGATAGTTTCCCTTGCATTCATGCATTTCTGAAACTAATCTGATTTATTAACCAATTTAAATTGATTGGAAACTGGTCTTCACCCCATAAATCATTTCTAAAGCAAAACTCGAAATATGCTCAATTTCATGATTTCGAGCATTTCACAAAGCATTTTTTGTCAAATCTTCTAAAATTATACGATTTTATAAAAATGATGTCATGCTATTTAGCGTCCGTCCGTTTGTCCGGCCGTAAGTTTTTCTAACAGATCAAACGGTTAGAGATAGCGACTTAGAAACTTCGAGGGACCCCTTCATAAGGTGATCCTGATATAAATGTGCCTTAAATTTTTCTCTAAACTCTAAATCAAATGAAATCGGTTAAGAATTACTAAATAAGAAAATTGACGAAATAAAAGGAAACTTTGCAGAATGCTCGAATTCGTTCAGTTGATTTTCAATTGGCAAACAGTCTAAAACAATTTAAAAAAAAGAATACAATTGCATAATCGAGTTGAGGATATTGAAAAAAACGATACACGAGATAAAAATTTCGTATTTTGGGATTTATTCCTTACACGCGTCCGGGGAGACGCTAACAAAACATGCGTCCTAATGGTCACTGAATTTCAGTTCTTAAAATAAAATGAAGACAAACAGAATTTATTTGCATTATGTAACTATCTATGAGACAAATTTCCCACCCAGAATTTAAATCAAGAAAGATAATGAAGGAAATTATTATCAAAATCCATGCAATGTTAAACGTTCCGCGCATAACTTCGTACACAAAGTTTGAATTATTTTTTTAAAAGCCAGAGAGAGCAGTAAAGTTGGACTATTCTTTGTCGGAAAAAATTGGATATCAATCAAAATTATCTGTTATTTAGCGTTTTGTGTAGTGATCGTTCCAAATGATTTTTCGAGTTGAGAGAGACAAGAGTTTTCGGACGCATTCTTACACATTCCACACCTTGGAGATCACTTTTACTGCTCGAACTACACGGAGTTGAGTGATTTATAAATCGGTTCAAATCGGTTGTGAACCGGTTATTTACCGACAAGTGACTTTAGTTCGAATATAATTTTTATTACTCTTTAAATTATTTTGTGGAATCTATTGAGTGATTTATGAATCGATTCAAATCGGTTGAGTACCGGTAATCGGTAAATGATGCGAAAGTACTTTTAAGGCATAGCATCTAAGTCACGATTTCGAACATTTCGCAAAGTCTGGGACGCTTTGCCACCCCTTCTTAACACATCTCCACGCAGTGCCAGATTTAGGGTGGGTTCCCTAAGGTCACGGCACCGGGCCTCCACATATTAGGGGCCTCCACTTTTAAGACGTCTACAATGGTTACAGTTGTCAGAAAATAAAAATTCTTAACAAAAAACTGCAAATTAAATTTGTATTAGCGATTAGAGCATTTATTTTTTACTTTCCATTTTTTATTTTTTCTGCTCATTTTTACCGATCACTTTTTAATTTTTTTACTGATCATCGTAAATATTTCTGTTGCTCGCTTTTATTTTTTTACTGACCATTTTTTTCTAACCAATTTTTATTTTTTACTGTTGAGTTTTTATTTTTTACTGATCTACTCGAATATTTCTACTGGTCATTTTTAATTTTTGGCTGGCCACTATTTTTTACTAGTCATTTTTAATTTTTTTACTGTTTTTTTTTTTTAATTCTTACTGCTCATTTTTAATTTTTCACTGATCAAATTGAATATTTTTACGGCTCATTTTTAATTTTTTACTGACCACTTTATTTTTTTAGTGATCATCTTTTACTTTTTAATGACCATGTTTTATTTTCTGTTGATCACTTGTTATTTTTTGCTGATCATGTTTCACTTCTTACTGACCGCTTTTAATAAAATACTGCTCTTTTTTTAATTTTTTACTCTCTTTTTAACTTTTTACTGCCCTTTTTTAATTTTTTACTGACCATTTTTTTATGTTTTACTGATCATTTAGAATTTTTTGCTAACGAAATTTGACTTTTTACTGCTCGTTTATTCACTGCCACTATTATCATTGCATTATTGGTATAATTTTCATCCCGGAAAAACTGACCAAAAAACATCACGACACCCTACCTTGCGATTTTTGAATTTTTTAAGAAATGCAAAATCTGCTCACCTCCTAAGTATCATAGATTTAAGAATAGATATTGCTTGCCCCCTTCATAGATACTAAAATACTCATTCATCTTTTAAAATATCTTTAAATCATTCCTAAGAACAGTTTTTCAAAGTTAATGGTTAAAAGAGTTCTAAAGAGCGTATTCTCAACGGAACAAGGGTATTACCCGGATCATTGGAAAGGTCTTGGAATTACTGACAAGGTTGAACCGGTTCTAATCGGTTCTGAACCGGTAATGAACCGATTATGCATCGATAACTATTTTTTCCGAAAATGAATTGTATTACTTTTTTTTTTTAACTATTTTGGGCGATCTTTTAAGTGATTTATGAATTGGTTCAAATCGGGTGAGAGCCGGTAAAAGGGAAATAATGCGAAAATAAAATTGAGATACAGTATCGAAGTCACGATTTCGAGCATTTTGGGAAGCATGTCAATCTTTACTTTGGAATTATTAATTATATTTTACATTAAATTTCTTGTACTAGCAAAGTTTGTAAGATCACCGCTAGGGGCGCTGCATAATGTTTTTGTTTTTAATTTGGTAATCTGAGCGCCACTTACGGTAAATTGTTGAACCTAACATGTTGTAAATAAATTGAAAAACTCATATAATACATTAAGTACTTATTAAGCACTTGATAAGTACTTGATTAAGTACTACGTGAAATAATTCGAGTAACATCTTACCTTGTGATTTTTTTAAAATTACTTTTTCATATATCGCGAAAATATTTCACAAAGATCTAATAGATCTTTTTAAATGTGTTTTTTTGTAGATTTTTCGTGATTAAATCCTACTCGGAGGACGATATACATCGTAGTATTAAATATGAAATCTGGTGCTCCACTGAACATGGCAATAAGAGACTCGATCAGGCGTTTCGTGAGCGTGAACGTGAAGGTGGTATAGTGTTTCTTTTCTTTTCCGTGAATGGTTCTGGGCACTTTTGTGGCATGGCCCAAATGATAAGTTGTGTGGATTACAATTCAAATTCGAGTGTTTGGTCGCAGGACAAGTGGAAGGGTACATTCAAAGTGAAGTGGGTGTATGTTAAGGATGTGCCCAATATGCAATTGAGGCATATCTGTTTGGAGAACAATGAAAATAAATCTGTGACAAATTCGCGTGATACACAAGAAGTTCCACATGCCAAAGGACTTCAAGTATACAAAATTATTCATGCGTACAAACACACAACGTCAATTTTTGATGATTTCATCCACTATGAGAAGCGCCAGGAGGAGGAGGATTCGCGCAAACATCTTGAACCACCTCCGCCAAGTCATCATTCGTATGATCGACACTTTGGCAATCACAATAGTCCATACGATAAGTCACACCATGGATATGAACGTGGTGGTGGAGGCTACAATAAACCACCAATGAAGAACTACAATAGAGGTAAGAAAATTTAACTTTTTTTTAAATTTTATATTATTTATTTTTTTAGGACTTTGAGAAATTTCTTACAGCAAAAGAATTTTTTATTGAAAATTTTATTATGTGTAAAATCTCGATGATCGAAATAGATAAAATTGGCTCGATTCGATTCCCCGAAATTTAATTCCTAATCGAATTTCACGAATCCCTAGTTGAAAACACTCCAAGGTCGCCTGTAAATAATCTCAGATATACCATAATACCGGCTTGAGACTGGAGATTTAGCCCAGTTCGCGAAGGCCTAAAAAATCTAAATAACAAACAATTTTGTTGATTTTTAAGAGTCTTATGTATAAATTCCCCCTAATATCTAATCCAAAACAAGAATTTCCTCAAAAATCTTGCCTGATAAGGAATTAGAGGATTAAAGTCATGGTTAAGCTTCAGGTCTGAAGCCAGATTAATCTAATCTGGCCTTATCATTGGTTCATATAAATTCAAATAGTTGAAATACAGAGTATCAATAGAAATAAAAAGACCATTGAAATCGATTACTAAACACTAGTGATTCCAAAAAACTGGGTTTTTAGGATAGACGGTTAACCGGTTTTGGAAGGGTTTGATGAAACCGGTTAACTTGAACTTTGATGTAATATGTAACACATAAATATATTCTTTTTCTCAGCTAGTTTAAAACTTATTTATTTTATTGTTTTATTTTTAGTCTTCTAAATATTTAACTAAGGTTTAAAAGCTAAAATATCTTCAAGTGAATAAGTCCTGAAATAATTTCGAAATAATTCTTTTCAAGATTGGAAGAATCGTACAGGAAACCCATTACTACTATCCTTCATATATTATTAACATACTACCATACTACAAATTACACTTAAGAATCATTTAGCATTTCAAGTTCTTTTATAAAGCCAAGGAAATATTTTGCTGTGTCTCTTGATTCTCAAGATAGAAAGAGAATTTTAAAATGTTTGTAAAGAGACGGTTTTAAACCGGTTTCATCTCTAAAAACCGGTTTTGAAACCGTCTCCAAAATAGGGCGGTTAACCGGTTTTTCGAAACCGGTTAACCGTTGTTGGAATCACTGTTGGAATCAAAAAGATGTCGGCTCTAACGATATAAAGGCCTTAGAACGGTTCCGAAAGGGCAATAACCTGCGAGAATCAGGGTGTCCGAAATATTACGATAATCTATTTACAAGTTTTCAATTTATACTCCTGACAAAGAAGTAACAAAAAAATTCAAGTTGTATTAAAAAATATCAAAAGAAAATTTCCCTTTGCCTCCCGCAAGCACGGGTGCAATCGTGGGAGTAGCTATGACACTTTTAAGAATTCGGGATACTGGCTTTCCGGATTTTGGCCCATTCGGGATTTTGACCGGGACGCGTTCGAAATATAAATTTCGTAAATAGATTTTTGCGCCTTTTGGAGTATAGAAGATAAACTAGTTAATGCCTTTACTCATTCGATGCTGTCTTTAATAAATTGGCATTTTTTCTTTAATTATTTCGATATTTTATAAGTGACTTATAAAATACTATTCAATTACTTTGATTTTGCAATTAAGATAAATTTATTAAGGGATGCATCAAATGAAGCATGGCATCAAATGGTTACGATGTTTGACCAATTATGGCACTTTACGAAACCTATCAAATTTCGAAAATTACAGAGGGAGTTATGATCATTCTAAGAATAATTTTTAAACGCTCTATTTTCTCAGTCAAGTCAACATACTAAAAATTCTTTGAAAACGAAAATGCAGATTTCGAGATATTCGATTTCGAAATTTCGGAAATAGATTTTTCGATCTAAGCGTCCTCAACAGTGCGATCATATTAAATTTTAACGATTTTAAAATTCGTTTCATAATTTTTTTCGGTTTTCGAAATGGATTAGCAAAGTCGAATAAATTTTACAGCCGCTGTAGCTATTTTGGGCTTTATTTCTGGACCCTAGATACCTCAGACTGCAGATAAGTAAAATTTATTACACAATTTAAATAGAGGTACAATTGCAGCCACAAGATTAATTTTGAAGGAACAGATTTAATATGTTATTCCCTTTATTTTGAAGAATAATTTTGATTGGTAATTTTTTGGAGAGTTTAGTAAAAAGCGTTCCAAAATTCCATAAATGGTATATAATTTGTTAATTGTTTCTATTTTTAAAATAAACGACTGTGGTCAAGGAGTTTCTTTCTCGCTAAGAATATTGTCTCTGAAATGTGAAAAGAAAAATGTTACTCTTATCTTAAGATAAGATAAGATAAGATTTTGCCAGGGGTCAGTTCTCCATTTCGGATATTCCGATGCATCCAGGCCACCAATTGGGCCCCTTATGCTTCCCCACTCCTATTCTATCTTATCCCCCGATACGGGTAGCCGCTCAATATCACAGCTCTGTGAGCAGTCAGTGCCGCTACTATATCACAGCATCCCTTCTCGGTGTGTGTTTGGGATCAGTGACAGCGAATATTTGTATCGACTGAAGTACCGCTTTCATGTCGAAACTCGTTTTCGTACCAGCCTCTATTGTTTAGGCGGTTCACTTTTTTTTTGCCAATATGCACCATTGACATTACTATTCATTCATTCACTGGACGAATTCAAAGCCGATATGGCATGAGAAATCTTTTTCTGCTGCTGCTCAGCTTTGAAACCCCAGACCTCGCAGTCATAGAGCTACTACTCTATCCACTGACCCACTCGAGGCCCTACTCTTATCTTACACAAATCCAATAAGTACCATTAGTCATAATAGAAACAAAAAATATCAAACAAAAAAATATCAAACTTGTTGAAAATGTATACATCAAAATCATGAGATTTATATATATATTTATATACTGAATTCCAAGCTCTGAAGACGTCAACACCTAATTTCACAATGATTTCCAACAGTTGAATGACCTAAGGCAGAAAATTGTGAGTCATTTCTCTAGAGTGATTGCCGGCTTTTTATTACTTTTTGCCGTATTTGGGGTAATCTTATCTTATTCAAAACACATTTTAAATATTTCTCACGAAATTCCAGTGGGAGTTCATGTCTTTGTAAATATAGGTACATTTCTCTCCAATTTCGACATTATAGAAAAGTTACAAAAAAAAATTAAGAAAAATATTGAGTGGGAGAATTCTTTTGAGATTAATTAATCCATGGTATTTTTTTTTCAAACAATTACATAATGCGACTAAATTGTAGTTAATGTGTCCTTTTCTTAAAAACTAAGATATCTTTGTAACTTTTCTCAACAATTCCAAAAAGTACACATCTAGGATTTAATAATAAAATTCTCTATGAAAATAAAAAGTTTGACGTGAAAAGGTGATGAAAGGAAATCTTAAATTGTACTTTACTAAGATCCTAAACAAAAATATTCTTAAATGGTTAATGGCGAAAGTAGACTCAGATCGATCCTAGAGAATACTTTTCTGGAAAATTTGACGGCAATGCGGATATCAGACTGAAGGTTTAGTCCATTTCTTAAAAGTCTCAAAAACCTAAAAAATAAAAAGTAGTGGTTTTGCAAATTGATTAATAAGTAAATTAGAATAGACTAAGCTTGATCTTTGTGAAGATTTAGCCTGTAAAATTTGACAGAACGCTATCTTATGCCGAAAATAGACACAGGCTGATCCTAGAGAATACTCAGCTCGAAAAATTTGGCGGTAAAGGATCAGCGCAAACTATCATACACTGAGGATCAAGGATTAAGGATTAGCGTCTTCAGCGTAAATTTTTATTAAATGTACACATTTTGATATTTGAAAGACTTCTTAAGTGCAATATCAATGGATTTTTCGTACAGAAAAGAACACTCTGACCTACCCATTACTCTAATATTAATGCATTTTTAGATTTCGCAACATTGCGTATCATTACTCTCCATGTTTATTTGACCCAATTGATATTTCGAAAAGTACCCAAAAACACCCAAAGCGAAGCTTTTTATTATCAGCACTAGCGCTAATGTCGCCAAATCCTCGTAATTTCACTAGACCTCATAAATTTAGAAGATCAGCCTGATCCTCCAAATTATGGGCTGATCCGTGAGTGTATCCTATTTTCGGCTTTAGGCCGGCTCCAGACCTAAGACTTATGCCAGTTCCTTGCTAAGATGGCTTTGTTGGTGATTAAGGATATTTTCCGATATTTAGCGATATTTTCAGATTATGACTTAAGCGCTAAGTCTCAGCCATAAGTCTCTAGTCTGAAGCCAGTATTACACTGTGGGTTCATGATCACAATAACAGTTCTCTTACTTCAATTTAATAAACGCACACTCTATTGTTCCCTGTAAACTCTTGTAAATAATGATTTGGAGTGATCTTTGCGCTTCCTACCTACGGAGAGGATCGATCCGAAGTCATTCCAAGCTTTCCGCACTTTAAGATCCTGCATGTTTTTGGACATCTTCGCCTTCTATGTTTTTTATTACACAATTGATATTTCGAAAAGTGTACTGACAAAATAAAGTTAGGGGAAATAGGAAACCTTTGAAATTGTGCTTTTTTCTCCTGTTTTTAAATGAAATTTGACCTTATTGCTCAGCGCACAATAACTTTTGTTTTGTAAACATGTATTTGACATTTCAATGAGAATGAATGAAATCTCGATCTAGTCATCTCGCTTACTCACATAGGCAATAATAAAAACATGTTTACAAACAAAAGTTATTATGCGTTGGGCATATTATGATATTATTTAGCTCAAAACAAACCAATTGCTCAATTTCATTTAAAAATAGGAGAAAAATACCCAATTTCAAAGCTGTCCCAATTCTAAGTTGCCCCATTTCCTCCTATGTTTATTATCTTCGTAATTGGCGTTGATGTACTTAATCCTCGTAATTTCATTAGGTTTCTTAAAGTTAAAGGAAGGATCATCCTGATACTTCAAGTTTTGGGCTGATCCGTGAATGTATCTAGCCCGATCTTCGTTTTACTGATCGAGTTCTGACGAGAATTCTTAAGCCATTACCTAAATTTATCTAGAGTTTTAAGCTTTCTTCAGACTAGGACTAAAGGTTTAGCCCAGTTTCTGAAAATCTGGAGTTTCTAAAATATAACTAGCAATAGTTTGACTTCCGAATAATTTGGGTCAATTGGCTTTAATAAAAAATAATTATTTTTGAGAAATTGTAGCAGTTAAGCCTCAAAGATAAACCCCTAGTACCCAAAGGGATTTAGACTAATTCTCGAGAATATTTATTCTGTCAAATTTAGTAATAAAGGATCAAGCTAAAGTGCACTGGGTACAATAGACTGATCAGTCGCAGTGCCCGGGCCTGTTTCTGGGACCACCTCAACATAAAGTAATAATAACCTAAAGTGCATATACTCAGAGCTTTTATTATCATCCATTTGAGGTCCTTTACATAAATTTGTTTTACTGCCAAATTTTCCAGGTTGAATATTCTCGAGAATCAGCCTGAGTCTACTTGGGTCCTTACCTTAAGTCTCAAGCCCGTGTTACATCCTCGAACTTTTGCTCGAAATTGGATTTGCAGGCATTCAGTAAAGGATCTGATTTTTAATGTTTTAATAAAAAATATCGTTTTTTAGGGTGGAATTTTAATTTACTTTACAAGTTAACAATTTTATACAAGGGTTCACGGAATTATGCATTTCAGAGTTACGCATCTAACAGGATTATGCATCTTTGCCTGGCAATAAAAAAAGATTTTTGAAATACCCCTAAATGTATGCATTTTCGATGCAGTGAGTTTGGAAGGGATTTCTTGTAGAATTCATATTTCCCGCCTTATAGCAATAAATGCTTTGTTGAAAAGGGTCAATTTGACCCTTTTATTTTTACCAGGTGTTAATCGATTGTATGATCTCACTGAGTACGGTTTTGAGTTCGTAGTGCGACGTACAAGCGATAGGACCTACACTGAGAGAAATCCGAAAAAGTTAAAATAACATTCTGGAAATGTTTATTTTACCCTGCAGTATTGATCCGAAATCGGTGTAAATATTATGCTTTTTAGGTGTATTAGGGGTCAAAGTTACCCTTCTTTCATGCTCATTTTACCCTTAAAAAATGTGTAAAATTAACATAAAAAAAATTTGATATATTTTTGCACCTAAAAAGTGTTAAAGTTATGAGGAAAAAAAGTTAATCGCATCCCCATTTTTTTCTCAGTGTAGTGCCCCTAGAGCGGAGAGCTCACAATACGAGCCCTTACCTGCCGATACATAAGTCGATCATTTTCGCAATATAATAAATATTAGTACCAAAAGTTCGGTTCCAGTCTCGACTGTTTTTGGGGTTTTAGAACATGGCGAGGACTGGAGAAAATAGTCGCGACAGAAACCAACACAGAGAAAAGTCGATAATGTAGAAGCTCAGTAAAGTGCTAAAAAATGTTCAACATTTCTCTTTTACTGCTCGAACTCCACGGAGAGAGCAGTATATTATATCCCTCGACTTTTTCACCCCCCAAAATGTCCAACTTCCACCCCCCGAAGACCACTTTTGTCAACAAATCTTCACGTTTCAGACGATTTTTGAAAAATGTCACACTGTCTGTCTGTCCGTCCGGCTGTCGCCAGCTCTAGAGGCCAAACGGTAAAAGATAGCGACTTGGGGCCTTCGGGGGACCCCTCCATAAGTCGACCCAAGGATCGTTAACATGCCCCTCGTTTCCCCCCACCCCTCCCCTTCCCCTCCAAAATCATGTTTTTTTGGAATTGCTCGAAAACGTGTCGTGCGAT
The DNA here is from genome assembly GCF_024763615.1 of Phlebotomus papatasi. Lineage (NCBI taxonomy): Eukaryota > Metazoa > Arthropoda > Insecta > Diptera > Psychodidae > Phlebotomus > Phlebotomus papatasi. The sequence continues at coordinate 78,229,893 of NC_077222.1, forward strand.
TTTTTTCATTTTTGAATATGTTTTAGAAATTATCCAGGCGGACTTTTCGTTCTTAGACGAAAATACCGTTGAATCATTCCTAGTAACGGTTTTCAAGATCAAAAGTTAAAAATCCTTATAGAGCGCATTTATCAAGCGAATGGGGTCATGTTTGGGCTCGTTGGAAAGGTTTTGGAATTTCCGACAAAACTGAATCGGTTCCAATCGGTTTTGAATCGGTAATGAACCGGTTCATATATTATATTATTATATATTTAATAATAATATATTTCTATCTTTATAATAGAAATATTTTGAGTGATTTATAAATCCGTTCAAATCGGTTGTGAACCGGTAATGAACCAGTTATTTACCAATAAGTAATATTTGTTCGAATATAATTAGGTGTGATTCCTTCTAATCACACCTATTTTTATTACTCTTCAAACTATTTTGTGGAATCTATTGAGTGATATCTGAATCGATTTAAATCGGTTGAGTACCGGTAAACGGTAAATGATGCGAAAGTACTTTTGAGGTGTTACATCTAATTTAATTTTTCATTGGAATAGCACAAGAAAGCCATTTCCTTAGATTTTTGAGGCCCCAAAAATGTGAATAATCTTTATTTTTCGCGCGGATTGCGCCATCTATGAATTATTCTAAGTAAATATTTTGCCTTCTAACTGAACCTTTTGGGGAATATGCTTTAGGTGGCGGATACGATGGAAAGCACCAGCAACAATACAACAGTTACGACAATCGTCGTCCACCGCCACTCAAAGATCACTATGACGGCGGGTATCATCCCCGTGATCAAGGACCATCAGACTATAACAATGGTCGCAACAACAATCGTGAGCCGCGTCCGATGGAACGCCACGATGGTGCTGGCGGCTACAATAATCGTGAAGGCGACGGTGGACGCGGAATGGGCCATAGAAACTATCATAGGGTAGGACATTTTTAGCTTTTCCATTAGATTTTGGCTCAGTATTGAGTATATTTGGTGTTTTATTCAGAGTGGACGCGGTTCCGGAGGTGGAAACAGAGGACATCGCAATTAAAGCGTTTTCTTGGCTCTTTCTTTTGCCAAATACGATTGCAACAGCAAAAAAAAAAAGATTTGAATTGAGTGTTTTTTTCTTTCGCCTAAAAAAAAAACAAGCAACAGCATCAATTGGAGAGAGATAATCACCGCGAAGAACTGTATTAAGAGAAAATCACCTAATAAAAAAAAGTGAATTAAAAAAAAAAAACATTTTGAGAGAACTATTGACAAAAGAATGTTTCCTATAAAAAGTAACAAGTTTAAAAAAAATCAATAATTGCATCAATAACTAGTAAAAACAAAAGAAGCATAAAAACTAATTCTCAGTGTCCTTCTCAAAATATGATGAACATAATAGATGGAATATTGCTCTCAGTACTAAGAACTGATGTTGTGTAACTTTTTGTCCAATTCAACGATGTTTTATCAAAAAAATATGAAAAAAAAACTTAGTCATAAAGTGCGTCGTGGGAGCAAAGTTAAATTAAAAAAAAAAGAAGAAAAATGTGAAAAAAAATCGCGTGTGACAAAATCAAATGCTAACAGGGGACATGTTTTTAAATAAAAAGGAGCAACTCTAATCGAAATAATTGTGCAAGTGAAAGAAAAATTTCGTTGGTTTCCTAATAGCTGATAAATAATAATAATAAAAAAAATGAGTTCAATAGTTGTGCAAGAATTCAAAACTTTTTTAACATTTCAAACCTACAGCATAAAAAAAAGATGAACGCTGAATTTTTGAAAAGGAGACTTCAAAGTGAATTTGTTGAGTGTAGTAATTGAAGGAAAAAAAAACAAAAAAAAGGAAATGTGTTGGAATTTTTCTTCCTTTTCGCAAGACAGTGTTTGTATATTTCAGGACTTCAACACGTTTATAGTAACAACAAAAAAAGAACCACGCAACTCGCCGACAGGAGCAACAAAAATTCTTCTCTTCGTTTTATACAAAAAAAATAAAAGAAATACAAGAAATGAAAATCAATCTTAAAGTTAAGTCTTAAAATAATGTCATGAAGTAAACAATTTATTTTGTACGTACAATTAAGTCTGGTTAGAAATAAAAGAAAAAAAACAAGAATGATTAAAAATATATTCTCTGTGAATGAGATTGAAAAAAAGAAATGATTGTACACTCTAAGAATTTTTAATGTTTAAGAAAAAGTGAATAGAATGACGAAAAATTGGTCAGTCATTTGAAAAAATAAAAAAAAGAATTTATGCACTCTTGTAATTCTTTGCTAGAAAGGGGCTTTTTCACTAAAATCTATTTAAAAATTCGGTTTCATGAAACTTTTAAATTTTTTTACTAATTGCGTGCAACTACACAGGGCTCTCCGATCATCTGCTAATTGGGATCAAAAATGACAGAAAAACATGTGAAAAATCTGCGCCATTCCATAGAAAAATCCTCAAGATGTGTCATCATTTCCTCATCGAAAAATTCTCCATCGGGTACTTAGGGAAAAGTAGGGGGAGGCTAAATAAAAAAAATACTGAATTGGCATGTAACGCAACTTCCTAGGGAATCTTCCCCATCTCGGGGGAGAAAATTCCTCCAGGATCTCCTTGAGAAATCCCCAGTAATATGGCACAGAAAAACGAGGATTTTTCTTAAGGAAATCCCGGGTAACTTTCCCAGAATGGTGAGGAAACTGAGAGATTTTACCTAGGGATATATTCGTTCCCCTGAAAAAGTGAGAGGTCGGAAAAACTAGGAGACTTCTCAAAAAATCCCTGGGAATTCTTTGGGAAAGATCGAGAAACTTAAGGATAATTCTCAGGAAAATCCTTGGGAAAACCATAAAGAAATCCCCACATTTTTTCCTTTTTGATTTTTTTCCTTTATTATTTCTTGATCGAGAAACTTAAGGATAATTCTCAGGAAAATTCTTGGGAAAACCATAAAGAAATCCCCACATTTTTTCCTTTACTTTTTGATTTTTTTCCTTTATTGTTTCTTGATCGAGAAACTTAAGGATAATTCTCAGGAAAATTCTTGGGAAAACCATAAAGAAATCCCCACATTTTTTCCTTTACTTTTTGATTTATTTCTTATCTCTGTTACTTCTTTTTCTTTTGGGTCTCATCAATTTTTTGCCTTTTTTCTACCTTATCCTTTTTGTTACTCATTTGATGACTCGTGTTATGGTGCTCCCTTACATGGCTGCTTGAATTCCCCTATTCATTTATGAAATATTCGATATACTTTATGAGCTTTGCAACCAGAAAACCATCTCGCCCGAAGTATAAGCTTAACTTTTACATAATTTCTCCCAGGATTTCCCCTGAACTCGCCAAGGAATTTTCATGTATCTCCGGAAGGCATTTTCGTCTTACGGGGAGAATTTTCCCCTATATTTCCCTGGGAATTCTTCGAGAATGGTCTGGAAAATTCAAAAACCTTTCCCCGGGAAATTAGTAGAAATCCTCTAGGAATAGCCAGGGTATTTTCACAAACACTACGTCAAAACAACGTCTGATGTTTTTTAGAGGAAAGGTTATTCTACAATTTGGGGTTATGTTTGACTTAAGCTCAAAGAAAAAGGTTATCTCATAATTGTAAATTTCCAAATTAAATGTAAAATTTTGTCTTATGAGGGTCCTTCCCCCCATTTTTTTCTTTGTTATGGCTATTAATCACACATTCTTCCACGTTTCAAGGAAATTCTATCAACCAAATATATCTTGAATTTTTTAGGTTAGGTTAAAAATTGCTTAAGTTTTTTTGAGTTAGCCTATTAGACAAATAAGAAAATGATACCGTTTAACATAATTCCTAAAATGAAACAGATTTTGGTATCCCAGAAGTTACGGTACACAATAATTCATAGGTTTGTAGGGCTCCTAACCTCAAAAGAAATACATAACCTTTGAAGTGAAAAGAAATGGATATGGCTAAAACAGGTGGCCACCAAAGAATCCCAAAATCCTGAAAGGGTGTCAAAATACTGATAGTCATAATCTTGAATAGTTAAAATCCTGAAAGTATTGCGAGAGTAACAATGACACTTTTACCGGTTCCGAATTTTGATCTTCAGGATTTTGGCTTTTGAGATTTTAAGCGGGATCCGTGTGAAATATCCAGTTGGTAAGCGAAAAATATAATTGGAAGGTTTGAAACAATTTTCAATGTACCAAAAATATTTAAATGTCAAGTATATTTTGATACTTAGCCTTATTCTCTTATTTGAACTCTTAAATTGTGGTTTGTCTAACCTCAAAAAATTCCAATATATTATTTGAATACTTTTTCAAATCTTGCTTATTTTAGAATTCAAGAGTTTTAAGAGACAAATCAATTTTGTACGTTTTATACAGTAGACTCTCTCTCAATCGGGCATATGGGGCAAAATGTCATCCATATCGAGAGATTTGAACTTTAAAATCATTGTAAATTCCACAAAAAATGTTCATTTATAAAGAATCATGATAAAATAGGAAGAACTACAGCGAATTTGAGCAAATTACCTTCATAATTAAACGTGAAAATTGTCAAAAAAATTTTGCACCCGATTGAAAAAGAGCCGATTGAGCGAGAGGATACTGTACATTTTTTAAAGATCTTCTTTTAAATAAAAATGTCATAACCTCAAACAGCTTTATAGAGGTTGGAACACTCCTGAAACTATAATGATTGAGTTGTCTCTCACATAATCAAAATGAATTTTCTAAGCTAATTTAGGATATTTTATGTACCAAATATCGCCTTACTTTTGAGATAATATAATACAATACACATCTAAAAGTAACCTTTTTGAATAGTAAAATAAAACAGTCTAATCGGGAAAAGAAATTAAAAATTTATAATATTTTTCCTTTTTAGAATTCAAGAAACATTTCAGAAACGTACTTTCTACAAAAAAGGTACTCAATTTAATAAAAATGCTGTTTTGGATATGTTTTCTCGTGTATCTTGGATAAATCATTCATCAAAATAGATAGATTTTTATTCCCAATGCTCTGATTCCTCCTTGGATACGACAGCCTTTATCTTACCAATACGGGCCTCTCTGAATAAATCACACAAAATCTCTTTTATATACTTTCAGTGTTATTCATACGAACTAGTTGATTTCTGAATACAATTTTACTAAATTCTTCTTATTTATTACGGCCAGGAAGAAGAAAAAGAGCCACAATTCGTTTAAAAGGCACAATGCAACCAAAAAATTAAAATATTTCTGGATTTTTAGAGCTTAATATAGCACAACAATTAATTTTTCTATAGGTCCACAGATTAATTGGGAAAATTTTAGGTTATGTTAGGCTTAACCTCAAAAAATTCAGAACAGATTCTTTTAGTCCACCGAAGTAACTAGCAAAAGAATTTTCAATCAATAATTTATCCGTGACAAAAAAAAATTATAAAATGTTTTTTAATTTATATTTTAAGTCTTATCAAATTCTAACCTCGTCAGAATATAAAATCATCGCCATAAAAAACTGTTTCCGTAAAATTTAGCAAGTTCTAAAATGAAATACCTAACGATTTTTAATTAGTTGTAGGAAAAAAAAACCCATGTTGCATTGGAGATGGAGATTTTCTTTTATGAAATAACCTTTTTATGTAGTCCGATCATTCATAACCTTATATTTTAGATTAATCTTATTACAGCAGAAAACAATCAGGGTATGAATTCTGAGATACGTGAGTTTTTCACGTGAGTAACTCACGGCTTTTTACGGCGTTATCACACTTGCACATTAAAATTTTAATGTGATTCATATTAATTGTCGCTTGTGAGCGTCCAAATTTGTTATTTGTGTCTTTGAGTCACTTAATATTTGGGGTTATTCTATTTATTGATAAAGAAGTGGACTTGGCATGGAAAAAATAAGTTTTAATTTACCTAAAGCATAAATATTTTTCACATTAAAAAAATTAAAGAAGAAATCGCATTAATTTTTCGCATTAATGCTATAAATCAAATTAGATCATATTTTGCGGGCCAAGTCTACCTTTTTATCAACAAATAGATCAAATTTTGAATATAAAATGATTCAAACACACAAATTACACATTTGGACTCATCAGCGACAATTAATGTGAATCATATTAAAATTTTAATGTGCAAGTGTGATAACACAGTTAGATCGTCTTTTGTAAGAGTTTCATTAAGTTTTCATGTGAACTGTCATGAGAAACACTTACAGTACAGAATGCACAGTAAAGTTTTTACGAAAGCTTCACAAGGCGCTAACTAAAGGTGGTTTCAGAGCCGTGAATTTCTCACGTGAATAACTCACGCATCTCAGAATTCATAACCAGGCCAATAATCTAAACCTTTTATGATCCGTATAATTGACTAAACAAGGAAACAAAGCTGACTTTAAAATTTCAGAGTGATTCCTTTTAGGTTATGTAATTTTGAGGTTATTTTTAACATAACCTCACAATTGTAATATAATCCTTATTGTCTTCAAGAGAATATTTTCTTTGTTGCACGCAACGTATCTTTTTAAACTTTATTGGATTATTCTTGATTTTTACCGAAGGTTTTGCTGCAAAATCCCCCTTAAAGACCACAAAAATCGCTACGATGAGAAGGAAAAAAACCGAAAAGAAGTTTTAAGAAAAAAAAACATTGTCAAAATTATCTTTAAAAGAGTAATTTAAACTTAAAGTTAAATATCTAATTAAAAAAATTATCATGTCCATTTCATATTAAAAAATTAAAATAATATAAAAATATTAAAAAAAAAATTTGTCCTCGAATGGACAAAAATATTGTGAAATACTAAAATTTGTTCATTTAAAAAAAAACTTTTTGCATTGAGACTGCAAAGGAAGATTGATAAAATACAAAGTGTATAATTTTTGTAAATTATTTGCAAGGAAAAAAAACAAAAAATAAAGAATATGAATAGAGTTATTGCTTGTAAAATTGAAATAAAAATGAGACGATAAAAGAATACACAGATAAACAATAAGTACAAATTTGTTGAAAAAAAAAGAAATCCCAAGTAAAGAATAACTCCAATAGAACCATTATTTTTTTTCTAAATAGACATTATGGGAACCTTTTTCTTTAGTTTCGTTTTTTAGAAATGAAACATTTTAAGTAAATCGTTACAAATCGAAATTTTCTAAATAGATCCCAAATATCTTCATTTTTTAAATAGAAAAGAGAAAGGAAAGTTTAAGAAACAGAAAGATGGTTAGAGAGTGCAAATTATAGAAAAGGAAAGTTAATAAAAAAAGAAAACGGAAAATATGTTTGTGGCCTTTGATTTACTCAACAAATAGATTCAATTTGCAAATTGATCACGATCTAGTTCTTTTCTTAGAAAGAGTGGCATTAGTGTCAAGATGAGACAAAAAAAAATCTAGAGAAAAAAACAATATTTGTGTAAAAAGATTAATAAGCTTGACATCCCGTATCAATATTATTTTCTAATTTAATAAAAAAGAAGAGCTAAAAAGTAATTTTTACACCTCTTAGAAAATGCAAGTGATTAGGCATGTATTTTTTAAACTAACAATATTTTTTCCTCAGTCTTCAATAACAATTTTATGTATTAGAAAAACACAGACAATGTTTATCTTATATGAATTTTAGTTACTTAGAGAGAGAGATGAAAAAGAAGCATAGAATATTATTATGAAAACTTTGGACTATATTGCAAGAGAGGACTAATAAAAAAATGTGAATTATGATTGTTTACACTATATTATTGTAAAATTGAGAATGATACAGCAGAGAAAATTGATTTAAAAGAAATATATTGCATATGATTTGAGAAACGAATAACAATTATAAAGAGAATTAATCGAAGAATGCATAAAGAAAGAAAATATAAGCGAAAAGTAAGAAATTATAAATGGATTGTTTTTATTTCGATTGAAGTTAAATTGTAGACGTTTAAAGTAACTGGGACCCTTTACGGTTTACACATTTCCCTATTAAAATAGCCCACTCTTGCTCTGAGCGACACTGTTTGGAAACCGATCCGAAAAATCCATAATTTTTTTCCGGAAAAACGGAGATAAAATTGAGGTGTTTGTGTTTAGGTACGCTTCGCTTTTAAAGAATTTTAGGTCACACCCCTTTTTAAAGTTATGTTATAACCAACTGACATTGGATTTTTGGGATTTTCAGTAGTAAAATAAAGGAGCCTTTCAACAGTAAGAACTTACAATTATTTCAGTCAGGAGATAGGCACGAAGGGTACGGAAGATCTTCTCCAAAAGAAAAAAATAGGACACGCCCTTTTTTGACTATTCAAAGGTATTACACTAAATCCCGACATTATGCACCTGACGGAATTATGCACATACAATTATGCAAGTTTGCCTACTTTTGGGAGTCAATTTGTGAAATCATTTTTGAAATACGCCTGACGCAGGAAATTTGAAAAAACTGTGCTCCTTTTGCAGAATGAAACTTTAATTTCTTTTATTAACGTAAATTTTTTAAATATTCTAACCATTGATTGAAGAACTCTGTCCAAAAAGTACTGTTCGTTAATGCATTTCTATTAAAGAGTTGAATCTTTTTATTTTGACTACTTTTACTCCGCGCGAAATTCGTTCTACGGCATTTATTTAAAAGAAAGCCCCTGCGGTTATACAAATTTTCTCGATGCATAATGCCATTTCACGCGTTTTTTTCGGTCCCGAAAATGTGTATAATCCCGGGACTGAGTGTTATAATGTTTTGTGAGAACGATGAAGATCTTAATAATCTTATTTCATTACTTTATCGCTGTTTTAGTGGCATTTTAAGGATTTTTCTATTCCTACAGAATTGGATAGAGAATTTTGTGCACTTTCAGAATCCAGCTTTATCACAAAAAGTTTTCTACTAAAGGTTTTCCAGAATTTTAGATCTTCAACTTGTTTGATGTAAAAGTGACGTTTTCAAGATTTTCTCAAAAATATAAGTAAAAGAGAGGCATTTTTCATAGTAGAGGGAAGTGGGACACCTTTGAAGTGGGGCAGCGTTAAAAATGGAATTTTTCTCCTAAACTGGACCTTATAGGGATATAATTAGCTCCAGCCCTATGATTTGGATCGGGACAAAATTTTAACGTGTTATAGCTAAGTACACTTTCTATGTAAAAAAAAAACAAAAAAAAACTTAAGTCCCCCGAACACCCCTGACCCGGGCTGTAAGGGGTCAAAATTCAAAAATTTGACTAGGCTATATTTTTAACTTTATTTCTCTCAAAAACTGCCATTGATTGTGCAAGTTGATAAAATTTTATAGACCTGTAGTACAAAGTGGCGAAAGTTTCCTGCGGTTATCATAGAGCCAGAGTTATAGAATAGATGATCCCGGAATTATACATATATTTGGCACCGAAAAACCGCACGGAATGGCTTTATACTTCCAGAGAATTTGCATACACAGATTCCATTTCGGTCTATTCCGTTCTTTTTGGGCTATTATCAGCGCCAACTGATCATAAGAAATGCGATTCAAATTTACCGCCTTAAAATATTTGTATACATTCAGGAGTAGGGGAAGGAGGTCATCTTTGAAGGTGGGGCACCTTTGAAATTAGGATTTTCTCCTATATGACCCATATCATTTAGTTTCTCATCCTATTTGTGGAGCTAAATTATATCATGATAAGGCTTAATTTTAATTAAAAGTAAGAGAAAATCGCAATTTCCAAGCTACCGCTCTTTCTCATATTTCAAAAATGAGGAAGTGGAATTGGTAAAAAGGGTAAAAACCAATTCACTTCTTGACCGTTTTTGATTATTTCAGGGAGCCCAGGGAGCTTTCCGTTTTGAAGTAAAAAAAAATCGCGATTTCATTTAAAAAGTGATTACTCGCAGGAAATAGTTTTTATATTAGAACGTTACAGAAAGGTCATGATATTATGTAAACCATTTTCCACAACCATTGCTTCGGATTGTTTTCAGCACCAGAAGCTCACAGGAAGTATACATTTAAAATTTATTGAGTAAAAATATTTGCATTAAATTTTGGGAAATTTTAAAAATGTTATTTCTGATTTTTATAAAATTAGCTCCCAATGTCCCAATTAGTAGACAATTCATATGAGAGTTATAGTTATTCAATTCGTTATAATTCAAATGGGGAACCTCCCCCAACGACCTAGTGAGCATCAAATAATGCTAACTGATTTTAATTCAGCTGAAAACATGTATTTTCAGTTAAATTTTGGTTAGCATTTTTTGTTCGAAAACTGCTGACCGGCCAGAATATTTTTGCTTATAGACTCAGCAAAAATATGCTGAAAACTCAGCCTTTTTCAGCTAAATGTGCTTGCTGTAAGGAAAATTTAGCTTTATTTTGTTCATATTTCATACTCAATTTTTGTTCAGATCAGACTTTGCCGTATGTCCAATTTTGTCGTTTTAGCGTAAAAATTGATTTTTCTTGTAATACCGCTGTCAAAGTACACACACAGGTACTTATATGACAGTTTTTACTCGACCACATGATTTAAAATAGGGTTTAAACATCGCAACAAATTCAACAATTCTCTGCCTTAGTTTAATTTCGTCACATGGACAGTGTCCATGGACACAAAAGGGGAGCTTTAAGTCTAAAATGAGTTGAAAAACAAATAAAATGAATTATCTCGAATCTAGAGCAACCGTTAAGATCAAATTCTTGAGCATAAATCTACAATATTTATCCACAATATCATCTTTCTGTCAATTCATCCAAATCTCAAATATTTCAGTTTAAATTATTAAACATTAAACACAAAATTTGCCTTTGTTTCAGGAATTTGATTCAAAATTTTTGCGCAAGATCTATTACAGTAGACTCTCTCAAATTCGGGCATATAGGACCGAAATGTCAGCCGAATTAGACAGAAATTCGGGCGACATGTGCTTATAGATATTAAGTTTACACACTCATATATATCGTAAATTGCATGAAAATCCCTCAATAATGCAAAATCACATCAAAACTAAGACAAACCATGCTAAATTTGAGCATATTTGATTCATTTGATAATCATAATCAAACTTGAAAAATGACAACAAACATTTTTCAAATGTAACCGCTGCCCGAAATAAAAAGTAGCCCGATCTTAAAAGAGCCGAATTTGCGAGAGTCTACTGTAATTCAGTTCTAAATCGAATTTGCATGCAATCCTAGTCTGCTCACTAAGACTTTCATCTACAATAAACTAATCTAGGGAATCTAGACATATCACTACTTTTTTGTTATTTTCACATCCAAATCATCAGGATATCGGAAAGTTCAGTAAATAATTTATTTAGATCCACTTTTGGTGCAACAATTTTTACTGACCTAAATTAAATTTTATAGCATGTGTTGTTGCCGTAAGGAAACTGTTTTTTTTCTCTTTTTTGTTACTTAAGGAACGCTGTTCTACCTTGTTTATTATTATTATTATTTTTTAAAATATTTCTTGTTTACATTTCATTCTGTTTTTTTCTCGTGAGGAAAAACCAAAATAACGAAAATATAAACATTTTTAAGCTTAAAGTTCTTGCCAAAGTCTATTCAATGGAAATTGGCTTTTTATGGAGAAAATTTGAGAAATTTCAGAAAAATTTAATGCAAAAATATTTAGAAAATTAAAAAGCTTTAACACTAAAATTGAATTAGCGTTGGGTTTGCGGAATTCTTTTGGTAGTTTTGCGTAACGACAAAGGAAAATTTGCTTCTGGTTAAAAAAAATCTATATTTTGTATTATTTTTGCCTTTTATGCTATCTTTATTGAAAAATCTTTCCATTTGAACACCGTCTAATAAACCGAATATTTATTCCCGAATTTATTCGCCTCTGAAAATGAATTATTCCGATTATTCCGCATTTTCTTGAAGTCGTTCACCCCTCGGCATTTCGTAGGAAATCGATCAACTTCGTGCTTTTGGAGGAGAAGTTTTTGTCACAGCTGTCAGAGTTTATTTTGGTTTCTTGTGAAGATCCAGGAAAAATCCTGCCAGAACGTCCAGGATGATGTCTTCAAGAGTTGCTCCTGCTACTCTTCGGCTCCTGCGTCCCTTCAGTCAGAGTGCAGCTCCATCGAGCTCTGGTGGCCAGGGAAAATCACCATCTACAACAGATCCTCTGTCAAAGGTCTCCGGATTGACCACAAATGTCGTCCTGAAGCCAGAGAGCGGCAAGAAGGTTGGCCCTGGAGCTTCTCACAATGCTGATTACAAGGTTCCCGAGTACTTCCTGTACGGGAGACATAGCTACCACGAGGCAGAAATTGAATTAGCTCCTTTCCGGTGTCCCCAGCCATCTGCCCTGAAAAAGTAACTTAGGTGAATGATTATCTGTAAAATTGTAGTTACAAATTATACGTTGAATATGGCGAGAAAGGATTTTTTGATTGGGATGGTTGTCTTGGTCAGGTTTGTTGAGAAATCTGGGTTTTCTGGGAAGGAATCCTAACCTCTCTGTTATGTAATGAATGGAGTAGACAATGTTGAATTGATGACGGTGGCTTATCTCTGAGTTGATTCTATTTGCAAGAGCTATTTTGCTGACAAGGTGTATTATAGAATAATTCTGAGAAACATCTGCAAGGGCATCTTCTCAATTGGTCAGAAAATCTTTGGTGAAAATGGTTGAAAATGTCGATGTCATTGTCCTCGGGAGCTGTATAATGGACTTTATCAGGTAATAAATTGCTCAATCTTCTGTTTCTTCGCAATTAAATAGTGGATTTGTATCATTTAGTTACGTCCCTCGTATCCCAAAAGTCGGAGAGACGATCCATGGGTCAAGGTTTGCCACAGGTTTTGGCGGGAAAGGTGCTAATCAATGTGTAGCAGCATCACGGCTTGGTTCCCGATGTGCAATGGTGGGAAAACTAGGTCAGGACTCATGGGGTCAGGCCTACAGGGACCACCTGCAGCAGGAAGGCATTGACATCACCCATTTGAGCCAGATTGATGGCCAAAGCACTGGAATTGCTCAGATAAACGTGTCAGAGTCCGATGGAGCGAATAACATTGTAATTGTCGTTGGAGCTAATAATTCCCTCTCAGTTCCGGACGCTGACTTGGCTGCTCAACATATCCCCAAAGCGAGAGTTCTAGTCTGTCAATTGGAAACACCCATGAGTGCAACTATGCGAGCTCTAGAACTCTTTCCTGGAATCTCAATTCTCAATGCAGCTCCGGCTCTTGAGGATACTCCACAGAAGCTCCTTCAATTGCCCACAATTTTCTGTGTCAATGAAACTGAGGCATCTCTGATGACTAAACTTCCCGTTGAGAGTGTTCTGGAAGCCAAAAAAGCCATTGAAGTACTCCAGGAAATGGGAGCCAATACTGTGATCATAACTCTAGGAGCCAATGGGGCAGTTTTCCGAGAAAAGGCATCTCTGACAACAGTTCATGTGAAAATTCCTCCTGTGGATTCCGTGGTAGATACTACAGGTGCTGGGGATGCATTTATTGGAGCATTAGCTCATCTCCTGGCCAAAGTGGATTCTCCAGAATCCTTCGGGCAGCTTGTGGGGGCTGCCTCTGAGATTGCTTCAATGTCAGTGAGACTTCCAGGGACACAGTCAAGTTTTCCGAAGATCTCAGGCTTTGAGAAGCAGATCCTGACTAAGAAATATGACTTAGAAGAAATCTAAGGATCCTTCAACGCAGTAAATTGAACCGTTGGGGTTGGGCAGTATTCAGCAAAAATGAAATTTGGTCAGTAAACAAAATAGAAATCCTAGAAATCTTATAAAAGAAATATTCTTTGAAAAGGGAAAATTAAGTTGTCTTCGGCATTTTTGTTTTTTTTAATGTTTTTTTTTTACTGCTTGATAAGTTGTTAAATCTATTTTTAAACTTTAGATTTGTAAAAATCAGAAATAAATAAAATAAATATTTGAGAGAAAAAACGAATTTTCATAGTGTTTAAGACTAAAAGCCTATATCAGCTTATTGTAGGTGTGATTCTTAATGTGATCATGCTCGGTAGACTGGGAATTTAAATTAGATTTAGAGTTGAAGTTGAAGAATGTAATTCAGTCAATGCAAATTTCAACTAAAATCTGTGAAATAGTCCAAATTTTGCATTTAAACCAAAATATAGTGGTTCCTGGGGTTGTGCACATTTTCAGGTCCGAAAAATACTAATACATCTTAAGTGGTGGAGGATCGGCAGGCGTGGGCTTCTAATTGAAATGATAATTGGCATGAGAGACTATAAACTGGTTAATTTCTGAACTTTGATCCCTCATAGCTCTCTTGTGGTCGCAAATACCCGGGTAATTTGAAATTACCGGGTACCCGGTTCCGCTGAAGCTCTTACCCGGGTACCCGGGTAGGAACCGGTTCCACATATCAATTTTTAAATGCATATTTTTATATATATTTTAATTTAGTTTTGGAAAGATGATTAAGAAAAATCCTGCATTGGATTTACAACGCAGAAAACGAGACGAGTAGTGAAATTTATTTTTTTTCCAGCAATATTTTATTGCAATGTGCTTAAAACACGCATAGCTCAATCATAAAACGGTCCAGATTGCGCTTAAAATCACGCACAGCTCAAGCATAAAACGATTGAGATTCTGCTTAAAATCTCGCACTGCTCAATCATAAAAGGTTAAGAATGCGCTTAAAAACACGCACAGCCTAATCATAGAACAGTTAAGAATGTGCTTCTTAAGCGTTTTATGATTGAGCTGTACGTGATTTTAATCGCAATTTCAACCATTTTATGTCTGACCTGTGCGTGATTTTAAGCGCAATCTCAAGCGTTTAATGATTGAGCTGTGCGTACTTCTAAGCGCAATATCAACCGTTTTATGATTGAGCTGTGCGTGATTTTAAGCGCAATCTGGACCATTTTATGATTGAGCTATGCGTGTTTTAAGCACATTGCAATAAAATATTGCTGAAAAAAAAATAAATTTCACTACATCGTCGGTTGCCTCAGCAATTGTGCTAACTGCATCTGCTTTGTGATGCATTCATTTCAAACGCCGCGCACCGATGCGTTGCTTACAACGAATGCTGACGCAAAACAAATGCAGTTAGCACAGTTGCTGAGGCAACCGACGACATGTCTCGTTTTCTGCGTTGCAAATTCAATGCAGGATTTTCTAATCATCTTTTCAAAAAAAAAATTAAAACATACATAAAAGTATGCATTTCAGAAAGCCCTATTTCTAAATATTGTTATTCCAATAGAATAAATTTAAAAAATGTTTAAAAGAGAATGTAAAAAACTTTAAAATAAAATATTTTTTAACCTTAGATATCTCGCAGAAACCCTGTAAAATGATTACAATTCAAAGAGTGATATGTTGTTCTGTTTCTTGGAAAAGTCTAAAAAAAAAGTGAAGAAAAATGATCTGTGGATAAGTTGAAGAGAAGAAAAATTTGAATAATAATATTCAGACCAAGAATTTCTCACTGGGAGCCTGTAAAAAATAAAAACGCATTTTTTTTAATTTTTCACCTTCTGCCCAAATTCACAACATTTTCATAGAGAGATGGGAAAGAAGCACGAGAACTGCCTGTCCAGAACAATTCTGGGGATAGTCACTATGTGGATAGTCACTATGTCCCAAAAACCCTAAAATTGCTTTTCGTTTCAAATTGTAACTCAGTTTTAGTCCTAGAAATATGTGTTAAATGGTTTTTAAATCTGTAATTTTCTATAGCCGTTTTTAGTTCGCAGGATTTCTGCAGAGGGTTTTTGAAGTCACGACAAAAGTTAAAGGGTTTTTGGGATAAAGAGAGCTATTATCGAAATATTTTTAACTTTGTTGGTCCACTCAAGTTTGTGCTCCATGAAAATCACACTTGGTAAAGCGAAAAATTTATAAGTTTCCAGTAACGTATCTATAAAACAGGATTCCTTAGCACATTTTTCTTTAATCTAAGTTGATCTAAATTCTCCTTTTTAAATAAAATAATCAGGTATTTTATTTATTAAATTTTCCGTTAGTTTGGTGAGTTTTTCAATTTTTTTTCTTAAGGCATCTTTAAATTTACTTCGGCTTTTTGTTTGGTTATCACTGCTCTATTAGAAAAAATTCTAGCGTAAAATTTCTCAAATATCTAGAGTAAAATAGTTTTAAATTCTGATTGTTTATATTCAAAACCAAGTTTCTTAAATATTTTCACTCATAAGTTTTCCTATGATCGAAAAGTGTTGTGACTGGTGGCCAGAGGTTTCTATATTTGATGTAAAATTCAGTTTAATTATTTAAAAAAAAAAAGATGGTTCTAGAACCGGTTCCATGGCTAGGAACCGGTGCCTAAACCCGTGAAAAAAACCTGGCGGGTATCCAGGTATTCAGGAGCCGCTTACCCGCTCCTGCGACCACTCAGGATGGTTCAAGCGGCGTTACTTTTTTCGTTTGATAGATATATAAAGTGTAGCCAGTAAAAAAAGTTAGTTTTCTAGTTGTTTAATTTAGAAATTGTTGAATTTTAAGGTTGTTGATTTTTTGTTCAAATTTAATATTGTTTAATTCCTTTTTGTTTAATTTTAAAGCTGTTTATTTTTCAATTGTTTAATTTAAAATTTGATAATTTTTTTTTGTTTAATTTTAAAAGTATAAAAGACTTATTTTTCACATTTTTTTTATTTTTTAACTTTCATATTACATTTTGACACACTTCTTTTCATTTTCTTCGTTTCATCGGTTTTATGTATCTTTACGGAGGCAGGCAAAATTCCGTAAGCCAAAATTCCGGAAGCCAAAATCGCAAAATCCCGAAAGCCAAATTTCCGGAAGCCTAAATCCCGAAAGGGCCAAAGTCCCAAAAGCCAATATCCCGAAAGCCAAAATACCGAAAGGGTCAAAATTCAGGAGTTTGGCTTTCGGGATTTTGAGCCGGATCCATTCGTGATCAGGAAGTGGCGAAACAAATTTTAGCAGGTCGGGTCCAAGATTATTAAAAATCTCCATTAAGAATGGAACATCTTTTGAATCATGTCATTCCCCAACTTTTTATATTTATTATAATATTCGTAAATATAATATAAAATGCACATTTAACGGTAATGACATAATATTTCAACAGATATATTGCGAAATTGAAATTTTTAGCAACACATTTTGGCACTAAAATATAGTATTAAATTACATTATCGGAAATTTTTTTTACGCATTATTTAAAATAAATAGGCAGCCATTGAAAAAATCTGTCCACAGAAGCACAATTGATAATCCTCTTTAAAATTAAATGCATATTAATGTGAGAAATCTGTTGGTGAAATAATTGCTAAAATACATAACAGCATTTAATTGTGTTTTAGGGGATTGTCTGGGGATGTTCACATAGAAAAATGCGCATATAACATGATTACAATCAATTAAATACTGTTTGTGTAATACAGTGATTTGTGTGAATTGATCTAAATGGACCAGACGACTAAAGAGAATAACTTGGGTGCAAATTGCAAACATTTAAAGTGTTGAAATTCCATTTGTCTTCAAAGTATAGCCACACCATTTGATAAAGCAATTAAATTGCTTCACACATTGGTGCACAGTGCCTTGCACCCTCCACTAACTCTAATGCTCATTAATCACGCTTATTTATCAAATAATTCCTTCAGGGACGTGATTTATGACCTCTAAGCCACTCACCACAGGATTAAAAAAAAGAAAATATAAAGTTTTCATCTTGAAAACTCTCCCAATCAAGAGCTTTTCCTCATCACTTAGCCATCATTGACTCCGTGTCAATTAATTTTAATTTCCATCCACTCTTATTTATGACTGTTTAGCTTCAGTACGGAATTCAATACGATATTTAGGGCATTGATTGAGTATGAAAATTCAAAGGATAATGCTTTAACATTTTGGGTTTAATTAAATTTAATTACCAGAACGATATGGATCCCCGAATCCCAGCTTTGCGGAATTTTCGAACTCAAGATATAGAGATCTCTGTATATTGTCTCATAGCGATTCTGGGTACAGGCTTAGGTGTACTTACTATTTAAATTTCTGGTTTATAACCTACCGGAAAAATCATTTTATTGATTTTAAAATTGATTAATGAATGGAATATTCGTTCATTCATTTTTAACCACTTGTCCCTATCAGGATCGTCTAGGCTTAAGACATCTAGGTTGGCAGCCCACGCCTGTCTATCCTCCGCCACTTCAAGAAGATGTTCGCGGTCGATCTCAAGGCGCTCCGATGTAAGATCCTGAATTTGATTAAGCTACATTGCCCTTGAGGTCTGCTCTGAGGTCAACATTCCTCCACTGAGTGAGATAAATCCGAAAAAGTTAAAATAACATTACGGAAATGTTAATTTTACCCTGCAGTATTGATCCAAAATCGGTGTAAATATTACCATTTTTAGGTGTATTGGGGGTTAAAGTTACCCTTTTCATGTTAATTTTATCCTTAAAAAGGCGTAAAATTAACATTAAAAATGTTGATATATTTTTACACATAAAAAGTGTCAAAGTTATGAGGAAAAAAAGTTAATCGCACCCTCTTTTTTTCTCAGTGTCCATGTCCATACACAACGGATTGCACAGTTTTTCTTGGGAATCTATCTTCATTCATGCGCTGAATATGGCAATATCATCGGACTTGTGATTTCTTAATACGAAGCCACTCCTCGAGTCTTAGTTCCTCACTAACGGCTACGTTCCTCATCGTGCTATTCCAATAAAAAATTAATATTATTTTTTAGCACTTTGATGTTCTAAAGTGCTGCCGCATTATAGACTTTTCTTTGTGTTGATTCCTGTCTCGCCTGTTGTCCTCAGTTTTCAATGCGTTCTAAAACCACTCGAAAAGTCGATCATAAAGAAGCACTTGAGAACCGTAAAGTACTAAAAAACATGCTGATTTTGCATTGCAATAGCATCATAACTCCATCTCGATGCGTAATTTCCTTAACTTAATTCGTTTTTACTTTTTATATCATATATGAAAATAATACAAATCGTTGTAGTCCTTTTCGAAATAAAATATGGTTTTGGTGAAGAAAGCGATAAAATAAAAATCATAGTCTCATTTTAGAGGATGTCACTGAAAATCGAAAATAGATATCTCTCACCTTTTGACCGCTAAGATAAAAATATATATACGATCAAAAGTACAATCACTGAGAAAAAGGGGTGCGATTAACTTTTTTCCTCGTAACTTTAACAGTTTTTAGATGTAAAAATATAACATTTTTTAATGTTAATTTTACACCTTTTTAAGTGTAATATTAACATGAAAAAGGCTAACTTTGACCCATAATACACCTAAAAAGCAGAATATTTACACCGATTTCGGATCAATATTGCAGGGTAAAATTAATGTTTCCGGAATGCTGTTTTAACTTTTTCGGATTTATCTCAGTGATTATTAGAAAAAAATCAATTATCGATATTTTATAGATTTATTACCGGTTGAGAGCAGGGGATAAATAAGTTTGTTACTCACGATTCTTCTTCTTCTTTTGGTAGACTTTTCTAGTTTTTGGTTGAAAATTAGTTGATTCGTAGTCGAAGTACGCCAATCTCTTCTAACAACGTATCTAACAACGGTGGTGATACCATCCGCCATCTTAACGCGAGGATTTCTCTCTTGGCACATGTCCAAGGATCGTCACGTTTTCCTTCTTCATCCATCTGTAGATCGTTCATCGTGGTGTAGTTTTCTTCTTTTCTTTACTAAATATTTTAGTCTTTGTTTTTTGAACTTTTTACTGCATTGATTTTTAATTTTTAATTCTTAGTTTGCACCCAAATCACACTTTTCTTTTTTTATCCTGGTCTTCGGCATCACTTTAAAGTTTTTAATCTACAACACAATATTTAAACGCTTTTATTTTTTGATTTCATTTTAAAAGTACAATTTCAGGGATTTTAATGATTTTTTTCACAATTCGACGCCTGTTCACTTCAAAGAGTTTGGGAGGAATACTCATGATTCACTCTGTCTAAAGGCCTCTACACATTGGGAGCAATTTTCGTCAAAATCGTATTTTTGACAGAATTTTGACGTTTCTACCTACAGCAGTGCAAACGATTTCCTTCAAAAGAGCCATTTTTGACGAAAACTGCTTACAATGTGTAGACACCCTAAGATTAAGTCGATAATTTTGACAGATTGACGCCGATTTCCCACTCACTATTGGAACTTGGAACTGTTGCAGTCGAGTTAGAAATTTCAAGACCTTTCAAATAGGGTAAAATTTCAACAAATCGATTGAAAAATAAGACTTCAAAGGTGCTATATAAATTTGATGTTGAAAAATTCGAAATTTCGAATTTGCTGCGAGTTATAAAGGCCATAGGGTATATGGACGTAATGTTAACCTTTTTTTGCAAGAACAGGTAAAACTAATGTACTAGAAATACCGATCGGAAATATTAGAATTTTCTGAGCTGTGATGCTCATCGGGTTTTCCATTCCCAAAAATAATGGTTCTCGATTTTCTGGAGGTAAGAGAAGGAGTAAGACCGGTTGGAAGAAAAACGGATAAAAACATCTCTGGGGTAAACACTTATGGGGTACACACAGAAATATTTTGACTCTAAATTTAAGAATATATAAGATCCTGGGAACTTAAATTGGACGTGAATCCCCGAGGCGTTTAAGTTTAGAAGCTCTGAGCAAAAGAAATGGGCTAGAATGCCTAGCTCTTTCAAGTTAAGAGATCGGGAACTTAAGTTCAGCATTAGCTGGAAAATGAAAAATGCCTACAGATTTGCAAATTGTAACTAAAACTAAATGATCAAGGATTTAGAATTAGGGCATTAGCATTCATTGGATGGGATTTTAAATTAAATTCCTGGGTGTTTCTGTTTAAGAATTTTTCATTTTTCTGTGTGTAGTAATTGAAGACCGGTAGTTGGTATTCCTTACTGTTCGGTCGCTGTGCCGAACAGAAAAATATTTTCAAAAACAATTGTGGTCAGTTAAATATTTCATTTCGGTCAGTGAGATACGTAAAATTGGTCGTAGATTACTTTAAAAAAAATCTTTGTCAAAACCACAAATCGTCATCACTCATAATTTTTTAGCTTTATTATAAGCATAAAGCATCGTACAACGGTGAATGTTTTCTTTATATCATTCAAAATGAATTTATTAAGGATCTTGCAATATATTCAAGTTTATCATGAATAAAAAAAATTTCAGAAAAACGGAACTATAGTTAAACAGATGGAGCTGAAATTCGAATTTCATAAGTTCTTGCTGAGATACTTTCTATAGTTCTTCAATCTATTACGCATTTAATATTTAATATTGAACAAAAGCAACAAAAAGTTGGCTTCTGTACCTCTGTGTAAAATCCCAGTCTATTGCATATCGTTTTTCGATTTTCTAAATTTAATATCGAAAAATCCACAGCACAGCCAATTGTTGTGGATTTTTCATGGGGTTGACTTTCACTAAAATATGCATTTTATGACCCTCTCTCAGTCCCACATTTTCCTGTGGCGAGCTTTGTGATGTTCTGGGTCGACTTTTCCACCTCATTCGATTACCCAATTCGTCCATACAATAAAAAAAGAGGGGAAAACATGATGCTCCACTGAATTATGCAGTCCAATTTACATTTTTATTGCAGATAATTCAGTTTACTCTTTCGTCCTGGGAATGCAGTAGTTTGTGTAATTGTGTAGGTTAAATCGTGTTGCATGAGTAACATTTTTTTGCCTTTTTTTCCAAATGTGTTTTCATCCTAAAATTATCTCCTCATCTCGTTGTTTCATTTGGCCCAAGAGAGACCAAGTAAAGCTTCCCAGTACTTGGCGGAATGCTCGAACCCATGACTTGGATGTTATACCTCAAAAGCGCTTTCGTATCATACACAGTTTACTGGTTCAAAACCGATTTGAACAAATTTATAAATCCTTCAGAAGTTCACTCAAAGTAGTTTAGAATAAACAAAATAGCTTAAAACACAATAGATTTTCGGACAAAAATTATTTCTCCGCTCATAATTGATTGAAATCTACACGTAATATATTGGAACTAAGTTCAGACTTGTTAGAAATTCCAAGGCCTTTCCAACAAACTAAATAAAAATTCGTTCGATTGAGAAATACGTTATCTATAGGGTCATTTTGACTTGTCCTTGAAAAAGCGTTATTAGGAATGATACAAAGCGTGCAAAGGCATTTTCGTTTATGAACGAAATATCTGCTTAGGCAAACTTTTCCAAAAAAACATGGGTTTGGATGGAGAAAATGAGGATTTTATTGACAGTCTTTAGGTCGACTTATAGGGGAGTTTTCGAAAGTCCCAAGCTTTTGTCTCTCACCGTTTGGCCCCAGACGAGGTGACATTCGGACGGATGGATGATCTATTATTTGACCGGGTGGTAGAAGCTAGAAATTTTGGGGGTTAAAAAATCGAAGAAATATAATACTGCTCTCTCTGGGGAGTTCGAGCAATAAAAAATGCTCTGTGAGTAAATTGTGGCACAAGAACTTTCCACTCAAACTCATTTCGAATTGTTTTCCGAAGTTGGGATACCTTTTATATCACTAAATTTTATTTCTTCTCGCCTCTGCAGTTTCCACTTTGGATAAATTAAAAATTAAATTTTTCATTGAACATAAAATAGCACCCCTGCTCTCCTCCACCATCAACTACAACCCAGAAAAATCTTGTGAAATTTATTTTTGACTTTGAAGGTGCTCTTCTCAAAATTAAAGTGGAACACAGTTTTATTACACTACTTACGACCATTGATTTATGTTTTTAGAAATTCATTGAAAAAGTTATATCACAAAATAAATAATTCAGCATCACAAATTTTATTGTTTCTTCTTCTTTCAAGTGAATATTTTGCATCTCAATTTGTCTTGTGTTAACCCTTTAGAGACCATACATTTTTCTCTGACTATACATTTCTCTCAGCAACAAAAAATACAATTTGTCCAACTGATAAACAAATTCAATTAAACGACTAATATAAAACCTTGGAAAATTCAACAGAAGCAGATTAGATGCTTTTTCTTACCTGTGGTATGGAGGATTGGAACCTAGGGAAAGGTTTTGCAGGTTCGTACTAAAAATGGAGTCTAAAATTTAAGATTTTTTACTGAATGCCACGCAAACCTAATCAATTATATCACTATTTCAAAAAACTCTCTTACTTATTGGGTTCATAATTCTACATCACAAAATTCCTGGAAGTCCTTGGAGTTTCCTCTACAAGGAAATTGAAAATGTAGCGGCACTTTTTACGAATGTGCCCTGTAGGGGAATTCTGTAACAGTCTGACAATGTCATATGACAAATTCTCATGGTAAATTCTGGAGTAAGACAACATTAAAACCCAGTGAGAATTGAATGGCCATTGTAAATAGCTCAGTGAAGCTCTCGATTATTGAAATAAGTCGGATTTTTAATTAGTTCTTCCGAATTTACCACATAAAAAATTTTAATTTGTCATATGGCATTGTCAGACTGTTACAGAATTCCCTATTGGTTAATTCAGCTTCGTACCACTTTTTCCCACCTCTGTAGCCTTTATTTTCCCCGGAAACATTACACCGGACACAAAAATTTGTGCATCACTACTTAGATGAAACTTTCATCTACTTGTTTCCACCATTTGTAGGAGGTATCACGCATTAAAAAAAAACAATTTTAAGCTATTTTTCTAACACATGTTTTTTGACACTCGGAAAACCATTTTTCCCTGCATTCTGACAGTCAGTAAAGAGCTTGGTTAGGTATGATTCTCTCATAATCACACCTATTGTAATCCTCGGATTTTCTCTAACTCCTCCAGAACATATTTCGGACGTCACTGATTTCGAAAATGACCATCTACCAATTTAAAGTATGGGAAGTTCAACTTTAAGTAACGTTCAGTTGGAATCAAAAATTCAGGAATGAATGTGAACATTTGTTTTTTAAATTGTTCTGATAAAAAAAAGTTTATTAATTAAAATTATGAATGCGAATAAAGTTTTGGACTAGGACTCATTTTAAACTTTTATAGCGATAAAGGAGAGATGAAGAATTCTTTCCTCTGTGTTACTTTTATTGTAAAGATTTTATGAAATAAGCAGTCCTTTTCTTTTTCTATTTTCTCACGTGTAAAGGTCTAATGGTTTGAAATTTCGACTTTTTATGGTCTTCAGGAAGGGCTTGAGGCCTAATGCTCTAGACACACTTACGATTTAAGCCAAGAGACGGCCTAACGTAATTACAATCAAAACAATGATTTGACTAAACTTACATCAGTTTCCTACTAACTAAGTCGTTTCTCGGTTTAGGCCGAGAGACGGATTAGTCAGAAACTGATATTTTGATTATAATTACGTTAAATCGTCTCTCGGCTTAAGTCGTAAGTGTGTCTAGGGCATAAGTCTTAGCAAAATCGTTTAATTTCTATAAATTATTATCAGTGACGATTTCTTTTGAAAATGTTTACTTAGGATTCGATATGAAGGGTATGCATTAGATCCTGCAAAAAATTGCTTGTTATTTAGGATTTTGAAATCTTCAAGAACTGAGATAAATCTTTATAGTCTAAAGACCCTTAAAGTCTCCAGTGAATTCCCAAATAAGTAAAACGTAAATCATTAATATGATCTTTATTCCCTTACATTTCTTTTTGCTGATACAAGACGAAATTCATACCAAAGATTTCTTTAGCTTTTGGATACGATATTGGAGATTGTCCAGCCAGCCTTATCATCCATTATAGGTTAATTGCAGAAAAAAACCTAAGAAAATTTTCTAGTATATCTAGCTACAGATGATTCAAATTGTAAATGAAGATTTTATTTTAGTCAGCAAAAATGTTAAATCGATAAAGTTTAGTCGTATGGCTTAACTTTTCTAATTTCTAATCGAGCAATATTTTTGGGAAAAAAATACTTAAGATTAGATGTTGGCAAATGGTATATTAGATTCCAAAAAACCTCTAAAATTGCTTATTATTTAGGATTTCAAGACCTTCGGAAATTCTGGACTAAACCCCTAGTCTGAAGCCCGCATATAATATCAAGACAAGTTTTAATTTCTTAATTTTCTCTTTGCCAAAAATATTTCTTTACTAATCATTTGCTCTACCCATTTTCAAATCAATGATAAAAATGTATTTCTTAAAGTTAATTTATCTTTTTAATTTATCGAGATACGGACAAAATATTTATTTTAACAATCTCAATAAGATATATATTCAAAACCGAAATAAATCATTTTTGGGCTTATTCATTATATTAATTTCGTACTGATATGTCAATGATCGTTATCCATTTCGTCTTATCGTTTTATGTAGTCAAAGTGTACTAAAAATATTCAGTAGAGTTTGCTTTAAAATTTATTAGAATACTTTCCAGGACTATATCATCAATTTTACACGTTTATACGCGGTTAAAGCCTAATAGGTTCTACCACTAAATTTTAAACGAAATGTTTCGAGAATGTTATGTAATAGGTCGTCTATAATATTTAAACAAACCTCAAATACCTCCATTTTTTGGTTTTCTCATTAACAAGCTTTAAACATTGTATGTCGTGGTTTTGTTTTAATTAATTAATTGCTAATATATTTTTAATTATTTAAATAATAAATGTTGTAAAATTTATAAAAACATAGCCTAAATTTATATAATATTAACATTTAAAATCATTACAGGAAAATCAGAGAAACTCTTTATTTTCCATTTGGTAAAAATAAATTAAATGTTATAAAATGAGTACTAATCAAAGTCGATTCTTTTGCTCAACAAATTTTAATTTGAGTCACAGCCATTGATTGTTTTAGTGCAAACATTTATAAGTATTTTTGCAATGTTTGAAAAAAGAAAAGAAATCTCGGAAAGAACTCCAAATATAATTAAAATTGCTAAACAAATTAGAGCTATGCTGCATTTAGTCAACTTTTGCTGCCACATTGAGGAGAGTTATTCTTCTCCTTGAGTTGCTTCCGTTGTTTCCTTCTGCAAACGATTTTTTTTAATTAAAATATGCATTATGTGCATGCCAATACATTTTATATATTTAGAGTTTGCTAAGAATGTTTGCAGAAAGCTCCTCAAGCATTTTCTTGTTTCCGCCTTCAATACTCTTCTACACCAGAGGCTTTGAAGATTGAAAACACTTAAGTTTATGCATAGATATTGAACAATTGGGGCGATATGATGGGTAGAGAAATTTGATTGGGAAATTAATGCAAGTGAAGGTGGGTACAATGAGGTTTAAATTAAATTTGCATTTTGTATAATTACAATATCGATTAAATGGTTATTCTATCATAAACATATAATACTAGAGTGAATATGTACATTTATGTAGAAAGGTGGTAATTCAGCTTACTAACTATTTAAATACAAAAGGACGAGTTAACAATGTGCTGTGCAAGGGTTTTTCACTGTCTATATACACATACTTTCTCACACCGCTCTTCCGGAAAGAGCCACCGTCATTCAACCCCTGCTCATGTGGTTGGCCCCACTGAATAATTCCCCATTAATAATCCGGGTGGGTGTTTGCTCACAGATATTGAGGGTGGATGCCTGAATTATTGGATTGGTGCACCATAAAACCACTCCCTTTCGTCGATTAGATCCTCGATTAGATCCATACTATCCAGTCCTGCTTACAAAGTAATTCTGCACGCACCATCGGATCAGCATAGAAGAATCAACCAACAGTAATTGTTGACTCTCTGTTGCTGACACTCAAATACACTTTACCAGATATTTTCCCACGTTTAATCATATATGACGTACATTGTACTTAAATAGTGTTTAATTCATATAATCACAATATTTAAGCATTTACTGTGTTTGAATCCAACAATATTTCGAGTATTTGTACATTCGGATAACTTTAAAAGATTTAATCCAATTCAAATGCCTTTTCAAAATTACCACAAACTATTAGTTTGTGAATTGCAAAAACTGCATTTTCAGCCTGGTTTGCGTGTAAATCTATTTTTATGATAATTTGGAATTGTGTACAAATCGGGATAATTATACGTACAAATGATACAAAGCAGATAAACACATTGAGTGCAATTTATCCATTTATGCAAATACACAATCATATTTGTTGTCACTGCTGTTTATTTATTTAATACAATATATATCATTGGAAAATTTTAGCTGTTTAAAATAATGTTAAATTAGATCTTTCACAATGTTCAACTTCTGTAATTGTTACGGATATTCACTTTTCGTCAAACGGAAAGAAATTATGTGACAGTGTTTTTTTTTTGTTTATCTTAAATCACGATGAGATTATCAGCTAAATAGTTTTAGAAAAAAAAACAAATGAGCTCTAAAAAATTTTTTCAATTCTGATATAGGGGAAACTAGGGCACCACCAAACACGGGGTAGCACCAAACACTGCAATTTTT
Source organism: Phlebotomus papatasi (assembly GCF_024763615.1). Taxonomy (NCBI): domain Eukaryota; kingdom Metazoa; phylum Arthropoda; class Insecta; order Diptera; family Psychodidae; genus Phlebotomus; species Phlebotomus papatasi. The sequence goes on from NC_077222.1 coordinate 78,257,164, forward strand.
TAATAGAATATTCGACTTTAGAGGACAAGACTAATAGAAATTTTTAAATGGTCGAGATAGTCCAAGTAGTTTAGAAATAAAAATTTGTGTTTGGTGCTACCCCGTGTTTGGTGGTGCCCCAGTTTCCCCTAAACCTTTGAGCCTTAAATTTTTAAATCGGCTTTTAACACTGATTCTTGTTTCCCGATTTTGAAGTGCCAAATTTCTTAAAGCCTTGAAACTGAAATGTAACACAAAATTCACATAGGGGGAGGTGGGGCTATTTTGAGCCGTGGGACTACATTGACACACGACTTTTTCGCATATTTCTAAAGGCAAATGATTTTTAACGTATTGCAATTTAGATAGACAAAATAATTGTGGATCTAAATAAAATAATTGTAAAATAATAATCTAGCCTCACAGCTCAAAGTAGCCCCACATTCCCCTAATAACGAATCTGAAATGGAAATATCAAAGTTTTTTGAAATTTCTTTAATTTCAAAAGTTATCGAGAGGACCATTTAAAGTTTTGTATACAAAAAAATCTGACCAAGATTGGAATTAGAGATCAATGTATTTTTTATTTTTTAAATATTTTTTTTATTAATAATATATTTTGTCTTTGAACGAATACTATCGTTCAGTAGTCATATTGACGTTCAATTAGGATAAAAAAAAAATCATATTTATTTTCAATTGTCATACACTGTGAGTTTATGATCAGCATAAAAATAAATAAAATCAATTAGGAATTTGAGAATTTAAAAATTCGCTTTTTTTGAGCTTAAATATTTACTACATAGCAAATAGCTAGAGACTTGCAAAAAATATTCTAGATTCCTTCAACCTTCTACTTTACAATTATGTCCAGACATAAGAAAAAATAACTTTAGGTAGTCAGGAAAAATTATTTTCTTTATGGAACACCGATGCTCCAATCGTCCTTAAAGGGTTAATGCATTTCTCATTGAATTTTCCGGTGAAATATCGCGTATCTCAAGCCTAAAGTAGGCTCTAAACGGAAGTAAAGTTTGAAGTCTATCGCTCATAGTGTTTGAGAAGTATTTATTCAACTAATTTTTCTCATCCATAGTATAAAATTTATAGTATAAAAGTTTAAGTAATATCATATACCCTATTTAAATTATTGTTTATTACACCAAATTAGCATTACGTACAAATAAAAACCCTTTCGAACAAATGTAAGAATCACACCTTTATAATCCGATAGGTTTATCATTTGCTTTTTATATTTTATTTATTTATTTTTAGTTTATAAAATATTTCACTAAAAAAATATTTAGTGAAATACACAAATACACTCAAATACTACAAATATTTCATATATTTCAAATATTTTTAAATTATGAAGTTGCCTTTAATTATAAAGGTTATTCCACAAGAATAATATGATTAAAATTAAACAAATTCTGTTAAACAAAATAAATTGATCATATTTCAAGTCCTCTAAAACTGTTTTATGGGGAGGTTGTATCAAAAACAGAACGTTTAATATTTAGTGCACTGTATAAATCATTTCTGCTAATATGGAGATATGTGTTTTATTATTAAACTTTATATTTTCACCAAAAATAGAATTCAAAATATTTCTAATCTATTTCCGTTTTTACTATAAAATTCTAATTTTATGTTTGGATCTAATTATGTCCATCTCGGCCAGCAATTTCAGAATGAATTAAAATGGCAATTAAACCAAAATTTGCCCTCATTTTTTTTTAAATCATTTGTGCTGTTAGATCAAATTTTAATATGCTAATTTGGACCGGATAGGATATAGGCTTTAGAAATTACTGTATGAGAGCAAAACGAGGTTCTTGTTAAAATTACTCAGAATATAAGGTACTCGTGAAGTTTTAAATAAGTTCGGAAACAACAAAGCCATTTGATAAATGAAGACTTGAGTTTAAAATTGCTGGATATAAAACTAATTATTAGACGTATCTCTGCATTAAAAGATTTACTGAAAATTTCTACACCACGTTTACCATTTTGGATTATATTAATAATTTCACATACTTTACCATGAAAGCTGATTTAAAGTTTATCATTGATTATAGTATGATTCCATCATTACAATTTTAAAATAAATTTCTGTATTTATATATATTTAAGTGTATAGTGTCAATACACAGCAAGTACGAATTCGGTGCAGAAATTATTCTTCTTGTTGTCCCACTCAAAACCTTCATGAATACCAGAGTAAACGCAGCTGTAAGAGTAAATTTCATTATTTCATTTGACGGTTGGATTAGCTACAATTTGTATTTTATTCTCTAATTTCTATGAAAATTTCACTCGGGAAATTATTCGCATGTGAATTTTATGAACATTTTCAAGATTAATTTCTTTTCTACAAATAAAAAATAAATAAATTTAGGATATAAGCATTAAAAAGTGAAATAATTGAACGATGTTTTCTGAAATTTTCGAAAACCTGATTTTCGAAAACCTCTTTGAATAAGAGGTGGCAAAGCGTTTCAGGTTTTGCGAAGTGCTCAAACTCGTGACATAGATGTTATACTTCAAAAGTATTTTCGTATCATTTACCTAGAATATTATTTTTTTTATTGGTTCAATTCATGAGAAGAAGGATAAGGGCCTTGACAGACCTGAGGATTAACCGAAAAATGGCTTAGCATAATTTTGTTTGAAATAATGGTTAAACTTCATTTCCATCATTTTCCAATAAGTCTTCTCTCGGCTTGAGTCGTACGTGTGTCTAGGGCATAATGCTCAAGAGACACTTACGATTAAAGCCGAGATACGACTTAATGGAAAATTATGGAAATGTAGTTTAATCATTATTTCGAATATAATTACGCTGAGCCGTCTTTTGACTAATCCTTAGGTTAGTCGAAGGTTCACGAGTTTAAGGATTTCGCTGAGTTTTCACACTGGACGAATTTATATAAAAATTACTTATTGGTTCACAATAGATTCAGGATCGATTGGAACTGATTCAGGCTTACCAAGACTTTCAAGTCCTTTTCAATATGATACCATTAGTTTAAAAAATACGTTTTCTTAAATCCTTTTTAACCTCTGACTTTGAAAACCGTTATTAGGAATGATTCAACGGTATTTTCGTCTAAGAACGAAATGTCCGCCTGGGTAACTCTAAACATATCCAAAAATGAAAAAAATCGCACGACGCGTCTTCTAGCAATTCCAAAAAAGACATGGTTCTGGTGGTTAAAGTGAATGGTGAAGGAGAAATAAAGAGGTGCATGTTAATGGTCCCGGGCCCCGGGGTCGACTTATGGAGATCCCCCAAGATCCCAGACCTATATCTCAAACCGTTTGGTTTCTAGGCGTGGTTTGTGGACGTAATACGGTTAAATCGGGTCCCGGTCAAAATTCCGAACACCAAAATCCCGATAGCCAAAATCCCGAACGCCAAAATCCCGAAAGCCAAAATCCCGAATGGGCCAAAATCCCGAAAGCCAAAATCCCGAATTCTTAAAAGTGTCACAGCTACTCCCACGATTTTTCGGGCTTTTGGCCTTTTGGGATTTTGGCGTTCGGGATTTTAGTTTTCGGGATTTTGGCTTTCGGGATTTTGGCTGCCACCGGGTTGAATCATCCTAATAACGATTATTCGTTTTTTCAAGTTCAAAGTTTTCTTAAATTCTTAAAAGTGTCATAGCTACTCCCACGATTTTTTGGGATTTTGACCTTTTCGGGATTTTGGCGTTCGGAATTTTGGTTTTCGGGATTTTGGCTGCCACCGGGTTGAATCATCCTAATAACGATTTTTCGTTTTTTCAAGTTCAAAGTTGAAAAGGTCCTCTAGAGAGTATATTTCTTAACTAAATGGGGTCATGTTTGGGCTCGTTGGAAAGGCCTTGGAATTCCTAACAAGCCTCAATCGGTAATAAAACGGATAAATGATTTTAGACGATGTTTCAACTGATTTATAAATTGGTTAAAAACGGTTGTGAAACGGTGATAAACCGGTAATTTTTGTTCGAAAATCAATTCTAATATTCTTAAAATTATGTATGGGGCATTTTTGAGCGATTTATGAATTGACTTAAATCGGTTATAAGACCGCATAAACAGTTAATAATGTTGCTGTTTTGAGGTACCTTGACATCAAAGTCACGAGTCCGAGCACTTCGCCAAGCCTGCGACGCTTTGCCTCCAATTTCATTGCTCGCACAGCACACAGAGAGCAGTATAATTATGTACCTCCACGTTAGACATTATTATTCAGGCATTGAAATTTTATTTACTTTATTTGATGAAAATATCGGAAACTTTTTTTGGAATGGTTGACGTAAAGTAGGAAATAGAATTCCATGAGAAATAGATGAAGAATTTCTCTGTATAGCTGTGGAGTATTAGGTGCGATTCTTAACAATCTCACCTATTTTGTATGAGGAAACTCATCTCATCCACACATAAACTTAAATTTTTCTATGAGAATACTTTTCCTCAATGTTAAAGAATTAGAGCTCTACAAATAAGAGAAAATTTAATACTAAAGCTCTTGAGTTAAAATGATACTAATGACTTCCTGTGGAAATTATCAACTAGAACACACTGATTTTCATGGCATATTTGCCTTCAAGAGCAAGCTTTGACGATCGTACAGTAGTTACTACATTCACAAAGTGAGCATGTAGAAGATTGTTGGATTTGCAATTGGTGAGCATCCCTGAGATTTTCCCCCTGAATCCTATATCCGGTCTAATGAATTTAACCAAAATCCTGGTTGATTTTCAATCAGACACACCATTACTCTGATTGGATGATTCCCTCCTGTCCCGTGCACTTCCCTGTTATTTTCCGGGGGAAATTCACAACTATTCTTGCATGAAATGCTCAAAGAGATGAGAATTTTTCCAGTACAATGAAGAAAAAGTTGCTTATCAATTGAAAATTTCCGAGGATAGCATTTAATATCTCAGCTCTCGGCCTAGAGAGAGTGCAAAAAGCTCCACTAATGCTCCATTGAGCAATTGGAACGAAGCACCATGAGCCATAGGTTGAAAGCTTTGCGGAAGTGGCAGAGAAAATCAAAGAGTTCATACTGTGATTCTCATCTAAAAGCAAAAAAAAATATAGGACGTATTTTTTTTAGTTTAATACGCATAGTAATGTGCACTTTACAGTTGAGCATAAAATCATTTTCGATGGCAGAGTAAGGATTTTGTTCCTTGACGTGAATCCATAGAATCACTATATGTTTTTGTGTTTGAAAACTTTTCATTTATGCAAAGATATAATTGCAAAGAGGAATTTCATGAATCTCTTCAGATGAGGAAAATATCTCCATACACTAAGCCAAAGTTACACATACAAATATCTTTTCTGATCGTTCAGTTCCAGAGACACTATTATAACGTTTTCCTTTCAAAGGAGTTGCACTTTCAAAAGGAAACTTTCAGATAATCCTCTTGAAATGCGACAAAGGGTTTTAACTTTCAAACTTACAGCATGTTCTCATAAAGCGGAGATGCATTTTATAAATCACAGATGTAGTTCTGGCAAATGCCATTGTACTAAGTTTGTTGTCTTGGAAAACCTCTTCTTAAATTTACTTTATCTGTTTTGATGATTGTTTTTTGATTTATTAAACAACTCAATTTTATAAAGTTGTTGTGATGTATTTTTTAAGCAAAAAAATGAAGCAAATATTAAATTAATTCCAATCATGTATTAAAATAACATTTTTTTATGTTGGTTTCAGGTGAACAATGTCACCCCAAAATAAAAGTGATTTGTCTTGAATATTATTCGTGGTTTTTCATTATTTAATTTTGCAAAATCCCTTGCATTATTTTTTAATGAAAGACATGTTGTAATGGCGACGAATAATTTTCAAAAAATATTTTTTTTTATTGGAGTGATGATTCAATGTTCATACTCTATTTATGCATCACTTACCTTAAAGAGAAATCCTTTTCGAAAAGACGAAGCCGCTCCAAAGCCAAGCCAAACCTATTCGAAAATCTGCTGAAAGCCTAAAGTACAAGTTAACATACTTACCGCCTTAGCCCTGGCGTGACATGATAACTTATTTTCGATACTATCGACTGTTGATTCTGAAAACTTTAAACGTTAGCTGCATTTTCCTGCATCGAATATTGATGTTTGTCCACAGCCTCATTCTTTTAAGAATGTTGCAATGAATGGCCCAACAATCCATAAAAAGTCGACATTCACTTAATCTAACAGATATAGATTTATCGATACTATCGATTCGATAGTATCGAAAAGTTATCATTCCACCCCTGATTGTTCTGCCATTTCGAATTTCGATATTCTTGACACTTCAATCGTTGACAATATCAACAGCAGTGTGTAAACGTTTGCTGCAAAGAGTGAACTTTTGTGTAGTTTTGGTTAATATAAATGTTCTTTTGGTGAATTTACTCAGTTTTGTGTAACTCGTTAACTCGTCGGTTTAACCGTTCGAACTTCCAACGGGTTTTTAGGTAGGTTCTCTCTGATATATCTTCGAATCGGTATAGAAAAACCGCAACCGGAGAGAGCTCTCTAATCGAGAAGATTATTATTGAACAAGAGGTAAGTGTCCATAACTACCTATGTCACAACAAGTTCTTCGAGTGTCAATAGGTGTTCCTTTCATTCTAATTTGCTAAAAGTCGAACAGCGCTGAAACTCGACCATACTGAAAGTTTTGAACTAGAATTACGGTTTAAGTCAAGAGATGGCTTTGTGGGAAACTGAACGGAATGTAGTTTAATCGGTTCCAGGCCAAAATACCGAAAGCCAAAATCCCGAAAGCTAAAATCCTGAACGCCAAAATCAAGTAACCCAAAACCCCGAATTGGCCAAAATCCCGAAAGCCTAAATCCCGAATTCTTAAAAGCGTCATAGCTACTCCCGCTTTTGCACTAACGTTTGCTGGAGAAACAGGAAAATATTCTGCGTCTTGGGAAATTATTCTACACATTATCCTCCATATAATTTCATTCCTTTGAGGATTTTGAACATTCGGAATTTTAGCTTTCGGGATTTTGCTTTCGGTATATTGACCCTTTCGAGGTTTTGGCGTTCAGGATTTTGGCTGCCTCCGAGTCTAATCATTATTTTGATTATAATTACGTTAAACCGTCTCCTTAAACCTTAAGACTTAAACCCTGAGTACTCTGCCTCCAGCACACCTTTTAGATCGGTAAAATTTTATGAAATCAAAATTCACGTCCCTTTCCTTCTTAACAAATTTGAGTAAGTCTATTTCAATCTTTCTCGTACTCAAAATTGGACTAAACTAAATTTAATTTGGTATGATGTTCAAAAGAAGAAGACGAGTACGAAAGAATGGGACAGATATGTGTTAAACTTTGAAGAAAAAAAAAGGATCTAAATTTTGACTTTATGAAATTTTCCTGGTCTAAAAGATGTGCCGGTGCCATTAGAATCCACACTGTTCTTAAGTGTCTGACTTTCCAAAATGCACCCTTCTACTGTAGGAGGAAATGTCCAAACCAAACCCCGTCAAAAAACTATTTTATGAAGAAAATTGCTCGCAATGTGTGGATTCATTAAGATCCACAAGTTTAAAATGGTTTCAGTTGATTTAAGAACCACTACAAATGGTTCAACAATGAGCAGGTACACTATACTTGCATTAAAGAGTTCAAGCTTAAATTTTAACCAAAACAAAGAATGTTATTAAAGTTTGTGTCACGAAATACTAATTAAATCTTTAGACTTATTAGATTGAATTCATAAAAAAAAACTACAAAACGAATAGTGTATTCTTATAAAATTTTAATTGATTCTCTTAAAATGTTCAAAAAGTTTATTCAAGCAAAAGCAATTGGTTAAGCAGATCAGACGCAAATGGATTTCGAAAAGTATATATTAATAAAAATTTTGGCATGAATGTCTATTGTAATTACGAAGCTTATTCTTATCTTATTTTTCTCCTCTTTTCCCAACTCATCAATCTGATTTCCTTCCGCAGCAGTAATGAAGGGAAGTCCTTGTTGCGTGACTCACTCAGAGTGTTGTGGGTTAAAAGAGTGTATCAAGCGTGGGAAAAGGGCCAAAGGGATGACTTAATTGAAATAGGTGTGGGAGAGACAACATTTATTCGGTAAACAAAGAGCAAACATCCTTTATTCAGGACTCGGGTGAAGCACCATGACCAAATGACCAGACCAATTATTTGGTTCAAGCGAGAAAGGGCGGGAAAAAATATTTCCACGGGGGGTGATATTCTCTGCGGATGGCTTAAACTGAATATATTGCTAAAGTGAATGAATCAATTTCCTCAATAATACATCACACAGAGGATTCATTGGAAAATTATTTCTAGTCCTGCGATCATGGGAGGTTGCATTTTCAAGTGGAAGCTTAAATAAATAGTCGTAAAAATGTCACACAAAGTCCGGTACAATGGCTGAATGTATAAAGCCCACCAGAAATGTGGCATTTGGCAAAAGCTGCCATATGGGTTTGACTTAAAGCTTACCACACAACTTATAAAGTATGCAACTCTCAAACACTAGTCGATGGACCAACACTGGGATGCTGGCCCCAATTACTGCAAAAGCAACATCATATGATGCAATCGGAAAATTGAATCTCGGAAACTCAATTTGTTTTTGCAATATCCTCTCGTGGAATGGCAATGCCTCTACAATGAAGCTCTCGTTCGAAGTATACAAAAAGTCTATTTCGCTTATATTATGTTGTAGGATTTTTAGCTATATTCTTTCACCAGAAAATGGTACAATGATGCACTCTCTTTGTCTAGTAAAGCTATGGTTAGCCGTTTCAGCGAAAGCTGTTTGGCATGTTGTGAGGCTTAAATAACTTCGTAAAGGGGTGACAAATTTATTAGAGTAATTTCAAAAAAAAAAAGCTGCTCCAATTTTAATAGTTAATATGCCCTTTATTTTGTTTGAAGCTAAAACTTATGATTTATTCTTAATTTAAGGTAAAAATAATTGACTAAAAATATTCAATTATTATATTTCAATAGGTCCTTGCGACCCAAGGCTCAATATAAAGATATTTTTACATTGTCGATAGTTAATCGTCTTTGTTTTCTCGTTTTCTCTAAAATTATTTTTAAATAAAAATATAGACATAGCTTTGAGTAATATTTCGGCCACCTTACTTCTAATAGTTTCTTGCCCTTCCGAAATTCTTATAAAGTTTTTTCATATCATCTCGGTTGTCGAAGCGACATTTTTGTTTTTCGTTTTGTATTACATAATCTCTATAATATGTTAAAAAAACTAAAAATTCATGGAAATTTGAGGGGAAAAAGAAGTGGCCGAAATTGTAAGCAGGTCGAAATTTGCTACACTTACCCTATACCATATTTATGGCATTTTTATTTATTAAAAAAAAGGATTGCTCAAACCTCTTGCGTTATAGTGACTAATAACAAAACCTTAATCTGAAAATTTCAAAAACGTTTCTTAATCGAAAAATCCTTAATCTTAAAGTTTTAAGTAAAATATTCATTTAATCCTAATCCATGTTCAACAGTATATATATCGTAAAGGTCCAAATAGATTCAGGCTAACCCTCGAGAATCAAGCCTATAAAATTTGGTAGCATTAAGGATGGAAAATTTATGCAAGGGACATGTAATCGAATATCCTCATTGTATGAAAGTTTGGGATCAACCTTAATTGCCAAATTTTTCAGGCAAAATATTCTCAAGTATCAACTTGAATCTATTTGAACTCTAACTGTTCAAAGTTTTGAAAGTAATACATATTTTTGTTAAGAGAAGTTTTAAATATATCGAAAAAGATATATAAGTTTCTTATATTATAAGTATATTAGGTATTTTATTCACTGAATGAAATTAAAATCTGAAAAAGATAAATTACATTACGGAAGTGGTAATTTAACCCTACGGTAATCGATGTAAATATTATCTGTTTTAGATGTATTAGGAGTCAAAGTTAGCTTTTTTTAAATGTTAACTTTGCCTCTAAAAAGTATAAAAGCAACATGAAAACAATGAAAAAAAATGTTGATAGGGGAAAGTATTCTCCCTTCGAAAGTTCATGCCTTCGAATAATGTGAATTTTCTTTTAGTTTTCCTAAGAGACTTACACATTTCTATTAAAATATTAGTTGGCTTACTATCAACTGTTGATAATTCCATGATAATTTAGTGTTAATCTCTTACGAAAAACAAATTCATATTATTCGTAGGTATGAACGTTGGAAATGAGAGCACCTTCCTTTATTTTTTTTTTACATATTTACATCTAAAAATGTTACCCTTATGATGAAAAAAAGTAAAAACTACCCTCTTCTTCTCAGTATTGTAAATATTGTCTTGCAAAGTAAATTAATCCTATCCTGTATCGCAAAGCTTTATTCTTCACAGTTCCTTTGGCCAGTTATGATACTCAATCATTTTTTCCTGTGAAACGTGAATCCGTAGAATATGATTGAAAGAGCACAATCACAAAAGCAGCATTGTAAATTAATTGAAATTGAAGTCAAATCCTTGAAATATTGTAAGCATTTTGTGGATTGACATCGATGTAAAATGCAATTTTTCCAAGAATGCAGGAAATTTGTATTTACCATTGCCCTGGAAAATAAAGTTTCTACTTGATGATTTCAATCGATTTGTGTAACTTTCTAGTATAGTTAGGAATAAAATATTTTATATGAAAAGTATTTCTAGAACTTTTCAAATTAAATAAAGTTTTTTTTTATCAAATTCAAACAATTTAATTCAAATTGAGTTGTTGTGAAATATCTCGAAGTATATTTTATTTTACTCACTCATCTTTTTAGAGGTACATACGATTTTAGGAACAAAAAATTTAAAATCAGTATGAGTTGGAACGAAAATTATATTACCAAATTGTCTGTGATTTTCGATAATTTGTTTTATTTAATTACGCAATACAACGCAGTGTGTATTGAGTGAAAATGTAAACCATTATTCATCATAAGTAATTAAATATTCAATTTCATCAAATATTGTAGTCCCAACGCTTCTGATTGGTAAAAGTTTTGAATGCCTTGGAGCATTTGGCGGTCAAGGAATGGTAGGGGAAAGTACCTAGGATGATTAACTAACGGATGGAGCATTTTAATTCAGAAATGGTATATTTTTCTTAAATTCTTTATAATTTTTAAGTCTTAGATCCCAAAAAATAAATATAACACGAAATGGTAGGCACATGTATAGAAAATATATTTTGATTGAATTTAAAATGTTACTGGTGTTACAAATAGAAACTTTGTCAGCAAAATTCAAAAAATTGCGAATTTTACGTCTTTTTCATATAGGTTTTAGGAACTGTTATCCTGGTGCAATCATTATAAATTTTGAGCCAATAACATAACATTAGATACTATTTCATTTGGTAAAACTTTTAAAATGATTGCATTTGGTTTTATACTAAAACTAAAAAATCACTTAGGAAAAAATATACCATACTTTTGTACGGAAAATGTATGAGAATGCTCCGCCCTGGAAAGTACCCTCCCTTAGAACGTTCATGCCTTCGAATAATGTGAATTTTCTTTTAGTTTTCCTAAGAGACTTACATATTTCTATTAAATATTAGTTGGCTTATCATCAATTGTTAATAATTCCGTGATAATTTAGTGTACATCTCTTACGAAAAACAAAAGAAATTCACATTATTCGAAGACATAAACGTTCGAAGGGAGAGCATTTTCCCATAATGTATTTAAGATATTTGATTTTGAAATTATTTTTTAAAATAGTTAAGGACTTTGTTAAGTCGTAAACTCTGTGGTAAAATACTTTATAAACTATTCGATAAATGATTTTGATAATTAGCGAGAAATTCTGTGAAACTTTCCTTACGTTGGACTATTTTTCATGCTCTCAGAAATTCGGAACGAAATCAATCTTCCTAAAAATTTGCTATAATCTTGCCTCTCTCTTTTTTCCGTTGAAAAATTGTTGTGAGTGACATTCCCCCCTATATCATACGAAATTATCTAGAAATGTGTCAACATTGTTGTTACAAATTGCCTCGTCCGAGAAAGATGATGCTGTGATTTTTTTTTTCAGCAGGGGCCACCAATTTGCTCTACCGAACGGATAATGATTTTATTGGAGTCACCCCACGAGAAACACATTAGTGTGTTATCAAATCAATCATGTCCCATTGAATTCCACAAACTCAATTCATGAGCGACAGCTTCCAAAATAGCCTTCAGGTATCCCTACAATGAATCGATTCCCTTGGGGCTTTGGCTAAATTTTAACCCTTCAATCAGACGACGATATCACCTTCAATGGAACTTTTCCCGCATGGCTCAATTGCTGGGTTCAGGGGTAAGGTTCGGGGTTAGGTGGGGTACCATGGTGTGCTGGTGACAGGCCGTGTGAATGGTGCTGCTGTAAATACCATGGTCGAAGAAGAACTTTCTATGAGAATGTCCTTTCAATAAGTTTTCCGAAGGGGTGAAACTGTCACCACATTCATGGGATCAACTCCTATAGGAGGTTTTGCACCTCTCCCTGAATGTTCCTCAGATTGGCTCCTCCAAGATCCATGGCTGGAGCATGTTTCGAGTGAGTTTTCGATGTGTGTGTGCGCCAAACAAAACGATTGTGTTGTGCCGAAAATCCACCAAAAGACATTTAATATCATCCCCCCTCAAAAATTCACAGTGCCCCATATATTGGCGTCTGAATTGTCGTGGGGTGATGATATCAGTGTCGTCACCTCTGCAAGGGGTGGCGTCTACCATAATACTGTGAACAGGAATATTTGTGGAGGAGCTTTACATCCACGATTTCATTTCCTTCTTTTCCCCATCGCACCCTTTTATAATGTTCCTTGACAATTTTCATGGTGAAATGTTTAGTGAGTCCGCAATAAAAATGGCTTAGTTTGTTCTACCCCACCATAAAAGACTCCATCTTCTTATACTCTCCCCAACCCCTCAACTCATCGTGCCCTAGTCAAAACGGGCCCCTTAAAATGGAAATGGAAGAATGGTGCATGAACGATTTGACACCATTTTTCTCTTAAGATAAAATGCTAAATTATTGTCTTTGTCTCATACCTGTTATTTTTTACCCTCTCTTATGGTCCTTCTAAAACCATACCTTCAAGGTATAGAATGCCTCAAATTAAATGTCCTATATAAATTTAAAGGACTATGTCGGAATCTTTTGAAAAACGATGCTTTTTGGGATCTTCTCTGACTTACATTTTGAATCAAGTTAGGTAAGGGTGATTGAATATTATATGTGAATCTGATCGGGGTATACAATGTGGCTTTTAGAAAGGTTTTAAAACAATTGTAATTGTGTTTCAAAATGAAAAAAAAATCATCAAAAATAAATTATAAAAAAAAATGTTTGCAAAACTCTCATCAACAATTAAAGTATTCACAATCCATTAACTTATTCAGACCGATATGGTTGACTAAAATTAAAAAAATAGTTGAAAATAATTAAGGATATAGTCTAAATAATGTTTTGATATTCTAAATGATTTTATTATTCGATGAAATGAACAGGAGAGAAGAAATGTCTTATCATAACAGAGGTATACACTGAATTTATCAGTTCTAAGCGTACCGTTGTAGTAACTAATAATTAGGAAATCTGTCATTAGAGGGGATCTACTCACAGAAGACTAATACGGGCTTCAGACCTGAGGCTTAGCCATTTGGCTTAAATCCTCTAATTCCTTATCACAGGTAAGATTTTAGAGGAAATTGCTGCTTTGGATTGAATATTAAGGGCCAATTAGCCATTAGATTTTGAAAAATTAATAAAATTGTTATTACGATTTTTAGGCCTTTTGAAACTGGGCTAAACCTCCAGTCTGAATCCGGTGTAAGCAGACTGGATGCTTGATTATAGAAACTTATCGTGTTTCAGGCTATTATTTTTTGAATCCCTAAAATTTCATGATCAAATATTTCATTGCTAAGTCTGTGAGTTCCAAAATTTTTATGACCAAACATTTCGACATAAGCTCTATACTTATTTAATTAAATATTTGATTCTATTAAATATTTTAGACCAATCACGTTCTTTGATTAGATGAAACTTGTAAGTTTGAAAGCTCAAGCCAATTAGAGAACGCGGTGGATCTAAAATATTTTTTTTTAGACCAAATATTAGATTATAAGGGGATAGTGTATTACATTTTATGAATCTCTAAATTTATTTATTTAATTTATTTTTATGTACACATTCCATTTTTACAATGTATAGTCGGTTATTACATTTTAACATTTAACAATTATAGAATTTGCAATAAAAAAGTTATAATAAATTATGACTAAATATTTCATCAGTTAATTTTGAGTATACCGAATTTCGAAAACCAAATATTTGATTGTTAAATTTTCGAGTCCCAAAATTATTATGATTAAATATTTGACTGTAGAATTTTTGAGTTCCTAAATTTTGATGACCAAATATTTAATTGCTAAATTTTTTATCCCCGAAATCTTTATGGCCAATTATTGTTTCGCAAATTTTGATAACAAAATATTTGATTGCTAAATTTTTGAGCATAGGGGGAAGTGGGGCACATTTGAAAGTGGGGCACCTTTGAAATTAGGATTTTACTCCTATGTCCAAGTGAAAATGAACAATATCATAATGTAATTAAGCTTTTCAATCTGTTTGTGTAGCTAAATTATATCACGATAAGGCTCAATTTTATTTAAATATAGGTGAAAAATCCAAATTTTAAAGGCACCCCACTTTCAAAGGTGCCCCACTTCCCCGTACCAAGATTTTGATAACTCAATATTTGATCACCAAATTTTTCAGAACCAAAGTTTTGATGACAACATAATTTAATTGCTAAATTTTTAAATAAACCAAAATTTTAATAATCAAATATTTGATCACTAAATTTTTGAGTGCCAATAAATTTTTTAACAAATATTTGATTGCTAAACTTTTAAGCCCAATATTTTGATGACCAAGTATTTGATTTGAATGTTCGCCCGAGCGCTTATATATTTGTTCAACTCATTTTTGCGTTTTTGCTGTAGTTTTAAAAATATTTTGAAATGGCTTTTGGAATTCTCAAGGTATATTATTAGTTATACCTATTATTTATCCATTATTTATTATTTATTATTTATCAAATTATTTATTATTTGACCTTTTAGTTAAGGGAAATGAGAAACAATCTTTGTAAGAAGAGAAAAAACACAAGGTTTGTTTGGTAAGTCGCCCTATTCACTTTGTAAGATTTTTTGTTGAAATTTTGAATAAAATTCTTTTTTACGAAATTTGCGTCAAAAAGTGTCAAAATACTCCTTATAAACATAAATTTCTTTACAATGTGTAGAGGCCATAAAAGACTAAAGCTAATAACAATTCATTCAAAAATTTGAAAGCCTTTGAAATTCATGTAAATAAAACAAATTTCTAAAAGAGGACAATGTTCAATTTTTATACGTTCGTTAATAATTTATGGACGAGTGGGACATGGGTGTTCCAAAAACGAAATTTTTTTTTCTAACTAGAAGATAAAATAACTTTCTATACACAATTTTTTTTTGCAAAATTGTTCGTAAATGCTTGTGATTTCCTATTAAGGACTTACGAAATGCTCGTAGGTCGTATAACTCACAAATAAGTTCGTAAAAGTTTGTACGTTTTGCACTAATACACAAACATAGTTCGGACCATGATCATTTGACGAGTTGTTTTTGTACTTTTACAAACATTTGATTGTAAATATTGATAAACACACAAAAATATCCGTAAAATTAAGTAATTTGTTTGTAAAAGAACAAAAATGATCGTCAAATGATCATTTTTACGAACAATATTTGTGAAAAAAGTACCAACTTTTACGAACTTGTTTGAGGTTTAAACGATTTACGAGCATTTCGTAAGTCCCCTATAGGAATTCACAAACAATTTCACGAAATATTTTTTTCTGTGTAGCCAAAAAAATGTTTTTCTTTTTGGGACACCGGCGTCCTACTCGTCCTGAAAATGGTTAACGTTTTTATATTTTTTATAGTAGGGGAGAGTGCGGCAAAATTTGTCAAAACGAAAATTTCAATATTCACTATTTTCTAAAATAAAAGAGGCTGAGGCTTGAAATTTTTATAATAGATAGCCTTAATGAACCTTCTTAAACTTACAAAGTTTCAAGGGATTCGCGGAAGTATTATGTAAAATAAAAAAAAATGAAATTTTGAGCCCTATTTTTGGAATATTTGGCTTACAGAAAATATCAATACTGATTAGCTCAATTTAAGCACATTTCTCGTTAAGATAGAGAAAAATTATCTTCGACAAAGTTGTAGAGGAATAAATTTCCTATAAAAATATGTCTATTTCATATTTTTAGCGTTTGCGAGAGTAAAACGTCACAAATTATCCGAAGAGTGACAAAATTTGCCCCTACAATTTTGGGAATCTCCACAAAATCGACTTTTAGAAAATGATTCGAAAATCACATTTCTTTCGAGATAGAGGAAAATAGTCTTCTGCAATGTTGTAGAGCAGTAAATTTTCTATAAGAATATGCTCATTAAGTTTTCTCAGAGCTCGTGAAAGAATTAAATATGCGTTTTGACAAGTTTTGCCCTAGTCTCCCCTATCAATGTCACGAGTTCAGGCATTTCGCAAAGTCTGGGATGCTTTGCCACCCCTTTTTAATTTTAAAATTGTGAAGGAAAGGCTCTGCAAGGAATTGGACAAATCTACGAGAACAATGTAATTGCAGCATCCTGTATAATGCCCTCTGTAGCATTTCAGATGTGTTTAAATAGACATGATATGGCAACAAAGGACAAATATGCAGATGCCACTGATGGTATGAAAATTCATTTTGTTGTTGCGTGTGTGTAGATACAAAAGTATAGCTAAAGGCACATTGATACCAAATGGTGAGGTTGGGGATACTAAGTAAAAGGTGTGCCAACGTGAGGTAAAGCCAGAAACAATGTTGATGTTGAGTGTAGGTGAGTTTGTGCAGAACAAGTTTTCCTTCTCCCAGCATGTATCCACCATAAGCGCTCAAATGCAAGTGTAATCTCTTGAGTCACTCTCCATTCAAAACTCCAAAAACTTTAAATAAACTTTTTAGTGATCTTATTCAGTGCATAGAGGTTTAAATGAAATTGATTGAAATTGAATGCACATTTATGAATAATTCCAATCTTCTGGTTAGGTGCTACCAACCATAATCTCCCTGAGGGTGAACTATTCAAAAGTTTTCGCAAGTATAGTCTTTATGATATTACATTGTAGCGGTAGAAATACATTGACCTGCAAATACTTATATGGTTCTCCTAATATTGCAAAAATTTCAAGAAACGTGGTCCCAATTGGTTCTTTGTTTGTCTTAAAAAAAGCGCAAAAAATTGCTAATTTGTGTCCTTCTAATCAAGGGAACCCCTTCAAGAAGTCAAAAATGTCTTCGAAACTTAAACCCCAACGGCGGAGTGTTTAAAATTTTTAAATGAAAATTTCAGAAAATATAATTTAAAGTTCAAATGCAGTACTTTTTATATGGTTTAGAGCTTACCCAAGTGGCAAAAATGTGTCAGTATGACGTTATGGTTATCGTATGGTAATGGTAATAATTTGGTGCACCCGCACGTCATACTTTCGAAGTGGGGAATAACCTCCACGTTATAAAGAGGTAAGCGAAGCGACACTACTTACCATTTTGGTAAGTTCACTAACGATGGTGACACGTTAGTTGAACGTCGCTTCTTACCTCTTTTCTATTCGTCTCTTTCTACTCCACAGTTTATTTTTCTTCGTTCTCTTTTTATTTCCATGACGCATAATTCATCATGAAATCTCTCACTGAAAATATTTCAATAATCGGCGCGCAAATATCGCGGGATTTCATTGGTTTTATTTATTATATTGAACATGCCGATGCCGTTTACCGATAGAGATATTATCAAATATCGATTTAAAATATCTCCCGACCAGAAAAAAACTGATATTTGATAATTTTTCAATGGAATAATTCTAAAAATTTTCTGAATTTTTTTTTAACTATTCCCTATAATTTCTGACATATTGTTACAACTTCTTGGTCATAAAAATAAATTTCATAAGTAATTAGATTTCCTGAAAAACGGAATTTAAAGTCACTCTGAAAATTTTGAATTCGCGCGCAACAAAATCTTATGGCGCACTCATCCCAATAAAAGTGTGTCCGCGTCCGCGGAAAGTCTTGCGACATCTCTTGTATTCCAAAGACGGATTCTTTTAACGCTCATAGGATAATAATATAGATTTTTATAAAATAATTTTAGACACTTGCAGATAAGAAAAATTTCTGTAAATTACGTTACGTTTATAAAAAATTTTAATGAAAACGGGAAAATTTATATACATAAATTTATATTTTATTTTAAAGGGATTGTCTTGAATCGGGTCCCGGTCAAAATCCTGAAAGCTAAAATCCCAAATTTTTAAAAGTGTCATGGCTACTCCCACTATTGCACTCAGGGACATGACATTTCCTATGTTTCCCATATGTTTCTAGCGCGCCGAAAAACTTTTGGGTTCATTGGCTGTTTTCTGTCAGTGTAGAATGTATTAGCAAATAATAGTAATACAAAATAAAAGCCAATTTAATATAGAATAGGCAACCGAAAATCCCAAATTGGCAACCTACGTAGTTTTGGAGATATCTCGTGAAATGTGTACGAAAACAGAGAAAAATTTACACTAAAATCGGTCGCATTTTTCAGAGCTAATGCCACCCCCCTGATTGCACTCGCGTATGCTGTGGAGGCAAAGGAAAATTTTCTGTGTCTTGGGAAATTATTCTACACATTATCCTCCATATAATTTCATCCCATTTCAGGATTATGGCGTTCGGGATTTTGATTTTCGGGATTTTGGCTTTCGAGATTTTGGCTGCCTCTGCTTGAATCATGTGGCGTACATTTAGTCCTCAAATCCAACATAACAATCATAAATGTTTGGAAGAAACCTTAATAGAGAGGACAGGTTGTCCTGTTTTCTTTCGAAATAAATTAAAATAAGAATAAAATTTCACAATTTTGTGTTAAATTTTTAAAAACCATTATACAAAATAAATATGTTCGATTTTTTAAAATGTTGAAAATATTTTATTTTGTTGTATCAATTTAATTTTACTTGATTTTTAAGAAAACAATTGCTTTCTTTTAAATTTATTTTAAATTTTTCTTCGTTAGTGAAAGGCTAAGAACACGCTTTACGTCCAGGAACGTAATGGAATGCCATTTTCGAAAACTAAAAAGTGTTGTTTTGAGAGCAATTTGTCCACAAACTGTAAAAACAAAACTTGCAAAAGAAACTATACTTACATTTTTGTGAAAAAAAAATCTTTTAGTTTTCTACAAAAAAAAGGTACTTTAAACTTCTGAAATATTTTATGATATCTACAATGCTTGAATCGACTTTATGAGAGTCCTCCTAGAACCTCAGGTCACTATCTCTAACTCCTTAGGTTAAAACATACCGCTGCCCGAATAAGCAACGTAGTGTCATTATTAAAAATTGTCAGATTATATTATACTTTTTGAACAATAGAGTCGGTTAAGGAAGTTCCAAATGGTAGTTGACTTCAAATATTCAGACTATTTTTTTGTGGACCAATAGATGGCACTATTGTCGTTGATGCTTTGTAGTAAAGATATTAAATTGACTTCAAATTCAAATCTCAGAAATACTTTATGCACCATGAGTGCATGACACGCTTCGCTCTAAAAAAATGTATTTCTCGATTTTCATCCCAAAAGATCAAAAATTTCACATGAAGTAACCGATAAATAGGATAAATACATCGAAAACTTAAACTTGTTCATCTTTAAGTCAATTAAGCAATTTAAAGAAATGAAAAATATCGAAACAATCGGTAAAAATCGTATTGATATATTTAAGAATAAAAAAATCATTTTTTCAACACATTAAGATAGAAACGATTTTTTGCTTAGAGATTGTAAGTTAGAAAAAATCTGAAATAAATCATTTTAAACGTAATTCAAATAATAATTTTATTACTGAATTTTAAACTCTCGTATTATTAGGTTATGTTTAAGTAAGATCATCTATTTAAATTTCATTTAAATGCAAACAATAATTTAAAAAAAAAATTAATTTTTAATATAAAAGTAGAAATACTCTGAGAAAATAATTCGTTTGCAAATTATTTGCAAGAACGAAAAATTTTATCACACATTTATTAAATGCAAGACAATCATATATTACATTTTATTTTTAAGCTATTCTATAACCTAATATTCTTATATTGTGATTTCTAAACGTTTAAAGAGCTGTAGATATTCTATTCATAGGGCTGAGAGTATTGAAAGAGAACAGTGACAAAATTACGTTATGTGCACGTAAATTTTCTTACAAACAGTTACGTAATATTTTGAGAAAAAAACGACGAAAAAATTACGTTATTATGACACAGCAAGTCTGACGTTAATATTTTAAGTAGACAAAACGTTATATTTAGGTCATAAGGTTTCCTCGACTCTTTGCAACTTGAAGTAACTTGAGTGACGTGCAACAAACGTTTCTTTTACCTCATTTTTGCACTATAGTAAATTTTTGCCACTTGGGTACTCTTAATATATTTTTATTATGCTGAAAAAAAGTAGACAAAATATGCTATTTTTTTTATTCTTCATATCCACGTAAGCCCTTAACATTACCGTTGTTATATGCACCTTTTATTTTTTTTTTAAATTTTCATCACTCATTTCAGTATTAAGAATAATTTTACAGTTTCGGTTAAAATGGAAGTTTTTATAAAGTTGTAAACAATTTTATAAATTTTCCCATATTCGCCCAATATTAAAACTTATTATAAATTTTAAACTTTTTACACTGTAATTTATCCTTCGTAGCTTCGAGGGTTGTGCAATGTTATCAAGTGGATAGACTATTCATACGATTCATACATATTTATTATTATTGTTATCTTTCAATTATCGGTAAAATATGTATTTTCACTGTTTGCTTTTAATCGACTTTTTTCCAGCAAAGAAGGTAAATAATTTTGGGTTCCTAAAATATTTTCGCGTCGTGGCAATGGATAGGAAAAAGTTTTGTACCTTCATTACTTAAAAGTTAAAAGTTCTTTTACCGTGTCTACCACAGCATCAATTTATATTGGCTGAACATCTTCAATAAATTAATGTCCATGAAAGTTGCAATTTCTCCGTGGTTTTATCTAAAGGTGAGACGAAAAAAAAATTGGGTATAAGATATTGAACTTTTTGGAAACTTTTCCTTTTCCCCTCGAGCGATTATGCAGTATTTAAAAGCAAAGTCTATACGACACTGATAGAAAATTTTACAAATTTTATATCCTGGTTTTAGGATCGAAAATTTATTAAAGACACAACTCATTGAGATTTTTTTTATTGGTTTTCGATCAATCAATCATGCAGTACCGGCCATAAGTTTCTTGACAAAGGTATGTTTGAGAAAATTTTCTTTTTGTAAATGTTATGTTTGTAATCCATGGATGTTATTTATGTATTTCAAAAAAGATTAATTAATTTTATTTCATATAATAAATAATTATTTTTTAAATGTTGATCATTTTACGTCGGCCAAAAGTTTGTTGACAAATTTGGAAAAGTTGCTCAGAATGGTCAAATACGAGCAATCAGCATTCTGTTACCAGTTATATTATGAAGTTATGTTATTTGAGAGGCAAATAGTCGGTTTGCAGATTTCTAAAGTTTTCCGTGGTCAATATATGCATATAAAAGTAATGATGAGTAATATAATTTACACTAAAATAGCGAGTTAGAAAATAAAAAAGGAAGGGAAATCGTCCAGATATATTTTCAGAATGAATCTCCAATGTACTATAAGAGATGCTGGACACAAAATCAATTTAAAATACCTTGAAAATAATTATTTTGATTAAAAAAATGCTGAAAATTTGTCTGAGTGAACAATCGTTAAAACTCTACTTGTACGTAGAAAATGGTAAGGTCTTCGACATTGTAATCATAAAAAATAGAACTTACCTCAGACTAAGTGTTTTGTACTATAATATCCCTATTCACATTTTTTTGCACATTTTCCTCATGCGACATATTCAGAAAGTTTTTCGTGTTTCGCTAAAGCCACGCTATTTAAGTTACAGTGAATGGAAGATAACAGTCCAAAAGAAAGTTTTGCAAATTCTTTAACTCATCCCTATAACAGAGAAACTATCTAAAGTCCTCAGTGGTGCACTCAAAGTGAAATTGTGTGAACATTAGGACACTTTATTGCAGCAAATTTACTTCCATTCGCCTTAAGCACCAAATGTGAAATGTACTTTGAATTGCAAACTCCTTATCTACCCTCAATTTCAATCCAATTTTGGTAAATAAAATTCTACTATAGAAGATATGTAAATATTTTTAGTGATCATGTCCCACAAAAAAAAAATTGACTTTTAACCTTTGTACAGAGGCAAATGATGAAATTGAAAATAAACAGGTATATATAAATTTGACATGAAAATTCCATTCACATATGCGATATTTCAGTGTAATTTTCATATGAGAAGAAATAATATTTTTATGGAGCATAAGATGTGTTATTTTACCCTTTTCCACCAAGTCCTCATATACTCCGATGAATATTAAATGCCGCGAGACTTATGAAAAATGCTTTTGAAATATTTCTGCTTTTTTTTGCTTTCTTTCTTAAATAAGCTAAATGGATGAAAAAGTACTTCACTTAAGTGACGATGCACTTTATATTAGAATATTATTGTGAACTTGGCTTTCTTACAGTACCCTACTTAATGGTTCATTTGAGATATTTTAATTCATGGAAAATTTTCTTCAGTCTATTGTATAGAAAATAAAATTTAATGGTTTTGATACTCTTTCTATCGTTATCATTCTAAAAGCTTGTGAATGGAACATTTCTATTAAGTGTCTTGATACAACACTTCTAGTACAATTTTGAACAAATGTTGGTGTTCGTCAATGATTTTACTATTCAAACTGAAAGAGGGTGCAGTATGTCTATAAAATCTGCCTTTTTCAAACAATTGTAGGTCTACAATTCAAACGGTCAGAGATATTGACTTCCGATTTTCGCTGACACTCCATAAAACATAATTATCTTCAGGAGTTTTCACCTTTTGCCTTAACACAAACTTCCTTTTATTAAAGCCCTAATAGATTGTTTTAAAATTCTCGTTTATATTTCGACTGCCGAGAATATAGAACGAATAACTCGATTTCTTACGAAATTCGTTTTTTCGCTTTTTGGGTACTTATTGACACCCTCTACTTTCCCTGTGAATAATAAACCTGAATGTTCACTATTCCCAAAGTTATAGTCTTATATCTAAAGAACCAACATAAGACCTATTTTTCATTTTAGTTTAAGACACAAATCGAACAACTCGACTGTTTAACGTTATTTTATTGCTTATCAAAAGCATCCCGGCTGATTCCACAACAACAAATAAATACCCGTTCGAGTGTGGAGTAGTGTGTGTTAACACTAAACCTACCGACCGTTTTTGATGATTTTTTTCTAGCACGCTCGGTCCATTGACAGATCGCGGTAGCGTAATGCCCTAGACACACTTACGACTTAAGCCGAGAGACGACTTAATGGAAAGTGATGTAAATGAAGTTTGACCATTTGTCATTGATCATTCTAATATAATTATGCTAAGCCATCTCTTGGCTTATCCTCAGGTCTGTCAAGGCCCTAAGGATACTCAACAAAGTTTTCTTGGATAAGAGAAAAAATTAAAGTTTAAACACTGAAAAATATATTACATACAGACTTTAAGAAATTCATAAAGTTTGATAGTGACATTGTACCGTTTAAATATGTGTAAATTTAAGAAAGTTTTTAAACCGGTGAATTTGACCGGTCTTGATAGGCTTTGTTTTAAAATAGGAAATATTACATTTGATGAGTACAAAATAAATATATATTAGTAAAAAACGTGTTAGAAAAAGCAGTGAAAAATTAAATTTTATCAAAAAAAAAAATGAACAGCAAAGAAAATTTGAAAAAAAGCCGTTGAGAAAGGTTTTGCAGCTTCGTAATGCTGCAGCTGAATAAAAGATAAGTTTTTTTTCTAAGTTACTGAGCGAATCTAACCCATGACTATATATTTTGATAACTAATCCAGCACCTTACATATTCTACAAACTTGGAAGCATAGGCCTTTTTTCCTACGTTCAAAAACCAAAAATAAATAATGAGCCTATAATTACATTTTTGATGAGTGTCTTTAAAGAAAAACAACTATTAAAAGTTATATAGAGGGTTTATTAGGGTTAATATTTATAGGGAAAATCTTTTCGTCGAAAAGGGTTGTTTTTCTGGGTAGAGGAAAATTCAGAGACATTAAAGCGTGTCCCGGATTTAAATTCTTAGAAGACAAATGACTCTCATTAAAAAACTATAGTACATATAAAAATACTATTTATATTTCTTGAAAGGGTATTTCATTGTGATTCAAATCCACTTTATGGTGTTTTATTCATGCGATTTCTCCGCGAAATCTCACACCATCTTCTTTACTCCCCTCATAAGCCTCTGGACAAGATCGTACCCACGATCTCTGACGACTTTCTTCCACTTTCGTGCGAACCTTGGCAGCTTAGGAATATCGAACTTTTGCCGCTTTATTGTAAATGTATCTGTCAAAACTATTGATGACTGAGTTTAAGAATTCCTCACTGTCTGCACGCCGATCTGGAATATCATTTGACCCATCCAGAGATTCCATTTTCACTAGAAAATTGAGATACTAAACAATTTTTACGAAAAACTCGAAGAAAAATATGCACTTCCTAAGCTAAATGACACTTTATCGTTGAGCCTAATCTTTTTTCAACCTATTTATGGTAGGTGGGACTCTTTCATTGTCACTTCTGCGCAATTTGTACGTTTGTCATCTAATTTACCTAGTTTTCAAGCGAAATTTTCCATTTTTCACTTTAAATTGTTCAGTGGGAATTTTAAAAATCAATAAAGTTCAAAACATTTTCTACAAGACAGATAGGAGATAGAGAAAATCCGAGGATTACAATAGATGTGACTATAAGAGAATCACACCTAATTGACTGTAAGAATGCAGTGAGAAAAATATGTCACAAAAACATGTGTTAGAAAATATAGCATAAAATTGATTTTATAAAATGCATAATACCTCCTACAAACGGAAAGCAAGTAGATGATAGTTCCATCTAGACCATAATGTATAAATTTTTGTATTTGGTGTAATATTTTACGGTGAAAATGAGGCGTACATAAGTGGAAAAGTATTGCACGTAGCTGAGCAAACCGGAGCAGTTTCGTAAAAATCGACACTAAATTTTATTTTTTCTCTATGGAGGAAAATATAAGGTTTTGGAGAACTATTGTGAGATGGGATAACGAACCTTATAACATAAGTAAGAGATTTTTTTACACAGCTGATAATTGATTCGGCTTGTATGGCATTCAGTAAAAAGCCTTAAGTCTTAGACATTATTTTTCGAACGAAGTTGTATAAGTTTCCTCTAAATATTAAAAATGTTAAATCGGAAATTGAAATAAATTTATTTAGTTAGTTAATAATAAAAATTGGTCAACAATTTTGAATTTTCCAGATTCACTTATACGAAAACCGCCAAATAGCATTAAACCGACTTTAAACTTTAAGAAAATTCTCATGCAAATTTCATTTCGGTGCTATCACACTAGGATTTTTCACGTTTTAATTTTAAATTCAATTGAGCCAATTGAGCATTAAGATTTCTAGAATTTACTTGAAAATTCACAGAGCCAGGACACATTTTGCAAGAAATTTGTTCAATTTTAAATAGTGCCGCGAGATTTTTGATTGTGAATGACTCCGGAAAATGTGGGATATTACTTAAAATGTATTATAAGTCACTTATCTGTTATTCAAAAGGATCCCCATATCCAGAAAAAAAGATTTGTAGGCAAAGGGTTCATGCAGCGACTCTCATACAGGCTTATTGAAAATCTGTAGTCGTCTGGGAGTCGTCCCAACTCCCAATTGAAATTTCTTAACATAACAATTTCCTTCGAATGGCTTTGGAGCAACTTAATGAATTACTCCCGATAGTCAAGTTTCACTTCATGCAGATTTATCACTAAAACACTGTACTTATCTTATATTTTCGCCACAAATAATATTAATTACGAGTTAAATAAATTTAATAAGAACAATTTTCTTCAAAAGACTACTTGTTCAACTGCAATAAAATTTAAATTAATGAGCAATTTTAACATTTTAATTTGCTGAATTCATATTTATTTGAGCAACCACATTTATGCTATTTTAACATATTTAAACAGATTTTTCTGGCGCAAGTATTAATTTTTATTAATAAATAAGTGCAGATCTATCAATTCAATTGGTTTTTAGTGCAAAATAACGCATAGGAACAATTCATCTGAAAATTAAATTGACAAATTGAAAAAATCCTAGTGTTATAGCATGGTGACATTTCTGAAATTTCCGAAATAAAAAGATCAAGTTGATCCAAATTTGATCCTTTTGCAAAGGATGGATCAAATTAACATGGTCTATTGTGATTAATGTGCATTCAGAGTTTGAAATTTGATCCATCCTTTGCAGAACCAGTGCAGAAAGACATTCTTTTGTAATTAAAATTTTCAAGAATATTAGAATTTTACTTTAAGTTTTTATTTCCTTGTTTAATTTTTTTTCTAATCATTTCTTAAATTATCTATCCCCCAATTTTGATTAAACAGCTCGAACTCCACAGAGAGAGTTATTCTCTCGATCTTTTCACCCCCCAAAATTTCCACCTCCCACTCCCCGGAGAGCACTTTTCTGAATATATCTTCACGTTTTAGACGATTTTTGAGAAATGTCGTCATGCTGTTTGTCCGTCTGTCCGTCTGTTCATTTGTGTGTCTGTCCGTCCGGTCGTTACCACGTTTTAAGCCCAAACGGTTTGAGATAGCGCCTTGAGACCTTCGGGGATCCTACCCCCATAAGTCGACCCTGGGCACATTAATACGCCCCTCATTTTCCCCAAATTCTCTCTTTCCCACCAAAACCATGTTTTTGGGATTACTAGAAAACGCATGTCTAGAAATTTCCTTGCGGGAAGGCCTTGCTCCTTCATGGAATGTTGCAGCATTATTATTATTATTATTATTATGAAAACGCATTGTCTGATTTTTTCATTTTGCATATGTTTTAGAGATTACCCAGGCGGACATTTCGTCCTTATACGAAAATACCGTTAAATCATTCCTAGTAAAGGTTTTTCAAGGTCAAAAGTTTAAAAAGGCGCTACAGAACACATTTATTAACCGAACGGTATCATGTTTGGGTTCGTTGAAAGGTCTTGAAATTTCTAACAAGAGTGAATCGTTTACAATCGGTTATAAACCGGTAACATGCCAATTCATAACCGATAAGTAATTTTTATCAGAAAATTAATTGTATCACTCCCAAGCTATTTTGGACGATGTTTTGAGTGGTTCAATCTGGAAGGGAATTCTGTAACACTCTGGAAATGCCATATGACAAATTGGGTTAGAATCTTGGGAGAGGTTTTTTCGAAAATGCGATTCTGTAGCAGTGACATTGCCATTTCAGCTCACGTGGCATTGTCAGAAGTCACATATTTGAGATTTCTTGCAATTCAAATGACAATGAATGTTGTTAAAAAAAATCAACCAAGACGTACTGTATTTTCATATCATCAAGTAAAGGGATTTCATTAATAATTCAATGAATTGCATTTTCGAACTCATATGATATGACAAAAAAAGCTCGAATGGCATTGTCAGGTTTCGAACTTACGCGTGACAATGCCACGAAAATTATATAATTCCCCTACTGGTCAATAAATCGGTTGAAAACCGGTAAGCGGTAAGTTATGCGAGAATACTTTTGGGGTGCACTGTCACGAGTTCGAGCATTCTGCAAAGCTGGAACGCTTTGCCACCCCTTTTTGGGAAACAAAGCTCGCAATTTTTTTCTACTTTGCTTGCAGACAATTTTAAAAATTTAATTCTTGCCAAGATATCTCTTCTCAGTGCATTATTATATTATTTTGCGAAAGAAATAAAATGTTTTATAGTTAAAATCTTTGGCATTACTTGTTCTTTCTGCAATTACAATTTCAACAGATCAATTGATTCTCTTGGTTAGTTGAAAAGTTGCTTCCATCACGAAGGAAAAGTGCCATCACGAACGATTTCAGACCATTTTATTAATAAAATTACCATGTGTATATGAATTTCACGTAGTATAAATTTTAATTAATTAAATTTCAAAGATGCCTCTTCACAGGAGAGCGTAACGAACTTTCTCTGGAGTGAATTTCAAGGTGGAAATTGTGACTTCTCCCGTGATGAATACGCCAAGTAATTCTCAACCTCCTTGTGCCACTTCTAATTGCAATACTGGAAACCGCATGATGAGATGGGGATTTATTTTGATGGATGGAGGGAAAAATGGGTGAGAGTAATCACTTCATCACACCTGACTGTACCTCCAAGTGGAGATATCAGTAGAAAGTTTGAAGTATTCTGGTTTCATTGCTGATGTGCAAAATCCATGAGATTTCCTAAATTTGACACGCATACAGACTTTCTCACCTCAATTCTTCCTTATGTATTTTTGATAAATAAAATGTCGGATAAATTTTCACAATATCTCTTCATTTTCCTTTCTTCTTGGGAAAGCACCTGGCTCCAAAACTGAGAAGAAGTGATGCTACACCAAACATTAAATTATTTCCAATTTATTTGTTTAACATGAAACAGTAAAAAAATGTCTCACTCTACCTCCTGACTTTCGCAGGAAATTCATTTATAAAATTTTCTAACTTATCCCCTTTATCATTCCACTCCGTTGGTGTGTGGGGCTGTAAAATTTGCTCATGGGGGAGAAAAAATGTATATAAAAGTTCCCACGTGCACACGAGTCTAAAACAAATCCAATAATACTTGTTCGTCGTTGGAAAAGTTTCTGTATTTGTTTGTTAGATGACTTTTGGGAGGATGTGGAAATTTCTTTTATGCTAAAGCATCAGCTTTATGATTAAAAATTCTTTCATCTGTGTGGTGAAGAGACAGTTTTTTTTTTTTATAAAAATTACTCGGTGAACAACCTGAGAGATTATATTACTGTATAGTGTGACAAATATTTGTGGGAGTTTTTTATTTCAACTATCTCCTCTTTTGGTCTTCCACATTTTGCACATCCTCTTGGTGAATTGTGCACAGAGTGCACACAAAATAGAAAACAGGAAAGTCAGGTAAATATTTGCTCCCAGTTTCAACGTTTCCACTTGAAAAGATTCAATTAAATTAAGCTGCTGCAAAAATCAATTTTAATGAACGCATTTGCTCTTCAAAGAATGGCATACAACTCAATTGACGTAAATAATATTTTTATCGTATAGTTGGGCTATAGTGCACTTTCATGTAATCTTCTTCAAGAAAATTCACACTTCACTAAAAGCCAAACATTCATTGAATACAAATGGACTTTTTTTTTCCAGAAGGATTACCTTAAGAAGCCCCATCATGATAGCAAACTTCTATTCTCCATTGAGTACATTTTTCCAGGTAAGAACTCGACGTTTGCGGAAGAACTAAATGGACCACTGCAGCTATATGAGCTTAACATACAAAAAAAATCTTTGTCTAAAATGGAAAATGAAACTCGCAAAAAATATAATTTAAGAGAAGCTCACCAGGCGCCTCCACTATGGAAACCTTTTATTTGTAGTGCATAATTTCAAAATATTCTTCACATTTACCAAAGGCAAGAAGTTGAAACTGTATAGTAGTGCTCTATGTAATTTATATTATGATGCGTATATTCCTATCTCGCAGTTTAAGGATGCAATCTTATTTTATGTGCTTCCGGTGCTTCCTTTCCTTTGTTTACTTCCTTTCATTCAATGTTCTGACACGAACATACACAAATTCCTCAAGGGAAGAATTGAGGAATTTCTATTTCACTTAATGCATCTTTTATTAAATTCCATCCCAAAAACTTGTTTATTGTTTAATTAGAGTGGTATTATGTGAAATCAACTTAAGTGCCAATCTAATTGATGATTACCAGTATATCAGTTAAAATACCCAAGCAGCAAAATCTAGTCTTCACCAAGTCTGTCTTTGTCATATCTGAGTCATTTAGTAGTAATTTGACTGAAAGTGGGGAATCATCAAACAAATGGGTGAGATTGTTAAGAAACTCACTTTATAAGACGCTCAATTTTCTGCAATAGTTCCTCTTCGATTACTACTGATTTTATACAAGTAAATCAAGGTGATGAACTAGGGTGGAATCACCATTTCTCGCCAGTGCCCCACTTTTCGCCACTTATATTGAAATCGCATTTTTTCCATGGCCTCTACACACTAGTAGAATTTTTTTTAAAAAAATGGCTTTTTTAAGAAAATTTCTCTTATCCTTGTAGGCAGAAACGTCAGAATTTTTTAAAAAAGACAATTTTTGACGAAAATTCCTTCTAGTGTATATACACTTAGGGTAAAGTGATATAAGTTGGACATAGTGTTACAAGTTGGAAAATTCGCCGGTACAAGTTGGACATGGCTTTTTTTCTTGATAAATACAATACAAAATTTGTTTTTAAGCACAAGGAATCAAATTATAAAACTAAAGCATTAAAAATATACAAATGAAAATGAAGTACTAAATTTATCAAGAACAAAAGCCCCGTCCAACTTGTACAATTGTCCAACTTGTACCACTTTACCCTATTTATGAAATAAATTAGCTCTAAAATTATTTGTATTTCTACTTCTGCTACTTATAGAATCGAGAAACAATAATTTTTTGTTTTGAATTTATTTATTTGAGTATTTTTAGAGCAATATTTTATTCAAGTTCATGGAATCCAATATTTCTTACCAAATATGTCAAGTGTCATGATACTTTTATCAAACAAAATTAACGTTTTTGGATAAATAATTTGTCAATTGAACATTTAATTACATTCGACGAATACATAAAATTTATATTTAGTTTGTTATCATTTTTTTTATATTACTTTTATGTAAAAATGAGTCATGGCGGAAAGTGGTAATATTCTGAAATTGATTTACCACCTGTCGCCATTGCTTTTCAATAGGTGACGCTAACTTCACTTCATAGATTATCAGTTGTCAAATCTGCTTTGTTTACTATCTGCAGTAGTCTAATAATTGAATTTCTCAATTAAAAGTGAAGGAACATAATTTAAAGTGAGCAATAATAAGATGATCATGAGAAAAAAAACAGATGCTGAATGTATTATTTTCATAACATTCTTAGGTTGGGTACAATAGACTGACCAATCGCAGTGCCCGCGCCTGTTTTTGGGACCACTTCAACAATAATAATAATATAGTCTCAAACCGAATCATATGGTCACCGTGACGTCGGTACTTCGACATTACGCTTACACCCATTTTGATTGATATCAAACTAGTAAAATTTTAGTAATTCTTCTGGCTTATTATGTATCATTAAAGACGTGCCAACAATGTCATTATAATCTAAGGTTGCGCTTCTGGTTATGTAGTGCTTCTTGGGTAATATTTGTATTATATAATCCAAATACAAATAATTTTTGCCAAAAACTCCACCATAGAAAAATGTTTCTCTGCAAGACAAACAAAAATCATTTTGAAAATATAAAAATATATTTCAAGCTTCGTCGCCATGCAGTGTCGCGAAATGACTATTATTTGGATCGAATTGCGATAGTAAGTAAGATAGAGAATATTATATTTTATGCACCAAGTATATTTTTCACTTGAGGCTCTTGCCTTTTCGGAATGTACATTTTGATGCATTTTTTTATGTCACATCACACTAACGAACAGCCATGAGCACTATGGAATGTTCTGCAAATGCAAAATGGAGAGATTGGATAGTGAAGCATAGGAAAGTTTGTGACATCATCGTGGGAAACTAGTGCTGATACTCCCACGAATAGCACGAATATGATATTGGGTGTGCCCTATATCCAGAAATGGCAAAATGAAAACGATTATGCTAACGACTTTTCCGCACTTCCGGCACCTCTATAGTTTTTCATGAGGGAAATGTTATAGGGGGTGGATTTGGATGTATAAGAAGATTTTGAATGTATTTCAATGGGAATGGATTGGATATGTTAGGGGACGAAGGCACTTTGCATGAACATGGGAGACAAAAGGTGAATAAAAGGCATCACACAGAAATTCTTTTACCGTATATTTTTGGTGAAATCACAAGAAAATGGGATGACGTAATCTGTGATGGTTTAAACTCTATTTTATGCAGTTCATTTAATAAATTCATCATTGGTGTAATATAAGTATGATGGCAGCAGTTGGGATAATATTTTCTTAGATTTGAACAGTGCAATTTTTATTGGAAATAAAATTTAGGATCCTTACCATATCTGTCAGAATTCTTATCTTATTTTTCCAATTTACACTCTTAGTTTTTTACAGTGACGATAAAACGGCATTTACACTTCCGGTATATCTATATGGATTAAAAGTTCTGAATTCTTAAATAGGGCAAATTTTGAAAAAAAAATTCTACTCTAGAATTGTATAATTTATGCTATGCGTACTAAATTTATAGCTATAGGTTATCAAAATGTGAACTTCTAAATTGGTTCAAATTGGCTTTGTAATTTGTTTCGGTGTTACCCAGTTATTTGGTTAATGATCTATTATTTTTCACCAATTTTTTGAAAACATATACATATAATACAAACATATATTAACTTATAGTGACTCTTTTGAGACGTTATTGTGTTAAAATAAAATAGGAATGAGAGAATGAAAGAGCTGGAAATATGATATTAAACCCTGTAAAAAATGATTTACTGCGAGAGTCATTTTAATGCGAAAATATAATGCATTTATAATAAAAAGAGCTAACCATAAAGTGAATAAGACTTTGTGAAGTGTTGGGATTAGCATGGCTCCTTTTTCAACAAAGGTTTAGTCACATACTCTGTTTTATGCGAAGGAGATGTCTTATGAAAACTTTAAGTTGTAATCTCTTACTATACTCAATGTTTGAGGATTACATTTGTTTTCTGCGAAATTTAAATGTTTTGCAAATTTTGCTGTTATGAAAATAATAAGTTTTACTGTTCTTGAAATCATTACATATCACTGTTCCTGCGATCAGTAAATTTTTACTGTTCCTGTGAATAGTAAATTTTTACTGTCCCTGTGATCAGTAAATTTTTACTGTTCCTGTGAACAGTAAATTTTACTGTTCCTGTAAACAAAAAATTATACTGCTGTAGCCAATAGTAAATTTTACTGTTCCTGCAAGCAGTAAATTTCATTGTTTGCTTGAACAGTAAATTTTACTGTTCCTGGATCAGTAAATTTTTCCTGTTCTGTGATCAGTAAATTTTTACTCTTCCTGTGAATAGTAAATTTTACTGTTCCTGTGATCAGTAAATTTTTACTGTTCCTGTGATCAGTAAATTTTACTGTTCCTGTGAACAAAAAATTATACTTCTGTAGCAAATAGTAAATTGTACTGTTCCTGTGATCAGTATATTTTTACTGTTCCTTAAAAAAATATTATATATTGCCTTAGAAAATAGTGATTTTTTCTATTCCTATCTTTATTTTTCTCGAAAAATATTTATTTATTCATCAAAATCTAATTGGTTCCATTCAAAATAATCCTCCTCAGATAAAATATACACTTGGCTTTTACCTATCCTCGAAGTCCTTCGACGAATTTATCATGCCATACCTATTGACACTTTTTGTACCGATTGAGGATATGAAAGGAGAATGGTCAAAACTATATGGGCGCTGGTCCCGGAATCGCCACAAACGAGAGTAGGCGCATTTTGTAGGTACTGATATAAGATTGAAAAATTGCCGGGACCCAGGACGATAAACGCTGGGAGTCCTTCTAAAATGGCCTTTATTCTTCCGAAAAATCGCTGTTTTGACAACGAATTACACAAGAACTGCTAAAGTGATCTTGATGAAATTCGGTATAGGGTCACTTGTTTTTATATGACTTAAAGCTTTTTATATCCATGCATATCATGTATAATATCTCCCTCCTCTGTCCCCCTTTCTGGTAGCCCCCATACCCCCTTATAACTCCTTCTAGCTTAAAGAAGACTTTTTAACCATACTTACCAAACTCTTCGTCCATCACCCCTTCTGATAGCCCCCATACAAAATAAGACTATTTTACCTTATAACTCCTTTCTAAGAGGAGGCAGAAAGCTGTAATTCGACTAGATGTCTATAAATGCTTATAAAATCTAGAAAATTATTGTTAACGTTATTAGTTATTCATTTTTTTCATTCTTTTACAAACAAACTACTTCTTCTCAGAAAGGAGGTCAAAATACTCTCATTTTGTATAGGATTACTAGAAGGGGTGGTGGAGAAGCGAGTTAACATGCATGGTCGAAAAGTCTTCCATAAGTATTGTTCCCTTGTCGAATTTCAGCTTTCTACCTCCTCTTAGAAAGGAGTTATAAGGTAAAGCGCCCCCATTTTGTATGGGGGCTATCAGAATGGAGGGTGGGGGGAGGGGGTGATATGCATGGATAAAAACTTTAAGTCATACAGTGACCCTATACCGAATTTCATCAAGATCACTTTAGCAGTTCTTGTGTAATTCGTTGTCAAAACAACGATTTTTCGGAAGGATAAAGGCCTGTTTTTACAAGGACTCCCAGCGTTTATCGTCCTGGGTCCCGGCATTTTTCTCAACCTTATATCAATATCTTCAAAATGCGTCTACTCTAATGTTTGTATGAAGATGAACCAGCGCCCATATACTTTTGATCATTCTTCATCATTGTAAAAAATAGTTTTTATGCTCTAGAACTGTTCCTCCATGGTTTAGAACATTGATCTCAGAACAAAAGTTGTTACCTATACTAATGTCTATCCAATGACATAGGTCCCGTTCGTGGCGATTCCGGGACCGGATTTGACCATTCTCCTTTGAACACCTCTTTTTATAAGAAAAGGCAGATTACAGAAAAGACATCATATTACTTGCATTTTACCAGATACATTAAATAAATTTCATTATTTTGACAAAAGTGTCAATAGGGATTCCCTATCGAAGAGGTGTTCTTTCAACTCTAATGCGTTTTTTGATATGGCTTTGAGCACTTTCGTCGATATGGTTTTTATCTCCTTAATCGTACGAATACGTCATTTTTTCCCGGATGTTTTTATTTCTAAGAACAGGAAAAGTCCCCGGAGGATAATTCCGGTAAAAAAAAATTATTTTTTCGCACAAAATTTAATACAGATTCTTTGGTTTTTATTAGCAAAAAATCGCCAAGAACTCTAAAACATTTAACGTTTTTATTTGTAAAAAAAAGAAAATGAGAAATGGGTAATCAGGTCATCATAGATTGGGGGATATGTGAACCAACATAACAAAAAAGAAATATCGAGAATCAAGTATGTGCAATGCATGCAGCGTATATATAGCACTAAAAATTTGAAAATTCACTTTTTGAAGGCCTTTTAAAGGAGGAAGAGGGAAAATTTCAATTGATTGGATTACAGTAAAATCATAAAAATTTAACAGTGCCATTATTTTATAATTTTATCTATTTACAATATGGATTGAGGGATTATGCACTATGTATGTACTGTTAATAGTTAGCTCTGTGAAATAAATCTAGAAAATATTTAAAAAGTTTAAAAATAAAGACATTTTGAATAAATAAAAAAAAAACAAACTGCTCTTCTACCTATTTGCATTTAAAAATATTGATTTCCAAATAAAATATGTTGATCTTTTAATAGGATTTGGCAGAAAAGCTATAGAGAATTTTTCTATGAATTGAATATGTTTTCAAGTCGTTATCGGAGTCAAAATTGAGTTGGTGTTTGCTGAAGAGTAGGAAGGATTGAATCAAAAACATTGCCCAGGAGATACTAGAGAGAATAGTGCACGAAACTCAATAAGTTTCATTTGTGTAAAAATTTTCCGATAAAAAGTTTTGCTGCAAATTCACTGACTATCGTTCAACTTTTTCGCATCTCACTCTCTATTTTCGCATTTCACTGCGCATCCTTTTTACTTTTTATTTTTCACTTTATGACGCTATAGAGAAAATTTATAAGTTTTTTCCTTACGGATATTTATGGCTGTGAGCTTATTTATCTCTCCTAGATAGGAATAATTGGTGACTTAATACAAAAAGACCGTAAACACGAACCGTCGTCCTAAAAGTTTTCAAAAACAAGATTTTCCACTTGAATTTTCTTCCTTAATACAGTATTTTGTCAATTTTGTCAAATTATTCCATGCGAAAAAGTTACCCTTTGGTCATCAAGCGAACAGAAATGGAAAGTATGGGAAATGGATGATGATAGTAACTTTATAACTTATTAATACTTTCAACAAAATCAATAAATCTTTTTGTCAGATTTTAATTGTGAATTGATTAAATAGTTAAATTTACCGTATTGCCTTGAGAAACACCTTCTCCTTTCTTATCCATTCGTTTTCGGTAAAAAATCTTCCTCCAACGAGTTATAAAATGAATTACGACGAAATTGATTTTTTTTTGCTGTAGGGTTCTGCCAACCCCTTTAAGGATTTGAAAAATGTTCAAAAGTCGGCTTGTCTCTAGGATTTTTTTTGTATTATATACCTACACCCTCGTCTTTCACTCCTGTTTTTCTTTTCAATGGGACTTTGTGCGAAAACACGTTTGAAAGAAATCATACAAGATGGGTGAGATGAGAATGGAAGGAGAGGAAACTGAGTTAAAGCAAATCTTTTAGGAAGGTTCTATAATACACTTTTATTATATGCACATGGTGAATGTTTACAGTATCTGGAGAACAAAATATGGCCATCAGAAGGTGGTTTAGGTTCACCAAATAGTAATAAGAGCCTCCACGTGAGGAATTTTCATTGATATGGAGAATTTTAATGCGATTTACGTGAATATCTTCAAGCGATTTACTTAAAAATGCTCCATCTTACCATTTTTTTTATTTCTAGCCGAAAAGTTTTGTCTTAAAGATGACTTTAAACTCTTGATTCCAGAAAAGTGTAGCAAATTGTGGTACTGTTTGTAATTTGGGACAGCTTGTAATTTTGGACACTTTGAGGGTAATTTTGGACACTACAAATAAATTGATTATAATTATGAAATTTTCTTCCAAATATTTAATGACTAATATTTAATAATAGAATATTTATTCTTATTAGAAGATTTTAATACTTAATATGTTGCATTTTAAATATAATTTGAATTAAAATTGCTTTGTAGAAACTTCAGTGTGAGCAGTTTCTTACGAGAAACATGACAGAACTTTTAGTTTATTTCAGTCTCATTTAGCTGATGAAGTGAACTTCGATATTTTTAAAAATTCATTAAATATTGTATTAATAACTGTTAATAGTGATTTTTTTCATTAGACCTGGAATAAAATTTGCTTTGTGGATTACATTTTTCGTGTAAAAAATAAATAAATTTTGTCAGAAATACATCAGTGGTGATACTTGCTTTTTTGAACGAGTGTTTTTTCTTGAAATTTTGTAAATTTTTATTTTTGTGTTGATTAGGTTGTATAATAAGTGCCTAAAGAAACAAAAGAGAATTATCTCTACGAATGAGATGATGTACAAAAAGCCTTAAAAGGGTCCCGGTAAGGCAAGGGAATGCGTGAATCCGCGTGAGAAGTTTCCAGGCTTATTGGGATATCCTATGGTTCCTTCAAATAAACAGGGAGAGGAGTTGGTAAGTTGGGTTCTTGCAGTAGACGACAATGGGCGTTCTATTGAAGCGAATTAGCTGTCTAAAATTGCATGCAAAGTCTCCAAAATTACAATCAAGGTGTCCAAAATTACAAGCATGGTATATAAAATTACATTCAAATTCATGTCTACATTTTTATTTATTTTTAAATATATATTAAGATTCATTTTAGAAAAAGCAAAAATTATTAATTGCTTGTCAAAGTTCCGAACAACACTTCTGAAAAGGAAGTAACAAAAAATTTTAATTTATATTGAATATATTGCGCTTCAAACTTAGAACATTGGTGCTGATATGCATCCTGTCCCAAATTACAAGCACTTCCCCTGCTCTTTGACGTTGGTTTTCAATCTCCAGGGTAAAAACGATTGAAAAGTCCTTCTCAAGTTGTATTTCTCATTATAAGCGTGTTCATGGTGAATTGATGGCAAGATCGAAGGCCTAAGGCGATCTCAAAAGCGTATCGAAGAGATAAAATACATTAAAAAAATCCAAAGTAGTTTTCTAAATTGAATTTTATTAATACTGGCAGCTTCGGCACATCTTTTAAATCAGGAAAATTTCGTGAAATCAAAATTCACATGCTTTCTTTTTTAAAGCTTTGCGTATTATCCATCCCATTCTTTTATACATCTCTTATTTTTTTTTAGCAACACAGAAATTTTATTTTGAGTATCAGAGAAATTTAAATAAATTTAAATTGGCGAATTTCGATGTTAATGCATCCTACACACTTTTTATCTCGGCAAAAATTTCTTAAAGTCAAAATTTTTCCTTTATTTCTTTTTTAAACGTCTTATATATGGGTATTTCTAATCCACTCTGTCTTAGGGCAGAATCACATTAACAGTAAAATGCTCACCGTATTTCGTTAATTTACGTATTTTCATTGCAATTCTTACACAAATTCTCGATTACCGTATTGCCTTATCTCATACTCGGTGACACTAGGTGAAAATAATACAAGAAAATTGAAGAAATAAAACGATAATGCGATCGATGAGCGAAAAAACGCAAGAAAAATTAATCGAATAGTTTTATTTTGCTCACCGTTTATCGCAATTTCGTTTTATTTCTTCAATTTTCTTATATTATTTTCACCTAGTGCCACCGAGTATGAGATAAGGTAATACGGCAATGGAAAATTTTAGTAAGAATTGTATTTAAAAATGCGTAAATTAACGAAATACGGTAGGGCTACGGCGAGCATTTTATCGCCAGTGTGATTCTGCTCTTAATCATACACTGAGAGAAATCCGAAAAAGTTAAAATAACATTACGGAAATGTTAATTTTACCCTGCAGTATTGATCCGAAATCGGGTAAATATTATCCTTTTAGGTGTATTATGGGTTGAACTGACCATTCTTTCATTTTGATTTTACCCTTAAAAGGTGTAAAATTAACATAAAAAAATGTTGATATATTTTTACACCCAAAAAGTGTTAAAGTAATGACGAAAAAAAACTAATCGCAGCCTGTTTTTTTTCTCAGTGTTTAATGAAGTGTGTGTCATCAAGAGAAATTCAATTTAGTGCGAAAGATAGGGATGGAACTATGTAATACAGTTTGTTTTCATGAAATTTTCCCAAATTAACTGTATGTCGATTGCGTAATGTATATTTTTTGTATAATATATTTATAATTATTTGCTTTGTAGGGAATTTCCAATAGGTTCGTGTACAAATATTAGAAGTTTTGTTGTTGTATTCAATTAAAGTTACGACAAAATTATATTGAATATTTCCAGTTAAAACAGTCAAAAAGTTCGTTTGTAAGTGTTATCTTTGTAGTTTTAACACGTTTAGAGATTGTTGTTACTGAAATTTTTTATTTTCTTTTGAATTTCATATAGAATAAATAATGATAAATGCGTGGAAAGATAGTTTAAAATATTAAAGATTGAAATGGCTTATAGAAGCAACTGTATTTATGCCTGGCACTTTTCATCCACGGAAGTTTTATTCCCGAATATTTTATTATGAAGAAAATTTTCTTCATTTTTCCTCATTCATAATTCCTTGGTGATTTCCAAAAGCGTTTTATTTAAATGCTAAGTTGTCATATTTCTTTTCAAACTTTTTTTTTAAAGTTCTTTGAAATTTAACTAAGCTTTCAAGAGACAATCCCTGGTATTACTTCAGCTTTGGCCACGTGTTCCTGGGTGCAAAAGTTTTTTGCACCTTCCACTGTTAAGTCAACAACTTTACGTAAAGTTGCTGTATGGTGGTTACTTTTAGGATGGCAAGATCACGGGACTGGATGGTATTGTGAAGCAAAAAAAATACAAACCACACAGCACACCAATTTAAACCCTCTTATATGTTTCGGATGAATAGACAGACGATTCTTCTTGAGCATGGAGGTGTTTGTATATGGGATTTTTATTTCTGACGTTGGCCCATTCCACACCCTCAGATTGCTCCACCACGGAATACAATCCATATACACCAAGCCCCATCCACATATGCGATAGCTTCTACCAGTTCTGGGGTTGAACTGATGCTGCTTTTATTTCCTACCCTACTGAATTATTAGCGAATGTTCGCTGGATGCTGTGTGCTCTATAATATGCGACTGTGGGTGGAACAGTCATGTAGAGTGAAAGAAAATAAACTACATTGGTAGCAGAGTGAGACAGGATACACCACAGAATGACTATAGTATTTGTGGGGATAATGACGAAAGTGTTTTATTGAAATTAAACTGGGATTATTTATTGAGAAGCACCAATTTCACGTTCGAGCACCTCTTTTTTAATGTCTCATCTCACCACCCACCATGCATATGTAATGCAGGTGTACTCACCAGGATGCTACACATATTGCCATCGGTGCTCTATGGTATCTCGCAGAACACCTCGTGTGCTCCCTAGTGAGGATAAATTAGCAATTTTCATTGAATCCTTATAATTGAAATTTTATTTGCGCTCTTTCTCTGTTCTCACTTATTCCGCATCTAATTTCCAGAGCATGCTCCCAAGCATGTATTTTTGTTCTAGATATGTGTGATACGGTAAAATCACTAAAGTTTTCTGATATCTTACAATTCTCCAAAAGAAGAGCTTGAACTTTAACCTTTGACTTTTATACGGAAATTCCATGAAATAAACAAGTAAAAATGTTTGTTAATATGGTTATATATACTCATATCAAACCCATGTCATCAATTTATATAAATAGTTGATTATAATTTATTTGTATTGATGACGAAAAAAATTCTGAGCCATTTTGAGCTTTATTTTGATGATGAAATTAACATAGGGGGTAGTGGGGCTATTTTGAGGAATGAGGCTACATTGATATACAATTTTTTCATATTTTCTAAAGGAATCTATGTCTAACAATGATACTATTTAGTTCCCCAGTTGTTTCGTAGAGCTAAATTACATAACGTTAAAGTACAGTTTCTTCTAGAAATATACCATAAAATCATATATCAATGTAGCCTCACCTCCCCTAGTAAAAATTATCTGAATTAAATTAAATATGCTCAATTTTGTTTGATAACAACTTGGCCTATCTTGAGGACAGTTTTGCACCATCAAGAAAATTTTGCAAATGCTTGAAAAGGTGATAATCGCATGGTTCCAAGTCTGAACTATAGCGCGGGTGCGATAGAACCTCATGTGCAAGCTCTCGGAGCTTCTGTCACGTCGTCGGTTTGCGGCCTGGAGTTATTTTGATGGAACACAGCACTCTTCCTATTAATCAATTCTGGGAGCCTCTGGTTTATCTCCTTCAATCTGGTCAGTTATTGACAATAGAGATCCGTATTGAGCGTAGCTATTGGGGCAGCAGATCATAGAGGATGATTCCCTCCTAATCCCGCCAAATGCTCAGCGAATCCTTTTTGGCCGTTAATCTGAGCTCTTTAATTCTCCACCCCTGAACTAACGTCCTGGTCCACACCGTCGGTCCATCGGAGGCTGGGTCGGCTCCGTTTCCTCGAAGAATAGAGTCCGCCCCTAAACACTTTCCAGGCTGGGTCGACCTCATCCTTGCGAACCAGATACCCAGTCCACCTGAGCCTATTGAGGTGAATTTTTTCGACGACAGTTACTTCTCTGTAGCGCTCACCGTGTTTTCAAACTGAATTTTCCACATTTTACTTTAAATTGGTCACTGGTCATTTTCAGAATCAGTGATGTTCAAAACACGGTCTGTAAGACAGATTGAAGGTATTAAAGAAAATAGTAGGATCACAATAGGTGTGAAAAAATGATTTTCCAAGTGTCGCAAAAACATATCTTAGAAAAATAGAATTAAATTGTCTTTAAAACTCATGATACCTCCTACAAACGGTTAAAGCAAGTAGATGAGAGTTCCATATAAACAGTGATATGCAAATGTTTGTGTCCGATGTAATGTTTACGGTGAAAATGAGGCGTACATGAGTGGAAAATTTTGTACGTAGCTGAGCAAACCAGGGCAACTGTGTAAAAATCGCCGCTAATTGTCGATTTTAATTCTTCTCTGGAGAAAAATCTAAGGATTTCCGTGAATTTTGTGTGGTGGGATTACGAACCTGATAAGTAAGAGATTTTTTGAACATAGTGGTATAATTGATTTGACTTGTGAGGCGTTTTCGTCAAACGAAAGTCGGACTTCATTTTCCGTATGGCTCTGCACAAGCTTCCCCTATGTTCTGAAAATATTTTGACGTCAGCTACAACATACTAAAATTTCAGGTTATGCCCAATGCACAATAAATTTTGTTTGCAAACATGTTTTCAAAATTTCATATGAGAGAGAGAGAGCGAGATGACTAAATCTCGGTTTCATTCACTCTCATTGAAATGTCAAAAACATGTTTACAAAACAAAAGTTATTATGTGTTGGGCATTAATCTGGCAGCCCTGACAACTTATAAATAAATTATGAAGTAAGACTTTAAGAGTTATTTAAAACAGCGGATAGAAACGCTAAATCAAGATGGCGACCGTGCTAACTTTTAGATCTCGAGATTTTTATCTTTAAGTAGGTATATAATATAAATGAATATATTTTATTCAAAAACTATTCTAATACAGCATTAGGAAGACCATCATATGCCATATAAATCAAACGCTCCCAAGAACTAAATAGCAAAAAATGTATTTAAATAAAAAAAATGAAATATAGAAAGATCACTCCATTTAGATAAATTTAGTAGAGATTCAGGCAATTTACCTTAGATTTTAGAATTAAATTTTTTAAGATAACTGGATTTTATCAAAATATGTACCAGTGCTTGCATTTGATTGGCTATTATTGAAACTACAAGTATCCGTTTGCCGATCCGTGTACCCTACGTAGTAAATTCCTTTTCAATAAGTGATTCAATTGAAACAAGGGTGAGCAAGAACCATTTGAAACCGAATATACGTCAAAATAAATTTATTCAGGTAGCATTTTGACCATTGACGAACAATTTTCATTTGACGTTTGGTCTGTTTCAAACGGTTCTTGCTCACTTCTGAATTAAAGAAAAGATTACGAATATAAAGGGAGCAAAGTCATTCCCAGAAGACGAATCCACCAGCATCTGGTGTACCAAAATTTCCGAAATATTGCTAATTCTCCTAAAAATTAAAATTAAATAAGAATGAAGTTAGTAGTAAGAACAGAAGTTCTAGTCATGACTAAAAGCACATCAGAATTACTCTCTTATCAATCTAGAATTCTTCAAGTCTAACAGATTAACACTCGAGGCACATTATAATCGTTAAAATCAATTTTCAAATCTACCAAAAACATTTTTTTTCTATTCTTGCGGTTCTTATAATTTTCTTCATCCTGATGATGAGAGATGTGGGCGTATATTTTAGTATTCAGAAGTGCTATGGCAGAAAAAATCCAAGTGAAGGAAAACAAAATCAAGGTGAATATAAAATGAAAAAAAAGCAGGAAAAAGAAAACATTCCACCACATGTAATAGAAATATGGTGGAAGTTCGATACAAGAATCTCATTTGAATTTATATGCTCTCTTCCTTGATACGATTTTAATATCCCTACCCGCTATTTTGTGACGCGAAATGAAGTCTCTACGCTAAAATACCTTATGGATATCATATATGAGATGATTTTTGAGAATCTTCTGAAACACTCATTCACTGAAAAATGGATGAACATGGAGAAGGAGATATTGGAGGAAATTGACTTTTGGAAATACAAGATAAGATGAATTTTGTTCTATGAATTTGCATGCCAAATGAAAAGATATGCTATATATCCTGCCCTGCCTTACAAAATTATCTTGGCTGATTTGGAAGAATTCGCACAAGAATCTTACGTAGAATGTGTATTCTATTTAATTCCTCATTTCTGTGTCTGACAAGCAATTAAATGCTGATGGCAGGTAAAGCAAACCTCCACCTGTAGTCATACGTGAGTTTTTAGCTAAATTGTATTTAGTTTAGAAAGGAAAAACACACGTGTTTCTAAGATAAGAAAGATGTATTAGTATGGAAGCTCTGCTTTGAGATCTCTTGCAAAATGAGGTAGCCTAATTACATTTGATGACCTACTTAGCATCTCGAAAGCTCAAGACAATAATAATACTGGAATTGACTAAATATTTGGATTGTTTTATCTTGTACGTATTAATATTTATTTATAAAATTTGTAATTTTGTTAAAAATTCTGTAATATTCAACTAAATACAATGATGAAAAATAGAATACAAATCCAAAGCACGTTTACTGATTTACTATAAATAAAGGATAATTAGTATGATTTAGTAATCAGTTTTGATCTGAAATTATTTTCGAATTCTAAACAATAAACAAATTTTTAGAGATCTATGAATTGGTTGAAATCTGTTGAAAACCAAATGAAATAGAACGGAATGAAATGTAATGGACAATATATGAAAAATGAAATATAATGGAAAAGCTCGGATTTGTGAGTGTTCTTCTTTTCTGTCTAATATTATCGTACTAACAAAATCTTTTTTTTTGTCCACATAATTAAAGCGCACCCAAATCTAAGTAAGAGTATAACATACACTGGTAAAAATAAAAGGGTCAAATTGACCCTTTTCCAAAGGATGGATCA
The DNA here is from genome assembly GCF_024763615.1 of Phlebotomus papatasi. NCBI lineage: Eukaryota > Metazoa > Arthropoda > Insecta > Diptera > Psychodidae > Phlebotomus > Phlebotomus papatasi. The sequence goes on from NC_077222.1 coordinate 78,301,921, forward strand.
TATTTGATTCTTTGAAAGGGTCACCAGGTACCCTTCGAAAGGGTCACGGTTTTGACATCTATTTAATTCCGGAATAAACGAATAAAAAAACAATGAAAAAGTGATCTTTGGTGTTCGCTCAGATGAGAGAAATATGATATCAGTAATAAGTTTACAATAAAACATGATAATTCGTGATAAATGTGCATACTAAATTTCAAGAGATACAAAAGTGAACCTTTCAAAGGGTCAAATACGATCCATCCTTTTGAAAAGGGTCAATTTGACCCTTTTATTTTTACCAGTGTAGAATAAAATTCACGAGTTAAAGAATTTCACAAAGATGAGTTTGATACCCTTATTTTTCAATTTTTGCAATTTTAGTGCAATTAAAATGATATTTTGCTTAAGAAATCTAAATTTCCCGGTCATATTTCGATTTATATCTTGAATTACTGTTACACTTTGAATTTTACTGTTACTGTTTGAATTTACAGTAGATTCTCGCTCAATCGGATCTTTCTCAATCGGGAGTCAAATTTTGTTGACAATTTTCATGTTTAATTATGAAGGTAATTTGCTCAAATTCGCTGTAGTTCTTCCTATTTTATCGTGATTCTCTATAATTGAGCGCTTTTTGTGGAATTTACAAAGGTTTTGACGCTCAATTCTATCGCTAAACCGGATGACATTTTGCCCCATATTCCCGATTGAGAGAGAGTCTACTATAGAATTATTGAATTTTATTAGAAATGTATTAATGCTCCACCCAACAGTGAATAAATTGGACATAAAATATCACCATACGGCAGCCAAATTTCATTTTCCACCTCCATTTAATTAAATTTCATTATCAAAATATGTGGATTCGTAATGAAAACTGGTGCTCAATGAGTATTATTAAATATATGCATTTTATTTGTAATTCCGAGCAAAATTGCAGGCAATCACTCACTAGTTCTGTATAAATGCAAAATAAGATTATTACATTTGGCATTAATCAAATTATGGGTATGCTTTTGTTTCACCAAATTATTTCGCACACCGGATGAATAACCTGCTGATTTTGGAATTATTCTAATTTATCGTGTAAATTTCACTCCATTCATTCCCATAGATTCAACATCATCCTGATGTAAGTCTGTTTAATTACCACCCATCCAAAAAACTCCAACGGTTTTCATCCGTTCTTGTATTTAGTTTGAATTCATTTGGAATCACTGAGAAATTATTCACATCTCTTCCCACTTTATGATATGCCTTGAAAGCTTTCGGAAGCCGAAATCGCCTTTGATGAAAATTAAGCTTCTTTTTCAATTGTCTCTTCATTTCATAACCTTCCTCAAAGAGGTGCACAGGGAAAAGCACTTAACGTAGTGCTCGAATTAATCAATTTGGTACATTTTTTTTTTTCAAAAATTGATATAGACTTTTTGCATTGATTGTTTGGATTTTCAAAGTTACTTAATGAGTCAAACGTATCAATATTAACCCAAATGATCTATACAGATCGGTGGCAGCCAAAATCCCGAAAAGGCCAAAATCCCGAAAGACAAAATCCCGAATTTTCAAAATCCTGAAAGGGATGAAATTATATGGAGGAAAATGTTTAGAATAATTTCCTAAGCCACAGAAGATTTCCCTTTGCCTCCAGCAAGCGCGAGTCCAATCATGGAAGTAGCTATGATACTTTTAAGAATTCGGGATTTTGGCTTTCGGGATTTTGGCCCATTTGGGATTTTGGCTTTCGGGATTTTGTCGTTCGAGATTTTGTCTTTCGGGATTTTGGCTTTCGGGATTTTGACCGGGAACTTGAGCCAATTTGGCTGGGGAACCCATACATTTTTTTCAGGGAACCCGGGGAACCCATACATTTTTTTGGGAACTCGAGCCAATCTGATTGATTATGAGTTACCCCTTGACCGGGACCCCTTACTAAACATTTTTTGAAGGGAATAATAAAGGTATAGCTTTCGTATCATCTTTAAAGGATCTTCGTATCAATTTATTTATGAGGTCATCTGAAGACAAAGAATTTATATTTTTTAATTAATTTGCTTCAACTGTAAAATAATGAAAGTGAAGATAAGCCCACAATGTTCGATTAGCATTTTTTTAATACAAAACCAAAAAATGTAATATTTATGGAAAATGGCTTGATTGATTTTCAATATCGAACATATTTTGAATGGTCTCAAGTATAACTCAGTTGAAAATTAAGGCAATTATGCAATTCGTTTCCTGAAGAACAAAATTCAGTATCTACCATTTTATAAAAATCAAAAACCAGGCCAATTCCTTTCTCAACATGGGATTCCAACCGCGGAGACTATTGGTGGTCATGGGCATCGATCCTGTCTCCCAGTTTAACCTGGAACGGTCACAGGTCAGGGAACGCATGAATCCGTCGTAGAGGCCGGTAACCCCAAGACAAGTCTTCCATGCTCCCTTACCTCTTCCAGCCCCCGAAGGCTTCAAGCCCGTTACCCAGCATGATAGTAGTTTCACTACAACACGTCTCTAGACTTCTGAGTTTGGCAGTAGTCTTGTCTTACTACAACACCGGTCTAGGATAAGGCATGAAGGTCCTTCGGTGAAATGGTTCACCACCCAGAGGTCCGTAATGACATCCCGTTCACCATCTTTCGGATTTTACTCTAGGATGTGGAAGAGATTGCTCTAAACTCCACCCCTTTGCTCAGCCAAAAGGATAGATCATCCGACAGGATAGCGGTCAGAGCAGTGAGTTGTTTTTTTTTTGTTGAGGCCACTCTCAAGATCCCATGCATTACACACTCCTACTTCATTGTCATTTACCCCAAAGACTTCATACCCGTAGGGGTTCCGTGGTATAATCGGTAAGAGCGTTCGGCTCTTGGGCAGTGTGACCCCTGGCTCGACTGTCACAGTTGTGAGTTCGAGTCCCGCCCGGTGCAAATGATTGAAGGGTTTGAATGGACATTTTTCACGAAACATTGTAAACCAAATATAAGTAATGCATTTGCAAACTGAACAATGTACAAAATGGAAATAAAAGCCCGGTACATCGAAATGAATAAATAAATAAAATAAAAACTTCATACCCGTTTAACCACAGCACAGGACCCGGCGATCCCGTACTCTGGAATAGGGTAGGAAAATCTTAGGTTAAAGGGTTACCACCAAGAACTACCATAATAACCTACCTAATGGTTAACGCATAATGTATATTTTTCAAGATATTTATTTATATCAATATTATAGTGCATTAAGGTACACCGTACTCTCGCGGTAGATTTTAAATACAAAAATTTTACATTTTAACATACAACATTTCTAATTGAATTTTGCAAGATATAAATAATAAAACACTTACGAAATGTTTAAATAAGATTAAGAAAGATTCAAAAGCAAGATTTTTAAATGTAAAATTGTGGTTATAAAGCTCCCAAAAAATCTCTTCTGTTTATTCAACTTGGAAAACTGGTTAAATAGAGGTTTTCTATGAATTAAGCAGCTTTAGGTATTAAAGCGCTAGAACTGAGAAGTTTGTAATTTGAGGGTGAGTATTTCTCACAGAAATCTTGATATTGTGTGTGTCGTACAATATTGGGGAGCTTTGCTACATACTCGACTTGGATTATAAATTAAAGCGGATTCCTCGTCACTCTCTGCATGTCGACATATTTTCGTCCCTTTTAGTCTTATGATGTTGTTTTCTGGTAACATATGGTCAAAAGCTTTGACTCTATTTGCCCATAAAATCCCCGGTACACCTCTTTACACTCCCGTAACATAGAAAATTTGTCATAAATTCAATATCCCCCGTAGCCAAAAGTGCCATATGCATGAAAATCCAAGCCCAACTCATATACAAATTTAATCAAAACAGGTGAGCTTTATTTCCAGGTTTGTCTTGCTCTTCGACATTCCATTTCTCATTTCATTTTCTCATGCTTTATACTGAAGTCTTAGTGAAGTACTTTTCAGAGGTATGGTATAGCAATTGGATTTTCGTCACTTTCATTTGGCACCCAGGAATACATTGAATGGGTAAAAGCAGAGAGCCTAGAAATATTATTAGGGTGACGGTCACGTTTTCCATTAATCCCTCAAACAATACATTTTACCCAAAGCATAACGAAACAATCAGCTTAATAATTCATTTATTGATTTCCTATAACACGGATGTCTTCGATATTGACGCTGTAATACAATTTGATAAACTTTCTTTCAATATTGGAAATTTTTTCAGAATTGATTAAAGAAGTTTCGTTCTGTTTTTGATATTGTCGCTAACATTAAGACCATGGGTAATACTCTAGATACACTTACGACTTAAGTAGAGAGACGGCTTAACATAATTATAATCGAAATAATGATCAGATTAAATTTCGATCAGTTTCTAACTAATCCGTCTCTCGGCTTAAGCTGAGAAATGGCTTAGTTAGTAGGAATATGCTGAAAGTTTAGTCAAATCATTATTTTGATTATAATTACGTTAAGCCGTCTATCGAATTGAGTCGTAAGTGTGTCTAGGGTATAAGATTTATACGCAATTTACAGCTTAGGCTATAATTCTTGCAAGTAACATGCAACTGGGTAGTTCCTTTCCTGGTTCGTCGATGAAACGAAGAGGCTTATTTGAGCTTTAAACCTGAGGTCAATAAAAGCCCCAAAGCAACCTTTCAGCATCCATAAGGACGGTAGTAGATGGGCGTGTCAAAGAAATAAATAATTAGGAATGGGTTTGGGTTGTCATGTGTCGAATCTCCGTCAAAATGATCAAAAACCACGTCATCTGTTTGATCAGTTATGAATCTATTATTGCACGTACACAGAAAAGAAATTATTATGTAAAATTGTTCGTAAATGTTTGTATAATCCCATTAGGAATAAAATGCTCATAAATCGTACAAACCCCAAAAATGTCGCAAAAGTTTGTACTTTTTCCACAAACATTGTTCGTAACATGATCACTTGACGAACATTTCTTGCCTTTTCACGAATCTTTCGTCTAATATTTTTGTTTGACGAAACTTCACGAACAAATGACAAATTTGTACAAACATTTTTTGTGTGTTTGCGAATATTTACGAACAAATGTGCAAATGTTTGTAAAATAACAAAAAAATGTTCGTAAAGAGATCAAATGAATATGTTACAAACAATGTTTGTGAAGAAAAGTACAAGCTTTTGAGAATATTTTAGTAGGCTATACGATTTACGAGCATTTCGTAATTCTCCAGTAGGAATCCACAAACACAAACATTTGCCAACAATTTTACAAAATACATTTTACTGTTCGAAGTTCGAACTTCACCAAGAAAGCGGTATATAATCCATTGTTTCTTTCACTCCTGAAAATTTCCGCCTTCCAATTGAAGATGATAAAATTTCAGATATTTCACAGCAGTCGCCATCTAATTTAGGCGGAAATTCATGAAATTTCTTGAAATTTACCAACTCTACTTCCAAACCCCGGAGACCACTTTTTCCAATAAATCTCTGCCTTTCCGACGATATCTGTGAAATGTCGTCACTGTGTTTGTCCGTCCAGCTGTCGCCAGCTCTAGAGGCTAAACGGTAAGAGATAGCGACTCGGGACCTTGGGGTTTTAAAATTCATTTTTAGTTATGTTTTAGAGATTACCCAGGCAGGCAATTGACCATGTGTGAAAATACCGTTGAATCATTCTTAAAAACGGTTTTTCAAGGCCAAAGGTTAAAAAGGCTCTAGAGAGCGTATTTATCAGGCGAATGGGGTCATGTTTGGAGTCTTTGGAAAGGTCTTAGAATTCCTCACAAAACTGAACTGGTTCCAAACGGTTTTGAATCGGTAATGTACTGGTTCTTAATCTTTAACTATTTTTTATACAAAATTCAATTAAATTACCCCTGAGGTGTATTTTGTAAAATATTAAGAGTGATTTATAAATCGGTTTAAATCGGTTGTGAACCGGTAATGAACCGGTAATAAACCGATAAGCAATTTTTGTCTGAAAATCTATTTTATTGATCTTTAAACTATTTTCTTTAATCTTTTAAATGATTTATGAATAAGTTTAAATCGATTGAGAACCGGTAAACGGTAAATGATGCGAAGGCACTTTTGAGACGTACAGCATCTAAGTCACGAGTTCGAGCACTATGCAAAACCTGGGACGTTTTGCCATTCGTTTTTTCTATGTAAAGGTAGCTTAATATTGAAAATGTGAATAACGTTTTCATGATCTAATTCGTAATATAGATTATAGTAAAAATTCTGCTACTCAGTTAGGATTAACGTCACGCGAGCTTATGGCAATACTGGAAAGTTATTTTGCAGCACTTTTGTCATATCCTTTGATAGCTTTTTCATTTAGAATGGCTTAAATTTTGTTAAAAAAAAATCAACGAGTGCAAAATTTAATATAGTTGGAGCAAGTATTTTTTACAAATTTAATTACGACGTTGTAAATTTTGAAATTTCAATTAGTTAAAAATGAAATTTTTTTATAGAAATTCTTTGAAGCAGTGTTTCTCTATCTAAGAGACTTTCAGAGATTTTTTGAGTGTCTCATTGAAAAAGTATCTCTTTCACAAATTATGCATGTTTCCAGCATCAGCACTTTTCGAGATTTATTTTATTTGAAGTGAATTTTAATTAAATAATAAGTTTATTCGAAATAATGGAACATTAGAATGAAAGAAATTAAGAAGAAATAAAATCCATTTTGTCGTGATGTATTCTACTAATTTGTTGTAAATTAAAAGATTCTGTGTGGCAAATAAAACAGATTTTTTCAAAGTTTTATCCAATAATTTGAGCTCTTTTCCAAACTTTTCTCTCACTTTGCCGACGAGACGTTGAAGAAAGTACTGAAACGATGGAGACACCCTACTGGAAAAACAACTTATGGGCCATGATATGGCAAAAAACTGGAATTTCTGCTAATGAAACGTCCCATCAATCAATCACATACAAAAGACCAAACACAAATTAATGATAATCTTGTGATTAATAGTAAAATAATGAGTTTTGCCAAAACACCTAGAATTTCTATACACTTGCTTAAAATATTTCTATCCAACTCTTTGTACTTTTATTTTTTTCTTTTAGTAATTTTTCACATAATCTCAAAATTTATTTGTTACAAAAATGTTATGTGAAATATTTCGGATAAAATTAATTTACTGGATTTGTTGTGTTTCTGTGTACAAAGGGATTGTTTTCTTTTTTGTGGAAATTGTAATGAATTAAATTCAACCACATTCAAATTGTTTAATTAAATCAATCGTGAAAATTTTATTTGAAACACATTTCATTTCACTTCAAAAACCTATAAATAAATTTATGCAACTGAATTTAATTCTATTATGTATCTATATATCTATATATCGACGGTTCCATTCCATACTATTATATCTCAGAATGACAACATTTCAGGAGAGCCATTTGAAGTTGGCGATTTCCTATGCTTCCCGTGTAATTTTTTTTCGAAAAAATTGAATATCTCTTTTCCCGGACGTCGGATTACCACAAAATTTTTACCAGTTGTAGATCTCGGTCCCAGGTCTCAGGAACGGTATATCCTTCGGAGTAATATAATCCTAAGTCGAGTTAAAATAGTATGCAACAGAGCAGTCGGTATAATATCTATCTATTTTTTTATTTAGGCTGCATTCAAAGCTATGCCAATTTCAATATAATTTTTTTATGATTAGAAAACTACACTGTAAAAAAATGTGTAAAAAAGTATTTAATTGTTTTATTACGAGTTTTGTATTTTTTATGGAAATTTTTCTGTTTTTTCTTTTGTGTGAAAAGTTGTTAAATTTTAAACAAAAGTTGCGCAAAATGGGTTTAATTTCCTTTTAAGACGTATACTTCAGTCGATATACACTTGAAAAGTTGGAAAGGTTTTGGAATTTCGGGAATGTTTGAACCAGTTCCAATCGGCTATATGTACTGATATATATTTCAACTCCTTATTCCCCAAGGAGTCGTATTTTGGTAGAATTTTGGAAATCTGAATTTTCGAGTTTTTTTGGCGTCATGCTGTTTGTACGTCTGTCCGTCCGGCTGTCATCAGCTCTATAGGCCAAACGGTTAGAGATAGCGACTTGGGACCTAAGGGAGATCTCCCATAAGTCGACCCAGGGATCGTTAACATGTCCCTCTTTTTCCCTCCACCCCTTCCCTTCCCCTCCAAAGTCATGTTTTTTTGGATTGCTCGAAAACGCGTCTTGCGATTTTTTTTTAAATTTTTGGATATGTTTTAGAGATTATCCAGGCGGACATTTCGTCTTTAGACGAAAAAGACACTAGAGAGCGCATTTATCAAGCGAATGGGGTCATGTTTGGACTCGTTGGAAAGGTCTTGGAATTTCTGACAAAACTGAACTGGTTCCAATCAGTTCTGATTCGCCAATAAACCGGTTCATAAACGATTAATAATTTTTATACGAAATTCAATTAAATTACTCCTGAGGTGTATTTTTGAAATATTTTATGTGATTTATAAGTCGGTTTAAATCGGTTGTGAACCGGTAATGAACTGATTATTTACCGATAAGTAATTTTGTTCGAATATAATTTTTATTACTCTTTAAACTATTTTGTGGAAAATATTGAGTAATTTATGAAACAATTCAAATCGGTTGAGTATCTGTAAACGGTAAATGATGCGAAAGTACTTTTGAAGTAATAGCATGTAAGTCACGAATTCGAGCATTTCGCAAAGCCTGGGACGCTTTGCCACTCCTTTTTTTCTAGAATTTAAACTATCTTCTGAATGATTTATGTTTTGGTTCAAATCGATTATGAACAGGTAAATGGTAAATGATGTGAAGGTACTTTTGAGGTACAGCATCTAAGGCAAGAGTTCCAGTATTTCGTAAAGCTCGGGACGCTTTCCCATCCCTTTACTGTGTAGTAAACATAAGATAATGAATATCAAACAAGAAAATACTTTGTAGAATTTTCGAGCTTGTGAGTTGTCTTGAAGATCTGCATAATTCATCTAGTAAAATCAATGCGAACGTAGCGCGTTATGCAGTATTTAATTCACCACATAAATTTGAAAACGAAAGATTTGTAAATATCGAAACGATAATGTATCAATAAAAATAGTTAAAGTTATTTTAAAAAATATATAAACTTTGTAGTCAATGAAATTTTGTTAAGAAACTATAACAAAATTTTTTGAGAGAAAATTCATTTACTAGAAAATTGTCGCTAGAAATTTTCTTTAAAACAGGCTCAAGGAATTCAATTCGATGAAGGACAAAGCAGATGGAAAATTCAAAATGTAAAGTAAAATTGTTGAGGTGCCTTGAGGTAGAAACTCTTATCAATTTTAATAAGTATGTCATTTGTTTCGCAGCTTTCAAGAATTTCATAATTTTCTACCCCAGAAGTAGAAGCAAAAAAAAAAAACCAAGTATAGTAAAAACTTTATGTTTTCGGCGTCATAGTAATTTGGTATAGCAAACTCTCCTGAAAGTTCGCCCTGAAGGTTGCAGCCAAAATAAAATAAAGTTTTGCATATTCTCCGTGTGTTTGGTAAACTTCAACTTGCGGAGAGTCCATTTCCCTCGGAAAATATGTAATATGGATGTAGAAGTGAGCTCAAAGCTTCGTATGCATTGCTAGAATTCTCGTCAGTAAATTTTAATTAGAATTTCAGGCATTGCCTTCATTCGCGAAATTAATGCTCGCGAAGAGATTTGTTGACGGAATGTTAGTTGCAAATTCATATTACAGAGGAAAAGCTCTGGTGAACCGAATCAATTTGTCATGAGCTACATTTCCAGCTTGAATACAGCTTTGGGGTTGAAATCAAAATTGAAGTATCGTAGTTCAAGCATATTCGCTTATAGTGCTTATGGCAATTTTTTTTAACTATGCCATATTTCTCACAGAGGAATAGGATTGTTTCACGGTCCTATTTAAAGTTTGTATAAACATTTTCATTTGCGGAAATCTTCTAAATTGACTGTAAGTGTTATAATAACACTCAATTTTAAGAAGCCTATGCATACAAATTTTATTTTAAATTTTTATGTAACTAGCCGTCGATGAACTATCATTTCTACAGCATTTCTTTAAAGAATTAAAACTTCGTACAAATAAGATTATTAGATTATTAGACTGCTCGAACTGAATGAGATAATAATAATAATAATAGTGATGGCACATCGTTCTATAGAGGAACTAGGCCTTCCCAGAAGGGGAGTTCGGGACATCCATTATTATTTTTTCTTATACAGGTATGGGGTTGTCAGTCCCATGCCCCGTGAAATCAAGTGCAGTGAAGCTTTCTGAATGCAATTCGAACCCCTTTAACTCGTGAAAAATTCCTGGTGACTTAAACGGGATTCGAACCCGGGACATTTGCATCATAGAACGAGTGCTCTACCATTTGACCTATTGAGTGTCCTATTGAATGAGAGGGCACTTATGTAATCCGCTTTTTTTCAAATTGTTACCGAGCTGGATCAAATGAATTCAAATTGTCCTGGAGCTTAAACGGTAAAAGATATTAACTTCCGGTCTTCGGTGACCCCCAATCATCGTCTCCAATCATCCTTTCCATTTTAGTTTATTTCAAAAACGGCTCCTGGGTTTTCTTTTGGGGGCTTTGGAGTTAGTTAAGATGAACATTTCGTCCAAACAAACCTATAACCTTAAAAATCGTCATCGTGAATTTTTGAAGATAAAATATTAACCAGTGTGTAGAGGGCTTACGTTTCAACCGATTTGGTTAAATTTAATTTTTTTTGGAAGGTCTTCAAACTTCCAACACTTCTACATTGGTCACAATCGTTAATTCGGCTTAAGTAAATTCGGTTTTAGTAAATATTCTTTTTTTTCTGTTCGAAAATTTATAACTCAACTAGAGGCCAAAGGGTTAGAGATACGAATTTCCGGTCCTCGGGGTAGACCCCCCCCATAAATCCCCATAATGCCCAACGCACAATAACTTTTGTTTATAAAAATGTTTTCAAAATTTCCTATGAGAGTGAGCGAGATGACTAGATATACGTTTCATTCACTCTCACTGAAATATCAAAAACATCTTTACAAAACAAAAGTTATTGTGTGCTGGGCATAAATCATAAAGGATCAATATTATGACTTTTTCCCCCATCCCATATATCCCCTCTTAAACCGTGTTTTTTATTTTTAGGTAATCCAGGCGAGCATTTCGCCCAAATGACCTAAAAAATACAATCTTGAATTTTCGAACGAAAAAGTTTTTACTATTTTAGAGGGTCTATTTTTCAACCGATTTGGATTTTGGAAAGGTTTTTAAATGATCCGTAAATGCCTCATTCTTATATTACCCGTAAATGACCAATCTTTTTTAAAGATTGGAAATTTCTCTTTCTTATCCGATTTTTTCGTGCTTAAATCTAAATTCAATTTGTCTTGACACTGAGAAAAAAGGGGGTGCGATTAATTTTCTTTCCTCGTAACTGTAACACTTTTTGGGTGTAGAAATATATCAACATTTTTTAATGTTAATTTTACACCTTTTTAAGTGTAAAATTAACATAAAAAAAGGTAACTTTAACCCATAATACACCTAAAAAGCATAATATTTACACCGATTTTGCATCAATAATGCAGGGTAAAATTAATATTTCCGGAATGTTATTTTAACTTTTTCGGATTTCTCTCAGTGGATGATCATGTCATCTGCCACTGAATTATGAAGACAAATAAAATAGGATAACAATACAGTACACATAGGGAAAATACAAAAAATATGATTTAATAAAAGTATTTTGATTCAGTGTGACGGAGGCATAAGTTTAAAAATTCTAAAATCTGCATTTCTAAAGAGATTTGTGAGTAAAATGAATAGAGTAATTTTTATTATATTATTTACTATGTCTAAAAGTTGGATTTAGCATGGTTATCATTAGCTAAAGTTTTAGCAACTTTGTACAATGTGAAATGACCCTTTCCAGCCAGAGCCAAACATTGCAATTCTCACATAAATAGTTCTCATATTGACAATTTCAACACGTGCATTGAATCTTTCTCCGAGAAGAAATACTGAAATTTGACAGAAATGTTGTCAGTATTTACTATAGTTTTGTTCGCAACAGAGTAGAATTCAACGATGATACTGATCTATTGACACTTTGTGACTTTTCGATTTAGAAAATGAAATCATATAAACAAGTTAAAATTCTTTTTATTCAGTGCTCTTTCTGTACTAGCAAAATAGTAAAATAATTATGTGTTGATAAGTCTGCTACAATTTTATAAACTATATGTAGATTAGAAGCAGATCTTGTAATATTGACCAAAATTGATTTATTTGAGGTTACGATCAGGACTTTAAAGCTGAATTTTAAAAGCTTGATCTGCAATCTGAAAATTTAACCTTATAATAATGTTTTCTTGAGTACACGAAAAAAGAAATGAGAGGATGTTTTCCATAGAGAAACTCGAAAATAATTATATAAGATCTCAAAAAACTATCCGTTCTTCATTATTTTTTTTAGTTCATGGGCCAGATTAGAAAATATAAAAAGAACAAACTCTTGTTAATTTTAATATTTAAGCTTTATTTTTTTTTCAAATTTAATTAATAAAATGTACAAAGTAGAACGACCTAACCTTTCAGTAAAAAAAAAATATTTAAAATCGGTATTTTTGAATTGAATTTTTAAATAGCCATATCTCCGAAACACTGAACTTGTCTTGATTTTCACAATTTCATGCTCTACGACATTTCGAGGATGGATGTCACCTTCTTAAATCTTCATTTTATTCTTAAGTCTAGGATCGAAATTAAAGTTTTAAAATCCCATTTTTTTAACTGACCAAACTGTCAAACCCTTTCTGCAATATAACGGTATTTTACATACAATATTTCTTAATTTGTGACTGACTGAATGTTTTACTTAATAACAATTTTTTTTTAGAAAATTTTATTCAATTTATAAAAACCTTTTTCCTTTATTTCAGATTGACTGAAATTATCAGTAGGGGAAGTCTTTCAGGCTTCGAACACTTCGTATTTTTGCCATATTACTGCGAACACTGGTAAAAATTAAAGGATGAATTTGATCCTTTTGCAAAGGATGGATCAAATTCACATGTCCTATTATGAGAAATGTGCATTCATATTTCGAAATTTGATCCATCCTTTGCAAAAGGATCAAATTTGGATCAATTTGACTTTTAACTTTTTTCCATTTGATTTCTCGAACATATCTTTGTCAAGAAACTTTTGGCAGGTAGTGTATCTTATACAGAGCTCATTTTAAATTGAAAAGAAGCTGAACTTAAAATTTCGTGTCCTGAAAAGTTGTGACTGACAATGTGCTGACTGTATCGTTAGTATCAGTTATGTTTGATATCTAAAGAAATAGTTGAGGTCCTAGTAATTGTTTCTTTTTGATGAAAATTGAAATTCCACTTTAAGTTTTAGTTTCAATATCAATATTTAAAAAAAAAATTACATCTTATTTCTATTTGAATGAAAATAAAAATTTAAATCAATTGAATTTCTCTGATATCTAAAAGGTGCTGGAGCACAATAACATTCGTAATACAGTTTATATATGTATTATATTTGTGCAATGTTATGCTAACGCATCGTTTTCCGAGGTATAATAAAATTGCATATAATAAATCCAGGGTTTCTTTACAATAAAATTATGACTGTGGAACAGCACAAGGAGAGAAAAGATTTCGAATTTCTTTAGTTGTAAGGAAACGTAATTCATGAACGAACATGATGGAACACGAGGAATAACAATAAAATTGAATCCAATCATCTACAAATATTATTATCTTAAATTCCTTACTTTCAGCTTTGCATTGAGCATTCTGCGAATTCTTATTGATTGATCTGACTGTGAGACAAGTTTTTAGAATTTAATGTAGCTGTATATTATAGTAAAGTTCTGTAGAAAAGGGAGAACTCTACACTTTGGTTTTCGTATAATCTGAAAATAATGCCACCTGTTAAGTACACATTAATTTGCATATGTTCCATCCGGTTATAGTTGCTTTTTAAGTCCCTCCTGTACCCCGGTACGTGATTTAAAATTAATATCGTGCAATTTTCATGTATCACACCAAGTACTGTAATATTCCTTCGCATGTTATGAAGTCTCGCAACACAGTGTATAATATTCTGTCCGGAATCAAATCTCATTACGGACGACACTTGGTACAATTGCATATTTCATAACCACATTAACTCGTAGTGGTTACATTAATGTTTCGTTGTAGGAAGCAACCGCGAAACCGCTCTATGACTCCCATTCGTCTCCATATAGAGTCAAAGACGGGAAAAGTGAGGGTGTCTTCTGCCCACCTTCACTGTGGCTTGATATAATAATAATTTAGCATTTTAATACCACATGGCATATTATATAGGGAGTTTGTGCTCATAGGCTCATGGGAGGCAATCGGATTTTAAAATTTAATTTAAATTCAGCAGAAGCGATCGTAGAGGATTTTTTATTGCACCCAAGTGGATGTTAATCTCCTCGAGTTGTGCCGTGGAAATCGACATTTCCACCCACATTTATTAGCAAAAGTAGCTTGGGTGGGATGCATGGGAAAATTCTGCAATGAGGGAGATGTGGAGGTGAATAATTGTTGGGATGATGCCAGTGAAGGGGATGGTTGCAATAAATCTCAATTGTACAAAATGAAATTTATTTGCAGACAAAATCAAAGGCAATGAGAGTGTCTTCCTCTAGACTCAAATATACTTTTTACTTTATATATTTCAAAGTTAAGGCCTTCAAGTGGTTTGGGGTGAATTGGTCATGTCGAGAACTTCTTGGGGTGAACAGATAGCACAAAAACTTTCTTTTCCATCTACACTCATCGCCTGCGTCTCCACAGATGAAGAGACGAACCAAATACAAATTTATAGTGCACACAGCAACATCTTTCCGTATTGGATAATCTGATTTACTCGAATAAATAAGATTATGGATAGGAAGTTTGCCAAGTCCGACGAATCAGAGTCGGATTAACGCACCAAAGGGATAATACTTTAATGATTAGGGATTACAGACATTTTCATTTCGATATTCCCTCAATTCCTCAACATCAACTTTTCTTTGGCTCACAAGAGTCCCAATTCAATGTGCTGCCTCAATAGATATTGAACGGAAAGACAGGAATTCCATTATTGATCATGGATCCACCACAAATACATTTCACAAATCCCGATTAGTGACTTGGGGATTTACAAGAATTTTGAGTCAATAAAGAAAAGAATTAACAAAACAGCAAGAATTTCAATCAATCCTAAAATAATAAAGAAACAAGAATTCAAAGATACATTAGCATTGAATTAATATTTCCCAACTTCAAATTTCACTTTAAATACAATTTAAAAATTCTCTTGCTGTGATTTAAAAAAAAATGACGAAGTGAAATTAGCGGAATACTCGAACTTACGAGATCTTAAAAACAAAATGAATTTATATTATTCTGTTATTATTTTTTTGGATGTATAGTATTATCAATGGAACTAGGGTATCACTAAACACGGAGTAGCATCAAACACTGCGATTTTTTAATTACGTATAATAGACTTCATAGGATGAGACATGTATGAATTCAGAGATGCTATAGGGATACTTGCCCACTGAAGAAATAATCGTCATAGTCCAAATAGTTTAGAAATAAAAATCAGTATTCTCCAGTTTCCCAATACAACTGATTTAAATAAATAAATAAACAATAAATTCTTCACAATATTGTATAAATAATTAAACAGAGGCTAGTTCAGATTTGTTGGGAGTTTTAAACCCCTTCAAAACAAAACTATTTTTAATAAAAATCAGCCAATAAATATGTCGTATAGCAGGATTTGGTTTTCGAGCTTGAAAATCAAACTATTCAAAAATTTGAAAAATAATAATTGAGGAAATAATAAAAATAACAATATTGTTAAAAAGGAAAAATCGTAAGTTCTACAGAATTGGGTTTCATTAACAATTACAAGTATGATTGAAGATTTTCCAGCGATCGCCAGTGGGAATGCAGTTAACTCAAGATTAAAACACTTTTTTAATCTTCCCCAGAGCTTTCGGTCCGGATATGGACTTTCTTCAGTGGTCAAATAAACTGTGTTTCACGATTCCCTGAGGATCGTTAATCTTATTTACAATAACATGATTTATCACGATCTGGAACTATCAATTAAGACGGTTTTTTTTTAAATATTTTCTCTAAATTTTGCGATATAATTTTTGAGACTCTTTTTCCATATAATTTGGCGCTTCTATAGTAGAACAAATTAAAAAAAAACCATCCCGAAACAAAATTCGAAATCAAAAAAATCCCGGAAGGCATAATAGCGAAAATTGAAATTAAGAAGAGGTAAAATCCTAATGGAGTTAAAATCCTGAAAGCTAAAATCCCGAGGAGATAAAATATTGGAAGCTAAAATCACAAGAAGTCAATATCCAGAAGAGTTCAAATCCTAAAAGAGCTAAAATCTTGAGAGCCAAATCCCGAAAGTCAAAATCCTGTAAAAGTCAAAATCCCAAAGAGACAAAATCCTGAAACCTAAAATACCAAAGAGACAAAATTCTGAAAGAGCCAAATTTCCGAAGAGAAAAAAATCCGAATGGGTCAAAATCCCGAAAGACAAAATAACGAAAAGCTAAAATTCTTAAACTTAAAATCCTGAAGAGAAAAAATCGTGAAAGAGCCAAAATTCCGAAAAGAAAAAATCGTGAAAGAGTCAAAATTCCGAAAGATAAAATCCTGAATGTGTTGAAATCCGGAAAAAGTTAAAATCCCGATAAACCAGAATCTCGAAAAGCCAAATCCCGAAAGGGCAAAAATTCCGAAAACTAAAATTGAGAATCCTAAAAGGGATAGTATTATACAGAGAATAATGTGTGGAAGAATTTTCTGAAACACGGAAAATTTTCATTTGCCTCCATCATGAAAAGTGAGTGCAATCGTCGGAGTATCTGCGACACTTTAAAGAATTCGGTATCATACTCCTCTTAAATCTGCAGATTTGTACAAACATGGTACAATATAACATTCTAGATGGACAAGGAAGTGTGGAGAATATAAAAATAGATATATAAAAAATTACTTATCGCTCTCCCTGTGAGTTTGAGCAATAATATCGGTGATATCGTATATGGCAAAATGTTTTCGGACTGACAAACATAAGAAAAATGTTGCCGGAATTTCCATTTAGTTAAGTGACTTATTAGCTACTTCTTTTTGCCATATCCTGTGTGCGCCCCAGTTCTTTTGCTGGGAAATATTTCAGCAGAGAGACAAATATTTTAAAGGGCAACCCAAAATTTAATTAGTCGAAGAATTTCAATTTCAATAAGAGAAACTCACAAATTAGCTCGTTTTTTTTTTTGAAAGAAAATTCACATAAGAGCGACTCTTAATGACTTGCTTAATGGAAAATGCTGCACATAATTTCTGGGATTTCAAAGAGAACGGAGATATTTGTAAATTAGTAAAAGAGCGTAATATCAATTTTGAGCAAATTGTGCTAACGAACAAATTGTTTTTGTATCTTTTAGAGTGTATGAAAAGGATAAACTATACGATTTTGAAATTTATTTGAAAGATCTTTGTATATATACATTTATTTTAGTAGCTTCTAGCGTACATTACATAAGTTTGCTGTTTATTTAAACTGAGTGGTATCATCGATGTTTGCTTTGAAAATAAGATACAAAATAAATTGCTTTATATATATCCTGGCAAGTGAAGAGACGAATGTAAGGAGAAAAAAAACTTTATTGGAAGTTCAATTTGTCGCAAGCACCATTCTTTGGCAATTTTGCCAATAATCCCGAATCGCAAATGGCTCTAATCTCATCCTCATTCGTAAACAAATTGAAGGCAAAAATCGATCCAATTCGCGCGAATGCCAAAACCGAATACCGCTGGGTTGGATATAGTCAATGGTTGAAAAAAAAATACCCATTCGATAGTGTTGTAATAATACACATCTGCAATGTGTGAAAAATATATGTAATAGAAGTTTGGGAAATACAGTGCCAAAGGCTGGTGTATGTTCAGAAGTGGAATTCTGAATCTCTATAGTTTTTGCAGAAGCTGCAGCAGATGGTGTGTTTGAGAAGACGTTCGGTTCTAGATAATCGAATTATGATTAATGGGATGTACTCTGAAACCCACGAGTAAGTGCTTTTCTCCCCAATGCTTTTGCATAGAGCTTTTGTGTGGCAAAAGTTGAGGTAACCATCCCACACATTTTTGGCCACAGTCTAACGACAAAGCATACACTAGATGCTTGCCCACTTGCCTTTTCAAAACACATCATTTTAAAGCAATTTTCTTCATTGATTTTTATTTGAAAAATGCAATGTCAGTGAAAATGCTTCTTATCGTTTTCAACTCATAATCACAAAGATTTCTTTTACATAAAATTTAAATAAAATAAAAGAAAATTTGTTGAGAATCTTGTAAAGGGTATAGAATTTGAAAAGTCAAATACTTAAAAGTTCAACTTTAGACATTTTCTATTTGAATTTTTGATTATCAAGAACCAACAATTTTGGAGAGTTAATTTTTCAATCAATTTGGTTGTATTTGGATTTTTGAAGTTTCTTATCAGGCTATATCAGGGTCGAACAATAATGAATTGGTCAAGGAATCATTTTTATCTGTGCTTAAGTATTTTACTAGGAGAAAGTACCCATACGCACACTAAGAAAAAATTTAAAAGGTTAAAACAACTCTATGGCAGGGTTGAATTAACTCGAAGAATATCGATGTAATTGTTACTCTTTTTCGTTGTAAATTTTAGTAAATAGAGTTGAAACAACACTTCGTGCGAGTTGAATTAATTCGTGGGATACCGATGTTATTACACTTTTTCGATGTAAAATTTCATCTCGACTGAAGCATATGCCTAAGTGTTTTCGTTTTAAGAATATACTTCAGTCAAGAAGATTTTCATGTGACAAACTTCATATAGAACACCAATTAGAATTATGCCTAACAGTGTTTCATGAAGACATGTGCGTACTCATACGTGATATTTCGCTCGGAACATAGGGAACTTGAAGTCAAGAAATATTAATAAAGAAAATGATTAAATAAAAAAAACATTAAATTGAAAAACATATTATTTTGGGGTATGAAAGCATTATTTTGACTTTAAAAAAGAACTTTTTAACTCTTCAAAAAGAACTCTTCTTCTTCTCTTTGTTATTTTAACTTTTACCGTGTTATCACACTTGCTCATTAAAATTTTAATATGATTCACATTAATTGTCGCTGGTGAGAGTCCAAATGTGTAATTTGTGTGTTTGAATCATTTTATATTCAAAATTTGATCCATTTGTTGATGAAAAGGTAGACTTGGCCCGAAAAATTTGATATAAATTGATTTATAGCATTAATGCGAAAAATTAATGCGATTTTCTCTTTAATTTTTTAATGTGAAAAATATTGTGAAAAACCTCAAATATTAAGTGACTCAAAGACACAAATAACATATTTGAACGCTCACAAGCGACAATTAATGTGAATCACATTAAAATTTTAATGTGCAAGTGTGATAACGCCGTTAAAACGGGTTATTTTCAGTCTTAAAAAGAGTTATTTACACTCTTTTTTGTCATGTAAATTTTAGGAAAAAAATGTTAAAACAACTCTTCCGAATATTACACCTAAATACGAGTAAAATCGACTCTAAAATATAGTTAATCGGAAATCACAACAAAAAAGAGTTAATTCAACATCGATTCGAGTAAGTTTTACTCGATTATTTTTTTCTGAGTGTAGTACGATCTCAAGCTTCGTAATGACTAAATTGCTCCTATGTTTCTCAATAAATGTGACTCATCGCAACCATATTTTAAAAATTAGGGAAAAGTGCCTAATTTTTAAAATACTTGGTATCGGTATCGTACGAAGCATGGCCCTAATTAATATCGAGAACATTCTAGATGTACTTTTTTTAAACCATTTTTTAATTCCAGAGTAATTTTCTGATTTGTAAATTAATTAATCGAGAGTAAACCGCTATTAAACTCAAAAATCTGTGAAAAGATAATTTAGGGAGAGCCCTATGTCGTAAGTTTTAGCATTTCACAGATATGGGACGCTTTTTCTAGTAGTTCAAATTTTTTGCATAAATTGGCCTTTGATATTGTCCGATTTCTGATCATAATTATTCTCAAAAATCAGTAATTGTCTAGCAATTAAATTTTTCTACGAAACGAATTTCATAAAAAGGATGGGTACCCGCTTTTTCCTCCTTCGCTAAAAAAAACTCCCATTACTAATGGCTCCGACACACCTTTTAGATCAGGAAAATTTCATAATTAATAAGATTTTAAAAGAGATGCTTGCAGTCCAAATTGGTTTGTCCGCATTGTTCGAAATTATAAACTTTACCTTAATAAAACATTTCATCTTACAGCTTTATATCGTTTAAAAATAAATCATCAAGCCACATTTGGGATAATCATAACAGATAGCAGTTTTTTATCACATTAACTGGACGAGATTTTTCGAACGTCATTAATGCGTTAATACAGAGCAGGTAAAAGGAAATGCACAACTCGTATTATGTATATACTGTGTCACTCTATCACTACTCTTTATATTCTCACTGGATACAAACTTGTGTATTTTATATCAACACAATGTGATACACTATTATCAGAAAAAATGAGAGATAACAAAAAATCCAATTAATTATGTAGTACATGATCATAATATTCCGTAAAGTGGTACACCCTGTATTAAATCCACAAGTCATGTGTCAAATAAATATTATATCAATTTTCACTATAAAAAAAAATAATATCATCAATCAGTGTATTATGTGAAGGATAAAGTTCCATAAAAGTAAATTTAATAAAAAAAAGTCGTTAAATCATTTTTTTGCGAAATTATTTCCAATCCTGTGATGTTAAACATATATATAAATATATATATATAAAATATTTTCCATCATATTTCCTCACTTTGAACTCTATATTGGAATTTTATTTTATTCGAGTAATTTTGATCTTATTAAACACAAACATTAGGACAATGTACAGAACATTATGGAAAATATCCCATTGGAGTGGCAATTAATTTATTTGCACTGCATGGTTACAAAATTCAATTATGGGATTTTTAATTAAACATGCCGAGCACTATAATTTGCCGTCATGAATGATCTTCTGGAGGGGATAAAGTGTGGATAGGCTGGGACAAAGAAAAAAATCAAATGGAGCATTTACTACGATATTGCAAATATATCACAATGTTAAAATACTGCGATAAGCTTGTTTCAATTTAGGGGTGTTGTGATTTCTTCAGAAGGAATTCGTTTCGGGAGTCAAAGCCAAAACATTTGATAAGTTATATAAAATTTTAATTAGGGGTTAAAGTTTCATAAACGAATCGACAGTAATAATGTCTACGTTTTGGGATGTTAAAAAGAAATTTAGTAGAACGAAAAATACCATCTCTAAGCAAAATTGATTACGATAGGGAGGGGTTATTCAAAAACAGTAACTTGATATCTCTTAACGTTTGACTTCTATACCGTTGAGAAGAATATAGGCCCTTTATAGGCAAATGGTAATGCCGGCTTCAGACCTGAGGTTTATCCCAGTTTCCGAAAGTCTCAAATTTCAAAATAGCAACCAATTTTGTTGATTTTTCAGAATTAACCGTTAACCGGATCATTTGCCGAAAATGTCCAATCTTAAGTCATATTTTCCCAACAAATCTAGACTTATAACAAATTAGAGAAGTTAAGCCATATAGCTAAGCCTTAGGTCTGAAGCCCGTATAAGCGACCAATGAAATTTTCTTACTAAGATATTACTAATTCACCAATAATGGTGAATAATAATATTACCAATAACAGTGGTACAACTTTCAACGGAGTAACTTATTCCTTCCCGCAAGGAGAGTTCGGAACATCCATTATTTTTATTTTTTATTATACAGGGATGGGCTTGCAAATTCCATGTCTCGTGAAATCAAGTGCAGTGAACCTCAATGGATATACTTCGAACACCTTTAGCGCCAGAAAAATTCCTGGTAACCTAAAGGGGATTCGCCCCGGAACACTTGCATCATAGAGCGAGTGTTCTACCACTTGACCAATTGAGTGGGAATTTAAAGTTTAACATTGTTAAAAATTTAAAGTCATTTCCTCTAACAGATTGATTCTTTCCGAAATCAAGGACGTTCAAAATTTCAAATCCTGAAATACGAGCTCGATCCGAGATAGTTTAATGAACCGCAGCACTACTGGTGGCTGCCATTACAAAGGTATCATAATTAATATACCAGAGTAGTGCCAAAATGGATTACTAAATTGTGACACAACCCCCATAACGTGGTGCGATTAATTACCTTGAATGTGTGAGAAGAAGTCGTCAAGCGTGAATTTGCGATATGAAAATTGAATTTGTTCTCAGTATGAAAATGCACGTGAAATAAATGCTTTCAAACAATTCCAACCCTCTTTGCACATTTGCAAAGGATGGAAGATTTTCTGCTTAAGTTTCACAAAAGCTCTATGATCAGAGGTGACAAACAAAGTGGATGGAGGAAAACAGTATGTTTAAGTACAACAATAGGCACATTTTGCATTGTATACCACATACAAAAGCAACGTAGATTTGAGTTTACCGAGTTTACCAGACAAAGTTAAAGAATGGTTTCTGTTGAATGTTAGAATTCGGTGCATTAAATAAATTTGTTGAGATGTGACAAGTTTCTCTTTGCAAAAATTTACATTTTCTACAATCGACAATTTTTCCGCCTCTAAATTGTCTTATTTATTGCTGCTCGAATTCCAGAGAGAGCAGTATTATATAATCCCTCGATTTTTTTTCTCTTTTACCAATAATATTTCACTATTTACCAAATCACTATTTCATTCAAAACAATATTTTGATTATAATTAGGGTAAGGGCTCATAATTTTGGACAGTCTGCTTATAAGGATCGATGTTCCAAGTTTGAAGTGCGATATTTTCAATACTAGTTGATTTGTTTTTGTTACTCTCTTTTCAGTAGGGTTGTTTAGAAACTTGGCAAGGGTTTACTGTCTTTGTTTTTACTAAAATTAGTCTTAATACGTTTAAAAATGAATTGATATGTTGAGGTGAATTTGACTCTTATTTTGGACAACTTGGCTGAAAATTTGGATAGCTAATCCGACTCAATAGGATGCCCATTGTTCTTCATTTCATGAACCAATCTTACCAAGTCCTCTTCCTGTTCATGTAAGGGAAACGTATAATGTCACAAGAAGCCCGGAAACTTTCCATATCATTAATTAAAGTGATTTGACTTCGGTACTCCAAATCTTCCAAAAAGAACAAATATTTAGATAGAATTAATTATTCATCAAATATTGGAATAAAAATCCATAATTTTATTCAATTTATTTTTTATGTCCAATTTTATCCTCAAAGTGTCCAAAATAAGAAACTGGACAAAATTATGAGCCTTTCCCCTACACGTTAAGCTGTTTCTCAGTTTCACTCGTAAGTATGTCTAGTACTAGTCTAGTTAGTACTTTCGGAGGGTTTTCACATAACTCAATCCAAGAACATGACCTTTGATTTCTTTCCCCTTATCTCTTGTGACTTTTTTTTATTTTGATATTATGTGGTAGAGGTTACCTAGGCGTACATTTCGTCTATATGCGAAAATACCGTTAAATTATTTCCAAAAATGTTTTTTTGAAACTCAAAGATCAAAGCTCCAGAGAGCATATTCTTCAACCGAATGTTATCGTGTTGTGGCTCATTGGAAAGGCCTTGAAGTTTTTGACATGTATGAACTGGCTCCAATCTGTAAAGAACTGGTTATGAGCCGATAACTCATTTTTATTTGAAATTGAATTTTATTATTTGTAAGCTATTTTGAGCATTTTTAAGATGATTTATAAATCGATATAAATCGGTTGTGAACCGGAAAAATGAAAAAAAAGATGTTATCTGACGAGTTATCTACTAAATACGAATGGGAATCGGTGAACGTCCGCCGGTCGGAGAATGAAGGGTCAGCTTAGGAAATTCTAGATTCTTCCCAAAGAATCTAGAATTTAGGAAAAATTTAGAATTTCCTAAGGTGAGCCTTCTATCCCCGACGTTTACCGGTTCCTATTAGTTAAAGAAAAAGAGATTGCGGAGGGGAAAATCACTTTGAGAAATCTTCACATTCAGACACATACAGTAGAGTCTCGCTATAAGCCATCGCTCTATAGTCCACAATTTATCGACCGTTGATTTCAAAACACTGATTTTAAGTTAGGTTATGTTTTTTAGTATGCGACATGCATAATTATTTTACTATTTTTAGAAAACTTTATTAAGTAGTTGTGATAATTGTGATCCAGAATGAAAAGAGCAAGGACAAGTACCACAATCGCAAAGAAAGTGGAAGCCGTCGAGCAATTTCAATACTAAAAATCGTTGATAATTTTAAAAAATTACATGGACTATAGTGCGACCCAAGTGTCAAATTTGAAACCAAATATGGACTATAGCGAGACTCTACTGTAATTTTTTCCTCATGATTTGGAGCTCTATAGAATTTTCAATTTCAATTTATTGTATCAATATTCGTTCAAATTTATTAAAATCAACTGCTTTAGTACATAAGCTCTTGAAGCAGACTTTAAATAAAGGTTAATGATGCTAAAATACTTTCGAAGTTTAGAATCTAATTTACGTATCAAAGAATTTTGCAAAATTGGAATGCCTTGCTATTCCTTTTCATTCATAAATCAGACTAAAACTTCTCTAAGATTGAATCCGACAAGAAAGAAGATTTATTTCATTTCATTTTCCAGGCAATTTCTTATCACCCGAATAAAAAGATGTCTGAATGTTCCAATGGGGAACACGTTTTACTTGACACTATTTTTTTTTATAAAATGGAAATATGAGATTTTATCATAACCTTTCATATCATTTGCTTGATTTTAATTATTGCGTTTGAAAAATATTTTTTTGAAATGCCTAAAACTCATTTTATATAGCTTTATGCCCAACGTACAATAACTTTTGTTTAGTAAACATGTTTTTGACATTTCAATGAGAGTGAGTGAGATCTAGATCTAGTCATCTCGCTCATTCTCATGCGCAATGTTGAAAACATGTTTACAAACAAATGTTATTGTGCGCTGGTCATTATGCAGTATTTTAGCTTTTAGCTGAGATTTTATTGAGCTTTTTGCAGAATAAGAAGGTTTCATTATAACAAATGAATTCTTAAATTTCTAAATAAATTATAAGCACTTAGGATTAAATCATTTGGATAACTTATTTATTGCAATAATTATTACTACTTTTAATTTGAGAAATACTCTTCCTTTATAATTTTTAAAAGGGTTTTCATGAAAATCATGTTCGTAACCTTCCAATCTAGAAATAAAAGAGTTTTCTATACTTTCTCAATCAGCTTCTCAGATTTATTTTCATTCAAAAGTACTTCTACTTTCATGCTTAAAATAACATTTTCAGATATTAGAGTTCAATACTTGTTACCTTATTATCATCATACAACCATTTCAAAACTATTTCAATTATGTTACTTAGGTAGATAATTGTAATAGTTCAGAAAGTGTTGAAAACTACAAATTCTGAAAAGTTTCGTTTTGATCAATTGCAAAGTTCAAGCTACAATTGCTGCAAAGTTAATAATACTGGTGGACAAAGCACGGGTAGAGGAAGGCTTTCAGGCTTCGTATTCACTCCTGGCTTCGAACACTTCCTATTTGTCCCATATTCCTTTAACACACCTGATTTATCTATGGTATATTTTAATTAGCTAGTCTTGAGTCACATATTTGCTGAAAAAATTATGTTAAATTCATTAAAGGAATATGAGAAAATTATGATTTATATGAAGCCAAATTGTGTGCGAAATCTTTAAGTCTTTCCCTACGGTTTTAGTACCTTTAAACTTTAATAATAAAAAAATATAATACATTTTAATAATCTTGGGATGATTTTAAAATAAAGGAAATTAATAATGAAAGGTTAGGTACAACATCTTTTAAGGGAGTAATAGGATCTTTTCAAAAGTGAAAACTTTAGATTTAGGATTTTTGTCTGTTTTTACAAACTATGAATGTGTAAGGGTCAAGCTCTATACAATCAAATGCAGTGAAGTTCTTTTCAGTTGAAGAAAAAAAATCTACTGACCTAATGGGAATTCGAACCTAGGGCGCTTGCTCAATAGGTCTAGAGCTCCCATTGGTGTTCTGTAGACTTCCAAAATTGCCTCCAGAAAGTCTGGATTAACAGGATTAACATCATTATTACCTATATTCTATTTCCAAAATATGTTTTAAGAACAATAGAACTCTATAAAACCAATTTTTTGACTAAAGTATTGTTAACACGCTTTGTTAATTGTAAATGATTATAATTAAAAAAGTTTTTGAAGTATGGTATTTAATGAAAAATGTTGCACAACATTTCCTTATTTCCAAAAATTCAAGCCAAAACAATGCTCCAAAAAGTCAAGAATATGGAATAATAAAATATTACCATTTTTGGTGTACATGTTTTTACCGCAAATATTCGCCTAAGGTCTTCCACAAAAACAAAACATATCTTGGGAAAATTCTTAAGAATGATTGTGGCGTAAAAGTTCCACAAAGACGTAATTCTCAGTGGTATTCTTTCACCCCTTTTTGGTGAAAACTTTTCCACCACGCTCCATCTATACATAATCTTGGTTTCTGAGGTTTGAGGTGGGATGGCACAGTAAGAAAATCCAAAGTGATATGCCGCTCATATTTTTCCTCAATGTATTACCAACGTCTGAACAATCCTTCATACATGGCATTATGTATATGGCTTTAAATAAAACAAATTCAGAACATTATCTTGTATCTCGGAGCTGCATAAGCATCGAGGGGAGTCGTCTGCATGGATAAATGATCGCATCATCAGTATTCTATGAAGCAATCTGTTCGCTAGTATGGATGAGTGCACCAAATCTCCGGATTCCGGATGGGAACGCGTCACAGAATTTCCCTATAAGTCTTCGTCAAAGTGGAGGGTGCTTGCCAGCGACTAGATCAAATATAGAAATCGCCCAGTCATCCACCTTACGATTTTTGCTCTAACTCTGCCTGAATGCCAAATATTCACGCCATGTGTAGTCTTGAATATTATATTAAATAAAATATTGCCACCGACACGTCTTTGAGCCCTAGATCAACCAAAATCATGGAAAATGTACTGTGAGAAATATTTTTGAGAAAAACAGGAAAACTTTGGAATTTATAGTAATCTTGTCCACCGCTAAATTTTTTTTCAAAATGATCTCAGAAAATCAGGTGTCAAATAGAGTTAAATTTTAAAAGTATTTTAATGATAATTTCAATTTCAGAAAATATTGTATTATTATCATTATTATTGTTATCATCATAAATCATTAAATTTTTATATGCTTAAGAACTTAAAATATTTTTTTATAATGTTGAAAAGAAAGTCACAGAAAACATGCTTTTTTAGTCTTCTTTATATGATCCGCGTAACCAGCGTAACCCCTTAAGATTTTAATTTTACTGCTTGAAGTCTACAGAGGCAGCAGTTTAATATCTCGATTTTGAGTTTTATATACATTTTGACTCGTTTCTCCGTAAGGAATCATATTTTGGTAAAATTTTTGAAATTTGAAGTTCCGAGTCTATTGATCGTCCGTCGGTCCGTCGCGTCGGTTAAACGGTTAGAGTTAGTAACTTGTGGCCTTCGCGCGACCCCCAAAAATTGACCGTGAAACCATTTACACATCCCTCATTTTCCCCATACCACTGTCCTTTCCTTCCAAAACCATTATTTCGAAAACGGCACTATACTTACTTGGGGTACCGCTCAAAATACCGAACGCCAAGATCCCGAAAGCCAAAATCCCGAACGCCAAAATCCCGAATTCTTAAAAGTGTCACAGCTACTTCTACGATTGTACCCGCGCTGGCTGGAGGCAAAGGGAAATCTTCTGTGTCTTGGAAAATTATTCTAAACATTTTCCTCCATATAATTTCATCCCTTTCAGGATTTTAAAAATTCGGGATTTTGGCTTTCGGGATTTTGGCTTTCGGGATTTTGGCCTTTTCGGGATTTTGGCTGCCACCGCTTACTTGCTTAGATGGCTGCAACGTTTTTTAAGGGACTTCTCGCACTAACGTTCTCCAGTGCTGGAAAATTTCAGTCAGCTCGCTTCAGAAACGTAGCATAGGCTGCTGTCAAATAGTCCGTCCTAATCGGAGGTTCCTTGCGAGTTTTCTTAACAATCTCGCGTTTACGGAGAGGGGTTGTTAGTCCCTCACCCAACTCTCACTAGAAGAACTAGTAGGGGAATTCTGTAACGATATGACAATGTCGTATGACAAATTCAAAAATTTTTATGTGATAAATTCGGAAAAATTATTAGAAAATCAAATTGATATCAGTTACTAAGACCCTCGTAGAGCTCCTTGCAACAGTCATTCAATGCTCACTGGGCTTTAATGTTGTCCTGTTCTTGAATTTACCACGAAAATTTGTCATATGACATTGTCATATCATTACGGAATTCCCCTACAGATCTCTTGTTCGTTAGCCTTATGTTCGTGACTTCCCATTGGGGTTGGTAAGAGGCTGTGTATCGCGTATCGCGTTACACCATTTAGACCCCAAAACGGCACTATAGATTTCCTTTATTTTCAGATGTGTTTTTGTGGTAGTCTAAACGAATATTTTGTCCAAACATACCTATTACCGGAAATTCGCCATTTTGAATTATTATTAATGATCAAGGGTCATTCACTTTGGAGGGCTCATTTTTTTAACCAATTTGGTTAAATTTGGATTTTTTGGAGAGATATTGAATTTTCGAACCTGGCTTTTGCAGTCCCAATCAGGTTTAAATTGGTCAAGTTATCGTATTTGATTTATTTTTTCCTATTAGTTAAGGATATAGAAAATATATTGAGACTAGTCCCGTTCCTTTCGTCCTTATAGTAAGGGAAATAACATGCTCCATCCTTGGGCATTGCAATCACTCAGCAATACTTAATATTCTATTCTAATAGTTCAGTCTTTCAACGGATCCTATCAACATTCTGAGAAGAAAGATGAAGGTTTTTCTGCCTTTTTAGTCTAAAGGACTTGTCTGATGACAGTTCCCTCAGAGGATGTATCAGAATTCGCTGTAAATTTTGATGATAAAGTCCTTACACCATTAACATGTACTTAAAGTGGGCTTTAATGAACATTGAACAATTTTTTAAAAATATTTGAATGCTGTATATCCTTTGAACAAATATTCTAATTGACGGTTTTTCAAGGTCAAAGATTAAGAAGGTTTTTAAGAGCGCATTTCTCAACTGAATGGTATCAAGTTTAGGGTCGTTGGAAAGGTCTTGGAATTTCTGACAAGTTTAAACTATTAATGAATCGGTTACGAACCGATATCTAATTTTTGTCCGAAAATCAGTCGTATGGTTTCATTTCTGAGTTTTTTTGTAACAATCTTCTGAGTCATTTATGAGTCGGTTTGAATCGGTTGTGAGGGGGTAAAAAGTTAATAATGCGAAAGTAGTTTGAGGTATAGCATCTCAGTCAAGATTCGAGCATTTCGCAAAGCATGAAACACTTTGCTACTCATTTTTATCTACATCTCCACGCTCATCAGGAATTACGTCAACTGGATAAAGGAGTTCGATTGAATATTTTAAAGAGAATTCTGTATTACTACATATTGTTTTATTGTGGCAAATGACTTTTAATATTTAGCTGCACCTGAAGTTTTTCTTTTTGTGAAAAAGAAAATACTTTATACTACGTGAAAACTTTAGCATACATTGTGAGAAGAGAGTATTTTGCTTAGTTTGAAAAAGTTTTATGCACAGACCATAAGTATAATTCGAATTGACAAGAGTTAGTGTCAACAGTATTTCAACTTTTGCTGATTTTTCTTTGTGTGAAAAGACACGATATGACGGAATTTTCTTCTTCACGAAATATGATAAAATTTCATATGAAATTTCTCTGAAATCATGTCTTACAACGGAAGAATGCTATTTTTCTCTCTGTGATACCATGAGAATATCTCACTATACTTTTTTTCTAGGACAATAGTGGTGTGATGACGGAAACCACGGAAACACAAAAGTTGTAAAAGTTTTCATTGCAAAAACTATGAGTGAATATTTTTCTCATGTGAAAATACTTGCATAGTTCATGGGTAATTCTTCAAATACAAATCTTTTAGCATATTTCACTCACATTCCCCAAAAGCTGTCTGCAATGTATTATCATGAATAACATGCAATTGTCATAGTGATTCTGGGAAAAATCAATTCTCTGACATTACGTGTAAAATAGATAAATTTTAAATTACAACCCAAATGTTAAAGTTTCACTTTGATTGACATCACATCAATCCAATTTGATGTACAGAATAAATACAGAGTATATGAAAAGGCCGTAATTGAATTTAGTTCTCTTTCAGCCACACAACACACATTTTTTTTTCCTCAAAAGGTATTTTCTAGTGCCAAAAGTTGCTGGTGTATATCATACATAAAATCAAATTCAATGAATTTAACTTTAAAATAACTCGCCCAAAAATAAATTCGGAATGTGAACTCCATGAATATCAATATTGACTATTTAACCCTTCATCAACGTTGTTAGGTGAAAATTTCCCAATGTATGGTACACCTTTGAGTGGGATGTGAAGCATAAATTTCCACGAAATTATTTAAAAGTTCAATGTTGAATTCAAAATGTAGCCAAACATGCTTATATTTACCTACGTTTTGCCTCTATTTTTTTTAACAATTTGTGAAAAAAGAATTCTCTGATTCAAAATAAAATTCAATGTCAATAATTAACGTATGAAATATTATATTTATTATAGTTGATCATTATTACATTTCAAAAAGTTGAAATATGTTAAGTATTCAGTAGGTATTTAATTTAAATAAAAATAATTACTATTAATTGTCAGATTTTTAAATTATCATATAGAATTACATGTAAATTAAATAGACTCTGGCATAACCATTTATGACATATGTAAATTTAAGGATTAATGTGTGGAAGAGAAGAGGGAATAATATTTAATTTTTAAAATTCGAGTTTATTGAGCATCCTAAATTTATTTGCATATTGACAATTGGTACTGTAGCTCTTGATTTTAAGCCTTATCACTTATTCAAATATTGGGCTTTGAAAGTTTTTTTTTTAAATGATATCACAATATGATTGCCAAAGAAAAAACTTTTGATTTATAATAAATTCTTATGCATTTCTCCTAGAGAGATCTAGAAAAGAAGTGCATAAAATACAGTAGGTGTCAAAAGTTTTTTGTCTCATAAATGTTCGGAAACCAGGTGAAAAAAATTACAGAAAAAATACTTTTTTAATTCTCTTTTTCTGTAAATTAGTTGCCTGGTTGAAACATGTTAAACAAATAAAATTGCAATCATTGATCCAGATTAGACTTGCTTACCAATGAAATATTGCGAACGGCCTATAACCATTCCTACCAGTTTTTCTTAATCCGCGCTTGATTTTTCTAACAGTAGGGCTCTATAAGAATTAGGGTAAACTTTGGAAAGTAGGGCACTTAAGAAAAATTTTAATGTAAAATGTATTTTTAAGTCGAATAAATATTTATTTTGTCATTTTCATTGCATCATGTGATACCTTGTAAAATATTCTGAGAAAAACTTAACAGTTTTTATTGAAAGTTTTGACTAATTAATTGGAAAATTTAATCAAACTGGAATACAACAACCAAAGAAATTTGGAAAAGATGGACAAAATTTTGGAAAGTGGAATAAAAGTTTTTGGAAAGATGGACGGACATAGGGATTTTAATGACGAAATATTGTATGGAATATGTTGAAAATCAAGAGGTTTCTTTTCAAGAGGTCTTCTCTTTTTAATCTCCGAGTAACGCTTGAAATATTCTAATTCCAAAGAACTTCTTGGACATCCCACCAAAATGAGGTTCTGTAATTTCGCATAGACGCTCCGCGCTGTTTAGCACACCTTTATAAGAGTACGCAACGTTTTAGTCCATTTCACACCCAATCCGCTCAGGTCCTTTTCCACTTGCTTTGGGAGTACTGCAGAGGCTTCTCTTTATCTTTCTCCAGGTTTTCCAGGCATTTTTCCTGACCATTCTGTCAAACAAAGTGGTTTTCATAATCTGGAGAGCTTTGGAAACCTTTCTGCAGGGAATTTTCTCCTTAACAGCTGGTACTGCTGTTGCAACCATTTTTCCTGATAATTAAAGATCCATTTCTTCTTCGTTGATGAGATTTAACCGCAAAAAATCACCAAAATTATTCACAGAATTATTTTATCGAAGATTTCATAAAAATTGTTTTGAATGCAACACGAAATTAAATTCCCTCCTTTTAACTTTATTATTTCATAAATATTTTTTATTCACTTTTTAAATGGATGTATGTCCTTCGATTTTCATTGCGCACTTTTTAATAATTCACAAATTTTGCCGAAGAATCAAGTAATACACTCTGATATTTTTTAGAAAATTTCGTAACAGAGAAAATGACAATTACCGTGTTAGGGTTACTAATATTACGCATGCAATACATTTTTTAGATTCTTCTTGTAAGTCATTCTTTGATTGTAAAGTAAGGGCCTCGACAGACCTGAAGATTAGCCGAGAGACGGCTTAACGTAATTATATTAGAAATGATGGTTGAACTACATTTTCATCATTTTTCACTAAGTCGTCTCTCGGCTTAAGTCATAAGTGTGTCTATGGCATAACGCCTCTTGCATTTTTAACTTCTCAAATAATCACAAAATTAGGATTAATTAATAACCTTTTCATCGAAAATTAGAATAAATAATTGATTTATTATCCAGTTTTTGAGGGAGGTGTTGCACATTCCACACTGCTTGGTCCCACTTTCCAATCTGTCCCGCTTTCCAAATTTTACCCTAACATTTTTATTTAAAGAAGGAATGTATTCAATTTTACAACTTTAAGGAAATTTTAAATGAAATAAATTATATTTTTTATATCAATTTAGAGATCCGAAGTTATTTTACTAGAGTGATTTTATCTTAAAGTTTTCTCTCATTCCGGAAGAGGGTAATGGGCAAAATACATACAATAGTGCTTTAAGAAAGCTCCTCAGAAGCTCCTTTACTAATGCCGTCTTAAAGCTTCCCGAAGTCTTCCTTACGATGCAGAAAAAAGCTCCATTTACACCGTCGTATTGGATTGGGATTGAATTGTTCCAAAATCAGATTTTAGGACAATTCAGTGTGAATCTAATGCAACAGTATAAATAACGTCAATGAAACCGTTTAGATTACGACCTTAGATTGAAACCTAATTATCCTAAATCCGGTTTTGGAATAGATCAATCCCAATGTAATGCGGCGGTGTAAATAGCCTTATTGAGTCTCTCTCCATCAACTTAAAATCTTTTGATCCCCTTCTATAAACGGAAGTGATTGCCAATTTCAAAAAATGACCATTGGAATATTAATTAAATAGCTGACTTCCACCAAATAAGATCTACAATCT
Organism: Phlebotomus papatasi; assembly: GCF_024763615.1. Lineage (NCBI taxonomy): Eukaryota > Metazoa > Arthropoda > Insecta > Diptera > Psychodidae > Phlebotomus > Phlebotomus papatasi. The sequence continues at coordinate 78,335,424 of NC_077222.1, forward strand.
ACAGCTTCATTGAGAAAAAATGGGGGTGCGATTAACTTTTTTTCATGATAATTTTAACACTTTTTAGATGTAAAAATATATCTACATTTTTTAATGTTAATTTTGCACCTTTACAAGGGTAAAATTAACTTGAAAAAGTGTAACTTTAAGCCCTAATACACCTAAAATGCATAATATTTACACCGATTTCGGATCAATACTGCAGGGTAAAATAAACATTTCCGGAATGTTATTTTAACTTTTTCGGATTTCTCTCAGTGTTACAGGGAAATCATTTGCAGAAAGAAAAATTCGAAAAGATAATTTTTTCTATTATTTTTTCCACCTAGTTTTTCGAACATACATTAGGCAACAAACTTTCGGCACTCACTGTACATCATATTACTTGCATAATTATCAAATACATTAAATAAATTTCAGAATTTTGACGAAATTGCCAAAAATTGATCCTCGCTGAATAGGTGGTGTGGCGGCATTATTTGTGGCCTGTCTTTACTTATGGCCTCGTCGCAATTTTTGTCAGAAAAATGATTCCGGAAAAAAGTGGTGTGTTATAACAACACATTAAATGATATTAATTTTTAGATTTCTCCAAATCCTTTTGTGACAGAAAGTCAATTTATTTTTAGAAAGTCATAAGTAAAGGCAGGCCATATGTTATGCTACTACTCTTCAATACCTTCGACTTTAGATAGATCTTTCCAAGGATTTGAGATTTTACGTTTAAGAGATATTTTGTTAAGTGTGTGGATAGTTCTGAGAACCGCCAAATGACTTTGATTTGGAATACTGAATGTTGTATTCGTACAACTTTTATTTTGAATAAGTAAAAAATTTGAAGCAAAAAGTAGGAATTTTAATTTTTTTAAAAAATATTTTTTTATATTTTTATGCAAAACCGGAAGAAACTATGAATCACATATTTTATCTGATATATATAATTTAAGTTTTAATCTGTGGGCCTATTCTGCTGTTGAAACGGAGCTTATCACGCCTAAAAATCACGATTTTGCGTGATGCAAATACACATCATACACAGTGGGCCTATTCTGCTGTTGAAACGGAGCTTATCACGCCTAAAAATCACGATTTTGCGTGATGCAAATACACATCATACACAGAGCTTTGGCTCTGTGTGCGTGGAGATTTGGCGCTTTCAGCGACATAGCATGTGTAGTAGTGAGGAAAAATCGTGAAAATGGCTGTTATTTTAAAAATCACGCAAATTTTATCTCGCGAGCTCCTGGAGGTCCCGAGATGAAAAATTAAATGCATTTGAGGTGGAAAATTGCTGTTTAACGCAAAGAAATAGTTATTAATATTCTTTCTATTAATTTTAAGAAATATATAATTCCCAAGTTTTCCAATTTTGCATATAAGTTCCCTATTAGTAGTTATGTTTCGATTTCAACGTTAATGTATGTTCAAAGAAAAGTCCTAATTTGTGACAATATGTTTCGTAAAAAACATGGTTGTTTTGTAAATAAAGGAGAAGGAGTCAAAGGGCAAATCCGTGTTCATTTTTTATCTAAAATATAAACTATGAAAATCATGGTTAATTCCACCAAGTTGATAAATAATTTCAAAGAAAATAAGCCAAGCTTATTTTAACAGAACAATACCTTGTGGAAAGTGGTGAAAATTTATAATATTGTATTTTCATACAATGCAATGATCGGAACCATCTTATAGAGTAAATTCTACAGAATTCAGCAAAATTTGCTGGATGGGTGACTTTGTAATTAACTTTTGCGATGGTGGCGATGGTAGATGCTTCGATCTGACTACTTACTCCGGGAAAACAAATTTTCTTTCACAAAATCTACGAAATTTCAGACCAATCACTCCATAAACAATACCCATCAAAACTTCGTTCTACAATTCCGTGTTTTTTCTTCTTTTTTTTCCAGCGACATACTCAAGAGCATAAGTTTCATGCTGTGAAAAAATTACTGCTAAATTTATGAATACCAATTCTGACACATCCGTCTAAAATATTTGCGACAATTCATAATTTATATGAATTACTTTCAAAATTTGTACACCATTTCCATCTTAATATTTCCTCCTTGCCTGTGATTTCTCGAGGTTTTACAGAAACACATAGTGAAAACTATAGATTAAAAGAGAAAATCATTGAAAATTTGAATTTTCTTGCTTGGCACAGTAGTTGCAAGAAAACTTATTAAAATTGGCTAAATTTATGAAATAGAATGTCCAACGGTAATTATTTTGAAATTTCATCACGCAGCCAAAGAGCGAATGAGAGAGTGCGAGCGAAAGCAAGAGTGCGAGCGAAAGCAAGAGTGTGCTCAAGATTGACAACTGCAGTGGAGTTAAATGTAGTTGACGGATTTTTCCAGAGTTTATCGCGAATTTTCTTAGTTGATAAGGCAAAGGACAACAATTTTAGTCTCGTGAAAGGTGTTTGTGTGCTTTACTGTGATTATTTTGTTCACAATTTCATTTAATGTGGGCCGAAGCCAGCCTCACACACACAAGCACTATCACGAAATTAGTGATAAATCTGCGTTTCAGAGCAGAATAAGGGCCCAGAGCTTTGGCTCTGTGTGCGTGGAAATTTGGCGCTTTCAGCGACATAGTATGTGTAGTAGTGAGGAAAAATCGTGAAAATGGCTGTTATTTTAAAAATCACGCAAATTTTATCTCGCGTGCTCCTGGAGGTCCCGAGATGAAAAATTAAATGCATTTGAGGTGGAAAATTGCTGTTTAACGCAAAGAAATAGTTATTAATATTCTTTCTATTAATTTTAAGAAATATATAATTCCCAAGTTTTCCAATTTTGCATATAAGTTCCCTATTAGTAGTTATGTTTCGATTTCAACGTTAATGTATGTTCAAAGAAAAGTCCTAATTTGTGACAATATGTTTTGTAAAAAACATTGTTGTTTTGTAAATAAAGGAGAAGGAGTCAAAGGTCAAATCCGTGTTCATTTTTTATCTAAAATATAAACTATGAAAATCATGGTTAATTCCACCAAGTTGATAAATAATTTCAAAGAAAAAAAGCCAAGTTTATTTTAACAGAACAATACATTGTGGAAAGTGGCGAAAATTTATAATATTGTATTTTCATACAATGCAATTATCGGAACCATCTTAGAGTAAATTCTACAGATTAAAGCAAAATTTGCCGGATGGGTGACTTTGTAATTAACTTTTGCGATGGTGGCGACGGTAGATGCTTCGATCTGACTACTTACTCCGGGAAAACAAATTTTCTTTCACAAAATCTACGAAATTTCAGACCAATCACTCATAAACAATACCCATCAAAACTTCGTTCTACAATTCCGTGTTTTTTCTTCTTTTTTTCCAGCGACATACTCAAGAGCATAAGTTTCATGCTGTGAAAAAATTACTGCTAAATTTATGAATACCAATTCTGACACATCCGTCTAAAATATTTGCGACAATTCATAATTTATATGAATTACTTTCAAAATTTGTACACCATTTCCAACTTGATATTTCCCCCTTGCCTGTGATTTCTCGAGGTTTTACAGAAACACATAGTGAAAACTATAGATTAAAAGAGAAAATCATTGAAAATTTTAATTTTCTTGCTTGGCACAGTAGTTGCAAGAAAACTTATTAAAATTGGCTAAATTTATGAAATAGAATGTCCAACGGTAATTATTTTGAAATTTCATCACGCAGCCAAAGAGCGAATGAGAGAGTGCGAGCGAAAGCAAGAGTGTGCTCAAGACTGACAACTGCAGTGGAGTTAAATGTAGTTGACGGATTTTTCCAGAGTTTATCGCTAATTTTCTTAGTTGGTAAGTCAAAGGACAACAATTTTAGTCTCGTGAAAGGTGTTTGTGTGCTTTACAGTGATTATTTTGTTCACAATTTCATTTAATGTGGGCCGAAGCCAGCCTCACACACACAAGAACTATCACGAAATTAGTGATAAATCTGCGTTTCACAGCAGAATAAGGGCCCTGATCTAAATTATTTCCAATTTAAACTGAATTAAATTAATCTGTACTATTTTGCATAATTTTGTCATGGAAATAGAATATTTTGCTGACCAAATATTCTCATTAATATTATAGGATTATTTATTATATGTGTATTGTTGTCTTTTTTAAGTCGAACAATAAAAATGGACAATGATTCACTAATGGAACTGAAACAATTGTCTCATCAAATTATCTTATATAATTAGTGAAATGTCCACAACAAACCTCAAAATCACTCTGACTATAATAATTTAATAGGTATGGGGAATTACATGGGGGCATTGGGGTAATTTCAATACCCATATGTATTATTTCAAGAATTATTTTGGTTTATGTATTGTGTTTTGAATATTTCAGGAAAATGGATTTGAGGAGCTTTGAGGTATGTTTGAGTCATTGCCTTTGGCAACTCAATAGTGATTGCCCAACAAGACAAATCTTTTGAGCTACCATTATTTGCATATGAATGTAATCAATGTGATTTGTGGTGATGAACAAATCCATCAGAATCTTCTTCAATTACATGCAGCAATTTACGTAATTATTTGGGCAATGTCAGTGAGAGAAATTTGAAATTTTATTACACGCAGATTGGGGAATATCGCATTAAATAGACCTATATTTCACTAACTTCATTTAACTTTTTTGATATTTATTGTAAATCGATAACTTTTTTTCTTTCCCCATATCATTTATTTAATTGGAAAAGAAGTGTGTCTACTAAACAATGTTAAACTTTCGTTCTTTTTCCTTCTTCTATTTTCGGCATTCAACTTCCGTATATATTTAGAAATGGATTATATACATAATGTATCAGATGGTACATTTCACCATTTCATGTGCAATTGACACAAACTTCAATTACAATAATGCTACATTTTCTCCTTCTTTCAACCAAAATCACAGTATGATGCCTAAACGCCGGATCCAGATGAGGGTGCTGAGTAATGAAATGTCGTCCATTCATTCGCACTTCCTGGGGAACACCAGAGACATATCTTGGCATTACGGCTCTTTCACACATGTCCAATAAAGTTCACATCAAACCCACTATGAAATTGAATGTGCTGATGTGCAAATAAATTGAATTATGCTCCCATACCACCATCAATAAAGGCATTTTTATTGCAAAAGTTAGTTCTGGCAGGAGGATTAGCTAAGCGGTAATTAAAAGGGGCTTTTGTTGCTCAAATTGGATTCCATATAGATATAGAAGCTTTTGTTATACAACACATAAACAACTTTATTCATTTATTCATATGTCAAGTATGGATCAATTAGAGTCAATTGATCGACAGATGAACAAACTGACAATAAACTGCATGAATGCAAAATTCAATCACTAAAAATTAATTAATTAACTAAAAGCACTAAATTCACAAAGCTCTGTTCTAAGTGGTCTTGAAAGCTATAAACCTGTAAGCTATATAACTATACAAGAGAAAGCAATGCTAAACTGTCTATTGGTTGTACGGTCAGATGTTCTAATTTGTCATAAAGGAAACACAAATATACTTAAATTAGACCTACATTTCCATATCTTTTGAACTACACTCAGTCCCGGCATTATATGCACTTCGGTTCGGGATTATGCACCTGACGGAATTATGCACATACA